>NC_090935.1:167209521-167809521 GCF_040938575.1 Ambystoma mexicanum | reverse complement strand
CAGGCACGTTTGTCCTGTAGCTTTACTGCTCTCGTTGATACTTCCTCTACCAGGTGGGGGCCAGTGAAGCGTGGGCTGTTCCACTTTCTGTTGAAATTGCGGAGTAGTACGTGGTCACCTTTAGCAATTTTGCACAGTTTTCCCTTTTCCAATTCTTCATCCGCGTCTTCTTGTTGATCACTCTTAGACCCGCCCCGCGTGCGCTCGAGCTGTTGAGACACAAACACTACACTAGTAATCAAAGAAGACACATATTGGTACATTTCATCACCAAGGTAGGTTGCATTGTTTTCATAGTCAGTAAATGCTCTTGATGTTGGCATCAGAGGAAGGCGCATTTGACGTCCGGTCACCACCTCGTGAGGGGTGAGGTGGTGGTCGGAGCCTGGTCTATTCCTTAGCTCAAATAGGGCTAGCGGAAGGCAATACAGCCAACTCTTCTTTGTTGTTTGCTGTATTTTTGCAATTGCCTCCTTTAATAGGCCATTCAGGCGTTCGCATATACCGTTGGCCTGCGGGTGATATGCACATGCAAATTTATGCTTGATGTTCAGTAAGGATGTGATGTGCTGGAACATTTCATTGGCGAAATGCGGGCCATTATCTGACCGCAGTATTTCGCACACTCCCCACCTGGGGAAGACCTCCCTCACTAGGAATTTAGCTGCTCTGAATGCATCTGGGTGTGAGCAGGGCCCTGCCTCAATCCACCTCGAGAATGGGCATACAACTACAATCATATACCTATTTCCTTGACATACGTTGATCATATCAACATAGTCAATGTGGATGTGTCGGAAGGGTCCCTCTGGCCGGGGTATACTACCTTTTATCACCTTCAGCGTGTGACCGGCCGTGAACTGTTGACATGTGAGACAATTGCTGATAAAATTTGACACATGGGAATTTAACTCGGGGCAGAACCAATCTTGCCTAATTCGTGCTGGAATGACTTCCTTGCCTGTGTGGGCTGGGTGGTGTAGTTGGCTCAGGGCGGTGTTCAATAGTGCCAGTGGCATTACCATCTTTCCAGTGCTACCCTGGCGCCATAGTGCGTCAGTTGGTGACATTGTACATCCTCTTTTTACCCATATTTCTTTTTCTGCCATTGGTGCAGCCGCTTGTAGCTCCATTATCTGTGTGGCTGGGAGATGGGTGTACCCTTCTCTTATCAACATCTCCTTAGCTATTCCCCTCCCTCTCCCTCTCTCTGACTCTGGGGGGTTCCATATCTCCCAAAATATGCAGCATACTTCGCGTGTGCGTCTGCTGCTGCATTCCCTTTTGAGATATGATCTTCTCCATTAGTGTGTGCGGTACATTTGACCAAGGCTAATTCTTGGGGGTCATTTATTACTTCAATTAGTTCAGCCAATAAGAGAGCATGTTGCACTGGAGTGCCGTCAGCTCTCCTAAACCCTCTTCTCCTCCATTTGGACAAACCTGAGTGGACAGTAGACGTGACATATGCACTGTCGGAATATATGGTCACTCGTTTGTCAAAGCTTTCCTTCAACGCCAAGATCAGTGCAACTAATTCAGCTGCTTGAGCAGAGTAATGCTGTGGTAATTGTATGCATTTCTTCGCCACACACACCGGTACCTCAGTCATTTTTACCACTGCTGCCCCAGTTCTCCTTATCCCATCACTTTGGTCAATTGTTGATGACCCATCAATGAACAAGAGCTCACCTCCGTCTAGTGCGTTCTCTTCAACCTTTATAGTACATGAGTACATTTCAGTAGTCTTTGTACAATCGTGTGCATAGTCTCCTTCCTGAATTGCTTCTGCTATAAACCTTGCAGGGTTGACCGTGCTGCATCTAACAATCAATAGTTCAGCTCTAGATAAGATTATCTCATAACCTGACGCCTTCTGCGTGGTTAGTGTGGACTTAGGCTTGTTCAATATGGCAAATAGTGCATGTTCCACAAATAGTGTGGTTGGGCACCCCATGGTGATTGCTGATGCTTTCTCCACCGCAAAGGCAGCTGCGGCGAGACCTTGTTCGCAAGGGAAATGACCTAACATCACAGGATCCAAGTGGCCGCTGTAAAACGCTACTGGTTTGTAGCCCATGCTTGTTTTTTGAGCCAACACTGCTTTCATTACTGCTGAGTCGCAATGTGAAAATATAAAGAATTGTCATTCATAATCTGGGGTGGCCAGTACCGGAGCGGTTGATATTGCATCTTTCAGTTCATCAAAAGCCTCTTTCATTTCCATTGTCCACCCCAACTTTTTCTCCCCTTTGTTAGCTTCTTTTAACGCCTCAAGTAGGGGTCCTATGTATGAGCTGTAATCAAAAACCCATGCTCTACAGTAGTTGCACAGACCCAGGATCTGCTGTAATTCTCTCCCTGTTTGTGGCAATGGCGTTTTTGAAATGGCCTGTGCTCTTTGTGGTGCAATATTTCTTCCATATTGGGATATGAGCTGACCAATGTAAAGTACCTGTTCCTGACAGTACTGTAACTTTTCCTTGTCTACCTTGTATCCTTTTTCAGCCAATATTGTCAGCATCTTTAATGAGTCCTCTCTGCATCTTCTTTCGTTTGTGCTGCAAATTATTATGTCGTCAACATACTGCAACACTGTGCTTTCCACTTCAATGTTACCCAAATCCATCTGTATTACTCTGTTGAATATTGAGGGTGACTCGCAGTACCCTTGTGGCAATCTGGTGTGTTTCCACTTTGTGTTTCTGTAAGTGAAGCTTGTCAGATCTTGTGAGTCTGGGTGCAGTGGTATTGAGAAAAAGGCATTTTTAAGGTCGATCACTGTAAACCGTGATGCCTCTGCTGGAATGCCGCAGAATATTGTGGCCGGGTTTGCTGCTATGGGGTATTCCGCTTCCACTATGTTGTTCAAAGGCCTGAGGTCCTGTATGAAGCGCCAAGACCCCCCTTTAGCCTTGCGCACTGAGTATACAGCTGTGTTGCATGGTGATTCTGATGGGACCAATATGCCATTATTTATAAGGGCCGTTATTGTTTCATATATGCCCTCATCTGCCTCTTTCGATAGTGGGTACTGTTTCACTCTGGGGAGTATTGCACCCTTTTTCAATTTTATTCTTACTCCCCCTATGCTTTTTATGCACCCCACGTCATAGGGGCTAGTAGTCCATAATGATGTGGGTACTTTTGCCATATCCTCCTCAAAGAAGGGAACTGGGGTGGATGTGGGTGCCTCAAGTGCCATTGCAATTTTCTGTGCCACTTGTTTGTACGTCACCCTTAGCCATATTTCCACACTCATCATAAATACCATTTCACCTTCTTCCTTTTCTCCTGAGAAGAGCTCCTCATCTGACACCTGGGTGAGTCTACATCCCTCTGCTAGTGCTATCACTGCCCTCCATGCTCTTCCTTCTCTGTCTTGGGCATGTACTGCAATGTAATCAGCTGTTGCTATAATGCTCTCTATGTCCACTGAAATCACCTTTCCTTCTGGTTCATTTGCTGGTGTTTCTCGTCTAAACAAATAGGCTGCTGGCCTCCTCCAGATCTTTCCTTCTATCCCTGGCATCCATGCAAATGCCATGTCTGTCCCGTATTGGAACAGTTCACCATTACTGGCTCAGCCCTAATCACTGTCTGTCCACAGTATGCTTGCATAATCTGTCGTGCAGTGAGCATGTTAATTCCTGGAGTGGAGCAAATTATGCCGTCCTCCGTAAAGGAGATCGTCATATTCAACCTGCTCATTATGTCTCTCCCCAGTATATTTACTGGTGAGGCCCTAGAATATAAAAGTGGGACTGACATGTCATAATCCCCTATTGATAAGGGAATGTTATGAGTAAAGGGAACCAACCCCCTAGCCCCAGAGAATCCTTGGGTGTTCATGGCTTCACCTGACATCTTAAATTTACCTTCCATTATGCAAGACCGGGTCGCCCCGGTGTCAACAAGGAATGATAATTTTTTGTCACCTATCGTTACCTCTATGCGTGGTTCCTCCACACTATTAGGTGTTACCGACAGGATGTGACACACCAAGGCCGTCTGTGGGCTGTCCTATTGAGGGTATAATGATTGACCACTTCCTGTGTAAGGGTTGTGTCCCAGGACCGTCACCCTACCCAGTTGTGTTTGCTGTAGTTGGGTATTGGTAGAGGTTATGTTATGGTCTTGGACTTGTGCAGGTTGCTGTACTTGCTGTGCTTGGGGTTGTTGTGTTATCGCTACCTGTTGTTGAGGCGGTGAATATGTCTGTGGCTGTTGTTGTGTTACTAGTTGTTGCTGTCCATTTCCCTGTTGCAATGTCTGCTGTTGCTGGATGCCCTGCTGTTCCTGTGTGGGCCTTTGTTGTCCCTGTTCACTCCATGATGGTGTGCCTGGTCTCACTCTACACGTGCGTGACATGTGTCCTACTAATCCACAAATCCAACACACCAGTGGTTCCCTGTTCTGCCATGGAAAGCTTCCTGTGTTGTCCTGGTATACTGGTTGCCCGGTGGGGTAGGAATTTCTAAGTCCCCCCACCTGCTGTTGTGTGTTATATCCGTATCCTCTCCCTCTCATTATTCCTCCCCTTCACCTGTTGTAATTATAATACCCAGCTCCTGGCGTTGAGTATCCTCCTCCCATTTTAGTCGTGTATGGTTGGAGTGGCGGAATCGTTGTGTTACAGCCTGCGATGATTGTATTTGGGAGGGATCTTGTGCAGCCACTACTTGTGTGGGGCTTTGAGTCGTTGTTGCAGGTGTAGTTATTAGTGTGCCTTCCATCGTGTATTTAGTAAGTTTTTTCTGTACTAGTTTAGCCTCTTCCGTTTTCCTATCCTCTTCCTTTTTTTTCATTTTTTCTTGCCATGTCCTACAATGATGCACTATTGTCAGTTGTATTTCTGGCCATGCTTTTGCTTCCATCCCCACTACTTTCTTCAGTTGTTTCTGAACTGCTTCTGGGAGCCCCTGTACTAGTATATGATAGAATATTGCTGGTGTTTTGTCCCATTGTTCTCTAGTTTCCATATGCCACTTCTCTTGAATTTCCTGGATATAATCAACAGGATCTTCGTTCTCACGCATCTTGCGCGAGGTAATTGCTCCTATGTCTGATGTGTCTGGATACTGTACCCTCAGTGCCTGCCATAATGCATGTCTGCAGTTTGCGAATGGTGCCCCATCGTGTGATGTGTTTGTTATTGTTACCCCGGGGAAGCCCGCTCTCTTCCAGATGTCATCCGCTGCATCCCCTAATATTGATATTAGAAGGCCCTTTACATCTCCCACTGCCAATTTCTGTCCTGCGGTGTGTTTTTCCATTTCATATATCCATTTACCCGCACCTCCACTTAATGATGGGAGTATGCCCTTTATATTTTCCTTGTCTGCATGCTTCCAAGGGACGTATTGTGGTCTAACCCCTCCCCTCTCCAGAAGTGGCATTAAGTTGTGTCCCGTTTGACCCTCTGGGTCCCACAAAATCGAGTTCGCACACCCCTCCTCTTCTTCCGTCTCTTCTACATCGTCAATTTCGTCCATAGTTCTCCTGCTCTGAACTATTTCTCCTCCATCACTTCCCCTTCTTTCATCATTTCCTTTATTTAATGTGGGCGTGTGTATTCGTTCTCCCTGCCTGCGTCCTGGGAGGTCTCTAAGCCTTCCTGCATAGGGTGTCAGTTCGTTTGTGAAGGGCGCGAGTTTAGATGGGCATGTTGCACGTAATGAGCGTGAGGTGGTGGAGCATGTAGGACGGGATGGTGACGGTGTGGCTTCACGTGTCAGCCTTTCCGCTATTCCTTGCTCTTCCTCCTCACTTCTCTGCAGTTCTTCCTTGCTCCTGCAGATCCATGGTGAGTCTCTATTTGTCCGGGTGGTGTATAATTTATCTAGGCTTTCCCTTTCACTATTTCTCCCTTCCTTCTCCATTCCTTCTTCTTCCTCACTACAAAAGTCATTCATAAATGGCAACCCCCAATCTGTCTTTTTCCCCCTAATCGTTACTGTTCTTAAGTCTATTAGGTCCGTTCCTCCCTTTTCTTCTTTACCAATCGCTCCCCTTTGTGCTGATGTTGTTGCTACTTCTGTACCTCTATATACATGCCTCCTTAATTCACTCTCCCCTCTTCTATCTTCTCTTTCCCCTTCATTTCTCTCTGCTAATTCTCTACCAATTTCCTCTCTTTTTTTTTTTAATTCTTCCATTACTTCACTACTCATCTTTTCCAATATCCTTTCATCTTCTTTCTTCCTTTCCCATCTCTCCCTCTCCCGTTCTAATATACTCTCTATTATCCTCCCTTCTTCGTATTTCCTTGTCGTTTCTGATAGTAATCTCGTCTTCCATATTGCCATTTCTTTTTCTTTCTCCTCTTCCTCTCTTTTCCTGTCACGCAGTGCTGCTCTTGATACCCTTTCTGCTACTGCCTTTACCCTTTCGGCTTCTCTCCTTTGCTCCTCAGTGTGTTCTCTCATTTTTTCCAACTCATTCTTACCTTCTTTCCTTTCCCGTGCTCTCTCTCTTTCCCCCCTCTCGAGCTGCTTGATCAGTGCATTCTGCTCATCCCTAAATTCTGCTAATCGTTCCTCCAAAATCTCTTCCTTTTGTCGTAACAGCTCTTCCCCCTTTCTTTTCCCCTCTTCCCCTTTCATTTCACTCTCCCTGGTATTATCCTCGTCCATTTTCCTTACTACCTCCTTCTCTTCTCCTGTTAATGAACCTCGTAATTTTAATAGTACCTGCGCAGCTACCCACTCATCATTTCCTACGTCCGTAGTCTGCTCTTCTCCAGTCCTCCCCTCCCCTGTTGGCATCTTCCTATGAGCTGATCCCGTCGTACTAGACCGCTCCCCTCCCGTGTGGCCACCTGAAGCTGTATATGGAGGCGGGCTGTATGCCGGGTTCGAGTACCCCTCAGCCGCCCTTAATTGTTCTCTTGCTATTTCTCCTAGTTCTCTTAAAGGATACAACCCCCCTCCCTCTGTTTCCACTACCTTCGCTAGGGGTATATCGTCGCTCTGTTCCTTTTTTATTTCATTTTCGTTGGAGTTATCACTCTTTTCTCCTCCCTCTTGTCCGTTCCCCGTGTTCTGTGTGCCTTCACTCTCTTTTTCCCCATTCTCTCCCTCCTTCTTAATCTCCTTATCTCCCGTTGTTTCCCCCACAATGAACATTCCGTTTGGTCCTGGTCGGGACCCTTGGAACATCCTCCATAAGTTGAACACCTCCACGTGGTGTGTCAACTTCTTCCCCTTGTATGTATTATGCAGATGGTTTAATAGTGAATGTTGGGTATATGGATCGAAGCTACCATTAGGCGGCCATGGTGTCGTCATTTTGTTGTCCGTCCCCTGTGTCCATTCTATGCTATGCTATACTTGATCAGTTTCTCCCTATGGGGTGACAGTGTTGCAGCGGGGTAGTGAGGGTGTTCCCCCACCCTCCCGATCCTGCCCCGTATGACATAGTAGCGCTCCACTTGTTATCCTTCCCCTATTTGGTAGCGGTTATCTTACTAACAGTTTACAATATACAGCCTTATATCTTTACCTGGCCCCGTAAGTTTGGGGACTTGCGATAGTCCGCTAAGGAAAATTAGTAAAATATAGTTTTTACATTTGTATATTCTTTTCTTTCGTTTCTTCCTTTATACAACACCCTTACGGCCCCCTGCGGCCGAGGCGCACGTAGCCCCCTGCGGCTGTGTGCCACTTGTGACGTTCTTATAATGCCGTCCTACTTTCACTTGCTCCTCCTCCCTCTTCTACACTTGCCGTGGCTGGCGTTCTTCGTGCGCAGCCACGTCCCCCTTTTCGCCTACCCCCCGATCAACTCAACCTCCGTTTCCACGCCCTTACCACAGCTCTCCTCCCCACCGCTCTCAAAAATAAAGATGCCTGGTGCTCGAGATGTCCTATGAAAGCCCTACTGGTGACGTCACCGATCTCTTCAAACTACTGGTAAGTTCTTCATATCTTCTTTAAGTCCAAAATACACTTGCAATATACCCCCGTTAACCCCACAGCTGTCTTCCTGTCACTCCTGGAACAAGGTAATCAATAAAATAATCGGACTGCACACACTGCGTCGCCTCGCGTGTGATACGCCCCTCGACAGGAGGGCTTAACCAGCCAATTATCTTCCGTATTGGGCAACTAGCTAGCTACCGCCTACAGGGAAACGTCATCTATCTATCAAGTTTCCTGCTCGATCAATAGGGATCCTCATCTACTCATTGATCAATAATTGCCAAATCGTAGGAAACCGCGCACACACCCTTACACATGGTCGCAACCTAGGCCAATCAGTGTCTACGAGCGGCCACACGTGATGTTTTCGTGCTCCGCCCCCTTCTCTCCCGTAACGTAGCGGACTGCTCTCGCACTCGTCCGGCTACCATTCATTTCATTGCCAACACTAAATTATCAAACCTTCGCCGCGCACCTGTGCAACACCTCCCACCTCCCGTATTCAATTCCTCCCCCCTCCCTCACAATTTCACATTGCTTGTTGGGCGTGGCATACTCACCAAGTTCTCTTGATGCGGGGCCGCTCGACTGCGTGCACCCCTCCAAGCGGCTCGCCACCTCCCCTCGTCTGGACTACGTCTGGACACTCGCCAACCGCGGGCAGGATACTTCTCAACCGGCTCCCGAGGGCCAATATCCGGATTGCGCTGTCCGGTCGTCTCGCAGTTCCGCGATGGTCCTGTAGTCCTCAAAAGGGGGCAGCGGCAGAGGGGGCTGTGCCGCCGGGCCTCCTCGCAACGGGAGCACTCGGAAAAATAAAATAAAAGCAGATCTTAAACAGATCTCAGCAGTGCCTCCAACTTGTCGGGGGGAAATTCTCCCGGGGTCGGCTGGGCCGTCCGCGGACCTCCGGGCAGTGAGGCCCCAACTCCTCCCGTATATCCCAAAAAGAGATAGAGTATGAGACACACGCAAGAAGCAAGGTGGTTCTGCTGCTTATTAAACAAAACGGCAGGGATTGGTCAAGGAACGTACGCGTCCGTCCTGACACTCTCTCCTCATCGTGGGGCTCGCAGGCCCTTTTTACCTTAGTATGACGCGCTACTTGCGTCACCTGGGAAAGTTAGCAAAAAACCTATCGCCACTCTGGATTGGTTCCCCGAGTGGTAGGGTTAGTATAGCATACGTATAGAGAACGTTGTAAGTGGTTAAGGGTCAGTCAGGTGGTATACTTGGGTTGTCCCTTCAATTTGATACATAAAAATTGTTACATGAAGACCCCTGAGGATTGGTCAATGTTAATGGCGTCAGTGATAAGGGCCCCATGTTCTGATTGGTCCACCCGCGAGCCCCCCAGTCTGGGACCATCGCTGTTCCCAGCTCGCGGTGCACCTGTCATTTGCAACAATGTTTCACTATGGTTATGTGCAGACAATGTGAGGATTTATTCATATGCTGGAAGGCCGACTACTCCCACCGCCGCAGATGTCCATTGAGTCGCTTAATTGTATCTGCCTGTGTCTTGAGACGGGGGATCCAGGTGCCTCCTTCCTCCTGGGCTTGGCACCCTATCAGGTTCGGCTTGGTCAATGAGGTGGGACCGTGGTTGAGGCAGAATTCTGCACAATTAATATTGCATTTCCCACTGTGTGCCTGGCTTAATTTTCAGGTGTGACATTGGCGTCGGCTTGCGGTATGCGAGTTTGCAACGTTGTGCCCTTGACTGTCTGGTTTCGCCGGGCTCATTCTGCAGGGTCAGCAACCGAACTCTTGCTCCTTCAATGTTCATGGAAGCTTTTGCTTGCGGCCTACTTGGGTCTGGTGCATAGGTGGAGCCATTTGATACACAGGCTCTTTAGGTTATGGTATCATATTGCTTTATCCCCAGTATCGTGTCTTAGTTATATTTCTCGTTGTGGAGCGTGAGCAAGCTTTTTAGATGAGTTCATTATGCGTCTTGCGTTTCTGCATTTTGAAAAGCCTATGTGAAAAATAATAAAGATGCACGTCCGTGGGTGTGTCCGTCGCCTACATCATAGCACTGAGTATGTTCTTCGTGTGGATTGGTGTGGGAGTGTCCAGTGTGCATGTTTGCACGGGTGTGCTAACCGTTGGCTAGGTCGTCATGGCATCTCTAAGGATGTGTTGATTTAGTGCTGGATGGTTCAGTCGAGTCCATCCATGCCGCAGGTGTCGGCATGTGCAGGGCAGGCTGGTGGGCAGGCGGGTGGGCACGCGAGTGGGCACATCTGTATGTTCCTGTACCAGGGTATTTCGTCGTCTGGTAGATGGGCAAACTCCTCTCGTGGCGGGTGTCTGGGCCGTGATCCTCTAGGCCAGGTGTGAGAGGGGATTGGTGGGAGCTTTTTGTTCACTTTTCCCACTTCAATACAGATGGGTAATAAAATAAATACTTCATGCATATGTGAAAACAACCAAGTGCAATCTCTGTATACAAAGCACACGGCACACAAACATCATGACGAAAATAGCGCCTAAAACAAAATGGACGTTTGAAATTATAATATTCCTGGTATAAACTATGTTTTTCCAACGAAGGTCTGGAAGGAGAGAAATAGAGGCAATTTTAATAAGTCTATTCTGAATCTTGGTCTGGTCCAGTGGTCGCACAACACAAATCCAACACAATGGGGGTAGACAAAAGTCATTGATTAATAAAATATGATGAGCAGGGGTCAAGTCCTAAACATTGAAGTTGGGGGACTCATCAACAAACACAATGGGATGGGACGTCGCCAGAAATTAGCATATCAAGGTCAAATATGCACATTTGATTAAATTGACTTTGTATAACCACTCAAATTGCACAGGACAAGTATCATTTGCATTTCATAAAATCAACACCCACACAAAACCAAGAGAGGATATTTTCTCCTGAAAGTGTTTTTGAAAATGTTAAAAGGTGTGCATGTTTTAAACAACAAGAACCAATACATATTTTTTCCCTGGAACTTGCAGTACAGAAATGGGACATTTCACCTTTAGTTGTTGGTTATTTTTCATCAGGTTATATAATGTAGTGGTGAAGTGTGAGGACAGAGGGCGGCGGTTCAATCCCTGAGGTCGACTTTAATTTATAAATTCAAACAGGACATTCATTGTTTCTCATTTTAGCAGGGGAGGGCTGAGTCCACCCTCTGAAAAAAGTGGGTGGACTCCGTCCATCCGCATGTACCCATGACTTGAGCCCTGAATGAGTATAGTCACTCAATTGACAGCTAGGAGATGTAACGATCCACAACCTTCTCAATATATCTCTGTCCGGATTTGACTCTTGAATTTGCTACTTTCTACCTCTGCTATAAAAGCACATCCTCTTTCCATCACCCCATAAAGATGTGCTAAGGGTAGTTCCAATTTTTAGTGTTATCGTGTGTTTTGCCTCTATTGTAGCATGGAATTCCTTTTTTATCTTCTTCTCCCTTTCTTTTTATCACGCACGATAAACCTATTCCAAAAACTTCGGTCGAATTGAATTGATAAAAAAGTTTAACTTGACGTGTTTCCCTGTTGCCTAGCAACATAGGATGCTGTTCTCATGGACCATCCGATTCTAACGTTGACCGCATCCAAGTGCCTAATTTCAATTCGTCAACCTGTTCTGCTAAACATTCTCTTAGTGTCTTCTGTTTTTATGTAATTGAACAATTGGCAATATTACTGCTTGGCAGTGCTCTTGGCCAAAGTGCCAATCAGCATCATGTTTTCCATGAAATGAGCATTCCGATTTAATTCAATATCCGTTATGATTCCCTTTGGCAAGTACAGTGCAGCGGCAGAATTCAGAAATGTATTTTTAGACAGGTGGAAAAGCGTGCCCAGTTTTTGGCAGACTGGTTTGAAAGTCATTGAGGTCAGCGCATAGCTAATGATCAAGATGGTGGGATGGCAACCCTGCATCGATCCATGTTTAGATTTAAAGAGACCCAGATCTGCTCGCTCGCATGAGTGTCTGCATTCCTGATCTTAAAACAGAAAGCGTTCATTGTCCCCTTTCAGGCGTGAAATCAATAATTAATTAAGTGACCTGTGATATTGATTGGGCATAAGGCATGTGTCAATATAAAAAAGTTTCTAATGAATAAAGAATTGTTCCGCAATTAAAAAGTACATATGGTAAAACTTGACTCTGCGTATAACTTTAAATATGCGGTCTGATCAAAATCTAAATACATCAAGCATAATTAGCACCCAGCAGGTGTGGCTAGGCAGGCGTTACCCACCCATGGTGCCTGCATTCAGAGTCATCACTCACACCTAGGCTATGTACACCTCCACTGCCTCCATTTTCCCTGAACCCTCTCGTGTCTCCTCTCCCAGTTACCTCACACTGCGCCCCACCTTTGTTATGCTCCCATCAACCTTCTGCGCTTTCTTGAGTTCCCTGCCAGGGACTCATTTCACAAAAATGCCTGGGGTAGTGGAAGTGACAACACACGACACTTGACCTCTGATGACATCACAGGAAGTGTTGGCATTTGACCCCACCCCGAAGTGACATCACAGGAAGTGATGGAACACAGCCTTCCACCCCATGACAAACAGGAAGTGGCATAACATAGCATTGTTTCTAAGTACACTGCTAAAGATATGGTTAAGATATCACTGTAAAGTGATATACATTTCATACAAGAATGGATCACCATATGTATCATTAATAAAAGCGCGTATAGGCCCATATTACCAAATTACTGTGAATGCAAGCAGATGCCCAAGGCCAAACGATAACGATGTGTTATTATATAGCACTTACACTTTAGCGCTTCATATAGAACAAATATACTTAAAATATCACCCAACCTGTGTTGGTACTCATTTATCAACATCAGCAGGATGAAAAGCTGAGTTGATCTTGCAGGGAGTCGAACCTGCAACTTGCAGATTACACATACATTGTAGCAGAGAGAGCTCAACCCACTGAGCTATTTTAGCAGATATAGCTATCAGAAAACTAGCCACTCCAGAAACAAAGAGCCACATGCTGCTGGCCACAGCCCAGGAGCCCTAATTTAAAAAAAATAAAATAACGTGTATTATTTTTTCCTTTTTTTTTTAGGGGTAGCAAGGAAGACCACGGGGTAGCAAGAGAGACCTCGGGGGTCACAGGTGCGAACCCTGGTAACCCCTAAATGATGTCCTTGCTTCCTGCTCCCTCTCGTCATGGCTTAGTGTAGATCACAGCATGTATAATGTAAGCCTCCAACATTGTTCTTGTCCTATGTCAGACTCACATTTTATAGTCAGCCTCTTTGGGGGTACGTTTAACGTATGTGAGGGGGCTGCAACCTTTAGGCCTTCAGATGTTTTGGACTGCAACTCCCATGATCCCTCCCCATTAATTGCAATGGCCATTAGGTAGTGAGCGTTGTCCAAAACATGCTGAGAACCGCAGGCTGCGGACTAGTGATGTGTGTTATTGCTTCCATGTGTTGACAAATCAAGTGAATGTGAGAGGAATACAGCTGTGAGAAACGGATTCCAAACCATTTTCTAGCAGACAAGGGGAGGGGCAGTGGGAGGAGCCTGGAATTTCCAGCCTCACGTTTTTGTCGATGGGAATATAATGAGCTCAAGGTGCTGCTTCTCTGAGGAATACTCCATAACCCCACCCGAGGGTACTGGACAAACTGGAGGCTTCATTCAGACGAAGTTGATGGGAAAAAACTGTGGACCCAGATGGAAGTCCAGGACCGCTAATTGCACCCATTTGCCCATCAAATTCCTTTGAAAAATGAAGAGAACTACTTTAAATTGGGCATAGAAACCTTTGCAAAAGAGTGGCTCCTCCCCCTTCTTCTAACACCTACAAAAAGGGCGGACACGTGCTCCTGCACGTGCGCTTCGAGAAGTCGCTTGCAAGTCGCTGTTATGCTAAAGGATCTCTGCAACACAGCGTCCAGCTCAGCGTGCTTACTGTGGACTTTGAATCTCCCAACCTGATTGTCTTGAGTATGTTGTTGTTTTAGACTTTTAAAACATCTGTTTAACATTCTTATATAATTTAACACTTTCAGTGTAAATATCCCTTTTTTCATTTTATTTAGAGTGGCTCCTCCCCCTTCTTACAACTCCAAAAAGGGGAGATGCGCACTTTTGCACACACGCTTCGAGAAGTCGCTTGGAAATCGATGTTACGCAGTTACACTGTTAAGCTGATCAGCTGCACGACGCGACTTCTCTCTCTCCCTTCTTTTCCCTTTTTTTGAGTTCTTACACCGTGGTTTTTGTAACAGCCGTTCCTGCATCTAATTTTATTGAGGTCTTTCTGCGAGACTCAGAGATGTCGGGAAAAGGCATAGGCTACTCTTTAAAAACTGACATGCCGCATCGTGTTGTTGTTACACGTGCTTCAGTAACGTTGCAACCTTCTCAATAAAGACAATCACCTTCTATCGCCCTTAAAAGCAAGATCAGCGGACACCCGGTCCTGTTGCCTGACAAAAGAACGGCCACCAGTGACATACGTACCTTTGCACATTACGTGTGCCAACAGACATTGATGAAAGCACGAACTATATCAAAGAAACATCCGGTTATCTTTGCAGACAAAACAGTGATATTCCCATATGTAATGTCACCATTTCCCACACCTAGATCATGACTGCAATTGATGATGGGTCTAGTGCTATCCTAGTAGTGAATCTAATCTCACAAGAAAGTACCATCAATGAATTGCATATTCCATTACCTGATTGTAACCATGCTGGTCACTCGAGAATGTGTGAGAACAAGAATGGAAATGAGTTAAATCCTGTCCGTAATCATGTTACATCAGATGAATCTGCTGAGATTCCTGTGAAAAGTCATGATGAATTAAATCTTCCTGCGGAACCTAAATCTCCGATGGCAGCGACTGCTCATGATGTCGAGATAACTCTATATCAATCTCTGAGTTTGTTTGATCACCCAGATGATATCTCAGTGGTCTGCTTGAGATCTTTTGCGCAGCCGACACCTCCGGAGATTCCGGTCAATCGGGCATCTTCTGTTTCATCTATGACCATTGATGTCCCTCAGAAGTGTAGCCCTGTGCCAGAAATTACCCTGAGCGTGATGAATGTGACCATAATGTCTTTAATGAAATTATTTGAGACCTTCGATCTCAAAATAACGTAACAGACAAAAAAGTTTGATGACATTGTAGTGTGGATGAATACCTGGGATGCGAACAATTGTGCAAACTCCACACATAATGTGCATTATAAGGCACTTGACGATTCTAATTCTGAACCAGAGTTACCACTTTCAGGGCCAACTTCTGAAATTAAACATACTATACAAACAAAGGTCCTTCCACTGTTCAAGCACGTTATTCGCCCTGAAGAACCTGAAAATCACAGACAAGCCTCTTTAAGGCAGAATTCTATTCCTCTCAAAAATAACTCAAGTGCCAATTTCATTCCAACTTACAATTTGTTTGAAAAACGAACAACTGAGATAAAAAACATTCCAAAGAGTGTTGAGACGAGCAAACCTCTTCAAAAATTGAATAACGAAATAAATTTGGCTTCAAATAATAGAGCGAATGTCAAACAATTTGTAAAATGCCTAAAATCTCTCAAGACTTCAGGGTTTAGTGTTGGTAACATGGCCTTGAATAAATACAAACACTTAGTGAAACAGAAACATAAAGATTGTTGCAAAAAAATAAGTCGACAGGAAGATTGTCCTCCTCTTAATGATCTAAAAACCACGATTGAGACCTCCACAAATACACAGACTCCTCAAACGATTACTCAACAACCATTGGTACATGACACAATAGCGCCTAAACTCACTAAACTTCAACAGCAGAATAGTGCAAAATTGTTGTCAAGCCAAACAACCTTGGACATTATTATCTCCAAAAATACTCAACTTCAACAGCAAAGTAGCGTGAAACAATTGCCAAACAAAACAATGTTAGATACTATCACTTCTAAATGTACTCACAGTAATTTTAATAAATCTCCTTGCTCTGATGAAATCTTGAAAGATGTGAAGGCTGAAATAAGGAGATCTTTAGATGAGTACATGAAGTTTAAACATCCAAGTCCGGAAAAGGGTCAAGTAATCATTCCATTGGCTCAAAGCTTGGACTCACAAGCAGAGATTATTCCATCCTCTATAATATCATGCCCAGCCAGTAATGCTAAGACATTACTGGCATGTCAGCTATTAAATAACAAAACCTCAGATATGAGCATGAATCCTGAAACTGCCAAATCTGTCATCAAAGCATCTAGCCATCCTGAGTACATACCTAAGGACTTCAAAGCAGAAATCCACAGAGTTATGGATGACTATTTGCAATTGAAACATATGGGGTCGATCCGCAATTCCAATGCTAATGCATCTGGTAAAGGGTCTGAGATGTGTGCTGAGACAATTGATCTTACCCCCTGTTCTTGACAACTGCCCAATGTCAAGGTGTCATCACAGCTGAACAATCAAGTGTTTGGTTTTAAGGAATCAAGACATCCAGGTACACATCAGCGATTCATTTTGTAATTCTGTGCTGCCCCTTTTCCAATGTATGATCTTTGTAGAGCCAGCACTTTGGCCATTTTTAGTGACCTACCTAGTCTGAGTGATATTACTTCAAGTGACAACACACAAGTGGAGTTCTTAAGTGATGTCAACCTGTCAGTAGTCAGACTGTGGATATCTTCAAGTGTGGTCCGGAATGTCCTATGGCAAGCACAAATGGAGCTGTTTGCACTGGGTTTCTTACTGGGCATTGACCCTGAAAATTATGAGAATGATAAATAATCATGGGTTGATAGCAAATGCACAACTTCTGTTCAGGCACCGGTGATGACATTATACAACGCGAATGACAAGCTCCGTTCTCAAAATTTCTCACATGGGGGTGACAAAGGAGTAATAAAGTCCAATCAAATCATTACATTCCCTCCTAACTGGTGCCAGAGTCACACCCAGTTGAAATTCCTATTGCTAGCTGGAATACCTCTGGCCATTTGCACTTACTGAATGACTGCACAACGTTGTTGGCTTATAGTATAATAGCATTACAAGAAATATGGCTCACTACAACACTCACATGGAATAGTTATGACATTTTACTATCACCAGCTATTAAGAAAGTAAAGGGAAGACCAGCCTCTGGGATGTTGGTGGCTGTTAAATGTGGATTGGGACTTTGTATACTCCATTGGGTAGTACCTAATCCATTTTTACAAATGGTCAAAATAACACACACCTCTGGCACAATTGCCTTGATTAATGTTTACCGTAACCCAGTGGGGTTGGCTGATGTACAATTCTTTAGTGATTTGGAGGATCTGCTAAACACTGTTACGTAAGCTAGTGAAGTAACAAACATTTTGATTGTGGGTGACTTGAATCTGCATTGTTTGTCTAAGGTGACTGTCAAGAAAAATGGAACATGTATTAAATGGGAGAAAATTATGGAAAATCGCTATTTATTAATGCTTAGTCTATGATCGACTATATATATGCAGATGATAACACCTTCAACTTGATAACCAAATTTGAGATAGTACAACAAACTCATAGTGACCACAACATGCTTACTGCTAATTGGCGTGATAATGGAGTGGGTTGTGTTGTGGACACTCCTGGATACACACCTGGTTTGGTAGATAACAACTCTAGAACTAGGTTTCGATGGAACACATCACTTCTACAAAATTTTAATAGAGATATTTTAAATGCCGGAACAGGTGTGGGATGGACAGTGGAACCCTACACTTCATCCTTACAGATATACAAGCTGACCTCAAGTACTAATACACACGACTACTATGCACCAAGGCATGTTTTTGATAAAAACATTCAAGAGCGTAAAGCTTGCTTTCGTAGACAAAAAAATGTGCCCTTGCTTTTGCCGAGCGATGCACGATTCGAAGTCATTAAGTCCCTAAAAATCAAATATAGGAACTGGATTAAGGCGCATAAAGCGTGGCTACATCAAGCTGATGGAGAAGCTATGCTGACTACGATTAGATCCAAAAACACAGCTGAGATTTGGGCTTTACTTAATGTAGCAAACCAAGCAAGCCAGTTACCGCTTCAAATGAATGGAGTCTTGGAAGCTGACTGGGTTTCGTATTATACAGCCTTGTATGCCAGGCCTAACTTAGGAGAGCCCACGATAACCAATTATGCTTTTGACGCAGACCACTTGCAGATACAGGAAAAAGATGTTTTACAGTTTATACTTAAATCAAGCAACGCAAGAGCTCCTGGACCTGACGGTCTTAATAACCATATGTTTAAACAACTCCCAGAGCTTTGGCCGAAAATTCTTTATTATGTTTTTGCCCAGGTCCTTAAATCTAGCACTATTCCAGATTTGTGGCAGCAGTCTGTTATAGTGCCGATTTTCAAAAAGGGCAATCGGTCCTGCATCTAATTACAGGCCGATTGGCCTATTGGATGCCACTGGAAAGATTTTCGCGAGGTTTATCCTAAGAGATTTCAATTAAATGGGTCTCTGAGCACTCTAAACACGATAGTTGTCAGACAGGGTTTATTGCAGGTTTGGGGACCTCAGTAAATTTACTAGCGATTACATCTATCGTACAACATCACCAAAGCATCAAACAATCTCTCTATCTTGTATTTGTTGATCTGCGCGCATATAGCGGATATCTGTAAGAGCTTTAGTGGTATTCTGTCAGACGCTCCAAGATTAGCCACCAAAAAATTCTGGCATTACTTTATGCTGACGATCTGGTGTTCATATCCTAAACACCGGTCGAGCTCCAAAATCTTCTAGTAATGGCATATAACCCCAATTCAAGATCAAATACCAAGAAGATCAAATGGGTAGGTTAAAAGGAACGATTATAGTGTGTTTACCAATACATGTACGTGGGAGTCATAATTTCTGGTGTCAGAAATTATGCCCAAATGGCAAACTGGAAGACAAAACTTGACGTGACAATTTCCCAGTCAAGTATTATTCAAGAAAAAATTGGGAAATGTTCTATTCAGCCAGCTTTAACTTCTGGCAAAAAGTTACCCCAATTTTACTATACGGCTCTGAAACATTACCGATGTTGTCAGAAACCGTATGGTGTAAATTTGAGTCCAAATTTTGGAGAAAAATCCTTGGGATGGACACCAATTGCTCTGATTCATAATGAGCTGGGTTTAACATCTCTTTATGCACGTTAGTTGTGGTATCTAATAGCTCTAAGCAGGAAGTGTCTCCTAGCCAATAAATCAAATATGATCATAGGCACTCTTGCGCAACATGCTCTCTCATCTGAAAATGAATTTGCTCGTAAGTGGCGCCAAGAAGTAATACATGACCTAGGTTATGCTGATGTGTCTATTGATGTTCTTATTCAAAATCCTACTCATGTTAAAACAAAGTTGTTCAAATGGGACAGGTCAAGGAACAGAGCCACGTGCCTTTCATATTGTGACTTTGATGGCACTGGTTTCATACAGATAACATACAGCACACCTGAACCTTATTTGATTAAATGCCCATCACCGCAACATAGATCAGAGTTCTTAAGGTTGAGGTTGAACTTGTGGCCAACTCAGGAGATATTGGTCAGATATAAGATCATCTTGCCGCATGAACATTTCTGTTACTATTGCAAAATTGAAACGCAAACTGAGGCCTTGCGTCACTTATTAGTTGAATGTACGGCCTTATGTGATGACATTTCTTGTATTTTGAACCAGCTGTAATAGATTACAGAGAAATAACTTCTGAGACTTCGTAGCTAATGTTAGGAAAGATTTCATATGTGTATGTAATTTTTCCCTCCATGTGTCAACCCCCAAACATTTTGCTGCTGTTTAGACACCACTGACTGACTTTGACAGAGAAGCACAGCCCTCAGCTGCACTCCTCTGGTCTTTCGCTCACTTTTTATGGGGAAACTAACATGCCCTTAAAACAGTCAGTACTGGGAGGCTGTGTTTCCCTTAGTCCTTTTCTCGTGTTGCAACTTTTGTGCAAGAAGTAACTAGTGTGCAATGTATCTTACTATACAGCACACTTGGGTCTATAGTCATTTCCCAAGGCCCTAGATACTCACGCTGCACTTTTTATGAGCTGTGCAGATGGGTCAAAGACAGGACTGACAGCTATGATTTCACATTATTTTTTAACCCTTTCCTGCCATGTTAACTGTGTTAACCCCGTTTGGCATGAATAGGTGGCCTGGCTCCAAAATGGCCATGCCACGAGTTTCTTTGTCCTGTCCTTTGGCCATCTTGCCCGTTCAGCTTCCCTACGTCAAGTCGACCCGGGCCAGTCCTTATTTGGTCATGCACTTTCACGCAAATCCCACTGCTTTTGCGGGCTTCTGTATGCCTTGTGTGTGTGTCTCCAGGATGTGGGCTGGGATATCTGGTCCCAATACACATCCTGGTTGCCAGAGAGTCTGGAGTGTCTTGAATGCCTGAGACCACCGTGGTCTGTGATTGTTCCACATATGGAGTGAGTGTTTGTGAGCAGATCTCCCATTGAGTCCTCTCTGTTTTGGCGCAAATGCAACTTTGGATAAGAGGAGGCTGGAAACACCACTACCAGGTCGATCTCCAGAGGTCCCATTGAATAAACGATAGAATCCAAGTATCCTGTAACTACAAAGCTGAGTTGAGGAACGGCTGGTGACCCGCTGGAAGGTTTGGCACCCTGAGCCTGCTGTCGTCCCGTGGGACCCCTCTGCATCTGGTCATCCCAGAAGGTCTGCGAAGACACTTTGACCCATTGGAATAGTGGGACCAACTATTCTCGGCACCTTCAGCAAAATCTGCAAGTAAGCTTTCTTGGAAGTGTCCCTGGGCCAACCAGTGGGCTGACCAGCTTACGCAGGACCTTTGCTCTGTCTCCACCATTGTTTCAAAACTGCTAGCTTTGTGTCCATGGCACCCTCACATTAAATTTCGTACAATTGGCATTCCCAGGTCAGAAGTGAGACGAGTGCGTCTGGACCGGAGTAAACATGGTTACTGTGTTGCCCTGCTGCGGCGACGTCCTTTGCAAGTCTGCTGCATTTGTGACCCTCTTGCCCAGAAGCCTGCTGCAGTGAAACTGGGGTGATTCATCCCCCTTGAGCGGA
Source organism: Ambystoma mexicanum (assembly GCF_040938575.1). NCBI lineage: Eukaryota > Metazoa > Chordata > Amphibia > Caudata > Ambystomatidae > Ambystoma > Ambystoma mexicanum. The sequence goes on along the minus strand of NC_090935.1, from coordinate 167,788,523 downwards.
GAAATCACCACTGTCCCATTTGGGAATCCTTGCTGGATCTCAGGAACTAAAAGGTGCTGAGACGTCATTTCTGCCGCCGTCGAAACTGCAACCGAAGTGGACTAACCTGCCGAAGTTTGGGTCTCCTTGCTTCAGGGACCGGTGAGTAATCATTACCCCAACCGGTGGCTCCTAGTGCCAGAGCACAACTTGAGGCACGAGTGGCCCTGGGGGCCCCTCTCCTGTCCACTGCTATTGCGAAATAGCGACTCCATCCCGAACTCTTGAACTGCCTCTGCCTGCAAGTGGAGGTCCTTCTTGAATAGTGGGAACTTATTCTTCATCGCCTTATCCACCTTCCGAGCTGCTAGAGACCCCTAAAGGGACCCTGCTTTGTCCATTGGAACCACTGCGTTCATTGGCACACATGTACTACTGAGCACAAGGCTCCACTCTTCTTAGGGCTTGGACTGCCTCTTAGGTGAATAACTGATGTTGAATTGGGTCTAAAGATCAACTGCACTGCCTGTTTTCATCCCCTCTAGGTTGTCCACATATTTCGTGCAGTCATCCCTTTTTGACACCCCTGGTTCTGTATATATATTGTATTGAATGTGATGTATTGGTTTACTTAGTTTTACTGTGATTCTTTGCTATAGTCTGTGTTACAAAGGCCTTTTAATAAATGTGTCTATATTTTTTAATATAAAACATGTCTGGAGTAATTTGTAAGTGTCCTTGCTCTGTCTGCTCATTGAGGTTCTTCAGTCACCCTCACCCCTCCTTAGACTTAGTCTTGACCGCCTGCCATAGCTACCCTGATTGGTCTGGCTTGTCCAGAGGTTACCCAGTTCCAAGAAACTAGATTGGCCTTCTGAACCTCTGCCCCTCCAGGTCAGACTTCAGAAATCCAACTTAACAGCTAATGATTATGTGCGGGTGGTTAACTCTCCTGAGAATAGGTGTATTAACCTTTCTGAAGAACTTGAAAGAACTAATGGTTTATGTTAAACAATTAAATTAACTGTGGTGATGGATCTTATGTCATCAAATGTTAGGTTCATGATTTGATGGTTTATGGATGTATTCTAAGGAAAAAATGTTTATATTTCTTACTGTTTTTTTTTTAAATTGTGCTCTATGACAAATGATTGTAAAGTTGATTTATCTCAACTTAATCAATATAAAAAATAAAGACCCAAGACCATTTGCGCCCCAAAACACTAAATCTTAAATTTCCAGTTAACTCCAACTGCAAACCATGAAAAATACAATAACATGTTTAGAAAATTAACTCTGACATTTTAGGAATGACATATCATTGCACCTTGCAAAAAGAAATACAGCCATTTCTTAAAATCGCCCTGCTCGTTTTCCAAAACGTACTCCATAGCTACAGAAATGGTGCCTTCTCGTGACAGCCTTAAGCTCACCACAGCGTTTGTGGTGCTTGCAGTAGTGTGTAAAAGGTGCCGTGTGTGTTGCTTTGGAAGAACACCCTTTGCACCCGAGCAGTGGTGCCTGCCCTCTCGTGCGAAGATCTCTGTTACATTTCCCTGATGTTCAGCGCCTGATTCTTGGAAATTCATATTTTCGCACTTAAACTTTTATCTGCAAAGAAAAATGTCACGGTGTGATGTAGGAAGGCGCAGGCAAAGGTCAATAACAGCTTCCAGTACTCCATCTCGTCTTGTCATTTCTCAGCTAACTACTAATCCCTGTAATGAACATTACTTATTAATAGTCAGTGCCCTGTGATAAAACTGTGCCCGGGTAATGGCGTCTCAAAGGAGGCTTTATACACGGACAGGAAGTCAGTCATGTGCCTGGGTGACCTTTGAACTGTGAACCTCTTTTTGCAGGATACTTAAAGCACATCAGAAACCTCTTTATCTTTAAGTCAGCCCTGGTTTATGACTGCACAGACTGATTAACAATACTGCCTCCGAAACAAGCTTCCAACAGTATTTACCGCATTGACCCCTCTTATGCAGCCAAGATCGTCGCCTAATAGTTTCCCCTGAGCACAACAGCTAGAATAATGGTGCACGCCTACTTAGCTACTGGACCAATGTACATAATTGAGCATTGTTCACTGCGTGTAATAAATCCATATAACTGTCCTCATACCTATGCCTGACTGTTGGCCATTTGCCTTGAAATATTCAACACAGGACCTACAAGTTACCCGGGATAGTTTGAATGTTTTGTAATGTTTTCTTCACTGAATAATGCCCTCTCTAGACTATTGATATAAAGTATGCTTTAGTTCATATAGGGCGAAGAGGTACTGCTAAGCTTTGGCAAATCTGGCAACAACCCACTCGCAAATCCCTATTGGTGTGAACACTGGATTTAAAATTGGGAACCAAAAGAGGCCACGGAAATAATGTTCAAAGTGGATCCATATTACACATTTTCAGCAGGCCCAATTGTTTTCCTATGAGAAAATGTGGAAATAAAATAGGTTACCAAAGAACTACAAAGGACTGGGTTTTTTTGTAAAAAGAGGCCTAGGACAATGCCCAATTGAACTTGTATTGTTACAAACAGAAGGTCCTAGCTCCTCTCAAATCCTCGCCCTTAAAGATCCAACAGCAATAGTTTGGATACCTAACGAGCTGCCCTCCTCAGTTGCAACAGACTGCACTCACAAGCGACATTAAAAAAATATAAGTATATTTTATTACAAAATTCATTTCATATGAAACAGTTTTTTTCATATGTATACAACGAGTATTTCAACCACAGTAATCCATATATGTGGAGCAACAAAACAAACCTCAAGTGGAAAAAATATTAAAAAAGTATATATAAAAAAATCTGAATAGAAAACAAAATACCAAAGATAGAACTAAAGGGGTTCTGTGTTAAACTTAAGAACAAACACCTGCACCTTTAATAGACAGAAAAACAGTAAAGCAGTTGAAATAATAAATATTTCTCATTACAGGTTGTTAATAATATAACACACACACATCCAATTGTATACTAAACAACACATAAACAATACACAATATCTAACATTAGCATCTTGAGTACAAATACCAATCTGATGTCTAATTGTGGATCTGTTATATTAATATTAAGATCCTATTATTGTTTCTAAGTAGACAGCAGCTTTTGATGCTTAATTAAAACCGTGACCGTTATCTCACAGCCAGAGAGACCCGACATGTTTCATTCCCATATTTCTTCAAGAGAATTGTTCACAGGAAATTCTTCAGGGGGGATGTACTGTAGACAACAATCGGAATTACACACACTTAAACCAATTCTAAGTATTGTTAGTGCAACCAGATACAAGCAAGCGGGGGGCAGCTCTTTGATGACAGGCTCTGAACACAGAATGGTGTCGGCCTACACAAACAAGAGAGGGAGAGGAAAAGAAACAAAGAGAGACAACTGTATTAATCGGTTGAGTGTACCAAATACAAACTCTCATAGCCAATGACTTATAGGCCTTACTTAATGAATCTCAATTTATAGAGGCTCACCTCACTGCCAACTTGTTATTAGTAGCAGGGGTAAAGAAAGAATCTTTGCATGGGGAGCTATCAACCTCTGAAAAAAAATGGGAATGCAAAGCCTTGTCAGTGATGTGGCAAAATACGTTCCATAAATCGGATGTCAACAACCACATCGAAAAATCACCGGTGAGGTTCCAATACTACCTCAATCTTAAAGAATATGGCAGAGACAACTTTGTTTACTACCAACCATTCCCACATGTTATCAACACAATGTGCCCCTCTATAACATATGAGTTAATAGTATGACAGTGTTCTAAAAACCATTCAAAATCGCAGCTCTTCATTAATTGAAAAGAATATATGAAAAACTGTTACCACTCTAAAAATTTGATTGTAACAAACTCGTTTAGTTCTCTAGATAAATGACTGACCTCAGGCTCGGAGTCTTGTAAGTACAATGGCGGCAACAATTCGAAGTCTTAATACAGCCGAAGATTTCAAAAAGGCAGGCACGATGTCAGCCGTTCGCTCATTCATCGCAATCAAGAGCACTTTGCTGTGTCTGTTAAAAAGTGCACATGGGGAAGCAACCGTTAATGTTCATGTATATGAAGGGCACCGACGAATGGGTTAAAAAACACGATATTACCAACATCAAATCACGGCAACACACGCTCATAAGGTTCATCTCTACACTTACTTTGTTGTGCCTCCTCTCCGCGTGCATTCCCATTATGCAAGCTCTACTCGCATGGCCTACTGCAACAGTAACGTGACCTCGCTAACTACTGCGACGTGACTAAATGTTGCAGCAGCTGTGCTACCACACAAAAGAGGCCCAGGGGAAATCTCCAGAGTTCCCTATTGGCCAATCCACGCCCTACCCAGGATACAGAGGCCCATTGGGAAATCTCATTGGGAAATCTCCAGAGTTCCCTAAATGCCTGTCCACCCCTGCCCAGGATGCAGAGGCCTACCGAGAAATCTCAAGAGCTACCTAAAGTCGCGTCCACCCCTGCACAAGGTGCACAGTCCTCCCAGAAAATCTCCAGAGTACCCTAAAGGCCTGTCCACCCCTGCACAAGGTGCACAGTCCTCCCAGAAAATCTCCAGAGTACTCTAAAGGCCTGTCCACCCCTACCCAGGGTGCAGAGACCTACCAGGAAATCGCCAGAATACCCTAAAGGCCCGTCCACTCCTGCCCAGGGTGCAAAGGTCTCCCGTGAAATTCTAGAGTTCTCTAAAGGCCTCCCTACCCCTGCCCAGGGTGTAGAAGCCTACCAGGAAATCGCCAGAACACCCTAAAGGCCTGTCCACTCCTGCCCAGGGTGCAGAGGCCCCCCTGTGAAATTCCAGAGTTCCCTAAAGGCCTCCCCACCCCTGCCTAGGGTGCAGAGGCCTGCCAGGAAATCTCCAGATTTTCCTAAAGAACCGGCCACTCTTACTCAGGGTGCAAAGGCCTACCGGGAAATCTTCTGAGTTTCCTAAAGGCCGGTCCACACTTGTCCAGGGTGCAGAGGCCTACCGGGAAATTCCCAGAGTTACCTAAAGGCCTGTCCACCCCTGCCCATGGTGCAGAGTACTCTCGGTGAAGAGGAAGTGCCAAGCACCATCCACACTCCAGCCGCCCCCTTCTTGTACCAGGTACATTCACCCCAAAATATGTGACGTATGAAGAACAGATAAACCAGCAGAGAGCCGCAGTCGGGCTCTGCCCAGTATCTATCAGAATAACAGAACCTATTGAAGTACCGACACCTAAGAAAACCTGGACAGTAAGGCACCCATTAAGAAAACCATATCTACAGGCAAGACAAAATGACGGTTGTCAGAATGGAATACCTGAAGAAGCCAAGAAGATAATAAAAAAAGACGAAGGGAGACGTCATAAAAAAATCTAATTGAAACACAAATAGAGGATATAATGACCTAAGAATACTGACAAAGAGATGGAATGCCATGGATACGTGACATATTGAACCTAAGGTGAAGTAGCTGATGTCAAGATGAAGAAACGTATGCCATATGCACAATGAATATATTGGGCCTCATTACGACTCAGGCGGTAAGGGTTTTACGGCGGCGTAAACAGCGCCGACCCTTACCACCTGAGTACGAGGTCCCTTAGTGCCATGGCGGACTTAACACCTGCTTTTAGCAGGTGTTAAAATCCATGGCGCTAAGGGACCATGGAGTTAATTACGCCACCGTAATTTACGGTGGCGTAATTAACGCCTTCCCCACTCCCATTATGCCCTATGGGGCAAAAATGGGAATGGGGAAGGGTACATGGGGATTGGGGACTTATCGCCCCGCCAAGGTCAGAATGGGGCGGTAAGTCCGCCAACCACCATGGCGTAAACATAGTTTACGCCATGGTGGTAAAGTCACGGCCCAGGCGGTAACTTACCGCCTGGGTCGTAATGAGGCCCATTGAGTTAGTTTAAACGTGTACAGATGCACAAAACAGCAAGAAGCAAAGACATTCTTAAGCTTACTTATGCTTAGTAGTATATAGATGGTGGCAAGCACCAACATATACATATATATATACCTCAAAAGCACTTTAATAGATGAGTGTAAATCCACTACGCAAAGCAGCAGAATTGAATAAAAGTTATTAAAGGTCTCGAGAGGAGAAGTGTTGCAGCAAACAAATCGAGAATTAAGATGGAAAGAAACCCAGCTGAAGGTAACCATGCCAAGAAGTCAAGGTCGTATTGGGATGGAAAGAGCCAACAGTGGATACAATGAAGAGAAAAAGAACAGAGTATCCTGTTCAGAAAGGTCAAGATAAGCCACATATGGTAGAAGACTGGCAGAATTAAATCAAATACATGAAAAGACATGAAGAAGAGGCCGATTTCACGATGTCCGAATCACATGACAAGGCAGGCAGGAAGGAATGACACCTTCACACCTATGCATGGATCCTTGCCAGACCCATACTCCTTAAACTTTCTCAGACCAAGAGCAGACTCAAGGCCAAACTACATAGCAATAATTGACACATGACCACTGAGGTGATGATTGATTGTAACATAATTGGAGAGAAGTTGGGGTGCAGACAAACTCCCTGCACCTGGCTGGTTGTTCTGCATGCTGCTAGACGTAAGTGAAAAAGTATGAGTGGGGTTGATGCCAACCCAATCCTAGTGGACTGTGTAATCTAGGGTACTATAGTGAGTAGAACCAATGGGATGTCATACTTTTAGTGATGTTCATAGTGGCCATTTTGAAGCAAGGGCTTAGTTGCCCCACCTGACATTGATTATCCAATCCCCTCTCTCCATTACCACATGCAGTTATATTACCTTTGTTAAAGTTACCTTCCTATAACCAATCACGTTGCATGTTAGGTTTTGTAAGATTGCGCGTCATTGATGACGAGTTTTTGATATAAATATTGTGTTTTTTCTGAAATTAAGTGGAGTTGAAGCGAGAAGGAAGATCGAGCAGTTGCTGATGTTCATTGTACTCCACGTTTTTGTACCCGTCATTAAACGGACTCCCTTTGCCAATCTATTGAGTTGTCATAGTTATTTGATGCAAGAGTACAAATCTGCATCCCCATCTATTTCGAGGGTGCTGCTACTCATCTTAAAGTGCTGTTTGGAGATGCCCAGTTAAATAGGCGAGCTGGGGTCCATCAGGTTCACCGGGAAATCTCCAGAGTTCCCTAAAGGCCCGTCCACCCCTGCCCAGGGTGCAGAGGCCTACCAATGTAAAGATGGATTTCTGAACTCTGACCTGGAGGGCAGAGGTTCATAAGGCCAGCCTAGTTTCTTGGAACCGGGTAACCTCTTTACAAGCCAGACCAATCGGGGTAGATATGGCAGGCGGTCAAGACGAGGGGCTCATTACACGGACGGCGGTAAGGGTTTACCGGTACCGGTAAGGGCACCGGTATCGGTAAACCCTTACCGCCTTACTACGAGGTCCCTTTGCGGGTCGGTACTTTAATGCCTGCTGTTTAGCAGGCGTTAAAAACCAACCCACAAAGGGACCAGGGTGCTAATTACGGTACCGCAATTTGCGGCACCGTAATTAGCGCCTTCCCCATTCCCATTATGCCCTATGGGGCAAAAATGGGAATGGGGAAGGGCAATGGGGGAAGGGGGAATTACCGCCCCGCCAACCTTGGAATAGGGCGGTAATTCCCCTTTCCACCAAGGCGGTGCCAGTATTTTACCGGCATTGACCAAGGTGCTAACAGCACCTTGGTCCTCCGCCTACTGTGTAATGAAGCCCTAGGTCTCAGGAGGGGCGAGGGTGACTGAAGGACCTCAATGAGCACACAAAGCAAGGACACTTACAAATTACTCCAGACATGTGTTATTTTAAAAATATAGACACATTTATTACAAGGCCTTTGCAATATAGACCATAGCAAAGAATCACAGTAACACTGAGTAACCCAGCACAACACTATCAACACAATGTATATACAAGACCATTGGGGTCTAAAGGGGTTAAATGCATGAAATATGTCGACAACCTAGATGGGAAGGAAACAGGCAGTGCAGATAGTCTTTAGGCCCTTTTTAACACCTAACTAAGAGACAATCCAAGCCCTAAGAAGAGAGGAGCCTTATACTCAATAGTACATGCAATGCAAGCGCACGCGGTTGTTCCAATGGGCAAAATAGGGTCTCTTCAGGGGTCTCTAGCAGCACAGGAAGGTGGATGAGGTGATGTAGAACAAGTTCCAACTATTCAGAGAGGACTTCCACTTGAAGGCAGAAGCAGTTCTAGAGTGTGGGATGGAGTTGCTAATTCACACTAGCTGTGGAAAGGAGAGGGACCCCAGGGGTCACTCGTGCATAAACAGGGCCCTTGGTGACAGGGCTACCAGTTAGTGTTGTAGGTACTCACCGGTCCCAGGTGCACTTGGACCCAAACTTCGCCTGTTCAGTCCACTCGGATTGCAGGTTCGAACGTGACAAAAGAACGTCTCTGCGGCTTTCAGTTCCTGAGATACAGCGATGATTCCCAAACAGGACAGTGGTGATTTCTCCATTCCGGGTGGATGAATTGACCCAGTTTCACTGCAGCATGCTTCAATGTACTTGCAAATGTTGTTGCCGTGGCAGGGCAACACGGTAACCGCACTTACTCCGGTCCTGGCGCACTCGTCTGACTTCAGACTTGGGAATGCCAAGTGTATGAAATTTGGTGTGAGGGTGCCGGAGACAGAGAGCTAGCAATATACCAAGTGTCGGGGGACTCCTTGAAACGATGGCAGAGACAAAGCAAAGGTCCTGTGTAAGCTGGTCAGCCCACTGGTTGGCCCAGGGACACTTCTGAGAAAGCTTACTTGCAGGTTTTGGTGAAGGTGCCGAGAATAGTTGGTCCCACTATTCCAATGGGTGAAAGCGTCTTTGCAGACCTTCTGGGACGGTCAGATGCAGAGGGGTCCCATGGGACAACAGCGGGCTCAGGGTGCCAAACCTTCCAGCGGGTCACCAGCGGTTCCTTGATTCGGGTTCGTAGTTGCAGGATACTTGGATCCTATCCTTTGTTCAGTGAGAACTCAGGAGATCGACATGTTAGGGGTCTTCTTGGCCTCTTTTTACCCAAAGTTCCTTTTGTGCCAAAACAAAGAGGACTCAATGGGAGATCTGCTCACAAAGACACACTCCATGCGTGGACCAATCACAGACCACGGTGGTCCCAGTCATCCAGGGCACTCCAGACTCTCTGGCACCTAGGATGTGTATTGGACTCAGACGTTCCAGCCCACATCCTGGTGGCACATACACAAGGCATGCAGAAGCCAGAGGAAGCATTGGGTTTCATGGGAAAGTGCATAACCAAATAAGGACTGACCCGGGTCAACTCTACCTGGGGAAGGTGAAGGGGCAAGATGGCTAAAGGACAGGACAAAGAACCTCGTGGCATTGCCATTTTAGAGCCAGGCCACCTATTTGTGCCAAACGTGGTTAACATGGTTAACATGGCAGGAAAGGTTAAAAAGAATGCGAAAAGATAGCTGCCACCAGTCCTGTCCATGACATAGCTTCACAGTTCATAAAAAGTCCAACGAGAGTATCGAGGGCCTTTGGAAAATGACTATAGACCCAAGTGTGCTGTATGGTAAAATACTTTGCACACTTGTTACATGTTGCACAAAAGTTGCAACATGGGAAACGGACTAAGGGAAACAAAGTCTCCCTTTACTGACTTTCTTAAGGACATGTCAGTTTCCCCCTAAAAAGTGAGCAAAACCCCAGAGGAGTGCAGCTGAAGGCTGTGCTTCTCTGGCAAAGTCAGTCAATAGTGTCTAAACAGCAGCAAAAGGTTTTGGGGTGTACACATGGACGGAAAATTACATACAATTATGAAATATTTCCTAAAAACTGGGAAATCTCCAGAGTTCCCTATAGACCAGTCCACCCCTGCCCAGGTTGCAGATGCCTACCGGGAAATTTCCAGAGTGCCCTAAAGGCCGTCTACCCCAGCTCAGGTTGCAGAGGCCTACCGGGAAATCTCCAGAGTATCCTAAAGGCCCCTCTACCCCTGCCCAGGGTGAAGAGGCCTACTGGAAAATCTCCAGAGTTCCCCAAAGGCCCGTCCACCCCGGCATCTAATTACGGGACTCGTGCATGTATATGGGTGCATTTTTCGGTTTTGATACTTATGAAGTAACTTTCAACTTCCTGTTTCCTTTATGGTTTGAATCTGGCTGCAGGAAGGTGCTATTCACGGCATAACAGCAAGAGCTCAAATGTTATTGGGGAGAGATTCGGCTGCCATTTGACAGGATGCAGTATTGTGAATTGTATGTGCGTGAGTTATACGCGTGGGACCTTTGTGTGTTTGACACCAGTTTGTTTTGGAAAGGCATCTTTTGTTCTATATTGTTAGGAAACCCTTTTGTTAGGGAAACCTTTTGCTGTGATTTTTCCTTGAAAGATAATTGCAGGGTGGTAGACACGACATGCAGTGCTGTCCATCAGTAAGCACAACAATCTTGATGCGGATGCACAGTTATACAGCAGATGTGGTGTGATGAATGCAGCAAATTACTCCACCTTGCTTTGGTCTCATAGATTCGGGTGGTTCATGCGGCCGTGGGCATCCCCGAGCTAGTAGATGATAAACACAAGGGGGTATGTAGAGGTTCCCTCAGTCACCCTCAATGATACCATGCCAGCGTGCAGGCACCACCACTTTTATAAACTGAGTGTTGCTGCCCCTTTAACAGAAAAGCATTACTTCCTGGAAGGTGAAGAATTCCCAACACGAGTTATTACATACGCGCTGAGCATGAACCATGGGCAAGGAAGGATGCATGATATACTTGCATCACTCGCACAGCTTTTGCTATCGAAGCATTAACCAGGCAGAATGTGGTTCAGCTTTCAGAGCCACACTGAACCCACGTTGTCCAAATCAAACATGTTAGATACAGCTCCTGAACACATCAGCTGCACTCAACTCCAAAAAAGCATTACCTCTCCTTTATGAAAAACGTTCTTAATCCTGGGCCAGTCAGCTACCAAAGTCAAACTAACACTCAGGTGAAAACCACAGAATGGGGCTTAAACCAAGTGGTGCAGCAGAATTTCCTGTGCAGAAAAATGCAGATGGTGGGTGTTTGGAGCATGGAGAAAGCAGAGTTTGGGGATTTAGGAGAGAGCAGAATGGAAGAGATTGGATGTGACAAGGGGAGTATAAAGTGGATGGAAGGGAACATCAGGGGCACGGAAGAGGGCACACAGAGGTAGGAGAGGAACATCAGATGGCAGGAAAGGAGTACAGGAACATGCAGGAGGAGAGTACGGGAGGTGGAAGGAGAACATCACATGGCAGGGAAAGAGAACAGGAGGTGGAAGGACAGGAACATCAGGTGGTAAGAGGAGAGTACAGAAGGTGGAAGGAGGAGAACATCAGGTGGCAGGAGGAGAGTACAGGAGGTGGGTTGACAGGAACTTCAGGTGGCAGGAGGAGAGAACAGGAGGTGGAAGGACATGAACATCAGGTGGCAAGAGGAGAGTACAGAAGGTGGAAGGAGGAGAACATCAGGTGGCAGGAGGAGAGTACAGGATGTGGGTTGACAGGACATTCAGGTGGCAAGAGGAGAGTACAGGAGGTGGAAGGACATGAACATCAGGTGGCAAGAGGAGAGTACAGAAGGTGGAAGGATGAGAACATCAGGTAGCAGGAGAAGAGTACAGAAGGTAGGAGGAGGAGAACATCACATGGAAGGAGGAGAGCACAGGAGGCAGAAGGACAGGAATATCGTGTGGCAAGAGGAGAGTACAGAAGGTGGAAGGAGGAGAACATCACATGGAAGGAGCAGAGCAAAGGAGGCAGAAGGACAGGAACATCAGGTGGCAGGAGGAGAGTACAGGAGGTGGAAGGAGGAGAACATCACATGGAAGGAGCAGAGCAAAGGAGGCAGAAGGACAGGAACATCAGGTGGCCGGAGGAGAGTAAAGGAGGTGGAAGTTGGATAGGATCAGGGGTCAGGAGGAGAGCACAGAAGGTGGAAAGAGGAGAACATCACATGGAAGGAGGAGAGCACAGGAGGCAGAAGGACAGGAACATCAGGTGGCAGGAGGAGAGTACAGGAGGTGGAAGGTGGATAACATCAGGGGTCAGGAGGAGAGCACAGAAGGTGGAAAGGGGAGAACATGACATGGAAGGAGGAGAGCACAGGAGGCAGAAGGACAGGAATATCATGTGGAAAGAGGCGAGTACATGAGGTGGAAGGAGGAGAACATCAGATGGCAGGAGGAGAGCACAGGAGGTGGAAATAGGAGAATATCAGGTGGCAGGAGGAGAGTACATCAGTTGGAAGGAAGAGAGCACAGGCGGTGGAGGGAGGAGCACGGGAGGTGGAAGAACAGGAACATTAGGTGGCAAGAGGAGAGCACAGGAGGTGGAAGGAGGAGAACATCAGGTGGCAAGAGGAGAGCACAGGAGGTGGAAGGAGGAGAACATCAGGTGGCAGGAGGAGAGCACAGGAGGAGGAAGGAGGAGAACATCAGGTGGCAGGAGGAGAGTACAGGAGGTGGAAGGAGGAGACCATCAGATTACAGGAGGAGAGTACAGGAGGTGGAAGGAGAGAAACATTAGGTAGCAAGAGGAGAGTACAGTAGGTGAAAGACGGAGAACGAGGGAGGAAAGTAAAAAGAGGTGTAAGGATGTGAACAGTGGCTTTAGAGGAGTATGAGGGATGTGAGGAGGTGAACAACCTTCTACTCCCCTGCCTTCTACCACACATTTACTCCTACAACTTTCATTCCCTCGAAGTTGCGATAAGTATGACATGAAATTCAAGTGCTCCTGTTTGTCAGATACTCAGCTCAACAAAATCATGGGTGAGTGCACACTCAATCAACTAGCATGTCCAAAGACATTCGCCCTGCATGCAAAGAGTGCTAATACATGTTAAAAGAAACTGAAAAGGTCATGTATTTCAGCTACTTTGCTCATCCAAGTCTATCATGAGCACACGTTCAACCTACACGTACCCCAACGAAATGTGCCTTTCCCTCAAATTGTGCTAACCCATTTGAAAAGAAATTCAAAATCTCGCGTCAGCTAATGCTCTCAAACGAGTCATGCATGAGCATGAGTTCAATAAACAAGAATGCCCTAAAGACATTTGCCCTTCAGTCAAGGTTTTCCAATAAATGTAATAAGAAATTCAAGTGCTCATGTATGTGTGAGCTACCATGCTTAACACAGTTGTAGGTGTGTGTGTTCAAACAACCAGCATGACGCAAAGACGTGTGCCCTTCCTTCACCATGTTCTGATAAATTTGACAATAAATTCAAATGTTCACGTGGCAGCTACTGCACTTAGCCACTTGTGGTTAAGTGCAAGTCAATCAACCTGCATTCCACAAAGAGGTTTGTACTTATCTCAAAGTGTCCTATGTTGCAAATATCTGTACATGGCAGTGTACATCCCCTAGTTACTCAAATAAGTTATGGATGAATGCGCATTGCATGAACCCACATCCTGTGCCTTCAAAGTGTGCTTATGAATTTGACATGCCCAATCAACTAGGACACTCCTAAGACATTGGCCTTCCCTCAAAGTAATATGAACTAAATACATTTTAGAAGCAATTAAAATGATTGGAACTGTCAACTACTGTGCTCAGACAAGTTGTGTGTGTGACTGCGTATTGAACAAGTGCACCCCAAGGATACTTGCACTTCTCGGAAACTGTGCCTCATATTGGACAAACTATCGAATGCTCTGCTTTGTCAACTACTGCTCTCAACCAGGCATTCATTAGCATGTGTTCAAGTAATCAGTGTTCCCCAAAAGACAAAGGGCCTCATTACACGGAATGCAGTAAGGGTTTACCGGTACCGATAAGGACACCGGTACCAGTAAACCCTTACCGCCTTAGTACGAGGTCCCTTTGCGGGACCCGACCTCAACGGCTGGTTTTACCAGCCGTTAAGGAACGGGCCCGCAAAGCGACCTTGGTGCTAATTGCGGTACCGTAATTAGCTCCTTCCCCATTCCCATTGAGCCCTATGGGGGCAAAAATGGGAATGGGGAAGTGCCTTGGTGAATGGGGAATTACCGCCCCTGCTCACCTTGGAGTAGGGCGGTAATTCCGCCATCCACCAAGGCAGACACAGTAAAATACCGGCAGCGATGGTTACCGCATGCCATGTAATGAGGCCCAAAGTATGCTAATACATTTGACAACAAACCAGCACATCCAAAGATATTTGCCTTTTCCTCAAATATTCGGATACTTTCTAAAATAATTTCAAGTGTTCATATGTGTTAGTTCCAGCATTTAACCAATTTGTGTAAAAGTACATTTTATCGTGGGAATGCCCCACAGGTCTTTGCTCTTCCATCAAACTGTGTTAATGAAGTTTACCAAAAAGTCCAATGTTTGTGTCAGCGCTTGTGCATGTGCATGCATTCGATCAAACATCATGCCCCCTAGAAATGGGCATGCCTTTACTTGACCAGTGCACTTCAAAGACATTTGGCCTTCCCTCACTGTATGCTGATTCATTTGTTATGCAATTGTTGTGCTTGTGTCAGCTATAGTGCTCAACCAAGTCATGTGCCCATTGAATCAAGCCTCCCCAGTGCAAATTCCCCCTTCATCCAGAAATGAGATGTGCTGTTCTTTAGTCCCAATCGCCCTGCCACTAATGCCACCTCATGATTGACCAGAAACATATTGACAGTAATATTTTACCTGCATCCACAAGGACATTTGCCTACCCACAAAGTGTGCAAATATATCTGAAAAGAAATTCAAATGCTCGCGTCAACTAGTTCTTCAATAAGCAAACAATCAGTCAACGAGGTTTCCCAAAAACAAGTGCCATTTAAATAAGTACAAAGTACAAGTGTGTAAATAAATTTGACTAGAAATGTAAATGCTATTGCACTTAACCAAGACTTGCATGAGCATGTAGTCTCTCAACCAGTGTTCCCCAAAATGCTCGCCCTTCTCAAAGGATGCAAATACACTTGTGGTTGCTTAAGTAGATGCGCCAGACACATTGCTTGCATTTTTTGATTGTATCCGTTGTACAGTCAATTTACTTGTACCCTACACGTGTTTCACCACCTGTTCAGATGGATCTTCTGGAGAATTTATCAATCTTTTGAGATATGTTGTTTTCGAAAAATTGTTCTCAAAAAGTCCACTTGGTAAGGATAATTTGAAATTCTCTGATACCGGTCTCTATATTATTTGCTTTGTGATACCTTCTTCAATGTTCTGGAAATGCTAGTCCAGAACCAGAATTCCTTAGTTGATTTGTGCGACGGGTTCTGGAATTCTGAATTATCCTGGCATATTGGACTTTTTGAGAACAATTTTTCGAAAACCATGCATCTCAAAAGATCGATAAATCCTCCTGAAGATCGACCTCAACAGGTGGTGAAACACGTGCAGTGGTACAAGTAAATTGAGGATACAATGGATATAATCAAACAAGGCATATAGAGCAGACAATTAAAATTAAAAAAGCGTAATGAAAAAGCAAACAATTTGTCTGTGTCTTGCGCATATATTTAAGCAACCACACATGTATTTACATTAGTTCAACTTTTGAGCAGACAAAAAAGTAGTGGATGTGAGGAAGCAACCAGACGCAGCCCAATAGGTTTCAGGATCATCGCCCTGCGAGAAGATTTGATTCCTGAACACTAAATTCAATACTATATCCTTCTCAAAGGGTCCAAATATAACTGTCAAGAATTTCAAATTGTCCTGTGAGGTATTGGGCTCAGCCTAGTCCTGAGGGAATGTGTGTTCATCAAGCCACTTCAGGGGGAATGTTCCCATTCCCCAGTAAGGTGTCGTGGTGCATCAAACACCCAACCCTCACTACTACTAATCGCACTACTGCTGTGGTCAACAAGATTCTGACATGTTTTTACCAGCAATCCCTAAATAATTAGACTCTTCTACTGCATATTCCATCAAGCTACCCCAGCACAAAATACATAGGTCAGGCTCACTGTGTTTGTTTCAGTGATTTACAGAACATCTATTAAAGATGTTTGCAAAAATAAAAAATAAAATTATATCCTGTCTAAAATCACTGCTAAAACGAAGGCCCAGGGGTCTTGCTGATAAAATATGTCCTGGCTCTCCAATTAATAGCAATGTAAAACTCCCTCCTCACATGCAAAGAGATTCTCAGTGACAATTGTAGAGGACCAGAAGCAAGAACTTTACCTGTTATACTGTGGTGAGAGGAGGAGCTGCATTCATTCATTGAAAAACCCCATTTACCGTGGAGCGGGCGCAGAGCTGGTGCTGAGGTGGTGCATTCTGAGCAGTCTCCAGCAGAATCTGGCTCCCGTTGTTTTGGGAATGTCATCTGGTGCTTCCTTCACCAGAAAAAAGCTGCAAAAATGAATTGTGGATATTTGGTTAACCGGAACTTCCTTCCATTTCAAGAACTGAAATCCTGCATTCCAACTCATTAGTAGCATTACTAATATCGCGTCTCTATTATGCCTGAAATGTTTACTGCCCTCGCACACATCGACATGAGTAAAACCCTGAGAGCTTGTCTACATATTTCATCTAGAACGGGTCATGCTACAGAAGGAAAGCAACATATGGGGATGAAGTCGTTCGAGCAGTTTCGACGTGCATTCTTTGTCCAACCATCAAACCTTACATCTAGCCCCATAGCTCTGGGTGTATCTTTTGAACCAGTGTACCTAACACTAGGACCTTTAAGACGAGGTAGCAATACTTTGAGATCAATGGAGATGCAGAATATACTCAAACATCAATAAACAAACTGACTCAGGAAGTTGGCAAAGTACGTCTGTTTTGATATCAATTTTCTAAAACAGGGAGTTACAACGAACATCCGCTCGACCTTCTGACTCAATGAATTTATAAAAAATAAAACATTTATAGTAAAAACTTGTCATCATTGACATCAATCTACGTGGCAAACTACAAAAACCTACTTGGGAAAGTGATTGACTTAACAGGATCATCTAGGTATACGTTCCATACTTTTTGGGAAGGTGAATGGGTCTCTAACATTAGGTGGGGCAACTAAGCCCGCCTCTATTGCAAGTCACTATGAATGTCATCAAATACACAATGTCCCATTGGTTATACAAACTATAGGGCTCTCTATTACATTTCCCTTTACAATTGGTTGGCACCCTTGCAACCCTCTGTACTATTCCACACTTGCTAGCAGCACACAGGCTGGCACCCAGGTGCTGGTGGGCTGGTCATAACCGTAGCGTTCCACCTCATTAGCCTCTCATCTATCATCACTATTGTGGTCTGCCTGTCAATTAGCCCTTTGATCATTGGCCTTGGAAAGGTTTGTTGTATCTGAGAATCAAAGGGAGTAGAGGCATACTCTATCTCTTGCTTTCGATACAGCTCAACTCAGTATCTATTTCCATCCATCCACGTTACTGGAGACCATGTTTCTGAGCTTTTCGGTATTTGAAATACTATTAAATGATGAACCTCTCACGTCTTCAATGTTCATGCTCCTCATTTCAAACAGGAGTTTTTTTCTTTTCACACGTTTTGTAGTTACTGAATGAAAATCCAAGCTCACGGTGGCCTTGACTTCCTGGTACTGGGCCGGCCAAGCTCTTCTTGAATCTACCTCTGGTATTAAGTCATTTTCCAACTGCGCCACACTGAAAAAGCCTGTCTAGTTACTGCGGCCAAACTCTGCTAAAGTGTGTTGTGGAACATCCATAGTCTATACATTCTTATGCATATACGTTGCCGAATTGTCGCAATCTAATCACTACGTAGCCAGCCTTTAAGAATACTTTGTCTACTTGCGTTGCTGCATCTGTACAATTGTAAAATGACTTGACGTTTTCTTCATCATTTCTGTAGCAGGAGCATCTTCATCTCAAGCCTGAAATGTTGATCATCTTTAACACCTCCTCCTTAGATCTTCATAGAGTGCTTACATTCTTCAGCCTCTTGTCTCATCTCTGGATACGTCAGCTCTGCTCCACATGATGTCTTCAATCTTCTCTTTTGCTCGTATTTTCACACTTCTTCTGGTATTTTATTCAAATGGCCATCATATTGTTGGAGTGCATATATGGCTTTCTCAACGGGCATTTTACTTCCAGGATTATTTTCGGTATAGGTACTCTCACTGGAACTGCGCGTGTCTCACACTCTGGCTCCCAACATGTAAGCATCATGGGGGTGCAGCTTTGAGTGGGTTTACTTGGCTCCTCCTCTACACTTTGACTCCAGCCCGCTCAATTGTAACAACATTTTGCGTGCAGGCATCCAAGTGCACACGGCAAGTTGTAAGAGAAGTAAAAGAGCATACCTCCGGCGACAGAGTGCCTGCTATTTGTGGCACGGGTCTGAACTCCTTGGTGGATGGCTCGGGGTGCAGCTTGAAGGGGGGGCGATACTGCTGGGCAGGCTGATGCCTCGTGTTGTGCGGAACAAGCCATGGAAGTCGAATGCTCTAAAAATTCAAATGAAACCAAGGATTTGAGTACAGAGCACATTTGCCCTGTGCATGTGCATGTAAAACAGCAGGGGAGTGTGCAGAAGAAAGTGCATTTTAAACAGAACATGCACTACCCTTTCGAATAAAATGATTTAGAGCGGGTATTTGCACATTCAAGTCCACTATTTAACCTGGATACTCTAAAGGATCAAAAGTCAAATTGTTCCCATTCTCCGCAAGTGCTTGAAACATATGAGTCACAAAGCATCTTAACACCACTATCTGCACTTGCAGCAAGACTATCTCGTGACATAGCATAGATCAAAGCATGCTTGGCTATTTACTGTGGGACAACTAATACTGGCAATAGTGCCACTAAAGAACTGTCAAGGGATGTTGTATCATCCAAAATAAAAGAGGGGCGGGAAGCCTTAATTAGCAAAGAGACAGTCACTTTGCATTCTCAAAATCAACAAGATCGAGAGCCTGATGGCAATCAAACGGGCGAAGGTTCTCTTGAGATAAATTACTGTAATGGAGCCAGAGATCGTGACAGATGTCTCAGTCGGAATACTCACTAAATCCTTATGGACAAGCACCGGATAAACAACTCTGTATTCCAACATGATGGCTGTCATGTGAATATATCTGCAGAAACAATAACTCAATTGAAAAATAGCATCTTGCCCATCTTATGTAACTCCATGACTCCATTCATCAAACCATATGAG
The DNA here is from genome assembly GCF_040938575.1 of Ambystoma mexicanum. NCBI lineage: Eukaryota > Metazoa > Chordata > Amphibia > Caudata > Ambystomatidae > Ambystoma > Ambystoma mexicanum. Next base: position 167,769,403 of record NC_090935.1, on the reverse strand, counting down.
GCAATTTATGGTACACTCAAAGATCAAGCAACATTGTTAGCTATGTCACACATCAAATTGATATATGTTGAAGGCATAGTAAATAAAGCAATGTGAAGCTGGATCAAAAAGCTAAGACGTCCTTAATGTGTATAAACAGGCTCTGTGACCTAGCAACGAGATAGGAATCAGACAAAGTTGCTCTTATGACAGCGGTTCTAGAAAACCGCTAATGGATGCGCCAATTAACAAGATCACAGCAAACAGTGAACCTACAAACAAAAAAACTCTGCTCAAACCCATCGAGCTTGATAAATCATCATATGGATAAAATTGTTGACCGTCTTGAACCCATTGACGATGTTACTAAGCAAGTGCCTAGAACTACTGCTAGTGGTGGGTCCAAAAAAATGATGGAATAATGACTGCTGGGATTGAAGGAAGACAAACAACAAACATACCCTCCCTTAGCATGCCAAATGGAGATGATCAGGATCATCGGCACAATATGGGAATAGATAAGTCTCTGATCATGATTACAAATGCACAAGAGTCAGAAAGTGCAATATACATAAAGAAAATCCAATTGCCACTACAAAAACAACAGATTCAAGTGACACTCATAGGAACCTATTGTCATTTGATATATTTCAAAAAAAGTCTAACATCAAGGGGCAGCAGGTTAACCCTGCTGTGACTAACCAGACAACTTGGAGAATCCTAGTGAATGAAATCCAGCGAAAAAAATTCTAAAAATGTACGCATTGCACAGAAGCCTAAGATAAATGGATCTAGAGCTTATTTGTGGAATATAAGAATTGCTACAGTAGAGATCAAATAGAAATCAAAAAAAGTTCCAAGGAATCTGCCGAGACCTCCACTTGGCTTAGAAAACTCGAAAGACAAGTATTCTCAATTGGCTAGATCAAATGAACGCTCTTATAAACTTCAGAATGATGACCCTATGATAGATCTGACAAGCTCAAATAGTACACTGAACTCAGAAAGTGATGTAAGTGAAAACTATGAAGGCATATCTGAGCTGTCAAATGCAATTGCGAACTAGGAAATGAAACATTGCTAATCTTTACTGAGAAATTGGAAATACTTTGAAAGAAATCAAACATCTAAGGATGTGCAAAAACCGTCGGGTCAGGGAGGCATGATTTTGGGACAAGTTCCTAGATCAGATTACCGGGCCTTTCTTACTCTGGAACAGAATCGATCCATTTCTCAGACCAAAGGAGATATGCAATTACCTCATGCCAGACCAAAAAAAACAACAATGCACAGGCAGAGAAACAAGAATAAAATCTAAAACAACTGAAGGATTCGATACAATCAATTTGGTATTAAATGGAAGGTATCTTCAATCACGAGATGACTTGATACTAAGGCCCTGTATCATGGATTATTTGCGCTGAAAAAATGGGATTTGTGCACCATTCTGCCTGCAAATCCCAATTTGTTAAACCGGGATTTGCGTGCAGAATGGCGCACAAATCCTGTTTTTTCACGCAAATAATCCATGAATCAGGGTGATTATCATAGAAATGTCATGAAACTATTACATCATAGTCCCAAACTTAAATATATTAAATCTGAACATATTAGGATTGTACAATTCATGAATGAAACGCGCACCGATTGGGTGATATTACATCAAAAATCCCTGAAAATCATACACAGTCTACTGGAATCTGCAACTGACTTTCTACCACTAGGATTTTAGCTAAGAAGCTATGTGAAAATTAAAGAAGAGATCAAATGAAACAGCATGTTTCGGAGTAAAGAAACAAATTGTGTGCGATGCTAAATTGCTGTCATCAACATCAGAAATCGACTGGAAATGTGAAATGAGAGAGCTGTGAAAACAAAATCAAAATATCGAGGCTGAGTACCCCAAAAGGAAATGCACCAAACACAGGTTACAAAGGAACATACAAAGTACTTTATTTTATACTGAATCCAGTTACGAAGAACAGAGCAAAATCAGATAGCGATCGACCCTCAGTGCAACACAACGAACTCTAGTGTGGTTCAGTCTGTTCAGTGAGAGATGCTGCACATTAGAATGCATTGTTGTTTTATACTCTTTGTGAGCACGATGTCCAGCCCCACTTCGGGTTAATATTCCACTAATACATCACCAATCTAGGGTTCATGCCAAGTCTCGCACATCCGCATATAACTGGTTTGCTTTTAATACATATATCAACAAACCTATACCGCAAATGTGTATTCTGGGATTTTCAATGTAGGTCTTCTCAAACATTAATACAATGTAGTTAAACAAGTGTTCTACGTTCAGTATTTGAATACAGTGTTCTTAACATATGCTCGAGGATTAGTTTCATTGCACGAGTAATCCTTTACACACAGGTCAACGAAGGACAAAGTCTCAGTTCACGACCTCAACAAGTGGCCTGGAGGCAAGTTACATATTAGCTACATACAGAGGTCAAGACGGCCATGTTGCATTTTGGAATGTCATTGTCCACCATTTTAACTCACAGAGTGACTTTACAAAGCGAACCTAAAATGGCGGATTGACCTATAATGGCGGCTTACATTAATTTTAAGATCAGGACCTTGCAACACGGATTTCTTCGCCAGCGATTTATAAGCAGCTTGGCGTAGGTCAATATACATATATTTATTGCGATAGGAGGCACAAAATAATTTCTCTTTCAACAAACCCTCCGTTTGGCCTATGCCAAGTGCTAAAAACTACTTTGGATCTCCTTGCAAATAACTCCATGCATCATCCTCCATGCACCCTGAATCGCTGTCGGAGATATCTATTGCCATTAGGTAATTCGCTAAAATTTCTTTCAACACATATTCTTTGGAAGTTTTATCTGGGGCATACACTTTATGTCCTATCGTACCTATCGCTTGTGTGCAACATCCCCCTATCATCGAACATATACTAGGTAGACACTGAATACAGCAACAAAGAAACAACAGGATTCCCAAAATAATCAGCAAGACCGAAAGTACCTTCCAACCCCGAGATCGCAAGAAGTCCCAGAAACAAGTGCTAAAATCCCAGTTTCCCTTGGGAAAATGCACTTCTGAACTAAGGACGTGCAGATTCTGTATTGCCTTGAAGATGGTTGGGAAGGAATCTGCTACAAAAACACAGCAAGCGGACCCCACTAATTTACACACTCCACCACGTTCAGCCGGAATGACATCTAATGCCATCCGATTTTGAAGTGCTACTAGTCTTATCGCCTTTTGTTCTAATGTCATATTATAGAGTATGTCTGTGGTCCGGTTGATGGATCTCTCCAGTACTCTCGCTAGTCTTCTGATATCTTTGGAATTCGCTATCTGCCCCCAAAATGGCACAACTGATTTTTGCTATATCTCCCAAGATTTGTACTGGGGTGTCACCATTATCGTCCCGCCGTGGACGAGCCTTTGAAACTTCTTTTGTACTAGCTATAAACACCCCAGGTAACAGGATCCCTAAATAACAGGTTATCTGCCAATCCCTGGGAAACCATGGGAATGCTACATTACCGCAGACAAAGTGACAGGTTTTCCTATATACAAAGGTCTGTTTTCCCCAGTCAAATTTGCAACGTTAGCACAACCTAGAAAATCTCACATTGACTGAGTTCCATTCCTCTGTATGCAAAAAGAAACTGAATCGGGGCTATGGTTAACAGTGTAAGAAGGAGGCATGACATCCTTATTGCCTATCGGAGCCATCTTAAAGGAAATCAAAGATAGAAAAGGACGAGAAGCCTATCAGAAGGCCTAATAGAAGCAACGTTAGGTTTACTCCTGTTTGCGAAAAGCGAGCATCCAAGGGGAGTCAAAATACATTTCTCAAAACTATTGAAATTGGTGCCATCAAAGTTCCCTGATATGCTATCATTCCAACGGCCAAAGAACAGTGCTCTAAGAGAAGCATAGCAAGCAGTTGTCAAAGGTAAAGGATGAATATACCAACCTAGCCCCTTATCCCTGTGTTGCGGTAAATGTGAGAAGACCAAACAGTTAAACTTATTAAAAATGGCATGCGTAGCATTCATGATAAGTAGCAGAGTATATTTGTGGTACCTTTGTCTATGCTGAGAGTCCCTAGGGGACAGAGTATGCAAATGTTCAAAGGGAGTAGGGACAGCAGGTACATTTTCAGTGGGCAACACGGATTCTAAAGGATGCATTTCCTCAAGGTACCACAATCCTAAAACAGTGACTATTATAAACCCAAATATCGTTATAAAAACACAGCTATATGTTTTCGGGGCCCAGGCATATTGTCCATTGTCCCAGTTGGTCACCCCCTCATTTAAAAGTCACATACAAGCGGTGGCGGTAGCAGGCATTGTAGTCTTCAGACGGATACCCCCAATGTTCTTTGCTGGTGACCTCCCGGCCGCGCGACTTCTTAGTCCTTCCACAACCCTAGACAACAGAATCCCCTTTCTCAAATTTGGGCAAAAACAAGCCCTTGATGATCCTTTTCTTCTTCAAATGCACAGCCAAACTGTGCCGTAAGTCTATCAGATGCACAGCAAAACAGTGCCGTAAGTCTATCAAATGCACAGCAAAACCGTGCCGTAAGTCTATTTTCTTGGATGCAGATTGTACCTTACTTTTCCCGGTACTGATTGATCCGGAAACAATGTGTCATCACTTCCCGTTGGAAGCAACGTATCAGAGACAAGTGAAGATGCCAAATTTGAAACAGCAGTTCCCGGATGCAAAACTTTTGGAGAGTGTGGAGACAAAATGGCGGCTTCCACAAGTCTCACGGGCTCAGAGAGATTCTCCGACACACTCTCGCCGCTATGTACTGCTTTGGGATCATTGGTTGCAGCATTAGCAAGGGTTTCTGTTTCTTCTGTAACGTGTGGCACTGGGTGAGGGTGTCTTTCTACTAGTCTGGCACTCTGAGCATGTCTGGCCGAATGGAACCGTTTGTCGATCTGTAATGCCGCACATATCTGCAGAATTACAGCAGCGACAAAATGTGGACCTTTATCCGACCAGATAACTCTTGGTAGCCCGAACCGCGGGAAGTACTCCTTTAACATGGTTTTCGCAGTTGTCATGGCTGTAGCATCTTTGACGGGGAAAGCCTCAACCCATTTACTAAAAGCACAGATGACCACCAGCACATATTTTTTATTGTCACATCGTTCCATTTCAATAAAATCAAAGTGGATAACTTCAAAGGGGACAGAGGGTGGCCCAAAATTTCCCCGTGGAGTTACGGTCCCCTTTCCCACATTGTGTTGTAGGCAAATCATGCAATCCTGGACGTAGCGCTGGGCAATTTTCGAAATTTTGGCATTTGCCCAAACTTTCTCTAACATTTTTGTCATTTTCTGGGCACATACATGCGTATGACCACGGGCCATGATGACCATCATCATTATATACCCGTCAGGAAGTAGCCATTTCCCTTCATCTATTTCCACCCAACACCCGTCATCATCAAGTTTTCCCAAGCCTTCAGCCCACCTCTTGGATTCTTCTAACGTGGCATCAGCTTGAATATCCCATACAGACCCAACGCCCTCATCCATTGCATAAGCATTTAGAGTCTCCCTTGAAACATATATCTACGTAAGGGGATCGGTAGCAGTTTGTCTAGCTATCTGATCAGCGAAAGCATTCACTTTCCCTATGTCATCTGTAATCTTTCGATGTGCTGCACATTTCATAACTGCTAACTGAGTGGGGAGCGCAAGTGCTGAGAATAGTTGTACTATTAGGGAGCCATGTTGGATTTTAGTGCCATGTGAAGTTAGGAATCCTCTCTCTGACCAAAGTCTCCCAAAGTTGTGAACCACCCCAAAGGCATACTGACTGTCAGTATATATATTTACTGCAAGCCCTTCGGAAAGTTTGCAAGCTCAGGTCAATGCTATAATCTCTGAAGCCTGCGCAGAATTATGCGTGATTCTCTTAGTTTCCACAACCGTGCTTAATGTGGTGATTGCATAAGCAGCTGTGGATGTACCATCCGGAAGTTTGAAGCTGGAGCCATCACAGAACAGCTCTCCTTGCAGATTATCCAAAGGATTGTCTTTCAAATCAATTCTACCCTTTGTTTCTTGTTCGGTAGTATACAGTCATGTGACTCTTCATCACTGCAAGTAGTATCTTGCGGGAAAGGTAGGAGTTCAGCCGGATTAAGAACACAACACCTCTTAATTTGAATGTGAGGAGCAAACAAGATCAATTCATATCTTGTCAACCGTGCAGAAGTGAGGTGTTGCGTTTGGGTGCGGTTCAGTAGAACATCTACAGAGTGAGGCACCATCAGGGTTAGATCATGGCCTAGGACCATTCCCTCTCTCTGTTTTACAGATGCAGCAGCAACAGCTCGCAAACATCTTGGCAAAGTGTATGCTACAGGATCAAGGACAGAAGAAAAATAACCGCACGGCCTATTCTTCCCTCCATGTTCCTGCGTTAATACAGCCAAAGCACATCCATCACATTCATGCACAAACAACACAAAGGCCTTTTCATAGTCTGGTGTGCCCAAAACTGGTGCAGAGCATAATGCAGTCTTAAGTAAGTCAAACGAATGCTGGTGTTCCGTGTTCCACGGCAATGGCGAAGAAATGCCCTTCTTTGTCAAAGCCATCATCGGTTTGATCACTAGTGGAAAATTTGGGATCCACAACCTACAGTAAGAAGCCATACCTATCAAGGCTCTAACTTCCTTCTGTGTATTTGGGACAGACATGCCAGAAATGTGTTTTATTTTTTCAGGTGTCAATCTTCTTCCCTCCTTTGACAGGAGATAGCCTAAATAGGCGACCTCCTGGCAACAATATTGACATTTTTTAAGCAAAGCTTTGTGACCATGCTTAGCTAGATGGATAAGCAATACCACAGTGCCCTCCTTACAGGCGCTCTCAGAGTCAGCAGCTAAAAACAAGTCATCAAAATATTGAAGCAATGTACAAGTAGAGGGCAATTAAAGGGTATCAAGCTGTTCTTTCAAAGCCCTACTATAGATGCTAGGACTATCTAGGACTATCTGTGTACCCTTGAGGTGCACGAGTAAATGTCAACAAGCGTCCCCCTAAGGTGAACGCGAACAAGTATTTACTATCCTTGTGTTTAGGAATACTAAAGAAAGCATTCTTTAGATCCACAACACTAAAGTAAGTAGCTGTAGCTGGGATCATGGTTAAGATTGTCGTCACATCAGGCACAATTGGAAATTGTGGAGCAACGACTTTATTAATGGCACGTAAATCAATTATGAAACGGAATGGAATTGCATTATCGCCTTTTTTGTGCACGGGCAAAATCAAACTATTACACAAACTTCTTCAATAACCTCGCGATGCACAAAATCGTAAACAATGCATTTCAAAGCTTGCTCACCCTCAACTGAAATCTTATATTGGGGAATGCGTGGCAGCTCAATTCCGTGTTTCAAAACTATCTTATCAGGTTCAATCTGTAAAACACTGACATCATTGACGTCAACAGCCCATAAGCTCTCTGGCACATTAGTGAATTCTGGCGGAAAAGGTCTAGTCAAGAATTGCGAGACAGAAAATTGCTGTGGTGAAATCATCAAGCACACTCCATCAGAAGAACAATAAATCACTGCATTTAATTCTTTTAACAGATTCAACCCCAGCAAGTTCTCTCCACAATTCGAAGTGAACAGAAATGGACAGTGGTCCGTAAAGGAACCCAAAGAAATGGGTACTGGTGAAAAAATCGGACAAATAACTGGTGTGCCAGAAAACCCTACAGAAACATTGGTTTGCCCTGACAGTGGAATGTTTTGAACCAGTGAATGATCAATGGAACACTCTGTGCTCCAGTGTCTATCAAAAACTGATGTTTCCTATTTCCCACCACCATTTCAACGTAGGGACCTTTCTGATTGACGGGAATAGGTGTAGGTTCCAAACCCTGCTTCGGGCAATCCTAACGAAACAGAATGTCATCAAAAGGAAGCTCTTCAGATACATATGCAGCAGAAGGATGATCAAATATGTTCCTGGTGTCCACACTCGAAATCTGATTATCCTGTGAAAAAGGTTGCTGAGGATCCTGTGTAATCTGACCTCTACCAGGGCCCCCTACACCCGGGCGACCTCTGGATCATCTACCCATATTCCCAAATGTGTTATTCGACCTTTGTCAAAGGACAGTCCATTGTGCACGCCAATGATCCTTTTGACGACAATAGGCGCACTGGTTAATGTTCACAGGACCCAAGGGCACATTCCCTTGCGGGACATACTGACCTAGAATCTGAGAACTACCCCCTCTGGGGCCTCTAACCATTTGCTGTAATAGCACTTTAGTCTTCAAATCACCTTTTCGTTTTTAAACTCTATCTTTTTCATTATTGACACGGTTCTCGTAGTACTGAGCCATGTGCAGTACTTCTGATTGCGATTTCGCCTGCCAAGCGCTCTCAGAAGACATACTTTGTGACTGGATGTCAGGCAGCAATCCACGCACAAATTTGTCCACAAATAACCTTTTCCCAGACTCTGTGCCTAGATCTTGTCCACTGAAATCCGAGAATACCTGTTCGAACCGATTAAAGAACTCAGTAGCACCCTCAGACTTTCCTTGGACACAGGCCTTAAGTTTGTCCCAAATAATTTTTTTCTCTGGAATTATGGTTTTTAATTTTGTAATAATTCTATCAGGCAAAGTTACTATAACCTGAGGCAGTCTTTCACCAGCTGGCCTTTCTCCATCGAGTCTAGTTATATTCACCCATGTATCTCCCAACCCTGGTATGTCATCTATAGTTCTAACTTGTTTCCACAAATCTACGGGCAGGAGTACAGGCAATAACAAATCAATATCACCTAAGTTGAACACTGAGGATTGCAAGACGGACTCTATTTCTTTATAGAATCCTGTCGGATTTTTCCTAATATCAGGAATAGATTGCCTAATAGTATTCACTTCCTGTCTTCAGAACGGGACGTGAACGAACTGTGATACATAATGTGCAGGAATGTCCACAGCGACTATACCCCGTGCAGCATCGGCCGCAATTTCAACCTTTGGGACAAATGTTATAGGAACCTCTCTCATAGGCAACTGAGAAGTAGGTAGCTCCGAACACTTACTAAGCAACAGAGCTAAATCGAGCGCTAAAGCAGTCAAAGAAGTGTCAAGTGAAAAAGCTCTCTTGTAAATACTCCATACCTCTGTGGGACAACTAATCTTTCTTTTTACACAATCATCCTGTAGGTACTCTACCTGTATCACTTTCCTCTGCATTTCTGGCGTATATTGACTATATGTGTCATATACTTCAACTGGAGTTATCGACACATCTGAAATCCATCTAAGTGCATCCTTCGTACAAATTCGTGCTTCCTCAGATATCGATTTACAACAAGGAAGGAACCGTTTCTGCACATACATACTTTCCCCCTCGTCATCCTCATTCTGCAACTTTTCTAGCTCCTTTCTATACCCAAATAACCTCTCGACATGCTCATTTACTTTCTCCACAGTGTCTCTAGAAATCGCTAAAGTATTTAGAGCCCTTAACCCTTGCGGGAGATCAGTATTATTTAATTTTCTCCACATTACACATAAATTAATCCCTAAACCTTCAATAAAAACATTTTTCTCAGGAAAATTATCCATATTACAAAGTGTGACAAAAACATTAGCTTGATCATCCCTCTCCATACAATGCTTAGCCCATGCAATCAAATCACGTTTCTTCTCTGTTGGTACAGTATTGAGAGTGACAACCTTTGACCCTGCACCTCGATCGACTACAAGTGGCTCATGACCACTTGGAAGAGAGGGAGCAGGCAAATTCAATGGAGGTACTGTAACTGGTGCGATAAGAAGAGGTGGAGGAGCCAAACGAAGGGGAACATTAGGAGGAGCAGGAACAACGGGAACAACAGCAGGTAGAGCAGGAATAGCAGGAGGAAGAGGCAAAGCAGCAGGAAGAGGAATATACAAAGGTGGCGCAGAGGCACCAGGCTTTTGTTCATTTAACAATTTGTCTATGAATTCATTGGAAGCATGGAGGTCTTTGGAAGGATAGATTTTCTGAATTCCAAGTGAGAAAGCCCTATCCATATTCATATTCTATTCAGAATGTTTATCTTGGTCATACAATAATGCCTTTTCGGCGTTCGTCTTATGTTTTTATCTACTTTTAAGTTGCTGCAATGCTTCTTTTTTCCAATTCTGCAAAACATCAAATGCTGCAGGTCTAGCTTACAGTACATAGTACATGCCGACGACCCCTCCTGTGGTGCGGGATGGCCCAATTCCAAAGTTTGTCCATCGCTGCGGAATAACGCCCTGAAGCAGGTAGACAATTTCCCAGGCATATCAAATTATTGGTGTTACCTGGTCAATAATTGTGTCTGCAGATACAATGTGCCAAATTCAAATTATCAGGGTTGAATTACGAGTCGGGTCACGACTCACCTGAACAAACCTAAGGAGGTCCGATTGGATTTCAAAGAATCTTACCTAACTAATCTTACCTCGTTTATGGTGATTTCGGCAAATCTGCCTGCCTCGATAAGTGAACCCTCGTCAAGACGCCATCTCGGACCACAAGCTAATCGTCCAGGGATCGGATCGTGCAGCCCTGCTGAGGCGGCGCGTCTCGTTCAGTGGGGCCCCTTTTTGTCACACCGTCCGATCCTGGTCCGATAGCCTGCGTCAACCTTCAACAATCCGGCATCAATCTTGAGGGTCCCCATTCGGGCGCCAACTGTGAAAACAAAATCAAAATATCGAGGCTGAGTACCCCAAAAGGAAATACACCGAACAAGGGTTACAAAGGAACATACAAAGTACTTTATTTTATACTGAATCCAGTTACGAAGAACAGAGCAAAATCAGATAGCTAACGGCTCTCAGTGCAACACAACGAACTCCAGCGTGGTTCAGTGTGTTCAGTGAGGGATGCTGTATATTAGAATGCATTGGTTTTTATACTCTTTGTGAGCACGATGTCCAGCCCCACTTCGGGTTAATATTCCGGTAATATATCACCGATCTAGGGTTCATGCCAAGTCTCGCATATCCGCTTATAACTGGCTTGCTTTTAATACATATATCAACAAGCCTATACGGCAACTGTGTATTCTGGGATTTTCCATGTAGGTCTTCTCAAACATGAATACAATGTAGTTAAACAAGTGTTCTACGTTGAGTATTTGAATACATTGTTCTTAACATATGCTCGCGGATTCGTTTCATCGCACGAGTAATCCTTTACACACAGGTCAACGAAGGACAAGGTCTCAGTTCACGACCTCAACAAGTGGCGTGGAGGCAAGTTACATATTAGCTACATACAGAGGTCAAGACGGCCATGTTGTATTTTGGAATGACATCGTCCACTATTTTAACTCACCGGTTGACTTTACAAAGCGAACCTAAAATGGCGGCTTACATTGATTTTAAGGTCAGGACCTTGCAACACGGATTTCTTCGCAAACGATTTATAAGCAGCTTGACGTAGGCCAATATACATATATTTATTGCGATAGGAGGAACGATATAATTTATCTTTCGACAGAGCAACCTCACATGCAGATTCAAGTCAACTTTGCAACTGAGACACTATCTCAAGTACAGTCCACCCAAGCTGGAAGCCTACAGGAAAGTAAGGAGGAGTGTGAGTGGGGTTGGATTTCCCCAGCCCTGGCCAAACAGATGGCGGACTAGAGCCTGGGAAAACCTTGAAAAACTGCCCTGAGAATGGGAGTCTAGATATCCTGAGGATTCTATCATCGCTTTAATAACAAAATCTTAGGCCTTGAAAAGTATGACATTATTTGCTTACATCAATCCTGGCTCAGGCAGGCTCCAATTTGTGATGGGTACTCATGCTACCTGAACCCTGCAAAAAAGGACTGACTGGTCGACCTTTCTCGGGTCTTCTTATGCTTATTAAAGCTAGCTCTGTTCTTGTGGTAAGAGAGGTTAAGAATCCAAACCTCTTCTGCCAAATTCTCACACTAAATAGATTGAAGGAGACAAGTGGTTATTAATAATTTGAATGTATACTGAAGCCCGGAAATGTGTAACTTTAAGACGTTCCTCTCTACGATCATAAAAGAACTTGATGATGCCATCATCCAACATCATACATTTTCTGCAATAATATGTGGAGATTTAAATATGAAGTTACTTGTTCTAGATAAACATCTATTTAGAAAAAAATGCGCATGAATGTATTGAAAGTATTAAAGCCAGAATTCTACATTTACTTAATGGACATACAAAAGAGGATGTACCCGGACACTTTACATGGTCGAATGACCAAACACAAGGTCATTTGGACTATGTATTTGTCTCTAAGAATCTCCTGGAAACAGTGTCCCATTTGTGCATGAAAAAGGTGCTAACCAGTGATCATAATCTCCTGGAGTTAACATGTGCAGAATCCACTATGAAGGAGCCACAAAAAAAAAATAATAGCAACAAAGTCATGCAAAGACTTAACAGACTCCGATTGAAAGCCAGGGACATTAAATGCATCACTAAATTGTTGAGTAAAACTCAAGGAGATTCAGCCAATACTACAGAATACATATAGCTGCTATCAAGCTTTAAAGAAACAACAAAAAGGTGCGGGAGACCCTCGTTTTAACCTGTCCATCTGTACAATACTCTAAACTACGATCGGACATAAGGGCCATTAGGCAGAAACAGGATTCAGATATGCTAGCCGTTCTGAAAGCCAGAAGGCAAAGATATAAAAACTGGCTCATCGCGACCAAATCTCTCGGAGCACAACAAGATACCGAAACCATAATGAGCACAATCTCGAAGCAGAATACAAGATACTTGTGGGGGCTATTAAACAACAATGGAAGATTCCAAGCAAGTGTACTTACCTCAAATGTGTCCGAGCAAAATTGGATAGCTCACTATTCGAATTTATATGGCAATTTAACACAAGGAACTCAATGGGTAATAAACCAAACATCGGAGCAATGGCGTTTTTACCTGGGATACAGCAGATATCATGTTAATGATTGGCAGATTAGATGCATCGCAAGTAGCAGGCCTTGATGGTCTAACTAATTGTTTATTGAAAGAAACTCCAGACCTTTGGGCAACACTTATAGCGATACTATTCAAAAGAATTATGCAACACAAAAACACATCTTCATGGATTAATGCAATCATTGTCCCGGTGATCCTACTATGGGAGTTAACCATATGAGCCGAGGAAAGTGGACACCTAGATCCCTGTCAAACAGGGTTCATCAAGGGCATTGGCACAACTCTAAATCCATTAATTCTCAAAATCCTACAACTGAGGACATTGCTAAAAAAAATAAGTACTTCCTAGCATTTATCCACTTTGAACAAGCATTCCATAGTGTGGATAGGAGCAGATTGTGGAATAAATTGAAAAAAATGGCAATTACAACCAGATTTGTTTGAGGCTATTATGATGCTATATTTAGACACAACTATTCAGATCAGGTTGAACAACCAAGGTCACATCACTGTCAAAATACCAACAGACAGAGGGCTAAAGCAATGCTGTCCTCTTGCGTCTATATCTTGCGTCTATATTGTTCAACCTATATTAGCATTCTCTTCAACTGTAATATAAATGAGAAAGAATGGCTTGACATACTGCGCGTCAAAACAAGAAGTCTAACTGCGCATGCTAAAGTTACCACTAATAAATATGGAATGTATACACTGATTACAATGATTGCATTCTATAAGCAGAAGGTAGTGCCTGTGCTAACATATGGAGCGGTAGCATTATTAATCTTGTCCTGGAATACATGGGCGGTATTGGAAGATCTATTCTTGAGAAAGGTCCTGTGTTTACCTAGGGGAATACCGATTAGTACAATCAGGTACGAACTAGGACTCCAGTCAATGGAACCACAAGTGCTATGGAAATCCCTTTCCTTATGAAGAAAATGTATATCAGAAGATCGTTCAACATTTTGAGAACGGAAACAAATGGAAGAAGAGAAGGGTTGTAGGATCTTTGGAAAGATAAGTACCTAATGTGGCTCAAAGCAATAGGGGCAACAACGGATATGTTGAAAATGAATCCAGACATGGTGAAAAGAAATCTGAAAGACCATGGCCCTCATTACAAGTCATGCGTTAAGGGTTTAACGGCGCTGTCGGCGCCGTTAACCCTTAACGCCTGATTCACACTTTAACGCCTGCTTTTTGCAGGCGTTAAAGTCCAAGGCGCTAAGCGACCTTGGTGCTAATTACAGCACCGTAATTTACGGTGCCGTAATTAGCGCCTTCCCCATCCCCATTATGCCCTATGGGGCAAAAATGGGAATGGGGAAGGGCAAATGGTGAATGGGAATTACCGCCCCACTCACCTTGGAATAGGGCGGTAATTCCGCCATCCACCATGGCGGAATCCAGCATGGACCATGGTGCTAATAGCACCATGGTCCACCGCCTGACTTGTAATGAGGGCCCATGACTGGATATAAACGCAAGTTAATAAATCCACCAATCAGACGTGCATTTCGAACATCATTGGAAGACGAGCCCTGAATTATGTGCCTGGCTATCTAAAAAAGTTCCCATCAAGGCACTATCTGGATATGTTTATGAGATTTAGGCTCAACATACTTCCGACAGGTGAAATTGTGTTCCTCTGGAAAAAACACCCCCATGGCACTCCATGGTGCAGATTCTGTAACTTAATCCGAGTGAAACCTGGCAGCATCTGTTGATTAGTTGCCCTGCACTGAGAACTTTAAGAACAATTTACCTGGAAAACTTTGTTAGTAGAATGATTTCACTATCTGCAGATGAATGGTGGAACAGGATCGCAGGTGGAGCTGATGTGAGCTTAACACTGGCAGCGTTGAAACATTTGGAGAAAATACTAGTAGAAGTCCAACTGGAATGAAGCTGCTACGTTATGGAAATACTGTAAAACTAAAATGTATAGGAATGTGAATAATTCATTTTGCTTGTATGAATGATGTTTGAAGGTGATGATGTGTTGTTTTGTATTTAAAATGTTTGTATAAACCATAATAAATCAATAAAAATAAATAACTAAAATTACAAAACAGACTTAAAGTGAAGATATCATAAGTTAGTCAGTGACTAACTTCTAATTAGATAAGAAATAATGCCAGCAAAACTCAAAACACTGAAGAATAGACTAAGAGGGTAATTCATAGAATTTTACAGAAAAGTGTTGCAAGCGGCTGGCGCAGAGTGTCCGCGTGTGATTGACTGCGCCAGGCACGTGCGCTAAAACCGATTTCCGCGCACAGCGTATTCATGGATTTCAGGCTTCCAAACCAGCTGTGGCGCAGGGAATCGCAGCGACCCTGCAGCAGCGCCAGTAACGCCCCCAAGAACGCCCTCGCGCTAGGAAAAGCCATCAAAATCGCTAAATCATCGCAAAGGGCTGCGCTAACCCTGGACCAGTTCACCGGGCTGGCAAACAGCAAACGCCAAGCGGGGAATGTGTATTGCAGGGGTGCGCGGGAAGTTCCACACGCGACTGGCCCCGTGCAAGCAGGGTACGTGTATTTCAGGGATGCGCGGGAAGTTCCACACGCGATTTCAGCAGGGTACGTGTATTTCAGGGGTGCGCGTGAAGTTCTACACGCGAATGGGCCAGTGCGAGCAGGGTACGTGTATGGGTGCGCGGGAAGTACCACACGCGATTCCATCAGGGTACGTGTATTTCAGGGGTGCGCGGGAAGTTCCACACGCGAATGGGCCAGTGCGAGCAGAGTACGTGTATTCCATGGGTGCGCGGGAAGTTCCACACGCGATTCCATCAGGGTACGTGTATTTCAGTGGTGCGCGGGAAGTTCCACACGCGAATGGGCCAGTGCGAGCAGGGTACGTGTATTCCATGGGTGCGCGGGAAGTTCCACACGCCATTTCATCAGGGTACGTGTATTTCAGGGGTGCGCGGGAAGTTCCACACGCGATTGTCCCAGTGCGAGCAGGGTACGTGTATTTCAGGGGTGCGCGGGAAGTTCCACACGCGATTGTCCCAGTGCGAGCAGGGTACGTGTATTTCAGGGGTGCGCGGGAAGTTCCACACGCGATTGTCCCAGTGCGAGCAGGGTACGCGTATTTCAGGGGTGCGCGGGAAGTTGCACACGCGATTTCAGCAGGGAATGTGTATTTCAGGGGTTCTGGGGAGTACTACACGTGAATTGGCCGTGTGGGTCCTCCCAGGTGTACGCTCCACAACCTCCACGGCCCCTGCAGGCAGCCCACACCACGGGGGACTACCCTGCACCCCTGCTCATGTCCTGCAGGCAGCCCATCCACCATGGGCATGCCCCCCAGCCAACCCACATGTCACCTTGCACTACTGATCAACAATGCATGTCTCCCACCACCCCCACCCTCCAGCACTGTGGGGCACCTGCCAGCAGGCCCCAACCCATGTCCAAGTCATGTACCCCTGCACCCCCACCCCCCAGCATTGTGGGGCACCCTCCACCAGGCCCCCACTCATGTCTCCCACCACCCCCACCCCCCAGCAGTGCAGGGGCACCCTCCACCAGGCCCCCACTCATGTCTCCCACCACCCCCACCCCCCAGCAGTGCAGGGGCACCCTCCACCAGGCCCCCACTCATGTCTACCACCACCCCCACCCCCCTGCCACCATGGGCAGCCCCCACCAGGCCCCCACTCATGTCTCCCACCACCCCCACCCCCCAGCAGTGCAGGGGCACCCTCCACCAGGCCCCCACTCATGTCTACCACCACCCCCACCCCCCAGCAGTGCAGGGGCAGCCTCCACCAGGCCCCCACTCATGTCTCCCACCACCCCCACCCCCCAGCAGTGCAGGGGCAGCCTCCACCAGGCCCCCACTCATGTCTCCCACCACCCCCACCCCCCAGCAGTGCAGGGGCACCCTCCACCAGGCCCCCACTCATGTCTCCCACCACCCCCACCCCCCATCAGTGCAGGGGCACCCTCCACCAGGCCCCCACTCATGTCTACCACCACCCCCACCCCCCAGCAGTGCAGGGGCACCCTCAACCAGGCCCCCACTCATGTCTACCACCACCCCCACCCCCCAGCCACCATGGCCACCCTCCACCAGGCCCCCACTCATGTCCCCCTGCACCCCCACCCCCCAGCATCCAGGGTCACCCTCCACCAGGCCCCCACTCATGTCTACCACCACCCCCACCCCCCAGCAGTGCAGGGGCAGCCTCCACCAGGCCCCCACTCATGTCTACCACCACCCCCACCCCCCACCCACCATTGCCACCCTCCACCAGGCCCCCACTCATGTCCCCCTGCACCCCCACCCCCCAGCATCCAGGGTCACCCTCCACCAGGCCACCACTCATGTCTCCCACCACCCCCACCCCCCTGCCACCATGGGCAGCCTCCACCAGGCCCCCACCCATGTCTCCCACCACCCCCACCCCCCAGCAGTGCAGGGGCAGCCTCCACCAGGCCCCCACTCATCTCTCCCACCACCCCCACCCCCCAGAAGTGCAGGGGCAGTCTACACCAGGCCACCACCCATGTCTCCCACCACCCCCACCCCCCAGCAGTGCAGAGGCACCCTCCACCAGGCCCCCACTCATGTCTCCCACCACCACCACCCCCTGCCACCATGGCCAGCCTCCACCAGGCCCCCACCCATGTCTCCCACCACCCCCACCCCCCAGCAGTGCAGGGGCACCCTCCACCAGGCCCCCACTCATGTCTCCCACCACCCCCACCCCCCAGCAGTGCAGGGGCACCCTCCACCAGGCCCCCACTCATGTCTACCACCACCCCCACCCCCCAGCAGTGCAGGGGCACCCTCCACCAGGCCCCCACTCATGTCTACCACCACCCCCACCCCCCAGCAGTGCAGGGGCAGCCTCCACCAGGCCCCCACTCATGTCTACCACCACCCCCACCCCCCAGCAGTGCAGGGGCAGCCTCCACCAGGCCCCCACTCATGTCTACCACCACCCCCACCCCCCAGCCACCATGGCCACCCTCCACCAGGCCCCCACTCATGTCCCCCTGCACCCCCACCCCCCAGCATCCAGGGTCACCCTCCACCAGGCCCCCACTCATGTCTACCACCACCCCCACCCCCCAGCAGTGCAGGGGCAGCCTCCACCAGGCCCCCACCCATGTCTCCCACCACCCCCACCGCCCAGCAGTGCAGGGGCACCCTCCACCAGGCCCCCACTCATGTCTCCCACCACCCCCACCCCCCAGCAGTGCAGGGGCACCCTCCACCAGGCCCCCACTCATGTCTACCACCACCCCCACCCCCCTGCCACCATGGGCAGCCCCCACCAGGCCCCCACTCATGTCTCCCACCACCCCCACCCCCCAGCAGTGCAGGGGCACCCTCCACCAGGCCCCCACTCATGTGTACCCCCACCCCCACCCCCCAGCAGTGCAGGGGCACTCTCCACCAGGTCCTCACAATCCCCAATCATGTGCGTAATGGTCAGCCTCCACAGCCAAAAAGCCCTACCAAGTAACCCATTCACCCACATGGAAATGGAAATTACATGTTACACCCCCAATGTTCATGAAGCTAATGAACCCATGTCCGTCACACACAATGGTTGCAATTGAATGGGAAAACACCCAACACGACATGCATGAAACCAATGAGATGATACCACACAGTGAAGTATGAAAACAAAATTGTATTGAAAAAAATAAAGAATGCTAAAGAAAGGAAACAAACTACAATGGGAATGAGAAAAAATAAGCTGCATGTCTGTATTAAAAAAAAATACTGCAAATCAGAATCCAAAAAAATGTCGTCCAAAGTCAAGTGTAAAAACATCTCTATGCAATAAAGAAGTATGTAAAAAACTACCAAGGGTCCATGAGCCCAACTGAACAAAGGAAACCTACTAAAAAACCTAACTAAAAATCAACTATATACAAAAAGTGGAGCAGTGTCCGTCGACTCCAAATCATAATAAGAAACAAAGGAAACCTAAAACTAAAGAACTATATACAAAGGCGGCGGGCAAGTCCAGCGGCTCACTCCGTGGTGTCCCGGGCCAGGGCATCATCGAACTCCTTTTCGATGTCCCTGAGGCGGTCCAGTTCCATGGCCCCGAGGGTCCGCAGGGACGACGCAGTGTCCTCCTCCAACCCCCTGCGGATTGCCTCGAGTCACTCGGCCCGCCTCAGGGCCCTCCGCATTCCGCCCTGACCATTGTGAGCCGCGCCTCTTCCGCCCGCCGCCGCTCCGCACCTATGGCGTGGCCCAACCGCTGCCACACGGAAGACACTCTCTGTCCTGGTTCCCCCTGCCCTCCGGCCGATGCCTGCCCCTCCGATGTCGAAAGCCCCGAGCCTTCATGTCTCACAACATGTTGCTGCTGCTGCTCTGCCTCTGCCCGTGCACTGCCTCCTGCTGCCTGCACATCCTCCGCCGGCTGGGGTGCAGTTGTTGATGTGGCCACCCCTGATGGACCTCCGACTCCCGACTGTGGCAGGGATGCCTCCTCCACCAGCCTGGCCGCACCGTCAGAGGCAGCTCCACAGGGCACCCAGGTGACTGATGGGTGGGAAGATGGCACAGAGGACGACTGGCGCGTAGGGGGTCCAGTTGAGGAGGGGGTCGGAGCAAGCCCCATCAGACGGAGGAATCCGGCCTGGGTGACCTGTCCCAGCAGGCTGACGTGGTCAACGAGCCAATCGAGATGACGTGCAGTCTCTCCATGAAAAGACTGCAGGTCACCTCGCATGGCCCGTTGACGCAACGCCACACCAGCCAGGACAGGCTCAACCCGGACCTGGATGGCCACGTCCGCAGGCAGAGGAAGGCCAGTTGACGTCAGCTCATCCCCTGCCTGAAAACGGGTCTGGACATAGGCATCCCTGCTGGTGCAAGATGATGCAGGGACAGGATCGGGGACAGGATTGCACACAGGCACCTCCGCGGCGGCCTGTGCTGCCTCCTGTCCCTGGTCCTGCACTGCACCACTAGCACCAGTGGGATCCCCACCTCCAGACCCCGTCTCTAGTGTTTGCATGGCCTCCTCCTCCACCAAACCCCCCACCAACCTGGATGACTCCGTGCCATCTTCCCCTGTTGGGCCCTGTGGGGTCCCAGCTGCCCCTTCTGCTGCCGAGGAGTCCAACTGCAACCTCCGCCTCTTGGACCTCCCCCCGGCAGCTGCGGCCTGGGACGCGGCACCGGACTCCTCACTCCCCGACGAGATGACAACACGGGAGGGGAGCCGGGCCTTGCGTCTCCGGCTGGCAGTGGGATCCCCGCCGCTGTGCTCCACAGCACCTTCTCCGCCCTCTTCATCAGTTGACGCTGCAGACAGGGAGAAACAAAACACAGGCATCAGGGCACTGTACAATGGACACATACACACATGACAGTTGCACATGAGTGGCATTGGCAAAACTCAGACATGTCATCACAATCCCCAACACACATGTCATTGCAACTCGCACACATGAGCCATACCACAGCCATATCGCAACTGCCAGCACCATCCCTACACATACAACAGCATGAGCAGCCAAAGGGGAGCCAGACATCACATGCAACACATGAAGTGCACCACACATGTACACACACCACCACACTTGCATGCATGTGTACACCTCTGCCAAGTGTCGCACTGTTCAGACGGGCATCCATGTCACATCTCCCAATCAGGCTTCCACATACCGCTGTCACATGCATCCATGTTGCATCACTGTTGCACCCTTGTCAAATACACACACATGCACATGTACACAGTGCTCATACATGCAGCCGAAAACAACATACATGCGTGACATCACGGACATGTCTACTTACATACACATTCATCCAAACATGTGTGCACGCACAACTGCATTTGCCATGCAAGCCTACACACACAAGCACCATCCATGTCTCACACATTACAGCCCTCGCATGTGTCAGCCCCACGGCCCTGTACACCCCCACCCATACTCGACCCCATACAAACAGATGTGCAACCTGCACAAGAACGAATAATCACCACACGCACTGCTCACAATCAGGATGCATGTACACTCACCGCTCGACTCCAGACGGGTCTGCTTCTCTAGGACCTGGACGTGGAGCGCTGGGGATATGCGTTCCAGGACCCCCAAGAGGCGCCGGGCCTTGTTCAGGGTCCTGGACCTGAAGTCCTCCCAGCGCTTCCTGACATGTTGTAAGTCCCGGACTGCCACCCCCTCCGCGTTGATGGCAGTCACGATGTCAGTCCAGATCCGAGTCCGTCCTTCCTTGTCGGCGCGGGAACTTCCGAAGAGGGCATCATACTGCCCCAGGACTTGCTCCACCAGGACACCAACTTCGGTGGCACTGAAGCTGGTGCCCCTCTGCCTCTCTGGCCGGGGGTTGTCAGTGGTCACAGATGGTGTTTGCCCCGACATGACAACCCCAGAGGCAGGAGTGGGTGGGCAACTGGGTCCTGGGGCTGGGCTGTGGAGCGATGGAATTCCAGTCGGGAGTCTTCGGTTCCAGCAGTGGTGGTCACAGTAATAGCACCCCTGGCTGATGTGCAGGCAGCAAATGGCAGTGCACGTGGGCAGCAGGCAGTCAGGCAGCAGCAGATGGCAGGTGGGAGCGTGCTCGGGGCTCTGGGGGGCAGTAGTTCGGCCTTCTGGGCAGGAGCGTGTCTTCCGTGTGCTTACGCGTGGCCAGCTTGGTACGGAGTGATTTGGCACGTGAAAATCCTGCACGTCAGCGTGAAAATCGAGGAAAGGCCCTTAGCGCGTAAGCGCGTCAGCATGCATACGCGATTCTATTGGACCAAAGGCCCTCAGCGCGTAAACGAGTCAGCACGCATACGCGATTCTATTGGACCAAAGGCCCTCAGCGCGTAAACGCGTCAGCACGCATACGCGATTCTATTGGACCAAAGGCCCTCAGCGCGTAAACGCGTCTGTGACGTGACCCGCACGGGTGTTTCCCACACAGCACGTGATGACAGAGCACACGTGGAAAGACTGCACGTCAGAGTGTCATCGCGTGTAATCGGACAGCACGTCAGAGTCTCATCGCGTGTAATTAGACAAAAGTGCGCGTACACGCGATTGGCCTATGTACGTGTATATCAGGGGTGCACGGACACTTACACACGCAAGTACGTCAGCGCACCTGTATCCCGGGGTGCGCGGGAATTGCCACACGCTATTGGACCGGGTACTGGATTTCAGGGGTGCGCGGGTCACACGCTCGCCTACAACACGCGCAACGCATTAATTTGCGCGCTAACAAAATAACAAGCTCAGACCCAGGATGAACATACCGTTCCTAGCAGCAGTGGGCGTGGCCTACCAAAGGAGGAGGAGGAGGATAGTCAGGGCCAGAATATTCACACCCAGAACCAGCCTTTTCGGGATGCCTGATGACCAGGTGCATGGGAGGTACAGGTTTCCACCACACATTATACTGGACCTGGTGAGTGAGTGGGAGGATGACCTCACATCACCCACCCTGTGCTCCCAAGCACTCAGCCCCCTGGAGAAGGTCCTCAATGTACTGCACTTCTTAGCCACTGGATCATTTCAGCGGACAAGTGCCATTGTGGGTGGTGTATCACAGGCCACCCAGTCACGCTGCCTATACCAGGTCTTGAACATCATCACTGCACGCCCATCAGTCCGCAGGCACATATACCTGCCCAGAACACCTGCAGAAAGGCATGCTGCCGCCCTGGATTTTTACGCTGTGGCACGATTCCCCAAAGTGCTAGGTGCCATCGACTGCACCCATGTGGCTCTACGTCCCCCCAGGGCATCTGAGCACATCTATAGGAACCGCAAGCACTGGCATTCCATCAACGTGCAGGTAGTATGTAATGCCAAGGGAATCATCACCTCAGTATATGCCAACTATCCCGGGTCAACCCACGACAGCTTCATTTACCGAATGTCCACCCTAAGCCGGGACCTAGAAGCTGGCCGGCATGGCGATACATGGCTGCTTGGTGAGTATGAATGCCACTGCACATGCATGTATGTCAGATACTGAGCAAGGTCACAACCCCACCAATGATACCAATCAACACCTCCACAGGGGACAGTGCCTACCCTCTCAGCCCCCACATGATGACGCCAATTCGGAACCCCACCACGCCACCCCAGGTAAGATATAACACAGCCCACATTACAACCCGGGGCATAGTGGAGCGCACATTCGGAGTGCTCAAGTCACGCTTTCGCTCCCTTGACCGTTCTGGCGGGCAGCTGTTGTACGCTCCCCCAGTAGTGTGCAGGATCATAGTGGCAGCATGTGTCCTGCACAACGTTGCAACATGCCGGGGCCTGGCCGTGGACATGGTGGTGGCCCCACATCCCCAACCACATGCACAGCCGCTGCGCATGGGAGGGGAAAGGGCACGGGGGGAGGCAGCCCGTACACAGCTAGTGGCTAATTACTTCACATAGGAATCACACCCCTGTGGAGTGCACACTGCCCTGGCACATTCCATCTGGCAATCAATGATGACTCAACCTGACACTGATCCTGAATGTCTGGAGAATGAACCGTGAAAACCATATCAGCCTGAGATTGTTCACCTGGAAGTGTCACAATGTGTGCATCCCTACCCACACAGACACCACCAATGCAGTTTTGTGAAGTAACACATTCAAGCAGCTCAAATGAATACCCACTTGCAAAATGCAACAAGAGGACAGTGCCATGTCAGCCAACCCATCCCCAGCACCGCCACACGACACACCGTGCCATGTCATGCTATTTGCAGGTAAACAAAGTAATCCCCACAACATGACACTAGTGTCACAATGTAGAGTGTCCCTAATTGAAACTTGCAACACCTGAAATGCTCACAGTAATGCAGGACCAACAACAAACTTGAGCAGGTACTACCATTAACATGACATCACAAATGTTATATATTAGAAGTCTCACCACCTGGAAATGCCTGCACTCCCACCACTACCAACTGTGCAGTGTTGGCGCCATGTAGAGTTGTAGGTGCACTGCTGCCAACATGGACCCCATCTACAGACTAGAGGGCCTTGTGTAGACATGAGGAAGGGACCTGCAAATTGGGAGGTAGACACAGATGATGAGTTACACATCAATGCAACATGCAGTGTACAACACAACAGCAATATGCACTAGGAATGTATACACAGTATTGACTAGACTACCCACACATGTAGTGGGAGTCCAATGTCACCATGTACGTCAATGTCACTTGGGCACACCCTTTGCAAGCCCATGGAAACGGGAAGCAGGAGGGGTGTGTGTGACTCAAACCCAAGCATCTGAACCAAATACATGACAAGCCTGCATGTGCCCAGACACAATGCTGCGTATGCCCACAGGAACCATGGAAGCCAACAAATTGTCCCAAAAAAATTGGGAAAAATTATTTAGAAATAAAAAATAAAAATAAAAATAAAAATAAAAATCAAAAATAAAAATCAAAAATAAAAATTAAAAATGGCCATTGATGGGCCCGGGGGGGTTTGGGAGGCCACCCAGGAGGTCCGAGGACAGGGTGCACACCAAAACCCACCTGTGTGGGTCCTGGGAAAAAAAAACACCTCCATGGGCTCATGGCCCACACGGCTACCCTATTGTGGGAGTATCACTGCTGTCGCTATTGTCACCCTGTGCAGCTGCATCCGGAGGTGGTTGCACTATGGGAGGCAGCCCACGCAAGGCCCTAGTCTGCTCCTCCATGGCTGCAAGCATGCGGGTGTGGTAGGTCTGGTTCTGGAGGATGAGTGTGCGGAGGTCCCCATGCAACAACTCACGGGATGCCCGGACCTCCGCCCTCGTTGCCTGCATCTCAGCTGAGAGCGTACGGGTGAGACGCTCCAGCTGCTGTCCTGTCCTTTGGTGTGTTGAAGCCTCAAGCTCAACAAGAGTCGTCCTGAGGTGAAGGAGCTCCTGCCTCAGGGCTTCCCTGTGGGCCTGGGACTCAATGGAGATGGCCTCCTGCAGAGTCGCCAGTGCCGCCCGCCTGTCCCTGTTGGACCCCAACATGTCCTCCCTGTGTGACTGGCAGATGGAGTCGGTTGCCTGCTCTAGTCGCTCCATCAGCCTTTCAGGGGGGACAATGGAAGTGGCCACCCTATCCATGGCCTGAGCCATCATCTCGGATGATGCTGCCTGTTGTGTTGCCATACCGTAAATGGATTGCTCCGATGCGGTATTGCCAGGTGGCGTACGGCCACCACGTCGGCGGGCACCACACCTGTCTGGGGCAAGGCGAACTGCGCCTTGCTGTGCCGGCACTGCCTGAGGCTGCAGGACTGCATTCCCCCTCTGATCTGCTGGCTCAGGAACAGGATCAGATGTCGCGGAGTGTGACCCTGCATCCGTAACCACCAAAGGCATAGCTGCCAACACTGACATCCCCATTGAGGGTTCTGACCCTGGTGCAGGTGGGTGGGACAGAGCAGAATCCCTCCCTGGAACACTCACCTGCGACGGCACGTAGGTCTCATCCGAATCAACACCTGAGTACAGCTCGGGGGAGGTGCAGCCAGAGACACCCCTTGAGAGCACGACCTGCAGCACTTGTTGGTTCTCACCCACCACCACACCACGTCCCTCACTGGTGGTTGGTCGGCCCTCGGACCCCTCCTGGGTCTGCACCATCTCCACAACCCCAGCAGTATCAGGTGCGTCTTCCCCTGCAAAGACATAAAAACAAAGAAATGGAAACAGGCATTAGCACCATGGCACACAATGAGGGCTGAGAAGCAAGAGAACCAGTACTTGATTGACACATGTCCCACATGACTAAAACCCTCCCATGCATGCACCCTCACTGCATATGAAGGGCAGGCAAATGGCACACACTGATGACACCAAGATGGAAGATGAACACATTTTCTGCATGCTGCCTGGCAGTGCCATCACACATTGGCCTGTGATTGCCAGGTGAAACACACATGCCATCACACAGATGGCATGTACCATTGCTATTGAGTGAAGATGGAGAGGAGGGCAGCACCTATTCATTCAGTCCAGTTCCCGCAAGTAATAGCTTTTCAAATTCTAACAGGTCAGAATTTTCACCTGGAGCTGCCAGTCTGAAATGGTCCAATTGCACAGGGACATGTGTGAACAAATGACATCCAGGTAACAAAGTCACTCCACTTTACCATAGCCATGTCAGACATGTGACTAGTGGACTGCGACATGCCTAGTAAAGGTGGTGGAATGCAAACAATCTGACTGAATGAACAGTGAAAAATAAGCAACAATGTTGTGGCAAGGTGACACTTCAAGGGCAACTGGCGTGCTGTTGGGCTAGAGGTCTACTGTTGGCAGAAGGGATACTGCTATGGCCAAATGCAGCTGCGCAGGATGTATTGCATGAAGCACATGGCTGACCCATACGACTCAGGTGCACACACTCTCACCTGGCACACAAACAGAAGCCCTCACACACACACCATGCACATGGATGACACACACATGCATGTGCACTCACCGGACAATGCCTCGTAATCAGCCAGATCTCCCACGCCTTGGATCTGTTCCTCCGTGACGTAGGTCCCAGCGACTGACTCATGTGGAGTGAGTTCCATGTCTACTACTGGAGACCCACCTCCAGTCACTAGAGTTGCGGCATGACTTGAGGCCAGATTACTCTTTGCCCTGCGCTTTAGGTCATTCCAGCGCTTATAGCAATCATTGGCTGTGCGCCTCACGATTCCAAGGGCACTTACGATGTCCGCAACGGTCTGCCAGTGTGCCTGGCGTTGTGCAGGTGTGGTCTTGGATCCTGCAACAATGACCATCTCGTTGTCATGTGCGGACACATACTCGACAAGTGCATTCAGTTCGTCATCCGTGAAGCTGGGCTTCCTGGATGGGCCGGACTGTGTAGCCGTGTCTGGGGCATCAGCCTGTGCCGGACGAGCACTCTTCCTCTTCCGCTTGGAAGGTGGTGGTGATCCTGAGTGTCCTGCGCCGCTCTGGACACTAGGGGCAGGAGCCCTGGTGGACTCTGTATCAGGAGTGTGGGATTGCACACTCAGCATGGGAGTTGGTGCAGGCATTGGCTCTAGTGTAATGGTGTCAGGGGGAATGTCAGCAGCATGGACTAGGACCGACACTGTCCTGGCTGGGTGTGTGAGGGCTGGGGTGGATGGAGCCGCAGCTGCCCCTGCAGCCTCTCCGCCCTGCCTACTTGGGGCAGCAGATGACCTTGCTGCCCCAGATGCACGTGGCATGGTGACATCAACGTGCACCAGCGCACGTGTCATAGGCCTGCTGACCTGGAAGTCAGCCATGGAGTCAGCCAGGTCTGGTGCCACAATGGGCTGGTCCAACAAGGGCTGAGCATGGATGGTGTCAGCCACATCAGCCTCAACGGGAGGGGGGGAGAGGGGGGGGATTATGGGTGCCCTTGACTGGTCCTCCACACATGGGGGGACAGGCTCACCCTGCAAGTAACGACCACGTCCCCTACCAGATCCACCACGGCCACCACTTGTGGCTCTTCCACCTTTGCCACCCTTACGGAATCCTCGCCTCCCAACCATGGCACTGATGTTGATGTGCGTATGGGAGTGGCTGTCAAATATTGTCCTGGGCAATTGGGGGTCAAAGGGGTTGGGTACCAGATGGTAATTGTACCCTAGTGCTCTTGCAAGGCTGATTGTAACCCCTGGGGAAAGATGACGGGTCACGCTACGCACAGGAGCCCCAAAAAAGGGAGATGACGTGCACGCAACCCCTCCTAGACCACGTGTGCAGAAAGAAAAACCTGCACTACGCTGTGGCACCCAGTAACACAAGAATGAACTTATGCGTGTCACACGCAGCCTAGAATGACCTCTGAAGGGGTAGGCTACACACGGGGCAAGCACAGATGTTAGATACGTGCGTGACTCACCGTCTGCCAGGTAAAAGAGCATGAAAAAGGAGCGCGTTTGGTTGGCAACACCCCCGCCAAAAGAAGATTTGTACGCTGTCTGAGGAGACAGGACAACAGTAGAAGGGAACACTGTTTGAGGGAACAGGCCCAGGTAAACCAGTAAAAGAGAAAAAAGAGAAAAAGCTGTCAGAGGTAACAGGGAATACGAACTTGAAACGCCGTGAAGTAAATCGCGTGTGAAACGACAAGAAGTACAGAATTCACCCACTCGCTCTCCACGAAAAGCACGTACAAGGAAATGGTGTTCTACACGTACCTTTTATACAGGCCCACACATCCAGCGTCACTTACGCGGCGTGTACGCGCTAGGGCCATTTCCACCAATTACACGCTTTGTCACTTATGCGTGTCCATCAATTACACGCTTTGTCACTTATGCGTGTAGGGCCATTTGCACCAATTACACGCATTGTCACTTCTGTGTGTAGGGCCATTTCCACCAATCACACGCGATGAGACTCTGAGGTGCAGTCTTTCCACGTGTGCTCTGTCATCACGTGCTGTGTGGGAAACACCCGTGCGGGTCACGTCACAGACGCGCTTACGCGCTGAGGGCCTTTGGTCCAATAGAATCGCGTATGGTGCTGACACGCTAACGCGCTAAGGGCCTTTCCTCGATTTTCACGCTGACGTGCAGGATTTTCACGTGCCAAATCACTCCGTACCAAGCTGGCCACGCGTAAGCACACGGAAGACCACGCTCCTGCCCAGAAGGCCGAACTACTGCCCCCCAGAGCCCCGAGCACGTTCCCACCTGCCATCTGCTGCTGCCTGACTGCCTGCTGCCCACGTGCACTGCCATTTGCTGCCTGCACATCAGCCAGGGGTGCTGTTGCTGTGACCACCCCTGCTGGAACCGAAGACTCCCGACTGGAATTCCATCGCTCCACAGCCCACCCCCAGGACCCAGTTGCCCACCCACTCCTGCCTCTGGGGTTGTCATGTCGGGGCAAACACCATCTGTGACCACTGACAACCCCCGGCCAGAGAGGCAGAGGGGCACCAGCTTCAGTGCCACCGAAGTTGGTGTCCTGGTGGAGCAAGTCCTGGGGCAGTATGATGCCCTCTTCGGAAGTTCCCGTGTCGACAAGGAAGGACGGACTCGGATCTGGACTGACATCGTGACTGCCATCAACGCGGAGGGGGTGGCAGTCCGGGACTTACAACATGTCAGGAAGCGCTGGGAGGACTTCAGGTCCAGGACCCTGAACAAGGCCCAGCGCCTCTTGAAGGCAGCGGATGCCAAGGGGCGCCGGGGCCACTTGTCGGAAGAACAGATGGGGGTCCTGGAACGCATATCCCCAGCGCTCCACGTCCAGGTCCTAGAGAAGCAGACCCGTCTGGAGTCGAGCGGTGAGTGTACATGCATCCTGATTGTGAGCAGTGCGTGTGGTGATTATTCGTTCTTGTGCAGGTTGCACATCTGTTTGTATGGGGTCGAGTATGGGTGGGGGTGTACAGGGCCGTGGGGCTGACACATGCGAGGGCTGTAATGTGTGAGACATGGATGGTGCTTGTGTGTGTAGGCTTGCATGGCAAATGCAGTTGTGCGTGCACACATGTTTGGATGAATGTGTATGTAAGTAGACATGTCCGTGATGTCACGCATGTATGTTGTTTTCGGCTGCATGTATGAGCACTGTGTACATGTGCATGTGTATGTATTTGACAAGGGTGCAACAGTGATGCAACATGGATGCATGTGACAGCGGTATGTGGAAGCCTGATTGGCAGATGTGACATGGATGCCCGTCTGAACAGTGCGACATTTGGCAGAGGTGTACACATGCATGCAAGTGTAGTGGTGTGTGTACATGTGTGGTGCACTTCCTGTGTTGCATGTGATGTCTGGCTCCCCTTTGGCTGCTCATGCTGTTGTATGTGTAGGGATGGTGCTGGCAGTTGCGATATGGCTGTGGTATGGCTCATGTGTGCGAGTTGCAATTACATGTGTGTTGGGGTTTGTGATGACATGTCTGAGGTTTGCCAATGCCACTCATGTGCAACTGTCATGTGTGTATGTGTCGATTGTACAGTGCCCTGATGCCTGTGTTTTGTTTCTCCCTGTCTGCAGCGTCAACTGATGAAGAGGGCGGAGAAGGTGCTGTGGAGCACAGCGGCGGGGATCCCACCGCCAGCCGGAGACGCAAGGCCCGGCTCCCCTCCCGTGTTGTCATCTCGTCGGGGAGTGAGGAGTCCGGTGCCGCGTCCCAGGCCGCAGCTGCCGGGGGGAGGTCCAAGAGGCGGAGGTTGCAGTTGGACTCCTCGGCAGCAGAAGGGGCAGCTGGGACCCCACAGGGCCCAACAGGGGAAGATGGCACGGAGTCATCCAGGTTGGTGGGGGGTTTGGTGGAGGAGGAGGCCGTGCAAGCACCAGAGACGGGGTCTGGAGGTGGGGATCCCACTGGTGCTAGTGGTGCAGTGCAGGACCAGGGACAGGAGGCAGCACAGGCCGCCACGGAGGTGCCTGTGTGCAATCCTGTCCCCGATCCTGTCCCTGCATCATCTTGCACCAGCAGGGATGCCTATGTCCAGACCCGTTTTCAGGCAGGGAATGAGCTGACGTCAACTGGCCTTCCTCTGCCTGCGGACGTGGCCATCCAGGTCCGGGTTGAGCCTGTCCTGGCTGGTGTGGCGTTGCGTCAACGGGCCATGCGAGGTGACCTGCAGTCTTTTCATGGAGAGACTGCACGTCATCTCGAATGGCTCGTTGACCACGTCAGCCTGCTGGGACTGGTCACCCAGGGCGGATTCCTCCGTCTGATGGGGCTTGCTCCGACCCCCTCCTCAACTGGACCCCCTACGCGCCAGTCGTCCTCTGTGCCATCTTCCCACCCATCAGTGACCTGGGTGCCCTGTGGAGCTGCCTCTGTCGGTGCGGCCAGGCTGGTGGAGGAGGCATCCCTGCCACAGTCGGGAGTCGGAGGTCCAGCAGGGGTGGCCACATCAACAACTGCACCCCAGCCGGCGGAGGATGTGCAGGCAGCAGGAGGCAGTGCACGGGCAGAGGCAGAGCAGCAGCAGCAACATGGTGGGAGACATGAAGGCTCGGGGCTTTCGACATCGGAGGGGCAGGCATCGGCCGGAGGGCAGGGGGAACCAGGACAGAGAGTGTCTTCCGTGTTGCAGCGGTTGGGCCACGCCATAGGTGCGGAGCGGCGGCGGGCGGAAGAGGCGCGGCTCACAATGGTCAGGGCGGAGAACTCCATGCGGAGGGCCCTGAGGCGGGCCGAGTGCCTCGAGGCAATCCGCAGGGGGTTGGAGGAGGACACGGCGTCGTCCCTGCGGACCCTCGGGCCATGGAACTGGACCGCCTCAGGGACATCGAACAGGAGTTCGATGATGCCCTGGCCCGGGACACCACGGAGTGAGCCGCTGGACTTGCCCGCCGCCTTTGTATATAGTTCTTTAGTTTTAGGTTTCCTTTGTTTCTTATTATGATTTGGAGTCGACGGACACTGCTCCACTTTTTGTATATAGTTGATTTTTAGTTAGGTTTTTTAGTAGGTTTCCTTTGTTCAGTTGGGCTCATGGACCCTTGGTAGTTTTTTACATACTTCTTTATTGCATAGAGATTTTTTTACATTTGACTTTGGACGACATTTTTTTGGATTCTGATTTGCAGTATTTTTTTTTAATACGGACATGCAGCTTATTTTTTCTCATTCCCATTGTAGTTTGTTTCCTTTCTTTAGCATTCTTTATTTTTTTCAATACAATTTTGTTTTCATACTTCACTGTGTGGTATCATCTCATTGGTTTCATGCATGTCGTGTTGGGTGTTTTCCCATTCAATTGCAACCATTGTGTGTGACGGACATGGGTTCATTAGCTTCATGAACATTGGGGGTGTAACATGTAATTTCCATTTCCATGTGGGTGAATGGGTTACTTGGTAGGGCTTTTTGGCTGTGGAGGCTGACCATTACGCACATGATTGGGGATTGTGAGGACCTGGTGGAGGGTGCCCCTGCACTGCTGGGGGTGGGGGTGCTGGGGGACATGAGTGGGGGCCTGGTGGAGGGTGCCCCTGCACTGCTGGGGGGTGGGGGTGCAGGGGGAAATGAGTGGGGGCCTGGTGGAGGGTGGCCATGGTGGCAGGGGGGTGGGGGTGCAGGGGGACATGAGTGGGGGCCTGGTGGAGGCTGCCCCTGGTGGCTGGGGGGGTGGGGGTGCAGGGAGACATGGGTGGGGGCCTGGTGGAGGGTGCCCCTGCACTGCTGGGGGGTGGGGGTGGTGGTAGACATGAGTGGGGGCCTGGTGGAGGCTGCCCCTGCACTGCTGGGGGGTGGGGGTGGTGGTATACATGAGTGGGGGCGTGGTGGAGGGTGCCCCTGCACTGCTGGGGGGTGGGGGTGGTGGTAGACATGAGTGGGGGCCTGGTGGAGGGTGCCCCTGCACTGCTGGGGGGTGGGGGTGGTGGGAGACATGAGTCGGGGCCTGGTGGAGGGTGCCCCTGCACTGCTGGGGGGTGGAGGTGGTGGTAGACATGAGTGGGGGCCTGGTGGAGGGTGCCCCTGCACTGCTGGGGGGTGGGGGTGGTGGGAGACATGCATTGTTGATCTGTAGTGCAAGGTGACATGTGGGTTGGCTGGGGGGCATGCCCATGGTGGATGGGCTGCCTGCGGGACATGAGCAGGGGTGCAGGGTAGTCCCCTGTGGTGTGGGCTGCCTGCAGGGGCCGTGGACGTTGTGGAGCGTACACCTGGGAGGACCCACACGGCCAATTCACGTGTGGTACTCCCCAGAGCCCCTGAAATACACATACCCTGCTGATATCGCGTGTGGAACTTCCCGCGCACCCCTGCAATACACGTAACATGATGAAATCGCGCTGTGGAACTTCCCGCGCACCCCTGAAATACACATACCCTGCTGAAATCGCGTGTGGAAATTCCCGCGCACCCCTGAAATACACATACCCTGCTCGCACTGGGCCAATCGCGTGTGGAACTTCCTGCGCACCCCTGAAATACACGTACCCTGATGAAATCGAGTGTGGAACTTCCCGCGCACCCCTGAAATACACGCACCCTGATGAAATCGCGTGTGGAACTTCCTGCGCACCCCTGAAATACACGTACCCTGCTTGCACGGGGCCAATCGCATGTGGAACTTCCCACGCACCCCTGAAATACACGTACCCTGCTTGCACGGGGCCATTCACGTGTGGAACTTCCCGCGCACCCCTGAAATACACGTACCCTGCTCGCACTGGGCCAATCGCGTGTGGAACTTCCCGCGCACCCCTGAAATCCACGTACCCGGCCAAATCGCGTGTGAGACTTCCCGCGCACCCCGGTATACACGCACACGTATTTTTTGTCAGCGGGTGTCCGTGTTTGTGGGTACCCCTTTGCACGTCATTTGTCCTGGAGGGCCACAGTATAGGACATTCATCATGGCAGTATATAGGTGCTATTTGTTGGCGCACCTTTTGGCGCACATTTCTTACAGCCGCAGAGACGCTACCGCCTGCTTTCTTGTGGCGGTCGTGTTTGTGCCTGTGCGCTGGTTTGAGCGTGCGCTTTCTTGCCCTATTCTATTCCATGAATACGTGTTGTAGGCGAGCGTGTGGGCGTTCCGCGCACTTGTGCCCTGTACTTCCCCCGTGACGCCCACGTTTTGGCAAGTTGTTCCCCATTCCGAGTGTTACGCCCGTCTTCCGCCTACTTTTGTTGCGTGCGCCGTGCTATGTGCGATTTTCGCTGTGGCCGGTGCGATTTTCGCTGTGACCTGGCGCACGTAGTTAGATGCCCTGTGCGCCAACGTGCGCCGCGCACTTTTTTATCGCACATCCACTGGTTTTCTCGCGCACGGCCTTCCATGAATCGATGTGCGCTGCTTTTCGTGCAATTTTCGCACTTGCACTGCGATTCGCACATTTTTGCCCACTTGCGCAGCGCTAATTATTCCATGAATCGGCCTGTTAGTTTTTAGTAAAGTTCAAGTGGTCAACCATGTGTTTATCAGACAGCCATTATAAAGGGGATCATGATAAGGGTATCTTAAATCAGTCTTTGGAAAATGCCCACAAATACTGTAAGTGTTAGCACAGTTTCTTTTCATCAGAAACAGTTGCCAATAATTTGACAGACCAGCTACTTAAATAGGAGTTAGTGGTTAGTGACTTTCCCACCTAGTCTATTTCCTGGAGCTATAATGGAGCTGGTTATCATTGATTTCTGAATAAGACATGACCACAACGTATTGGTTAGGTTCAAATCCTCTTGTAAAGCTCGGTTAAAGCACCTCCATGAGGCTGAAGCGTGCTAAAAGAAGGTCACATCCACAGATGATTCTTTGGGCATGCTGGCAACAGAGCTTTGGATTCAGGCAACTTCCGGTGGCTGAATCTGGGTACAAGATAATCAGACTCATTTGGTGGTTAGTGTCAGGTGGTCTCTAAAGACTGAGCTCTAGGAGCTAATACCTCTCCAGGGGTATCTGGTCACAAGGAATGGCTGACAAGTGCTCCATAGTCTTGGATGGAGTTTTCAGAAAGTCTCAGCAAAGGGGCTTAAAGTGCCGGAAGATGTGTTCTGAGCGGTTCCACTTCTGCACGCAACTTGCCCTGTGCCTCCACTCTGCCTTTAGCACCCGTGAGTAACCAAATGCTGGTGTGAAAGGAAAAAGAAAACGTACCTTTCTTCAGTCCTGGGAAACGGCATCTTAAATCAGAGTCTGTTTTCAGTGTTGATATGTAATCAGCAATGGAAATGGACTTCTATTCTGCATGCAGTGTCACATGACTGAAGAAAAGTAAGTTTAGGTTTTTTAACATGTTGACTTGACTTTTAGTGCCCGCGAGTGATTTCTCGCGGGTGGTAATGCCACTATAACCCTCGGCCATGGCCCAAACATGCTGGTAAAGACACCGCTGCCCATGTTAACAGTCCCTCACTTTGCTCTGGCCCACCACCTCGGGTTATATCGCCTCAGTATGTTTTTTCATTTTGCTAGTTTTTGCCCTAGTTTTAATACTGTGCAAAATTACACTTTAGCAGTGTAACATTTCTGTAATATATGGCCTATTGTCGTGGATCCCTTTTCAAACCCCTAAAAAGTTATGTTATCTTCCTTTCGTTTCCTGAGTGCAGGCCCATATAATGCACCGACAGGTTCCAGAACCGTATTAAGCAGAATGACACAGACTAAGTAACAAAGATTTCAAGGGCAAAGTTTACAATGTTGTGCATTAAGTGTTACCAACATGTAATTTAGCTCACATCGATGATACTGAAGCACAGAAATGAGGATTCTAGAGGTTTTCAAATTCAATCTCTGAAAGCTTGCGGACTGAGACTCAGGAACCATTCCACGACTCTCTCAAATTGCTTCCCATCCTGCAAATGGCTCAGCCTGGATAGCCAAGTGCATCTGTCCCCTATTCTGGGCTCTGTTATGGATCTGTAAGACATTATGCTCATCAAAATATAAAATGGTTGCCATGCTAAAAGAGCTGCTGTTCTGCCACGGTGGATGCTGTGCAGTTAAAGAGGCTGGGCTATTGCCTCTTGTAATGTGTTCAATAACAATGTTTTTGCACAAAAAACTAGCTCCTTGCACATACTTGCCAACATTCTACGACCAAAAAGATGTAGGATTTTTCAAGTTTCAAAAATAATACTTAGCATAACAATGACATCACAGGAAATTACAAAGCATACATTGTTGGCACCCCTGGAGCATTCTAAAATGCTCAACCCATCAAACAGCACAACATGGAAAGATGCTCAAATGTTTAAAATGTATAATTGTGAATGGTAAGTTAACACCAAATTCAATTACCTAACTTCACAGACAATAATGATCACAACGGGCTGGTAGGCAACGTTTGCCACTGCTCTGCAGCAGTAGCCCAGGCAGTATATATGTATTCCTGCAGTGCAGGTTGACACTGAAGAACATGGAGGCTGATACCCTCCTCAGTCTGATTGGCAGATGCAGTGTGATGGTGGTACGCTCTGCCACTGCCTTCACTGGTGGTTCACCTAAGGTCTGTCCCG
Organism: Ambystoma mexicanum; assembly: GCF_040938575.1. NCBI lineage: Eukaryota > Metazoa > Chordata > Amphibia > Caudata > Ambystomatidae > Ambystoma > Ambystoma mexicanum. The sequence continues at coordinate 167,733,550 of NC_090935.1, read as the reverse complement.
GCCAGAGTGCAGGGCAGAGTCACATAGCTGTCAGGTCACTGGATTTGTCTGAGACTATCATTCAAATGTATCACTTACCCGCCCACTGCACAGACAGATTAATTGCCTTAAAGTCACATGAATTACCTTCCACGTAAAAGCAGTAGGCTCTGTCACCCAAATCTGTAGGTGGTAGGACTGCTTAAAAAGCAGTAGCCTACTACCTAAACAGTAGGGTTGGCAAGTATGACTGCATCACAATAGGACACCTCTGCCTATCATCTCATGGCTGCAATCTCTGCAATATTCGTCCAGCATGAAACAGACTTAATGGAGTCTTTGTTAATTTCAAAAGGCAGATCCAGTTGCAGGTAAATTGACCTCTCTTTGCCACTCGAACTGCGCCTTTTGCGTAACTGACAGAATGCGTTTACGTCATGCTATTCTTAACTAATGCTATCATGCTGTATTTCTGTTAGGCATGCCCATTTATAGATGCTGTCGCACCACTCGTGAGACCTATTGGGCAGTATGCATTCGCATATAGCATCTCGAGCACACTTCTCGAAGATTCTAATGGAAACTGTACCTGGCAACAATGTTCCTTGAGGTTAACTCATAAGCTTGCCTGGACAGTGCTGGCAGGGTCTAGGTTAGGTCCGTTATTCAAAGGCCCTGTCACCCAGAGCACCCTGACCATTCCCACGGCCTTTGCCTACATGTCTATGTTAACACATTTTAATATAATTTTTAAAGTGTCATTTGGGTTATTGTTTCTAATTTTTAAACCTTTACTTTTTTGTAATCAATGAAACTGTATGCATTATATGTGTTGTTTCACCTTAAATGTGAAGTACAGTAGTGGTAAACGCATCCTGTGACTCTTGAACTACTTTGGACCTCTGCGCCCACAATCTCGCTCCATTGACTATGCTGGGCAGGGCTGATGGAAGTTGTAGTCCGAAACAGTGGTCTAGCCAGGATCTTGCCTGAGGGGCAGGTCACGGCCTCAATTTGCTTACGCCAAACCTGCCACATTAAATACAGGAGATGGGATAAGCGTAGGCTGCAAAGCGCCTGTTTTTCAATGGGATAACTGGAGCACTGGTCACTGTTCTAAGATGTGAACTATACTTTAAACTCTGAAACGGCCTCCCCACCTCCAACCTGGTCGCCTGATACCAGGAAGTGAGTGTTGATATTTTTTTAAAATAAAAATAAATAACACAATCAATATGGGATTGTGCAGTTCACTGCTGAGTTACTGAGCATGCTGGATGGTGTTAAATAAGCCGTGTCTGAAGAAATCCTGCAATGCATTCTGGGTTAATTGTAGTACAAGCAGTTTGTGGGTCACAATAGCTCAACCTCTCTCAGCAGGTTTACATTCGACATTGCTCTCTGCAATTTATTTGCATGCAGTTTGTGGGTCCCATTGCGCAACTTATCTCTGCAGGTTTGCATTCGAAATTGCTCTCCACGATGTATTTTCTCTGTTCTGAATCCACATGTATACATGAGTACAGCTTTCTCTCAACCTATATGTGTGCATTTTACTAAACAGAAGTGTGTTACTTGCAGTCTGTTCCTTGGTGTATGTGTGGGTGTGACTTGGAAAACAGCTAAGTTCGTAATTTTGAATTCATGTGTGTGTATGCGCCATTTTCAAGCTACTTGCCAGTGCAACTTTCATGTATGTCTGCACAGCTTTAATGCATCCGTGGGTGTGTTTTCAGTCTCCATGTATTCACCTTTCTTTGGGGAATAGGTTGATCATGTGCCATAGCCAAATATGAAATGCGTGCTGTTGAGTTCCACAATGGCCTTGAAGATAGCTCAGTGTGTTGAGTACCCGTTGCAGAGATCTGTGTTTATTTGCCACATCACAATTCCAAATCCTGGCAAGGCATTCTTGGCCCTAGTCTTGCTCAGCTGTTGATAATCTTGAGTGTATACATACTTTGATGATAGTATCATCCATCGTGCCACTGGAGCAACATACCTGCAGGAGAAATGGCTAGTTTTGATAATGAACACAAAATCAGTATGGTACAGGCAGCGTCATCCATTCGGGACCGAGCGAGATGGTTTCTAGTATGTTATTGACAGATGTCCGTGTCAGTAAGGCAACAGTCAAAATGTCTTTGAAAGCATTTCCGGTACTGTACCAAGAAAGATACTTCCAATGCTACTGCATCTTATAGGGAGATATGTACTGTCTTGTTCGATACTTATGGCGAATGAGAAACCCTAATGTCGTGATGTATACGGAAGTCAGTAAAAGATGTCCATGGCACCCATGTTAAATCTAAGTACATGAGGCTATGTAACATAGGAGCGTTGCATATCTATACTAGATCTCTTAGAGAAGTATACAAATGGTTGCATGTAGTGTGCAGGCCTCCTCTTCTGCCACAATAGCCATCCATCATTTGTTCATAAAGCTTGGCTTCAACTTTCTGCACGTATTGATATATCTTGATTCCAACTTGAAATGACATCTATGACATCATTTCCTTAAAATTCCATGTGAGGAATAGCCCAGGTTTAAAGCTATGAATAACATAGAAATCCGCTATATAATAGTGTGCAAAGAATGCAGAAAGAACAGTGTTCATACAATTATCGGGACTCTTTCTGGAGTCAAGATACAGTGGGCCTCATTAGGAGGTTGGAGTTAGCTTTGCCCGTAAAACCGGCAAGGCTACCCCCAAACTCGCATCCGGGTTTGGCACCCACGAATGGGCAATTTCTGGGTTATTCCAGCCCCACCAGACCCGGTAATTGCCCTTTTGCAGGCGCCAGAGCTGGTACATCCTCATTCGAGCCCCATAGCGCTCAATAGGAATGGGGACATTGGATGCACCAGCACCATTCACAACAGTGCCGGTGCATCCGACCTGATGTGCTCATGGTTGTCGCTCTGCCTGCCAGGTCAGACCTGGCAGGCTGACAGGCACCCACGAGCACAGCTCCCTGTGTGGCGGTACAGTAGCAATGGTGCCGGTAGCACTACCAACACCATTTTTACCTTACCGCCATACTTATAATGAAGCCCAGTGACTCATATTGAAAACGCAGTCTCAATAAATTGCATATGAAAGAGGAGAGGAGAGTCCTCAATGAAATCAATGTTTGAACATGTCTACGTGAACCATTTGTCGTGACTGGTGAGGAGAGGTATGGATCAATGTATAGTCCTCGGGGTGTCATAAGAACGCTCCCAGGTAGAACTCTTCATTCGTTCCATGGGGTACATTGCTGTCTAATTTATCTATCCAAAATAATTCTCTTAAATCCAATTTCTTAGCATGATTTCCTCCTCTAGATGATCTTTGTACCACTTAGAGTATCTGAAATCTGAATTGCGCCACAGAATTTCTTTTCTCTGAGTAGTGCTTGGCCACTGGTGAATGAGCGTTGTTTGTCCGGATATTGCTCTTGTGCTCATTACACCGTTCCTTCTTTTTTTATTTTTATTTATTGTGTATTTAAGTTTTAAAAAAACATTTTACACATATTCCATTAAAGAGAAAAAGACATATTATGTTAATTATAATCATAAAACAAAACACATTTACTAAAAATAACTTCTACAAAGAACATCCTACTGCAATCATGATACAGAATAAAACTCAAAAGAAATGTAAACAAAATAAATATAAGATAATTAAAAACATACTTCTATATGCACAACATTATTATGAACATGCTAGTATAAAATTCTGAACTTCACATATCACCTGCTTTTTTCACAATCACAACTACATTATGCCTACCATAAAAGGTAAACTGTGTACATCACAATTTAAATGCATTCAATTATTACAGATAACAAGGCTGGAGTCACTGTTGTAATAGACATTGCACTAATTACTAGGGTCAAATGTCTCATTGTGCTTTAATACTTGTCAACCTACTTTGTCTTCTAAGTACTGTAACCAAACAAAGTAACCACCAAAAAAGTGTATACACCAATTACAAATAGATTACATTTCCTGGCTAGTATTTCTAGGCATAAGATCCAGTAAATCGTGTTCAATTTTAATAAGCAGACGATTCAAATGAAACATAAATTAGTTGTTAGGACTCGCCATGCACTTAGACCATAAAGACTCTATAGCGATGGATGTATATCTTACATTTTGCACTCTTAGATAGATAGTTCTGGCCACTTCATAATGTTGACAATAAATGACAAGATATTTAATGGTTTCAGTCTGCTCAGGAACCATACAGAATCTGCAGCTTTCCATTGTAGTGTTAAACCAATGCTTTGTGCGCTCTAAAGTGTGTAATTGATTCAGTCTAAATTTCATATAAATAGCAAACCCTAAGTAAGTAAACCCTTACAGCCTTACTACGAGGTCCCTTTGCGGGACCCGACCTCAACGGCTGGTTTTACCAGCCGTTAAGGAACCGGCCCGCAAAGGGACCTTGGGGGCAATTACGGTACCGCAATTTGCGGTACCGTAATTGTTGCCTTCCCCATTCCCATTGAGCCCTTTGGGGCTCAAATGGGAATGGGGAAGGGCCTTGGTGAATGGGGAATTACCGCCCCGCCAACCTTGGAATGGAGCGGTAATTCCCAAATTCACCAAGGCAGAATCGGTAAAATACCGGCGGCATCCATGGCGCTATTAGCGCCATGGTTACCGCCGTCCATGTAATGAGGCCCTATATCTCAATCTGGGCCCTCTTTTATGAGAAAATTGTGCAAATTGTCAATACAATTGTTAAACCCAATCTCATCGTGTGTAGTCTCCCAATCACATTCATATAATTTTATTTTAGCAAAAGACAGACCTAACCATAGATCTTCCTTAGTGATGTTAGTTTATGCAAAGTCACCTCCATGTTATTTTGAAAAATGACCAAAGAGTGTGGATTGGCTTTTGATAACATCTTTGCAAATTCCTGATATAAGAAGTTTCTCGGGGGGTTTATCATCTTTGCATACGTATTTAACTACCTCCACTGGAATCGGGCTGCTAGACTAGAAAGGCCCAGTTCAATACGAATGCAGGAATTGGGCAACGACTTGGCCAAGCCAAGAGCCTGCTTCCATATACATGCTTGTATTGAATTTTAAAAAAAGTGCTAATGTCATGAAGCTATAAATCCAAACCATAAAGTAATATTGCTTCCATTTTCAGTAAATAAAATTGCAGTGCCGGGTTGAAAGAAAATTTACATAATTTTTTGATTATTATTTTTAGTTGCAAGCTCAAAAGTCTCAATTTCTAATTTAATGAATTATGCCAATTTGTAATGGACGACGCATCAGGCAGATCATATCACAAATATCTGACGGTGGGCATCCTTTCTATGGGCATCCCATTGAATGTCCAATAGAAAGAAACTATTTTCTTTCTGCAGGTGAATACTAGTATTTTAGATTTCATAACATTAGCATGCAGATTAAATGCCAGGGCAAATTCGAAGAAGGCTTGTAGTTTATTCTGCAGCCCAAACAGAGTTCTATCAAATAACAAGATGTCGTCCGCAAACGCGAGCAAATTGAGCCTCAAAATACCTAATATTATGGGAAATTAAGTGATTCGCTGCCATATCTGATCGATGTCAGCTAAATATAAATTAAATAAGGTCGACGCAAGGTTGCACCCCTGCTTTACACCAGTGTGAGTGCTGATTTTTTGAGTTAGAGCCCCTTGTTGAGTAATTTGCACCTTGTAGCAGGTGTCTCGATGTAACATTGCTATAAGTTGAACTATAAATGGTGAAAATCCCATCGTAAGCATTTTGGACCACAACAGGTTGTGAATTACGCAGTGGAAAGCAAAACTGCGATCTAACACAGCCACATATACCGCCCCTGCCGCTGCTTTCTTGACTCCAGATAGCACATGGGATAGCACAGTTGCATTAAGTGCTGTCCCCATGTTTTTCCTGAAACCAGTTTGATGTTGTGAAAGAATATCATTACCGCAAATATGGAGCTCTAATTCATTGAGGATCAGGATGGTGTAGACCTTGTACAAGTCATCCATTAGCGATATAGGGCAATAGTTTGATGGTAGTTTGATGCTCATTACACCGTTCCTTCATTCTCCTTGCAGTTTGTCCTACATAGTAGATCCCGCATGGACAGTTTATGGCGTAGATTACTGACTTGTAATCACATGTGGCGAAGTCTCTCAGCTTGATTTTAGCTCCAGTTGATTACTGCAACTCGTATCTGGCTCAGCCATCGTTTCTCATAAAACGTCTCCAACTGCTGCAAAATGCGGCTGTCAGAGCCATCCTGTGCCCTCCCCATGGGGTGCATATAACCCCCTTGCTCAGACAGCTTTATTGGTTGCCAGTTGAACAGAGGATCCTTTGTAAGTCCCTATGTCTTGTTCACTGCACGTTCTATGGCATAGGGGCAGACTATCTTCAAAAATAATTCTCACAGTATGTGCCATCTCGCTGTCTGCGTTCTCAGTCAGCCTATGTAGTGGCTGTTCTTCGTGCTAGACCCTCTCATGTTGGCGGCCAGGCCCTCTCGGTGGCTGCCACTAAGGCATGGAATGCCCTTCCCGCTGCCCTGGGGAACTACTGTGGACCATCTTGTTTTTCACCGTTTCCTGAAGACACATTTCTTTTAGCCCCCCACAACATGCTTCAGCTGCCAGCGCCATGATGCCATTGTGAACGTGCGCTTAAGAAATAAGGATAACATAACATAAGAAAACACCAGAGTCAGATAATAAGAGACCAATCTGATGACCCTCCTGTAAAATCAAGCCAGCTGACAAAGGGGGAGCCATGGTTATTATGGACACCACCTTTTACAATGCCCAATGTCTTGCACTCCTTAATGACAGAGACACCTATATTCCGATTGATGAAGACCCTACACATAAGATCATGTCCATAATAGAAACAACATTGCAAAATGCCCTTGACAACGGGTGGATCAATGAAAAAACAAAGTCCACCCTATCAGTCCCGTATTCTACGGACTCCCAAAAATACACAGTTGCCCAATCCACTACTAAGACAAATAGTAGCTGGAACCGAGAGTGTCTTCGACCCCCTACCCATCTATATAGATCAAGTACTACAACCAATTGTACAGAAAACAAACAAATATTTATGGCACACAATGCATTTTCTTAATACAATTCAACTTCTGGACACTCTCTTAGATAGTGACCTTTTGGTGACTTTCGATGTACAGCATCTGTACACATCAATTCCTCATGCAGGAGGTCTAGGGGCATTAGAGTGGGCACTGCTGAATGAAGAAAACTGCATACCACCAAAGTAGTTTGTACTGGAATTAACCAAGGACATTCTGATGAACAATTTCTCCAGATTTGGACGCCAATTTTACTTGCAAGCCTCCAGCACCTCTATGGGCTAGGCCATGGCCCAGTTTATGCAAATCTTGTCATGTACCATCTGGAAACAAAATTCATAATTTACCACCAACACTGGAGCCCAAGATTAATTATCTGGATGAGATACATTGACAATGTTTCGCAATTTGTAGAGGACAAAGAGAAGAACTGGATTCCTTTCTTACATGCATAGATTCTGTAAATGATCCGATTAAATTCACCATGGAGGTGGGCCCACCTAAGATACATTTTCTAGATGTGGAAATAGAATTGAGAGACAGTCTAATTACCACTACCGTATTTCACAAACCAACAGATGTGAACAACAGTTTGCACTACATAAGTCATCTTCCAAGACATCTAAGGGATAATCTCCCCTACAGCCAATTTCTTCGGACTAAGCTCATAAACTCTGAGGAAGCTATGTTGACTATTGAAATGGACAAGATGTCCTCCAAATATAGAGAAAGGGGATATCCTGAGAGAGTAATCAAAGCAGCCAAGGATAGATTTACCTTGACCACCCGTGAGGATCTCCTAAAACACAAGACTCACAACAAAGAGATTCCTTTTCTCGATACGCTAAAAGACTCAAGCCAAAGTCATCAAATTACTCGTTTGATCAAGAAGAACTGGAGGATAATACAGCTGGACCCACATTTACAAAAGCTATTTCTGGAACCACTGTTAATAGCGTATAAGAGAGGCAGGAATATAAGAGACCATCTAGTGAAAGTCAAAAGGAAGACCGAAAACAAACAGATGACACTGCAGACAAAATAATTGACTACATTTGCATGTCTACACTGCATTAACTGTAATAACATGACAAAGGGGAAATACGTAAGACATCCAAGGACTGGAGGTAAAATCAAGCTGAGGGACTTTGCCACATGCAATACCAAGTCAGTAATCTACGCCATAAGCTGTCTATGCGGAATCTATTACGTAGGCCAAACTACAAGGAGAATGAAGGAACGGTGCAATGAGCACAAGAACAATATCCGGACAAACAACACACATTCACCAGTGGCCAAGCACTACTCAGAGAAAAGAAATTCTGTGGCGCAATTCAGATTTCAGCTACTAGAAGTGGTATAAAGATCATCTATAGGAGTAAATCATGCTAAGAAATTGGACCAGAGAATTATTTTGGATAGATAAATTAGACAGCATTTCACCGCATGGAATGAATGAAGAGTTCTACCTGGGAGAGTTCTTATGACACTCAGAGTACTATACATTGATCCATACCTCTCTTTACCAATCACGACAAATGGTCCACGTAGACATGTACACACATTGATTTCATTGAGGACTCTCCTCTCCGCTTTCATATGCAAGTTACTGAGATTGAGTTTTCAATATGAGTCAGTATATCTTGACTCCAGAAAGGGTCCCGATAATACTTTGCATGAAAATATAAACCAGATCTCTAAGTTATTCAAAGCTTAAACCCTGAGCAATTCCACACATGGAATTTTAGGAAAGGATGTCATAGATGTAACAACATTGTCATTTCAAGTTGGAATCAAGATATATCAATACATGCAGAAAGCTGAAGCCAGGCTTTATGAACAAATGATGGATTTTTATTTTGATGGAAGAGGAGGCCTGCACAATACATGTGACAATGTGTACGCTTCTCTAAGAGATCTAGTATAGATATGCAATGTTCCTATCTTACAGAGCCTGATGTTTTTAGATTTTGAACGTGAGTGCAGTTGGACATCTTTTACTGACTTCCATGTACATCACAGCATAAGCGATTCTCATTCGCCATAAATACTGAACAAGTCGAATAATTGTATGCAGTACATATGTCCCTATAAAATGCAGTAGCATTGGAAGTATCTTTCTTGGTACAGTATCGGAAATGCTTTCAAAGACATTTTGACTATTGTCTTACTGACACAGACATCTGTCCATAATGTACCAGAAACCATCTCACTCGGTCCTGACCTGATGATGCTGCATGTTTGGCCCTAGGTCACCACGCAGACCGGCGCTTCCTAGTTACTGGTTGTTAGGGAAGCTATTTAACTCTACGTGTCTGCGAGGGCTCTTCTTGCCTGAAGACGGCGTTCTGTCACACGGATGCGAGTCATTGGGCCTCATTACGACCCTGGCGGAGTGGGTTTACGCCAGCGTTATTCGTGGCGGACCCGTCCGCCCTACTACGAGTTTCCGTAGCGCCATGGAGCGTTTTCCGCCTGGTTTTTCCGGGCGGAGAAATCCATGGCGCTACGGGACCTTGTTGTTAATTACGCCACCGTATTTTACGGTGGCGTAATTAACGCCTTCCCCACTCCCATTATACCCTATGGGGCAAAAATGGGAATGGGGAAGGGTAAAATGGGGGATGGGGATTTACCGCCCCGCCAAGGTCGGAATGGGGCGGAAAATCCGCCAACCCCCATGGCGCTATCGGCAGCTTTCCGCCGTGCTCCATGGTGCATTTTGCACCGCGATTTCCGCCAGGGTCGTAATGAGGGCCATTGGGTTTAACAATTTTGAAATGACTTTGATCCAACTACATACTACTGTAAGCGAGGATCTAAAGGGGCACACTGGCAGGTTTAGTTACAGATTGCATCCAAATAACCACACATTCTCTTAATTGTTGCTAGGAACAGATGACAGCACATTACAGTAATTCTGGTAGAAGCCTCCACACAAGATCCAAGCTTTATTGGTTCCCTGACACTTTCTCACACGAGGCGACTTACATCTTTACACTATCAAGTAGGAGTTTTTTCTTATTAGTAGACATAAAGGGCCTATCTCAAAAGATTTGGGCAATACACTTATCTGTTAGATATGACCTTTTCTGAGTGCGTTCATTGCTATTTTTGCAGAATAACAGAGACATGAGAACTAACACAGCTTTGATCAGTATGACGACGTAGATATTGAAGATAAGCAGTCTGATTAGAAAGCTTTGAAGTCAGACCACCGACAGACAAGCATGATCACCACTTCCGTACATGATTATTTTAACCTGATATTTCATCTGATTAACTAAATTCATTGACTAAAACGGACTCAATGATTCTTCAGTTTCCCTGTACATAGGGCATATTTTGGTATGCCATAAGAGGCTTGTTAAGGATTAACAATTTTAGAGAAACCCTCTGTGATCTCCAGTCGGCACTCACGGCAGGTATAATTATGCCAATTTAGGACATTTGAATTATGAAGTGATCACGTTATGAAATTCTAGCAAACTGACATCATTTCTGTTGCTTATTTACATTTAACAGAGTATACACACTATGAAAATCATATTTGTATTGACATGAAATCCGGCTCCTGAAGAAGGGATACCAGATCCCGAAACACGTTGAGCTTTTGTATAAACCTCCCTTTCTTTTACTTTTTGGGGAACACATCCTGCATTTTGAAACTTCTTTAACTGTGTTTAATTTTGAAAAATGTTTCCTTTGTAGTTGAATCATAATTAGACTATGCACTACCAAATACTGTATTGCACAATATAAATCTAATATTGTGGATCTGTATCTATACAACATATATCACAACATTTTAGTAAAAACTGAGAAAAAAATAACTGTAAGTGCCTTTTCTTAAGCATATGCATAACACATGTGGATATTCCATTGTGTCTTAAATCTATGCTTTTCTTATCTGAGATTTATAGATTTCTGTGAATTTTTGTTTGTCTTTAGACAATAACCCTCTGTATGCACAGGATGTGAGTGTTTCTCTTTGTTCCATTTAACTATGATCTAGTGTCAGGGTCGATATAAACTCCTGTGCACCTCTCTAATCTAACAAACTAATTACAAACATTGAACTTTTGGGTGTGCAGCTGTATCAACCATTTTCCCTTGTTGTAAATCCACTTTTCTGAGTGTGTGACACAAACATACAGCTGGCACCCTACCTCTCTACATACAGCTAGAGAATAACATGTCATTCTCTAAAATAAACATCATTACTGATAAACATGCAACAACCTTTGCCTTGAGCGAAGAGGAAGCCATCCACATCCTAGGATTTATCAAAATTATCGAGACCACAACACCTACAGTTACCACCCCAGAACGCATTATTCAACTGCTAGAAAAACTAATAAGGAGGGAGATCTCCCAGAAACTTCATGCCAACACGTTAGCAAATGTACATGTTCTTATGCTAGAACAAAAGTGCAATCAGTGTTGACAGCTACTGTTGCCCTTGTGATGCCACTTTGTGTATTGTTCTCAATCCTGTATCGTTGACATGGATTATGGGACTTCAAGGTAGTGTCCCCACGTATGGTAATCACTGCCAGGGCACCATATCAAGCTGTGGGTTGTGTTTGTGACAAAGGGGTCAAAAAAAGTGAGAGTGACCAGAGATTACTTGGATCCTTTCGATTTTTGGCTTTGGAGGAACCCAAAGTTGTTTTTAACTAGGCACCCAGAAATATTAAAATGGCCCTCACATAAAAGGGTCAGATACAAACTCAAATGGGACAACGGAGAGTCAATGAGAGAAATAAAACACCAGAGCCCAATCTCCACAGAGACTCTGCAGTTCGGTTTACTCCATTATATAAAATAAAACAAATTCACCAACTATGCAAATGAAGTCGGGGCACATCAGGAAGTATTTCCCTTCTCTTATCTGCAGAATGTTGAATATTCATACTACCTTGAGCAAGTATGCACAGAGAATTTGCATGCATGTTAATAAGTCTCTCCGAAGTAGAAAAAGGTACCAACAAAAATTGGGTAATTTGCAGCAATCAAACTAGTATCAATCTACAATGTTGCAGGGCAGCAGGGAGACCATTGGCCCCTGCAACAAATGATCCCTTTGTGAAAGGCAAATCTGGATTGGTTAGAGTATGTCCTTCCATCCCTGGAACCCTGGACAGTTACCAGGCTGAATGTACCTTTTCAAAGCAATGGGAATGGGAATTAACTTGGAGGTGGAATGTGTTCCCTAATGTTGCCATTCTCTGATTACCTAGTCCTGTGAGAGTGCATTCAGTTGAACATCCAGATGCAACACTTGTAGCTTTTTCTCCCTTAGTTCGATGGGAATGGCTCTCCTCATCTACCTTGTCTGAATGGACATTGTCCTACTCAGCTGGGTCTTGTGTGCTGAGACCACAGAATAACACCCTCTCACCTACAATTATGAGGGTTTTAGCATGAATTTCTATAGGTGGCTTATTGTCTTGGTGACTGGAACTTTTCCGTCTCCACTTGTCCTTGGCTGAGTGCCTTGTTTCTGCTCACCTCTGCCTGTGGTGATCGTGGCAGCCTTTCCATATGCTCAAAGCCTGACTCCTCTTAGCCATTAATTTCAGAGACCTATAACTTCTATATTATTCCATATGGTTTGTCCATGTTAACAGCAGTCCAGCATGGGCAGTCTAAATATATGAACTCTTTGCATCTTGTGGTTTCAGCTTTAGTAAAAGATATGAACACAACGATATGTACATTTATCTGTCCTCTTGCCTACATGGGTCATAAGCATGTTCTCTGTGCCTATATGCAATAAACTAGTGCATGTTGAAGTAGCTTCACGAATGGATGAATATATACTTCATGTATAATGCAGCTATGTCATGATGTCAGTGATGAGGTCATTGATTTCTGGCTTTTCAGTCATTCGACTTGCTTGATCGATGTACTTCAATATCGTCCAAGTCATTGATTGGATATGGTCTGAATCTTTGAGGGAATAGCATTTCTCACACCTGCGATACCTTGAGGTTCATGGTGATGGGCCTAGAAGTGAGGCACATCTGCCATTTCTCTAGCTTTGTGCTGAGGATTGTGTGGGGGTATGAGAGTTTGGTGTGACCCCCCCATCTACAATCCCCCTCTGGTCAACCTGTTGACCACACTATGTATGCCATTCACTTGGTTCATCTGTAGCTTTGGGAGCCAGACCTTTGTTATCCCTCCAAGATGTCCATAGTATTTTGCATGGACGTCTAAGCTCCATGTCACATAGCTGCAGTCCCCATCAAGGTTGCACCAAACACCTTTTCCCCAATAGTCACAGGTATTTTAAGCATACTGGAACAGGGGACACTGTGCCAGTTGTGTTTTCAGTGCAGTCCGTGTCTTTGTTTGTTCATCTTCTTCAGTATCTATGTCTATTAGCACTTTCAACCCTAAAGTCTTTTCAGTTGTCTCTCTACAGTACTCAATTATTATTTTTATGACACAAACTGTCAGCAACACTAGTACAAAGGCTCCTGCCACTACTTTCAGTCCATTGGCCATCCATGTCGTTATCCATGAGAATATGTAAGACAGCCAACCTTCATCCTTTCCAACATTTTTCGTTTCTGCTCCATCTCTGTGTGAAGTTCAGAGAGCCTGGTGATGGCCTCTGTCAATGTCCCATTGCCTTCGTCATTGACAAGAAAGAATGTACAGCAAGAAGACCTGATCTTGGCACAAATGCCTCCCTCCATGGCTTTGAGGAGATCTAGAATGTATCTGTTCTGGAAGGCCATCGTTCTAACTGCTCTTAGCTCCTCCTTGATGGTGTTGAACCCCTTCAAGGTTGGGTTTATTGTCTGCATCATTTCCCACCTCATTATCTGGAGCCACCTGGCATTCATGTGTGTTTGTACTGCTGGAACGAAGGATGCAAAGAACATCTCAGTTCTGCTAAACAGCCTGTGTTCTGGTGGCAACAGATCTAATGCCTTTTCCTTATCTGATGATGCACAATGTCCTCTCTTCACACTGGTCAATTCCACAGATCTGTTCTATTTTAGGGAAACCTTCAACCTGTATGTCCTTATGGGACACTACTAATGAGTGTTCAAATGTACAAGTGGACATATTCCTCCCCAGTTAGGTGGTAAGGCAGATATGCCTTGATCCACAAGCCCAATAGTGGTCAATGAGCACTGCTATTACAACCTTAATGCCTCGTATCCTCGAAATCTGCTTGCATCATTCATTTTCTCCAACCTTTACTTTGCCATTGTTCTGGAAACATAAATCTGCTCCCTTGAGCGGTATGATTGGCATGGGTCCTGCTTTGTTTTCTACCCATGTGAGCATTTTTTCACTTGCTTCCCATTCTTTGAGGCACTTGTCATTTTCTTGCTGTACTACTTCCACTGGAGCCATTAGGAGGGCATGTGTGTTGTTCACCACCACTGCTTCTTTCCATCCATTTGTTGTGTATACTTGTCCATACACTGCATCTACTGTCTTTCCTAACACAGTGGCATTCCTTCTATTTCTGCAGATCCCATAATGGGACCCTGTAACTCCTTCTGTGTCACTGGCCCTCATTACGACCCTGGCGGAAAGGGGTTTACGCCGGCGTAAACCATGGCGCCCCTTTCCGCCTGAGTACGAGTTCCCTTAGCGCCATGGTGATTTTAACGCCTGCTTTTAGCAGGCGTTCAAATCCATGGCGCTAAGGGACCTTGTTGTTAATTACGCCACCGTAATTTACGGTGGCGTAATTAACGCCTTCCCCACTCCCATTATACCCTATGGGGCAAAAATGGGAATGGGGAAGGGTAAATGGGGATTGGGGACTTACCGCCCCGCCAAGGTCGGAATGGGGCGGTAAGTCCGCCAACCACCATGGCGGAGTTGGCAGCTTAGCGCCATGGACCATGGTGCAAATAGCACCATGGTTCTCCGCCAAGGTCGTAATGAGGGCCACTGTCTATACCTCCCCTTTTCACGGACACTCTGTTATATATTGTATGCGTTTATCTTTGTTCCAGTAATTGTCTAACATTTCCTGGGTCTTTATTTAATTATCTTCATACAGGAATGTTTTATGGGTCATCCACCTTGGTGTGGCATGCTTCCCTTGAAATTGTCCTCCTTTGGTGAATAGCGATAAATGCATGAGGGATTGTGCCCTTGCCACTGGAATATCAGTTGCTATGAATGTTCTGGATGCACTCATGGCATAGGGGATGGGAGGCTAGACATAACAGCTCTCTTTTGTTGTTTGTTTCCCCATTTTGGCCATGTGGCTATAAAACATTGTATTCCATATATAGGCCAAATCAGTTATGTAGTAATTTACCTGATTAAAGTCTACTCCTGCACTGCACCTAACTCTTTTTACCTTGTTA
This sequence comes from Ambystoma mexicanum, assembly GCF_040938575.1. Classification (NCBI taxonomy): domain Eukaryota; kingdom Metazoa; phylum Chordata; class Amphibia; order Caudata; family Ambystomatidae; genus Ambystoma; species Ambystoma mexicanum. The sequence goes on along the minus strand of NC_090935.1, from coordinate 167,718,130 downwards.
GCAGTGCTTGTTGGTCTACCCAGACATGGCTTCTGTTACAGCATTGATCAGGGTTACATTAATAAGGGCCAAAGCTTCATAGAATAAGGAGTGTAAAGAGGTAGAGGCAGCAGAAAACACAAACCATTATCATGATATTAAGAATTACAACTCCCATCTTTTATGCTTGGGTGCTCCTTTGCATTGATACAAGGGCTTGTGCAACTCACATGAAAAGCCTTAGCATTGCGTTATTGTCGTGTTAATGTATGTTAAATCAAGCACTATGTCTATAGTATTGGGCGAGTGCTGTGAAGATCAATCACTCCCACACTATAAAGATTCTCAGATCCCCAAGCAGAGTTATAACAGATGGGTTTACACAAGTTAGTTGTGGGTAAATGTGGGCAACATGTAACACAAATACCTGAAAAAACAATCATGGTGGTATCATTTTCTCATGTTCCATCCGTATTGCAAAGAGTACAAAACACTCCTGGAAAGGATCACTTCTACTGAGTACCATAAAGAATGAATTGTCCTTACTTTCTCAATGAATACCTATTGTAAGCAAAATAAATAGTGTGTCTATTCTAGGTGTTCATAATGTCTCTCCCTAGCATTCTCACTTTAGCTCACATCATCCATAGTTTTTATTCTTCGTCTTTGTCTTTCTCTTCTCCTTGAATCAAATTGTCCTCTCTTAGATGGGAAGAGGTCTCGTCTCGGCAGGGCTCAACATCTTGAATTTAGTTCCACCTTTTTTCATGTGCAATTTTAGTGCATGCTCTGTTTCTTGCTCTACATCATAGGGACCTTGAAACCTGGGCTTGAACCAAGGTCTCACAAAGTTCCAGAGCGGAATCGTGTACCCCGGATAAAGCAGTAGTTGCTTGAGGAATTGTTCAGTTGTGGATTGGTCAATATCTTCCTCACTGTTCTTAGACCTCCCCCCCTATGCCTGCAGTTGACGAGAAATAAAAGATGCACTAGCCATCAAAGTAGCCACATATTCATACATTTAATTCCCAAGAACATAGGACATTGCAATTGCAATGGTACTCATCTAGTGGATTGAGCCAGGAGTAGTCACATGCATCATCCTATCACCTCTGCATGGGGCGTTAAGTGATGGTCGGACCCGGGCTGATTGTGCAATACGAACAGATCTAAGGGCAAACAGTGAAGCCACCCCTTTCTTAAAGTGGCTTTTATCTTGGCTATCTTTTCTTTGAGCGAGCCATTGAGGCACACACACACCATATTCTCTTGCGAAAGATAAGTACAGGAGAATTTGTGCTGTATTCCCAGATGTTTGTGATGTGCTCAAAAATCTCATTCACGAAATAGGGCCCATTGTCTGACCACAGGACCTCACATGCCCCCCATCTTTGGAACACCTCTCTAACGAGGAATTGCACAGCTTCAATCCATCAGTTGATCATTTAGCGGAAGCCCTGGCAAATCTAGATTATATTGACATAGTCAATGTGGAGATGTTGAAAAGGCCCAATTGGCCTGGGTATGGCTCACCTTACGTAAAGTGTGTCCTGCAGTGAATTTCTTGCAGGTGACACAGTTTTCCATAAATGCAGTTATATGCTCAGTCATGTTCGGACAAAAATAATCTTCCCCAATATGATGAGCAAGTACTTCTTTACCCATGTTTCTGGGGTAATGCAGTGTTGTAAGCACAATTTGCTATAACGTTATTGGGAGTACTAGTTTGCCTTTGCTTTCTTGTCACCAAGGAGCATCAGTAGAGGATATTGAACACCCCCTTTTCACCCATAGGCCCTTCTCCTCTGTAGGATCCCTTCCCTGAAACTCCATTGTCTGTGTGGTCGGTACAGTGTTATACCCTGCCCTTATGATCATGTTGCATACACAAATTCATGTGCTTGATGGGCTCTCGAAGTCTGTTATCCCGGTAAAATATGCTGTCCGCTTTGCTTCCACTTCTGCTGCTTCATTGGCCTGGTAGACTGTGTCCTCCCCCCTGGTGTGGGCCTGGCACTTTACCACAGCTATTGCTGCTGGGAGTTCAAGTGCCTCTATGACCCTACCCAAAAGAGGCACGTGCTTCACTAGTGTGCCATCAGCACATCCAAAGCTGCTCCTTTGCCCAGAATGTACTGTAGACGTCATATAGGCTGACTCTAACTACACCGTGATTTCTAGGTCGCTGCACGTTTCTAATGCCATTATAAAAGCCATTAATTCTGCTGCTTGCGCCAAAAGTCAAGGCAATCTTGCGCTGGCTATTATTTCTGCTGTACCGTCTGCTTTGAGTTTTACTACTGCCATCCCTGTGTGTCTTTCCTCTGTTGTCTACTCTATTTTCGATGACCCGTCTCCATCCTCCAATGGCTTCTCCCCCATCTTGGGAAGGCTGTCATATTGTTGTATATATGTAGTGCAGCCGTGTACATGTTTTATTTTTATTTATTTTGTATTTTGACATTTATATCGTGCACAAAACCCAGAGGTATCTAGGTGTTGTTAACTTAAGAATATGGTTACAGTAAGTGCTAGTGCATAGAACATTAGTTTGCATTTCGTTCCATAAGGTTACATCAAGCAAGGTTAGTGAAAACAATAAATACTGAGATTAATGCATAATAAGGTGATATCATAGTAATTAATTAAAGAAGGCTACCCCCGGCATTCGGAATGCAGGGGAGACAGGAGAGGGCACAGCCTCTATGTGCGGCGTTGCAATAGTCAAACAATCATGCATACAGGGCATGAGGTAAAGACAGCTGATCATTGGCAGTACACGTTGAATATTAAGGATGTATATGAAAAATAGTCCGGATAATAGAACATGTAGATGCTGCTTGAGAAAGATTGTATAGGCATACACGCGGAGCAGAAACAGTTTGATGATGATGACGCGGGTGACTGCGTGCCAGAGTCTGTCACGGTTGGAGCGTAATGTTAGCACTGGTATTGTATTTGTTTCGGTAGGAGTCTGTAGCAAGTGATGTGAAGGGTTGACGTTTGGCACATTGCAATAGACGCCGCAACGTGACCAAAAGGTTTTGGTATGTAAGGATCGTGTGACAGGGGGGTTAGATATGACAAGGGTGAAAGGGTGAAAGGGTGAGTGGAGAGGTGAGCGAGTCACAAAAGATCATAAACGCTCCTGAGCTTTCTTACCTCCAGATCAAAAGCACTGTCCTGTGGTAGTGGGGGCTATGTACGTGAGTAGCTGGAGCACCAAGGAGGTGACAGGGAGAGGACAGGGGCCTTAACCCGGGTCTTTACTGCCTGGCCTCTGCATTAGTTGGAGAAAAAGGCATCAGCATGTTGTTGGGTGCCTCAAGGCACTGCAGGAAGGCTGGATCAAAGCCAAAAAGGTGGAAGCAATGTTAAGAAGGCTATGAAGCCTATAGTCTGTACTTGTTGTGGCAGACAGTGTCCCACAATGTTGGGGGGCACATCCTTCTCATGCACCAGCAGATGGAAAATAGAATCCCTCTTCTACTGGCTCAACTAAAAACATCACCGGAATGACAATCCTGCATGTCACTACCTTTATCGCTGGATGTGAGATAATTACCTTTTATACAGAAGCTCTATGTATGGCTAGCATACTCTTGGGTCTTTCGAGAATTGCAAAGAGGGCATACCCACATAAGTGGGGTGCTGCACCCCATGGTAATACTCACGGAATTAACTACCACAAATGTGGCAGCAGCCAGAGCTTGCTCACAAGGGTGTTGTCTGCTTATCACTGGGTCTAAACATCTGTTACAATAAGCTAATGGCTTGTTTCCTCGGGTCATCTTCTGTGTGAGTACTGCAGTCCTCACTACTCTGTTGGAGTGTGAAAACAAAATACGTATCATGATAGTCTGGGATTCCTAGTACTGGAGCCGTGCATATTGTATTCTTCATCTCTTCAAATACTTCAGTTACTTTGTGTGTCCACCCCAACTTACCATTTCCTCTCTGTGACTCCCTAAATCCACTCAACAAGGTTCTCGTGTATGTACTATAGTCAAACACTCAAGCTCAGCAATAATTGCAAAGACCCAGAAACTTCTGCATTTCTTTCACTGTGTTTGGCATCAACATTCTACTGATCGCCTCAGCTCATTCTGGAGTTACTTTTAGCCTTCTTGTGATATCAACTGTCTTATTTATTTCACTTCCTTTTGTCAATATTGTAATTTTGCCTTGTGCATCTTGTAACCTTTCTCAGCCAATACTATCAACAGATGTATTGAGTCATTTTGAAATTGTTCCTCTGATACACTACATATTAAATTGTTGTCCACATATTGAATGACTGTGCTCGCTATTTGTATGTTGCCTATGTTCATCTGAAGGACTCTGTTGAAGATGGAAGGTGATTCACAGTACCCTTGTGGGAGTCTCCTGTATTTCCACTTCCGGTTTCTATATAGGAAGGTTGTTAAGTCCTGTAACTCTTCATGAAGTGGTAGAGGAAAGAAGGCGTTCTTTGAATCTATTACCGTGAAGTGCGTAGCTTTCAATAGGACGCTGCACAAGATTGTTGCTGCATTCGGAACTAAAGGAAATTCTGCTTCGGCAATTTGATTCAAAGGTCACAAATCCTGAATAAAATGCCATGATCCCCCTGTGGCCCTTTTAACAGGATAGACTGCTGCATCACACTGCGATTCTGAAGACACCGGAATGCCTTGCTTCACTAATGCCGCAATCGTTTCATAAATGCCATCGTCTGCTTCCCTCAATAGGGGATCCTGTCTGGCCCTTGGTAAAATAGCTCTTGGTTTAAGATTCATCTTAACTGCTCCTATCCCTTTTAGCAGACCTACATCAATGGGCTATTGGTCCATACAACACTGGATACCCGCCCTAAGTCTTCCTCAAGAAATGGTAGTGGCGGTTGTTTTGCAATACAGCCATTCTCTGTGGTACTTCCCTGTAATGTACTTCCACCATTTACATGTATGAACAAAAAGCATCTACAAAAAATAATATTTTTCATAGTTTTTGGGTGGCCCAAGCCCTCTTTTAAAAAAAAAACATTTCCCCCCTAAAACTCCCATTCCCATTCCAACCACATTTATTTAGTCTTCTAAAATGAGTTATTATTTTTTTCGATGTTTTGTGTTTGTCTAAAATTGCATTCTTTGTTATCTATTTGATAGCATCACTGCATACCATTTCCACCGGGTGTATAATGCTTATGTCAAATACCACCTTGTTATCTGATTGGTTGTCTTGGAATAACTCCTCATCTGTCACGTCAGTCAAATTGTATCCTTCCCCTATTGTAATTACCATTCGCATGATCGTCCTGTATCATCACTCCAATGCAGTACTATTCTCTTGTCTCTTATTATAACTGCCTTGAGTGCTATTGGGATCACATTTCCTTTTTTCTCAAAGGAACCTCTGGTCTAAATAGAAATTCATTTGGTATATGAAACAGTCTATCCTGTATTCCTGGAAGCCATGTTATTAGTACTCCTACCCCATATGAAAACAGCTCAATGTCTACTGGCACCACCCTCTGTGCCATAAGGCCGCAATCAGCTTGGATTAGTTCCCTCACATTCATGTAATGAATCCCTGGCATTGAACACACTTTCCCTTGGTCTGTGAATGAAATGTTCATATTAATTCAGCTCATCATGTCTCTCCACATTATATTTACTGGTCTCTGTCGGTAATATGAGAGTCTTATTGCTAGGTTATGTTCTCCCACATAAAATGGCAATTCATCATTAAAAGGAACCAAATCCGTGGCCCCAGAGTATCCTTGGACATTCAAGGAATTGCCTGACGTAGGATATCCCCCTTCCCTGACACAGACCTAGTCACCCCTGTATCCACAAGAAAAGAAAACGTCTTGTCACCTATAGTCACCCTATATGTGATTGCTCAACTGGATTAGGTGTAACAGATAGGATTGAATACATCAGGACCATCTGTTGGCTGTCTTATTATGGATAAAATGACATTTTCGTCCCTGTGAATGGATTGCCTCCTACAACAGTAACTCCTCTCAGATTTCACAGGTGAGCCAACATTGTGGAGCCTGCATGTGTCGTGGTTATACATTTCTGCTGATCCTGCACCTGCTGTGCTGATTTTGATTGTCCCTGCATCTGTAATGCGTGTGCCATGGGCTGATATTGCTGCATTTGTATGTCCTGCACATGCGCCTGTTGTGGTGTGTACATCTGTGCTTGCTTGTGATCTTGGCATAATAATCAGTCTGCTCAGCCTGGTATGTGGGCTGTTGCTGCATTCCATTACCCCTGGACCAACCATATGTTTTATATCCTCACTTTTTGAAAATGTAACAAGAATTATTATGCATTCAGTAATGATACATAACATGATGATGCCATTCCAAAAACATATAGGTCGATGTCGACATAGGTTTCATGCATGATTCTCGTATTTTTATGAGGTAGCATGCTTTTCAACACAGTTACATACCGTCCACACAATAGTAGTGTTTTGCGCCCTGCACATCCTATACCTTTTATGATGGAATACATGAACTGAGTTATTATATTAGCATTGACCTATATGTTTCAAGAATGGAATTATAATTGTATGTATCATTATTGAGTGCATAATAATTTCGATTGAATTTTGATTAAGTGTGAATAGAGAGCATATGTTTGGTCCAGGGGTAACCCTGAACCATTTTTTTTGTATAATCTACCCTTGTGCCAAAGGATAATTTTCACCATTTCTGTTCTTTAAAATTTAGATTGATTGCACAACTAAGGATATAGATTTGGTGTATTAAAAAATACACCAAATGTGTTGAAATAAGAAGTATAGTGGTGCCTGCCCTTCATCCACTGTTGCTGCATTCCCCCATTCTGAGAAATCCTGTTGCTGTATCTACATTCTCGTGAAATATGGCCATCTGTCTGCACATCCAACATTATACAGGACCCCCCCGCCATTGGTCTTTGCTGTCCCGCAGGAAACCCTCCAGCTTTCTGCTGCATTGGATATTCCAACCCTCTTCTCTGAGGTATCCATCCTCATCCTCTTGCCCACTGGTTTATATTCACTCATCCTGCAAGCTCTCCCTCTGCCATCTGTGGTTGGTTCTGTACTGGCTGAGTTGCTACTCCTCCTTCGCTCATCAGCATCACTGTTTCCATTGTATAGTTAGATAATTTCTTCTGCACTAACTTTGCTTCTTCTTGTTTCCTCTCCTCACTCTTCTTTGTTGCATTCTCTTCCATTAGCCTGCAGTAGTGCAATATAGTTAGCTGGATTTCTGACCACGTCTGAGCCTGCATTCCCACATGTCTCTTAAGCAAATTCTGCACGTGTTCAGGTAACTCCAGACATCATTTGTGATAATATAATCCCACTGATTTGTCCCACAATTCTCTCATTTTAAGGCACCATCACTCTTGAATGTGTTGAATGTATTGAAGTGGGTATTTGTCCTCACGCATTTTGCGTGCCATGATCGTACTTATATCGGATGTTTCTGGATATTACACCCTTTTATGGTATGCCATATGGGCACTCTACATTTTTTGAACAGCGCCCCATTGTGTGCTGTGTTTTGTGCTGTGACCCCAGGAATCCCACCCTTTTCCATACAACGTCATCTACTTACTACTTAGAATGGCTGAGAGTAAATTCTTGATGTCCACTACTGCTAGTCTCATTCCTGCTGTCCGCCATTGGATCTCATAAATCCACTTACCATCCCCTGTGGTTAACAAAGGTAGCTTACATCTTAGATTGTCCTTGGCCATCTGCTTCCATCGTATGTACTGAGGTCACCACCCACCCTTTTCAAGTAATGGTAACTGTTCCAGTGTCATTCCTCCGTCCTGTCCTCCCATGCCTTTGGGTGGCCCAAGCCCTCTTTTAAAAAAAAAAACATTTCCCCCCTAAAACTCCCATTCCCATTCCAACCACATTTATTTAGTCTTCTAAAATGAGTTATTATTTTTTTCGATGTTTTGTGTTTGTCTAAAATTGCATTCTTTGTTATCTATTTGATAGCATCACTGCATACCATTTCCACCGGGTGTATAATGCTTATGTCAAATACCACCTTGTTATCTGATTGGTTGTCTTGGAATAACTCCTCATCTGTCACGTCAGTCAAACTGTATCCTTCCCCTATTGTAATTACCATTCGCATGATCGTCCTGTATCATCACTCCAATGCAGTACTATTCTCTTGTCTCTTATTATAACTGCCTTGAGTGCTATTGGGATCACATTTCCTTTTTTCTCAAAGGAACCTCTGGTCTAAATAGAAATTCATTTGGTATATGAAACAGTCTATCCTGTATTCCTGGAAGCCATGTTATTAGTACTCCTACCCCATATGAAAACAGCTCAATGTCTACTGGCACCACCCTCTGTGCCATAAGGCCGCAATCAGCTTGGATTAGTTCCCTCACATTCATGTAATGAATCCCTGGCATTGAACACACTTTCCCTTGGTCTGTGAATGAAATGTTCATATTAATTCAGCTCATCATGTCTCTCCACATTATATTTACTGGTCTCTGTCGGTAATATGAGAGTCTTATTGCTAGGTTATGTTCTCCCACATAAAATGGCAATTCATCATTAAAAGGAACCAAATCCGTGGCCCCAGAGTATCCTTGGACATTCATGGAATTGCCTGACGTAGGATATCCCCCTTCCCTGACACAGACCTAGTCACCCCTGTATCCACAAGAAAAGAAAACGTCTTGTCACCTATAGTCACCCTATATGTGATTGCTCAACTGGATTAGGTGTAACAGATAGGATTGAATACATCAGGACCATCTGTTGGCTGTCTTATTATGGATAAAATGACATTTTCGTCCCTGTGAATGGATTGCCTCCTACAACAGTAACTCCTCTCAGATTTCACAGGTGAGCCAACATTGTGGAGCCTGCATGTGTCGTGGTTATACATTTCTGCTGATCCTGCACCTGCTGTGCTGATTTTGATTGTCCCTGCATCTGTAATGCGTGTGCCATGGGCTGATATTGCTGCATTTGTATGTCCTGCACATGCGCCTGTTGTGGTGTGTACATCTGTGCTTGCTTGTGATCTTGGCATAATAATCAGTCTGCTCAGCCTGGTATGTGGGCTGTTGCTGCATTCCATTACCCCTGGACCAACCATATGTTTTATATCCTCACTTTTTGAAAATGTAACAAGAATTATTATGCATTCAGTAATGATACATAACATGATGATGCCATTCCAAAAACATATAGGTCGATGTCGACATAGGTTTCATGCATGATTCTCGTATTTTTATGAGGTAGCATGCTTTTCAACACAGTTACATACCGTCCACACAATAGTAGTGTTTTGCGCCCTGCACATCCTATACCTTTTATGATGGAATACATGAACTGAGTTATTATATTAGCATTGACCTATATGTTTCAAGAATGGAATTATAATTGTATGTATCATTATTGAGTGCATAATAATTTCGATTGAATTTTGATTAAGTGTGAATAGAGAGCATATGTTTGGTCCAGGGGTAACCCTGAACCATTTTTTTTGTATAATCTACCCTTGTGCCAAAGGATAATTTTCACCATTTCTGTTCTTTAAAATTTAGATTGATTGCACAACTAAGGATATAGATTTGGTGTATTAAAAAATACACCAAATGTGTTGAAATAAGAAGTATAGTGGTGCCTGCCCTTCATCCACTGTTGCTGCATTCCCCCATTCTGAGAAATCCTGTTGCTGTATCTACATTCTCGTGAAATATGGCCATCTGTCTGCACATCCAACATTATACAGGACCCCCCCGCCATTGGTCTTTGCTGTCCCGCAGGAAACCCTCCAGCTTTCTGCTGCATTGGATATTCCAACCCTCTTCTCTGAGGTATCCATCCTCATCCTCTTGCCCACTGGTTTATATTCACTCATCCTGCAAGCTCTCCCTCTGCCATCTGTGGTTGGTTCTGTACTGGCTGAGTTGCTACTCCTCCTTCGCTCATCAGCATCACTGTTTCCATTGTATAGTTAGATAATTTCTTCTGCACTAACTTTGCTTCTTCTTGTTTCCTCTCCTCACTCTTCTTTGTTGCATTCTCTTCCATTAGCCTGCAGTAGTGCAATATAGTTAGCTGGATTTCTGACCACGTCTGAGCCTGCATTCCCACATGTCTCTTAAGCAAATTCTGCACGTGTTCAGGTAACTCCAGACATCATTTGTGATAATATAATCCCACTGATTTGTCCCACAATTCTCTCATTTTAAGGCACCATCACTCTTGAATGTGTTGAATGTATTGAAGTGGGTATTTGTCCTCACGCATTTTGCGTGCCATGATCGTACTTATATCGGATGTTTCTGGATATTACACCCTTTTATGGTATGCCATATGGGCACTCTACATTTTTTGAACAGCGCCCCATTGTGTGCTGTGTTTTGTGCTGTGACCCCAGGAATCCCACCCTTTTCCATACAACGTCATCTACTTACTACTTAGAATGGCTGAGAGTAAATTCTTGAGGTCCACTACTGCTAGTCTCATTCCAGCTGTCCGCCATTGGATCTCATAAATCCACTTACCATCCCCTGTGGTTAACAAAGGTAGCTTACATCTTAGATTGTCCTTGGCCATCTGCTTCCATCGTATGTACTGAGGTCACCACCCACCCTTTTCAAGTAATGGTAACTGTTCCAGTGTCATTCCTCCGTCCTGTCCTCCCATGCCTTTGGTGGTGGTGAATACCCAATAGTCCCAATGCTACTGTCACTGTACCCTCATCTGTCTTCATCAAAGCTCATTATCCTTAATGGTATACATTCCTGCTGTTTTCCCTTGTTTGGTCTGCAATTTCACTCTCCCCCCTTACCGAGGGATCAGCACATTTGTTTGCCCATTGGGAAATGGTGCTGCTTCTTCTGCTTTTATAGAGATCTCCGATCATTCTTCATATGCCTTCCCCATCCCGTCTTTCTCTGCTCTCATCTCTATCTTGCTCCTCCCTTTCTCTGCATCGGCATTCTTTAACAAGCTGCTCGACTTGCAACCTTCTTTTTTCTTTCTTTCTTTGCAATTGTCTTTCTTGCTCTTCTTCTTTTTTCCCCCTGTTATGGGAAAAACACATGTGCTTTTAAATTTCGTGCCTGTCTCGCGCACATTGCTAACCTCCTTTCTCACCTCTGAAAGCGTGGTTTTTCCTTCTGACGTGCACATTACCATCTCTTTCCAGCATTGCCCTTGCTTTTTGGGCCATCCACCACGGCTGATTCGTTGACTTCATGATCCCTGCCTGTCTGGGCTTGGTCCTGCTCCTCCTCCCATTGGCAATCGGTGCTGTTGGGAGGCGGGAGCTGGCCCAGACAAACCAAGGCCCACAATCCTATCCTCAGCAAGGCCTAAATACAGAAAACGGGACCGGACCATTATGCCATATTCACCAAATTATCCTTATGGGAACAAGGGAACAATGGTGGATATACGCGCTATTTAACAAATAAACTCTTGATTCCATGGATACTGAGGGACCATCCTCCCATCACACTGCGATTCTCTATTTATAGATATATAGACATGTGAGCATTTTGTTATAGATCCACCTCTTCTATTTTTTTCTCGCTAAGATCACTTCAGCATGCCTCTGTACTTGATCGCGTATATATTGTATAGTTTACACCTTTGCGATCCAGTCTGTTTAGACTCTATTACTTTAATGTAAATCAACAATTACATGACATTGTTTGCCTTCATCCCAGGTGCACATAAGCGCGCATTTTTGGAGTAGTATATGGTTATGTGGTCCCCCGTTCCCAGCATGCACCTTTGGTGTTTGTAGATGGAATTTAGTCTTGGATTGCTGCCGTACGCGACGGTCTTATTGCCGCCGCCATGGTTAAGCCTTCTTTATTTCATTATATTTGTTAAACTAATACTTTTCTGTGAGTCTTTTGTCCTCTGTATAGCCTCCTGGACCGTCCGTGACTTGTAACGTTAGATCAGACACGCCACTTTGGTATATTTGTGCTGGATCACCCGGAACGTCACATCAGTCACGCCTTTTTGCATATTTAAATGAGGACGTGTTTTCATGATGGGCATCCGGTTTGCCTGACCAGTTCCGTTTCGTTGCATGGCGCTCGACGTCCGATGGAGGTAAGACGATAGAACTATCCAGTTCGACTGAACCTCAGGTTCTTCTTTGCACATTTCTATTTCTGTATACGGCGACTTTTATATTACGAGTACCCCGTGGCCCCTGCGGTTAGGAACCTCTAGTGCTGATTCAGTGCCTATTTTGGAATTGTGGAGAAACGAGATTTTCTTGTGTGTGGATTAATTTGTAGACTGGCAATTCATGGGTATTAAGAACCTATTTTTTCTTAAACATGTCATCCTTATTGATCTCAGTGAGCATAGCAACGCTACTTTTTACTTGCTATCTTGTGGACATTTAAAATGACTTACTAATGCTCCGTGCCTTACATCATTATTCTTTATTAGACTTCAGCTCTTCCTCATTGACATCTTGAGGTTCACCTTACTGGGAACCAACGGGGACATAGAACCTCGATTTATACGAGGTGACACTTCAAACTAAGGACACATTATCTACTGGCATTTGGCTGGCGAGATTCCATTCTGTTCCTAGGTGAGCCACATATGACAAATGTACTCTGTTGGTATTCTTTGGGTGTTAGAACACAGAAAATATTCCGGGTGTTTTTTTTATTAATCTCTTTCGTTGCACACTATATTTGGCTCTTCATTTATTTTCTTCATTTATTCCTTCTTCCCTCGTATCACTTTATATGACTGTTCTATCACAGATCTTACCTTGATCCTACTTTGGGCATTTCTATTTTTCACTTGATTTTGTTTTCATGAGAACCTTAATGACCATATGTGGCCATTTTTAGCTTTTCAGCCTTTGTTATTATACCTTTCATTTCAGATCTAATCTATTAGAGATTTACTTTTTGCATGGCTGGACTGTGATTTCCTGGACTCTTTAGACAGGCTTCCGGAGCCATCGCCTCCTTAGTGGTTGAGACTATGGTAACTAAAAAACTATGGTAACTAGATTTTCTCCCCTAATGTCACTTGATATGTCTTAATCTACAAGTGTGGGATTGGTTCCCTTGTGTTATATTGTCTTTTTTCTTTTTGTTTTAGGCAGAACTATTATCTATGAGACATTACCTTTAGTATAAAGGCTGTTTAACGTTCAATAATTTGTGTATTTGCATAGAAGACACAGTTGAATTTTCATGAATATTTGTACGGGAATGCCACGTCCTGATGAAGATGGACATCATCTGCAATTCAGTTAAATGTTTTTTCCATTGAAACTACTCTTTCAACGGTGCCATGCTCACTATGTTGTTTATATGTATTTGTGTGAATTTGTGTATGCCACTTTAGTAGTTTGGGGTCATGCCCACAATATTGTTTATATGTATTTGTGTGAATTTGTGCATGCCACTTAAGTAGTTGACGTATAGCATCCTATGTCAGAATTCAAGTGTATGATTTTAGGATTGTGAGGTTTTGCAGTGCCAATACATCATTGGACTGCCCTATTTGGGATCAAAATATTTGTCCTTTTTCTTTCCTGCCTATGTGATAGGTTGATTTAATCAATTTATGAATCAACTTTCTACATTTAGATTTGTCCAGTTGACCTGGCTTCTCCTTTTCGAGAGATTACCTTTTCCCGATGGAGTCTGTTGACTTGGCAACTGTACATTTACATTAGGGATTATTGCGATTTTCCCTCTGTATTGTAAACTGGCAGTGAATTGTTTGTAGCCTCCTTTTGATACTAGCACTTTTATCACATATTGCACTTCATTAGTGTCATATTTTTCATGTTATATTTCTGTGTGAACTCTAAACTATTTAATAACTTTTTAATTAATTTGACTAAATAAATAAAGCTAGTTTTTTCAACCTTGTTATGATTTGTATGAGGTGATCTGCGGTGTTGACTGAGGGACTTCTTTCCTACATTGCTGATGGGACTGTGTCTTTTTGAGTGAACCCATTTCAAAATCTGCTGGCTTGACCTTTGTTTATTATTGCTAGATTCAGAAAACCCCACTAAAATCTCAATACCCAAAGGGAAAAGCTATTGTACCCTTTTTGGGAAGTAGTCTGTGAGCAGACTGGCTTGCTGCTCACTAACTTCATGCCCGCTGCAACCCTGCCATCCAGCTGTCCTTGTCATCCGGTGACCAGACCTTTGCCCAGCTGTCTTTTGACAGAAGAGTCCACTATCTGGTGACCAGAATCTTTTGTGATCAGAACCCTGACTGTTCCAAAATCCCAAAACTCAAGCCTGGAATGTCAGTACCTCCTTATCCCAGAGAAATGCAGTCTCCCAATCTTGACCCTTTTGTCTTTATTCCACTCTCTAAGCAATCCTATCCATACCCTGGTAACTTGTTAAAACTGTTAGAATTTTCTGTGCAACCTGTGCTTGACTTTCTAAGTGCTAGCGCCATCTCTCTATTAATTCTCTCTTGTGTAGATCCTAAACCCGTAGTCATATTTTGAGTAATCAAACTAATTTCCACATAAAGTTGAATGCTTGGGTGACAAGGTTGACATTGCGACTCAACCTTGGATCTTACTGTGTCCTTCGTTAACAATATAGTCGAAATAATTTTGTTTAAGTGAAATTTGTCTTTCATTTTTAAAACCGACACGGGGCATGAGCAGGGGGTGGGGGGAAGGGGAGAGAGACACGGGGCATGAGTGGGGGGTGGGGGGTAGGGGAGAGACACATGGGGCATGAACGGGGGGTGGGGGGGAAGGGGAGAGAGACACGGGGCATGAGCGGGGGGTGGGGGAAGGGGAGACAGACATGGGGCATGAGCGGGGGGTAGGGGGGAAGGGGAGAGAGACACGGGGCATGAGCGAGGGGTGGGGGAAGGGGAGAGAGACACGGGCATGAGTGGTGGGTGGGGGTGGGGGGAAGGGGAGAGACACACGGGGCATGAGCGGGGGTGGGGGTAAGGGGAGAGACACACGGGGCGTGAGCGGGTGGTGGGGGGAAGGGGAGAGACACACGGGGCATGAGCGGGGGGTGGGGGGAGGGGAGAGACACACAGGGCATGAGCGGGGGGTTGGGGGAAGGAGACACGGGGCATGAGTGGGGGTTGGGGGGAAGGGGAGTGAGACACAGGGCATGAGCGGGGGGTGGGGGAAGGGGAGACAGACATGGGGCATAAGCAGGGGGTAGGGGGGAAGGGGAGAGAGACACGGGGCATGAGCGAGGGGTGGGGGAAGGGGAGAAACACACGGGGCATGAGCGGGGGGTGGGGGAAGGGGAGAGACACACGGGGCATGAGCGGGGGGTGGAGGGGAGGGTAGAGACACACGGGGCATGAGCAAGGGGAAAGGAGGGAGACACAGGGCATGAGCGGGGGGTGGGGGGAAGGGGAGAGACACGGGGGCATGAGCGGGGGGTGGGGGGTAACACAAGGGAGACACGGGGCATGAGCGGGGGGTGGGGGTAACAGGGGAGGCACGGGGCATCAGCGGGGGGTGGGGGGAAGTGGGGAGAGACACTGGGCATCAGCGGGGGTCGGGGGAACAGTAGGGAGATACGTGACATGAGCGGGGGTGGGGGGGAAGGGGAGAGACACACAGGGCATGAGCGGGGGGTGGGGAGAAAAGTAGGGAGACACAGGGCATGAGCGGGGGGTGGGGGGAAGGGGAGAGACACACGGGGCATGAGCAGGGGTTGGGGGGAATGGGAGAGACATATGGGGCATGAGCAGGGGTGGGGGGAGAGACACATGGGGCATGAGCGAGGGGTGGGGGGAAGGGGCGAGAGACACGGGCATGAGCGGGGGTGGGGGGAAGGGGAGAGAGACACGGGCATGAGTGGGGGGTGGGGGTGGGCGGGAGGGGAGAGACACACGGGGCATGAGCGGGGGGTGGGTGGAAGGGGAGAGACACACGGGGCATGAGCGGGGGGTGGGGGGAAAGGGAGAGAGACACGGGCATGAGCAGGGGGTGGGGGAACAGTATGGAGACACGGGGCATGAGCGGGGGGTGGGGGGGAAGGGGAGAGACACAAAGGGCATGAGCGGGGGGTGGGGGGAAGGGGAGAGACACACGGGGCATGAGTGGGGGGTGGGGGGAAGGGGAGAGACACACAGGGCATGAGCGGGGGTGGGTGGGAAGGGGAGAGACACTGGGCATTAGCAGGGGGTGGGGGGAGGGGAGAGACACACGGGGCATGAGTAGGGGGTGGGGGGAAAGGAGGGAAACACAGGGCTTGAGCGGGGGTGGGGGTAAAGGGGAAAGACACACGGGGCATGAGCGGGGGTGGGGGGGAAGGGGAGAGAGACACAGGGCATAAGCGGGGGGTGGGGGGAAGGGGAGAGACACACGGGCATGAGCGGGGGGTGGGGGGAAGGGGAGAGAGACAAGGGGCATGAGCGGGGGTGGAGGGAACAGTAGGGAGACACGGGGTATGAACGGGGTGTGGGGGGGAAGGGGAGAGACACACGGGGCATGAGCGGGGGGTGGGGGAGAAGGGGTGAGACACACGGGGCAGGAGCGGGGGGTTGGGGGAGGGGCAAGACACACGGGGCATGAGCGGGGGGTGGGGGGAAAGGAGGGAGAAACGTGGCATGAGCCAGGGGTGGGGGGAAGGGGAGAGACACACGGGGCATGAGCAGGGGGGTGAGGGGAAGGCGAGAGAGACACGGGGCATGAGTGGGGGTGTGGGGGAAGGGGATAGACACACGAGGCATGAGCAGGGGGTGGGGGGAAGGAGAGAGACACACGAGGCATGAGCGGGGGGTGGGAGGAAGGGGAGAGAGACACGGGACATGAGCGGGGGGTGGGGGAACAATAGGGAGACATGGGGCATGAGCGGGGGGTGGGGGGAAGGGGAGAGACACACGGGGCTTGAGCTGGGGGTGGGGGGAAGGGGAGAGACACACGGGGCATGAGCGGGGGGTGGGGGGAAGGGGAGAGACACATGGGGCATGAGCGAGGGTTGGGGGAAGGGGAGAGAAATGGGCCATTAGCGGGGTTGGAGGAGGGGAGAGACACACGGGGCATGAGCAGGGGGTGGGGGAAAGGAGGGAGGCACAGGGCTTGAGCGGGGGGTGGGGGTAAAGGGAGAGACACACGGGGCATGAGCGGGGGGAAGGGGAGAGACACACAGGGCATGAGCGGGGGGCGGGGGAAGGGGAGAGAGACACGGGGCATGAGCAGGGGGTGGGGGAAGGGGAGAGAGACATGGGGCATGAGCGGGGGGTAGGGGGGAAGGGGAGAGAGACACGGGGCATGAGCGGGGGGCGGGGGAAGGGGAGAGAGACACGGGGCATGAGCAGGGGGTGGGGGAAGGGGAGAGAGACATGGGGCATGAGCGGGGGGTAGGGGGGAAGGGGAGAGAGACACGGGGCATGAGCGACGGGTGGAGGGAACAGTAGGGAGACATGGGGTATGAGCGGGGGGTGGGGGGGAAGGGGAGAGACACACGGGGCATGAGCGGGGGGTGGGGGGAAGGGGTGAGACACACGGGGCATGAGTGGGGGGTGGGGGGAAGGGGAGAGAGACACGGGGCATGAGCAGGGGGTGGGGGAAGGGGAGAGAGACATGGGGCATGAGCGGGGGGTAGGGGGGAAGGGGAGAGAGACACGGGGCATGAGCGGGGGGTGGGGGGAAAGGGAGAGAGACACGGGGCATGAGCGGGGGGTAGAGGAACAGTAGGGAGACACGGGGCATGAGCGGGGGGTGAGGGGGAAGGGGACAGACACAAAGGGCATGAGCGGGGGGTGGGGGAAGGGGAGAGACACATGGGGCATGAGCGGGGGGTGGGGGGAGGGGAGAGACACAAGGGGCAGGGGGAAAGGAGGGAGACACAGGGCATGAGCGGGGCTGGGGGAGAAGGGGAGAGACATGGGAGCATGAGCGGGGGGTGGGGGGTAACACAAGGGAGACACGGGGCATGAGCGGGGAGGGGGTAACAGGGGAGATAGGTCATGAGCGGGGGGTGGGGGTAACAGGGGAGACACGGGGCATGAGCGGGGGGTGGGGGGAAGTGGAGAGAGACACGGTGCATGAGCGGGGGGTGGGGGGAACAGTAGGGAGACACGTGACATGAGCGGGGGTGGGGGGAAGGGGAGAGGAACACAGGGCATGAGCGGGGGGTGGGGAGAAAAGTAGGGTGACACGGGGCATGAGCGAGGGGTGGGGGGAAGGGGAGAGACACACGGGGCATGAGCGGGGGTTGGGGGGAAGGGGAGAGACACATGGGGCATGAGCTGGGGTGGAGGGAGAGACACACGGGGCATGAACGGGGGGTGGGGGGAAAGGAGGGAGAAACGGGGCATGAGCGAGGGGTGGGGGGAAGAGGAGAGACACACGGGGCATGAGCGGGGGGGTGGGGGGAAGGGGAGAGAGACACGAGGCATGAGCGGGGGTGGGGGGAAGGGTAGAGACACACGGGGCATGAGCGGGGGGAAGGGGAGAGACACATGGGGCATGAGCGGGGGTGGGGGGAAGGGGAGAGACACTGGGCATTAGCAGGGGGTGGGAGGAGGGACAGAGACAGACGGGGCATGAGCGGGGGGTGGGGGAAAAGGAGGGAGACAGGGCTTGAGCGGGGGTGGGGGTAAAGGGGAGAGACACACGGGGCATGAGCGGGGGGTGGGGGGAAGGGGAGAGAGACATGGGGCATAAGCGTGGGTTGGGGGAAGGGGAGAGACACATGGGGCATGAGCGGGGGTGGGGGGAAGGGGAGAGAGACAAAGGGCATGAGCGGTGGGTGGAGGGAACAGTAGGGATACACGGGGTATGAGCGGGGGTGGGGGGAAGGGGAGAGACACACGGGGCATGAGAGGGGGGTGGGGGGAAGGGGTGAGACACACGGGGCATGAGCGGGGGGTGGGGGGAGGGGAGACACACACGGGGCATGAGCAGGGGGTGGGGGGAGAGGAGAGACACACAGGGCATGAGCAGGGGTGGGGGAAAGGAGGGAGAAATGTGGCATGAGCCAGGGGGGGGGGAGGGGAGAGACACACGGGGCATGAGCGCGGGGGGTGGGGGGAAGGCGAGAGAGACACAGGGCATGAGCAGGGGTGGGGGGAAGGGGATAGACACACGGGGCATGAGCGGGGGGTGGGGGGAAGGGGAGAGACACACGGGGCATGAGCGGGGGGTGGGCAGAAGGGGAGAGAGACACCGGGCATAAGCGGGGGGTAGGGGGAAGGGGTGAGACACACGGGGCATGAGCAGGGGGTGGGGGGAAGGGGAGAGAGACACGGGGCATGACCGGGGGGTGGAGGGAACAGTACGGAGACACAGGGTATGAGCAGGGGGTGGGGGGGAGGGGAGAGACACACGGGGCATGAGCGGGGGAGGGGGGAAGGGGTGAGACACACAGGGCAGGAGCGGGGGGTGGGGGGAAGGGGAGAGACACACGGGGCATGAGCAGGGGGGTGGGGGGAACAGTAGGGAATCATGGGGTATGAGCGGAGGTGGGGGGTAGGGGAGAGACACACGGGGCATGAGCGGGGGGTGGGGGGAAGGGGTGATACACACGGGGCATGAGCGGGGGTTGGGGGGAAGGGGAGAGACACACGGGGCATGAGCGGGTGTGGGGGGCAAGGGGAGAGACAAACGGGGCATGAGCGGGGGTGGGGGGAACAGTAGAGAGACACGGGGTATGAGCGGGGGTGGGGGGGAAGGGAGAGACACACGGGGCATGAGCGGGGTTGGGGGGGAAGGGGAGAGACACACGGGGCATGTGCAGGGGGTGGGGATAAAGGGGAGAGACACATGGGGCATGATCGGGGGTGGGGGGAAAGGAGGGAGACACACGGGGCATGAGCAGGGGTGGGGGGATGGGGAGAGAGACACAGGGCATGAGCGGGGGTGAGGGGGAAGGGGAGAGACACACGGGGCATGAGCGGGGGGTGAGGGTACAGTAGGGAGACACGGGGCATGAGTGGGGGGTGGGGGGAAGGAAGGAGACACGGGACATGAGTGGGGGGAAGGGGAAAGAGAAACGGAGCATGAACGGGGGGTGGGAGGGACACACAGAGAATCAGCGAGGGGGGGAACATGGGAGACACGGGCCATGAGCTGGGGTTGGGGGAACAAGAGAGAGGCACGAGGGCCTGTGCCTCACCGCCTTTTCGTGGCCGACGCAGCCCACATCTACACTGTGCAGGCTGCAGATCCCGCTCTGATAAACAAAGATGGCGGGCGTCTCTGAAAATAGATGCACTGCACACTTCATGGCAGCCAAAAGAAAAGCACGTCAGAAGTTCCCTGGACATCACGCAAGCTGCTTGCCCAATCACCGTCCTGTCCGCGGAGCAAACAGGGAAGTGTGTCCGCGAAGCGAACACAGATATCACTCATTTGTTCAGATCTACTTTTTGCTCATTTAAAAAAAAAACTACTGGACGGATTTTCACCAAATTTGCAAAAGCATGCTTTCGGGACCAATCCGCTGCTCCTGGTCCAAATTTGGTGAAAATCCGTCCAGCGGTTTGGGCTGTAGGCGCGAGCGGTAGTGACCATGTAGTTATGGTTAAGTTGGTGTTTCCATAGGAAGAGCACTTTTTGGGTGGCTTATAACTTCGCTCCCTCTGGACGAATCCTCACCAAAATTTGCAACAAAAGATATATGGCCCACTCTGAATTTTGTGTTTGGTGAGGATTTGTCCAGGGGAGGGCAATGTCATACAAGGGGTCCCAAAACGTTTTTTTTTCCCATAGACTGAATGGGGAAAAAACTTTGCTCGCGCCTACAGCCCAAACCGCTGGACGTATTTTCACCAAATTTGGACCAGGAGTAGCGGCTTGGTCCCGAAAGCCTGCTTTTGCAGATTTGGTGAAAATCCGTCCAGTAGTTTTTTTAAAATGACCAAAAAGTAGGTCATAAAATATTAGTGATATCTGTGTTCGGTCCGCGGACACACTTCCCTGTTCGCTCCGCGGACAGTGTCGTGATTGGTCAATCAGTTTGCGTGGTGTCCGTGGACAGGCGACGTGTTCGCTGATTGGACGGTGTGGAGTGTGAAGCGCGTCAGGTTTTTGGTAGCGCCCGCCATCTTGGATTTGCAGACGTCCGCGGACAGCGCAGTGAAACTTGGTTCAGAATTTGTATTTAGTAGAGTGTGTTGGTGTGTAGGAGTGTTTGGGGAGGGTGGGAGAGTATGATATAGGTTGAAAGTTGTGTTTTTTTACGTGTTAGACGTTCTTGTTGTGTTTGATTTATCTGCGGACATCGCAGGGGTGTTCTGTAATGTTCTAGATAAACTGAATGGGGGGTGTTCTTAGGACTCAATATGTGTCCGTTTTGTTCGCAAGCAAGCTGAAACTGTTCTAAGAACACTTGCGGCATCCGGAAATGTTCGTAAATAAACAAAATGGGGGTGTCCTGAGGATGCTGTCCGTAATGTTCTTTGTGAAGTTGAAAGTGTTCTAAGAACTGTCGCGTTGTCCTGAAATGTTCGTAGGGGGTGTCCTGAAGATGCTGTCCATATTGTTCGTTGTCAGTTGAAAGTGTTCTAAGAACTCTCGCGGTGTCCTGAAATGTTTATAAATAAACAAAATGGGCGTGTTCTGAGGACGCTATCCGTATTATGTTCGTAAATAAACAAAATGGGGGTGTCCTGAGGACACTGTCCGTATTGTTCGTTGTCAAGTTGAAAGTGTTCTAAGAACTCTTGCGTTGTCCTGAAATGTTCGTAGGGGGTGTCCTGAAGACGCTGTCCGTATTGTTCGCTGGCAAGTTGAATGTGTTCTAAGAACACTCGGGGTGTCCTGAAATGTTTGCAAATAAACAAAATGGCGGTGTTCTGAGGACGTTGTCCGTATTGTTCGTTGTCAAGTTGAAAGTGTTCTTAGAACTCTTGCGTTGTCCTGAAATGTTTGTAGGGGGTGTCCTGAAGATGCTGTCCATATTGTTCGCTGGCAAGTTGAAAGTGTTCTAAGAACACTCATAATGTGCGCGGACATTAAAAGTTTCCATAGGCCATAGTTGATATATTTGACTCTATGGGTGTGCTATGCTGTGGTGGTTGTGGCCAGGGCATAGGGTGTTGGGCCATTTGGCCATGCACCCAACACTCTATGCCCTGGCAACAACCACCGCAGGATATCACACTTATAGTTGCTTATAACTTTGGGTCAAAAACAAATTTATAAGGAACAAAGTTATAAGATACTATGGGTGTGATATGCTGCGATGGTTGTGGCCAGGGCATAGAGTATATAGTATACTTACTGTTTGGTTTAGTAACTGGAGTACATGTATTTCTTGTTCATTTCTGTGATAAAAGAAAATAGCATGTTAGTATTCGTATTTTGTAATGACTTATTACATTGTATAATCAACATTTTTTTTTACCCTCCTATTTAGTAGATTACAAACCAGAGAACTGTGCAATTAGCTCAGTTTCTGTGTTCGTTGATAAAATCATTGGGTCTGTGGGAGAAAAAAAAATCCATGTTGGATTAAAAAAAAACTTTTTCTGTTATGCTACAGTTTATTTGTTTGTTTTCAGTGTTCACTCGTTGTTTCTGGCTAATGCTTTATACTTTGGCTTGTTGCATTTTTTTGGAGCAGTAACATATTATTTATTTGTTTGGATATTGTAAAATTTTGGAGCAGTTAGATATCAGTAGGCGTATTCTGTCTATTTTTTTTTATATATTTTAGTGGTATTGATTTATCTGTTTGGCTATTGTTAAATTCTGGCACAGTTAGATACCAATTGTCGTATTCTAACTGTCTATTTTTTGCTCTAATTTAGTGGTATCCATTTATCTGATTAGTTGTTGTCAAATCTTTGGGCAGTTAGCTTTTGGAATATTCTAACAGTTCATATTTTTTTACTACACGTTTACTTAAGGTTCAAATACAGTTTAGTTATCAAATTTTGGTTTTAAGAACATTAAACAAGTGTTTGTAAGATTTGCTGGTAATCTCTGCTTTGGAATAATGGTACTATCATTACATTCAAACCATCCACATTTTTTTTATATATGCAGTGTAGTGCCCTGAATTGGTTGTGGCTCCTGCGTGGTAGATTATACCTATTGTTGTGAAGGTTTTCTTACCAAGTGATATTTTACCATGTGTGAATCCAGTCAGCTTGCAGTTGTTTTTGGTACCATCTGCATTGTAACATAGAAGCATTAGTATTACGTATTTACTATGTGTTTGTATTACTAACGTGGAGCGATTATCTGAATTGCAGGTAGAACATAATCTACCATGGTTTGCATTTTGTACAAGTTGCTGAAATGGAATGGATTCACAATTAGGTATTAATATATATACGAAGCGTTCATTGTGGATTTGTTCTTGTGTCACATTGTTGCAGAGAGTGCATGTATGTTTCCACATGTATGAAATCTGGAAGATTTCATTAATAGGTATGTTTTTGTTTTCCAGTACTTGTAGTAAGCACATTAAAAATTCTTGTGGATCTGCCT
Organism: Ambystoma mexicanum; assembly: GCF_040938575.1. Lineage (NCBI taxonomy): Eukaryota > Metazoa > Chordata > Amphibia > Caudata > Ambystomatidae > Ambystoma > Ambystoma mexicanum. The sequence goes on along the minus strand of NC_090935.1, from coordinate 167,694,712 downwards.
GTGAGTTTATAGCGAATTCCACCATTCCAGCACAGAAGTCCAATTGTTGTCTTATTCCATGAACACTATACGTGTGGTCAGGATTGTTTGTTGCATTTCTATGAAGTACTAACATTTGCAAACACAATGGGTCTGTACTGTGTAAGTAAATGTTGTCAACAATTGGTGGTAATTGAAATAGAATATTCATTGCTACATTTGCATAGCAACTTACACCAACTATATTTGAGAGTTTAAATGGACCAGGTAGTTCTGTATCTGACTGCTTTTTTGGAGTGTGTCTTCCTTCTTTGAAGAAGTACCTGGTTTAGTTTCCCTAATTGATTCTTTTTTGCTTGTGGTACTTGATGAAGTATTAGTTTCTTTTACTCTCTTTGGAGGATTTTCAGTGACATCCTGTTGCATTTCTGTTTGATTTATTTTTCTTTTATAATGTTTTACATTTTTGGAACAGAATATGTGTTTAGATGGGGGTGTATAGTAAGCAAAGTCTATTATATTCTAAAATGCAAGGAATATCAGCGTTTACTTTACTTGCATCAAAGTTGATTAGAAATAGACCGTCAAGTGTACGTAAGTGTGATAGTGCTACATAGCTCATGCCTTCTTTAAAGACTTTGTTGCCAATATCTATCATTGCTTTGTCTAGGGTAAGACCTTGTGATTTATGAATCGTGACTGCATATGCAAGAGTTAGAGAAAATTGTTCTCTGCGCACATACATGTCTTTGAAGAGAAGGAATCGAGCTGTTGAGCGTCCTATCCTTTTTACTTCTGAAAGTTTGTCAAAGAGAATATTGACAAACTGAATTTTGTTGTCACGTGGGTATGTTTGAAAGCCAACATTGTACCCAATGCTCCATTAACAAGTCCTTGGTCCACATCAAGGTTACGTTTAAGCATTACTCTGCAAATTAAGGATAATTTTAATATCTTTTCTAAGCCTGCTGTGTTTGAGATTGATTTTTCTAAACTATTTAGTCTTGTTGTGGCTTGGTCACACATGGGTAGTGTCATACCATGTACATCTAGTTTGTCTGTGGCGCTAATTTTCATTATTGGTTGCATTTCTTTACTTAAAATTATTTCATTGAATTTGAAACAGCTTGCAAGAGTTGTCATTAAGGCCATACAATTGACATTTTTGTGGGCTAATTGTTCCCTAACATCTGTAGCACATGCATTACCGCCATAAAGTGCATGAATGTGCCGGATTTTCAATATTGCTTCTGCTTCTTTAGAAAGTATACCAACTCTGATACTTTTTAAGATATTGGCATAAGTGAGATCTGCAGATTGCCGCATGTTTTCTGTTAATTCTCTGTATTGGAAATGTTGCCAAAGGTTGACATTTCCAATGCTGCCAACAGTTTTACGGCAGAGTTTGTGTCCTAATGTTTTCAAAATAGGCTAACCTTTTACTGGTGTCAATTGAAGAAGATCTCCGAAAACAATAATGTGTTTTCCTGCAAAGAGCTCTTCATAGTTTGTTTTGAGTACTTCTTGTAATCTGAGGTGAATCAAAGCCAACATTAGGTTGGAGACCATGCTCACTTCATCTATTAGTAGCATTTTCATTTGTTTCAATACTCTGCGTAGTTCCCTTGCAGCTTCTGCAGAAAGTTTGTAATACTCTAATTTGTTTTGGTGTTCTACTGTCAATAGTAGTAATCGGTGTAACGTGACACCACCTATGTTGTAGGCAGCTAAACCAGTGGGGGCAGTGACAACAGCTGACAGTTTGTTGTTTGTCAATTGTTGAAGGAACTTACTGATGATTTTGATTAGGAATGTTTTGCCAGAACCAGCTTCACCACTGACGTACAGTAGTATAGGTTTATAATTATGGCAGGAACATTCTTTATTTTCATCTTGTACACCATGTGCAATTTGTTTTATTACTTCTTGAAAAATGCTACGTTGCTCATTGTTTAGATTTGATTGTGGTATAGTTAAGTCTTCTTTATCTTCATACTGACACATGGTGTTTTCTACTTCTATCATAGCTAATTCTGCCTCATTTATTATTAGTGGTTCTCCCAGTGGTTCTTGGCTTCCTGTTACAGAAGGTTGACTACTGTCAGGAGTTTCTTTATCTAGTTGGGCCTGGAGTTCTTCTTCGTGTTGCTGTTCATTGTGCAACATTGTTTTGTACTGTGTAAAGTTTACATCAGTTATAGTGCTTTCATTTGCTTTGAAAGCATCTTCATATGAGTCATAGTTATCTAATATTTCTTCTTCTTTTCTCCATGGTTTAAAGAGTTGTAGCAGGGACATGTAATATACTTCTTTATGGTGAGGAGTCTTTAATGAGAATTTGATTTGATTAATTAAATTTGGTTTGGTGAGTTTAACTAAGCTGCCTTCACAGTTTGTAACTCTGTATTTACCTTTTTTTTCATCAGGTTTCATATTATTTTTGTATGTGTAGTTTTGGGCAATGTGGTATAGACACATGGTTTCCAAAGTTTTACTTCTGTTTGGGTAGTATGTGTCCAATAAATTGTTTTTTAAAATGTCTTGGTTGTTGGGATCACGTTTGGCTATTGTTTCTATATCTTTTATGATCATAGAACTCTTTTTCTAGATTTAGCTGGAACAAGACTTAGCCATACTTTATTTTTAGATTTACCATACAATGCAGTACCAGTTAAACGATCAGCTTCTTCATATGATCCACATTCTCTATGGGAGAGCATTTTTATGCGCAAGCTGTATAATTTCTGAGACACTGTTTTATCTGATGACAGGTCATTCCAGAGGTCTTGGAGCTCTGTCTTTTCTGCTTTGGTTAAGTATGCTGTGACATATCGTGCAACTGCAATAGAATTGTCTGCAATGTACTGCACATCTATGTTTGCATTCCATAAGTGGGCAATGATTGCATTATAATCATTGATATAATTTTCTTCTTCTTTTCTTTTTATGTAATATGTATTTTTAGGTGACTTACCTTTAACACTATTGCCCTCATTACGAGTTTGACTGTAACCATGACGCTATTGGCGGCATGGGTGCCGCCAAAATCGCGTCGGGGTCCGGGTCCTCGGAATGAGGATTTACCGGGCCATTCTGAGTTCGGAAGACCCGGTAATTCCTCCATCCGAGGACCCGGACACGGTCCTTCCCCATTCCCATTTCAGCCCCCGTAGGGCTGAATGGGAATGGGAGAGGGAGCAAACAACGGGCCATTACGAGATGGCACGTTGTTTGCTTCCTCTTCCCCTCGCGGGACCCAGTAAGCATGCCTGGTTTTCCCAGGCGTGCTGACCGTTTCCCGTGAGGGGAACTTGTAATGCGGAGATACTGAGTGAACGGCGCCGGCACCTTTTACGGTGCTGTTCACTCAGTACAGCCAGGGTCGTAATGAGGCCCTATGTCTAACTGAAGACATGAGGTTGTTCACTTGACCTGTATTTGTAACTGGTCTAGGGAAACCAAATCAGCATTTGGTGTAGTATTTCCCTTTGTTTTTGTATTTGCAACGACAATATTTTCCACATTTGTGTCTTTGAAATTGTAAAATTTGTGCATGAAGATCACTATTTGTTGTTTCCAACGGAATTTCACAAGTGACATATTTTTCAATAAACTGTAAAACAGTGGCATCACTGTCTTGACCAAATTTAGGAGCATCTTTAATCCATAAACGCATGTGGATATGTGGTGATCCTCTGGCTTGGTATTCTTTTCTCCAAAAGAAGTGATGCACTTCTCCAACGGGAGGAACAGTTTTATTACAAATAAAATGTAGCATAGCCATTAAGTGATGGTGAAAATATCTTGAAACATTAACAGGATCCAAAGAACAATGTTCTCCAGGTGTTAGTATATCTATGTTTGTTTTGTTTTTGTTTGATATGCGTAGGAAATCATGTAAATGTTCCCATGCATATTCTGCACAACTTAATATAACAAACCAAGTGGGTGGGCCAAAGTTTCTGATCATACAACGTACATCTCCATGACGTCGAATCCAGTACTCTTTAGTACCACACATATTTGCTAATAGATTTGTAATATTTGATTGCAAAACCTCATCCTTTTGTTGCACTTTTTGTAATAATTGTGTAGCTGTCATATTTTGAAAGTGTGAACCTGATTTTAATATGTGTGCAACTCTGTAACATAAAGTTGCTAGTTCACTTTCAAACAGTAGGTGAAATATGTATTCCACATTTTGTCTAAATCTGGGATCTTCAGAATACATCCGTAATAAGCGCTATTCTGATGCTGATATTTGAATAGGTGTATCATCGTACCTTCCTCCTTTACCAGTAGGAAAGAGTAGAGGAAAAGCATGTGCGTCTATACTTTTTTCCCATATGCTGATTGGTGATCCTTTTGTTTGACGCATTTGGTATGTTTCCAGTGCATCTTCTATGGTGTCATTAGAGTGCAAAGGATGAATTGTATAATCGTCTAAAGTATTTGATATTGTAGCAGGATCTAGGAGCTCAAACTGACCAGTTTGTGTTTATTGAATTATTTCAGTTGTATCCTTCAAGTTTTCTTCAATATTAATTTCTTTGTAATATTCATTATTCTCTTTAAGATATTGCAAGGCTTGTCTAACTTTATGTAAATCTACCAGCTGGTGCCATTTTTTTTGTCTTTTGTAGGTACTCCAATTACTAAGATAATTAAAGATTGCTGCATTGGACGTTGCACTCCTAGAGTATGCACGTTTTCTTTTAGATCAAATGGTAAATAAACTACTTTTCCACTAATGCCTATCACCAATTCAGAGGGAGGTAATTTTGCTGTTTTTGGTTGAAGGCGTATTATTGCTTGAAATGGGTGCACTGTTTGAATTATGATGCTCTCATATAAATTACGTTGTTGTAGGGGTTTTGGTAGTGGGTATAATTCCAAATTATTTGTGATAGCACGTGAAGGAGTTTGGTTGTTGTAAAGTTTTGTAGTGCAGTAACTGCAAAGTATTAAGGGGTCAGTTATTTAGTATTTGTTTTCTGCTACAAGGTAGAGAGCTAATTCAAACCATTTAGAATCTTCATTGTCTTCTATTTTGTATGATAAGTCTACAGTTTTTGTGTTACTTTTATAAAAATTTCTGCGGCAGCATACACACACATGGTTTGGTACTTCAGCTGATGTACTTTTAAATTTTATTATTTCTTTTTTGTATGTGTTTAGTAAAAGGTTGCCATGTGTAGAATTGTTGCTAATTTGGTTTAAAGCTATATTATTCTGTAATTGGCTTTCACTTCCAAAATATTGTTTCTGGATATAGTCAATTTCTTTAAGTGGGTCTTTTGCTGTACCATGAAGAAGAATGTTATTTAAATGTTCAAGTGCTAAAGCAGGACTTTTAGCATAGTACAGTTTATAGACTAGATTTCTTATAGTTGAATGATGTGTTGATATCCTGTTGATATCATGGAAGGTGGTTTTACAAGTAGGTCCTGTAATGCAGGCCAATGAATGTCCTTGTAGTCCTGTGTACTTGCGCACTGGACAGCTATCCATATTTTGCAGTAGTTTAATTTTGATTTTGTCTTTGCTTTTTACATATTGATTAAGGAATTGGCGTAAAGACTTAAAAAATTGTTTGGGAATGTTACACATTGACGTGCATGGCTATTTGTACACTAGATGTTCTGATTCAGTTGAATGGAGGGGTAATTCTATGTTTTCAGCGCATATTTTTGTAAGGAGTACTTCTTGTTCCATTATGTTATTATTCACTTTTTCATAACCTCGACCACTGCTATGTATAGCAATTGTATTTGTTTTCTTTTGTTTGTACGCTTCTTCATTAAAGTATGGTTCTGTGCTCGTAGAGTGATTCCATTCACCTCCACAGATACTTAAGAAGTTCTTTCTGTTGACATGTTGTTTATTGAGAAGTCTTTTTTGTAATTTAGTTATTAGTTTTGTTAGTGGTTTCATTTTGTTTAACACTAAAATAAATTTCTTTTGAGAAGAATTGCACTGTCTATCAACGCTTCTAAGATTAATTTCCTACGATAGGTTTTGAGCATTGAACCTGATTTCTCTCCTGTTTTTGTAAGATTTTGAAGGACTTTGTGACGGTACATTTTGGCTAAAATACTTTTCTTGGTATGCTTACTTTGCACTATATCAAAATTTAAAGAAGCAGTTTTATCTGTAGTGATTGCTGTTTTTCTGTTAATTGTTTTTTGGTTTGTTTTACATTTTGATAGAGGAGGCAAAGTTTTTGTACTTGAAACTTCTTGTGTTTCACTAAATGACTGTATTAGCTGTTTTGTTTCAACTTTTTTACAAATTCTGCTAGAGATGGATGCTTATGTTGGACACTTTTATTTTCATTTGCTCTACTTCTGCGTTGATTTCTACTGATTTGACTTTTGGTAGGCATTCTTTAGGGTCTGTTGAAAATAATAAAGAAGGTATGGGTTGGGGTGTTCTGCAATGTATGTGTGCTGTGTGCATGAGTGTTTGAGTAAGATGATAAAGATGTATGTAATGGTGTGTGATTGTGCATTGGGAACTACAACTAGTAGGCATGGGTATTCTCGAATTTATGTGCTACTAAACTGGGGTTCAGATGACAGAAAAAAGTAAGCTAGTGGTGTGGAGATGTACAAACAGTAAATCTAATGTATACAATTAAAACAGTTGTTTGTTCTATAATATCAAAATTCTAGCGGTTGAGTTGGGTAATTTGCGTGTCCAAAAATAGGAATTTGTGGGCCATTCTGGCTGTAAATCGCTGTTTAAGACATGGGGATTTTTGGACACAATGGTGCACAATCTCTATTTTTAGGCACAGAAATAGCATGAATTAACTTTACAGTGTTGTTTGAGTAATAATGCAAATATTATGGTGATATTCTACTTACTTCTTTTCTAAAATGAACAGGTTACCTCTTAGTTCTTCTTTGTCCTTCAAATTCGGCTGCTTCTTTTCAGGAGAATGGTCTTCACTGCAATTGTAAAAGAAACAAATTAGTAATTTTGTTTGTATATAGCACTGTTTTTAATTTAGACATTGATTTTCTTAATTGAAATCCTCAGCGCCTTCCTCAAAACCATTAAAACTATCTTATTTACATAAGGTACGTCGCACCAGTTCAAGACGTATGATATTTTCTTAATGAACAAATTGTATTGCAATGACTAATTGTAGCAAACAAAATATCTTTACTATGTCTTGTGAAATTCATAATGTACCACTGAATACCACTATTTCTGTAACTAAGCTCTTCCTGGTAATAGTGCCTCAATGTCATGCTTAAGTTAAAGTAATTAAATAAATAAAGAAATAAAAAGAATTATGTAATTGTATAAGTATTATTTTTGGAGATTTGAACATAGAGTGTGCATGCATGCAATTTTGTTTGAATATATGTAGTCTATATATTTTATTTCAAAAATGTTAGTTTAACATGATTTGAGTGTGTGTGTGTATAAAGAAAGTAAATAGTATAAAGGTTTATAAGTGACAGTTGATTTTAGGAGATTGAAAAAAAGACAGTAGATTCATTTTACAGATTACACAAGCTAAAAGTCAGTTTGAAAATGTGTTCATGTACTGTACAGAAAATATTCATACCTGTAGTTTGCGTTCATGCATATGGATATGCATGGAGCTGTAAGTAGAAATCTTGGAGACTTTTACAGTATTTCTTGTAGATTGTGCTTGCCAATGATATGGCACTTGTACTCAGAGAGATTCACAGTACATTTGCAGTGCTGATCTATGATGATGCAGTTATATGTAGAGGTCTTGAATGTGATTGCTGGATGTTCAAGTGACTTCTTAGCTACATCCAATGAGGGAATGGCACAGAAAGTGAAGTGGAAATGGTAGAAGGGCTGTTCATGTTACGATATGTCCACAGACATGGCGGTAGTTTGCGGACATCGGGTGTTACATCTGGGGATTTTTGGGTTCATAAGTCATGCAAATGAGAATGAGCACTGAAAGGGATTGGTCAGGAAAGTTTAGTGTGTGTGTTGTGCCAGGAGAGAGTTTCTCAGATACTCTTTTTGCTGAGAGAACAACAGATAGCTATGGCTGTGTGTTTCAGAAAACAGATTGTTTGGATTTTGGGAGATTTGTGGATACATTGGTTGAAGGTGCATGCAGAAAGCTGTGGAGTAGCTGTAGATCTTGGATTTTCACATGTGGAAGTGCACTGGCATGGAGTTTATGGAATGAAGTGGTTGGCATTGCTACCTCTCTGTGCTACTTTGGAGACAGAGCAACATCCAGACATAATTGTAATTCATTGTGGAGGGAACAGTTTAGGACATGTGTCTGGAATTTCTTTGCAATTTGCTATGAAAGAAGGACTTGGGAAGGTCATGGACAGGTTTCCTAATTCTCAAGTAATATTTTCACGTATTGCGCAGAGAAAAATGTGGCTTCGTTCTTCTTCATTTGGTCCAGAAATGGAAAAAGCATGGCGCAATGTTAATAAGGCTGTGTGTGCCTTTCTAAGAGATTTTGGCATGTCCTCTTTTCACAATGAAAATATTATGTTTCATAGTACATACATTTTTCGCAGAGATGGAGTCCAACTTACTTATGCTGGCAATCAGATTTTTCTGAGAAATGTGCAAAATGCATTGTGACCTTTTTTAGAATTACAGCATCCATTTTGAAGTAGGTGTTGAGTATTTATAATTTTTGACATACAAACACCTCCCAAAGGCTCTTTTCAGAGCCACCACTTCTCCCCAGAGAAAATTGCAATGGTTATGATAGGGTAGCACCTCAAATGTTTAGATGTCCGCAGACTGTCCGCAGACTTCTAAAAAATACAAAGGGCTCTGCTTCATTTATTTTCACTTCTATTTTTTAACTGTGAAAGGCGGCTCTGAAAAGAGCCTTATTTTTTTTTTATTTTTGTTATTTTGTATTTTTTTTGGTTTTCTATACACAACACAATAGGAGAGGAGGGTAACAGGGGGGACACCAACCACCGGGATAAGAAAGGGCGAGCTGAGAGAGGAAGATGTAGAGTGGGTTTTATTTGGGTAGTGAGCAGGTCTTCTCATGCTCTGAGACGATAGTCTCAAAAGCACTGCGAATTCGCTCCCCTCTGCAGATTACTGTGTCGCAGTACATACATACATCTGTGACCCTCGAAAGGTAAGGGTCATCAGAATTCTGTATGGCCTGTGAGGCAGCTTGAGGAAGACGCTGTCCCACAGAGGTCGTCCTTGTGGTGACAGGATCAGAAACGGAGGATGAAGTAGAGGAAATCAACCTACTACGCTCCTCGCAAGGTACAACCTTGCGAATGGCCCCGAGTGAAATTACCTTAGGTGTCGCTTCATGGTAGTGGTCCCAAAGCTGTACGAACCATGCCTCCCGTGATTGAGTACCATTTTGCACTCATTGCAGGTGACACGGTTCACACGAGCCTTAGGACCATTTCCATGAATGGTAAACAACCGCCACACCCAAGACTCACGCCTAGTGGGGGTAGTAGGGATTTCCTCTACCTCCTTCTCGTCATCCTCTTCTTCCTCCTCTGCATCCTCACTCCTGTTCCCCTCTTCAGGCTCTTGGGAAGGTGGTGGTGGAGGGGGCGGGGGTGGTGCTGAAGCAGGTGCAGCACCAGGTGGCAGTAGTGCAGCCATGGATGCCATTTCGATGATGGTGTAATCTGCAAGTTGCAGGAAAAATAGCTGTGCTCTGAAGAATAGCCAGAAACACAATGAGAATAAACTCTAGGGCGTAGTCGTTCATTGGGGTGCTTGTACGCGGTTCGCGGATATGCGCATTGTCCGTGGACAGATCGAACACAAAAAAAGGTTCAAAAACTTTCAAAAAGTTTGTAGAAACTCAGGATTAGTATGTGGGACTTGTGCTATGGTGAGTTTTTATTGAGAAATATTGTGGATTATTTGAAAATGTACTTTTAAATTGTTCGGGGACACGAACAGTGTCCGCATTCAGAACACGCGATCAGCATGGGCATGATCACATGATCGCTTCGCGAACATGTTCGCGAAGGAAGCGGCTGTCCGCAGGACACCAAATGCATGGACATTGGTTTGCGCATGCGCGTTGATGTTCTACGGACACTGTTTGGGTCCTGAAGTAATTAAAAGTGCGTCACACATCAAACAAACATTTCTGGACACTGCATGTGTTCTAGAACAGTTTGAAGTTGGTAGCGAACAGTAGGGACAGGCAGAGTGTTCTTCAGTACACCTCCATTTTCTTTTATTTACGAACATTTCAGGACACTACTTTGGTTCTTAGAACAGTTTCAACTTGCTAGCGAACAGTACGGACAGGTATAGTGTTCTTCAGGACACATCAATTTTCGTACATTTACGAACATTTGAGGACACCGATTGTGTTCTTAGAACAGTTTTAAATTGCTAGCGAACAGTACGGACAGGTATAGTGTTCTTCATGACACCTCCATTTTTGTTTATTTATGAACATTTCAGGATATCAATTGTGTTCTTAGAACAGTTTCAAGTTGCTAGCGAACACTACGGACAGGTATAGTGTTCTTCAGGACACTTTAATTTTCGTTTCTTTACGAACATTTCAGGACACCGCGTGTGTTCTTAGAACAGTTTCAACTTGCTAGCAAACTGTACGGACAGGTATAGTGTTCTTCAGGACACCTCCATTTTCGTTTATTTACAAACATTTCAGGACACCTATTGTGTTCTTAGAACAGTTTCAACTTGCTAGCGAACACTACGGACAGGTATAGTGTTCTTCAGGATACCTCCATTTTTGTTTATTTAGGTACATTTCAGGACATCAATTGTGTTCTTAGAACAGTTTCAACTTGCTAGCGAACACTACGGACAGATATAGTGTTCTTCAGGAGACTTTAATTTTCATTTCTTTACGAACATTTCAGGACACCACGTGTGTTCTTAGAACAGTTTCAACTTGCTAGCGAACAGTACGGACAGGTATAGTGTTCTTCAGGACACCTCCATTTTCGTTAATTTACAAACATTTCAGGACACCATGTGTGTTCTTAGAACAGTTTCAACTTGCTAGCAAACACTACAGACAGGTATAGTGTTCTTCAGGACACTTTAATTTTCGTCTCTTTACGAACATTTCAGAACACTGCATGTGTTCTTAGAACAGTTTCAACTTGCTAGCGAACAGTACGGACAAGTATAGTGTTCTTCAGGACACCTCCATTTTCGTTTATTTACAAACATTTCAGAACACCCGCGCTGTCCGCGGACACCTACATTGTTTTTTTTTTTTTACACGGAAACTAATTACAACACAATATAAAAATTTTACTTTATTTAACATATATTAATAATTTATGATAGAGAAGGTGAGGCAGAAACGGAAACAAAAACAAGAGAATTAGGGGTTTCAACATGATTGGTATCAGGTGAAGAAGGGATGGAAGTCTCATGAAAACGTCTTGGGTTATGTAGAGGGTTTGGGGATAATTGACTGGGATATGGTGAGGGGGGACAAGTACATGTGGGACAATGGTATGAGGTTTTTGTTTTTAAATGATCTTCAACAAAAGTTTTCAAATTATTAAAATTGGTCAACAATAAATCCATTTTTTCTTTTATGCTGTCAAGAGTGTTATCCATAACAGTTTCTTCAGAGGTATTTTGTATTTTGGTTTGCTCTGTACAAAAAAATATGTATATGTTAAATGTACATAAAATAATAATAATTAAATGGTTTGTATTGTAAAGTGTTTACCATTAGTTTCACTATCTTCTGAAAATTCCTCATGTGGGAAATGCTCCTCTAGCCATTCCAGAGTACTAGACATTTCTGTGAGAAAAAAAAGATAATATTTTTGTTTATCTAATACAGAAAGTTTATAAATATATGAGTAAAATGAAGTACACTTACTATTTCAGGTAAGATATGTTCTAAGTACTCTGTAGGTCTGGTCTTGCTCTTAGTTCATTAGTGTCTGTGAGGTAATTATGTTAGAAGCCAATTTATCTTCTTTTGGTATATTCCATTTTAGAACATATTGTATTTAAATGAATGGTTAGTGTGTTACATATATGGGTTACATTTCTTATGTATTACTACATATAATGTGTATGTGTGCTGCTTTTTTAATTTGTTAAATGTTCCTATGTTATGATATAACAATCAAACATACCCAGAGTTTTTAGGTATTGGTACTGTTCTCCGAATATGTCTGCGAACATTAAAAGAGTTTGTGGACATCAAGTTCAGTAAAAGGGGTTCAGTATGTTCCATATTACATGTACATAAAGTCAAAGTTATTATTGTTAAATTGCGCTACTAAAAACCTATGAAATTCATTGAAAAAACGTTGTTAAAGGGACATTATGGTTAAGTTGCGCTATTAAAAACCTATGAAATTCAGTAAAAAAACGTTGTTAAAGGGACGTTATGGTTAAGTTGCGCTACTAAAAACCTATGAAATTCAGTGAAAAAACGTTGTTAAAGGGACGTTATGGTTCCAAGTAAAACCGAAAAACCCTTGAAATTCGCCAGTTATAGTAAGCTAAGCAACCATAACTCGCGCCACCGTGCACTGCTAAGACTAACACCCAGGACATCAAAGATGACATCACAAATGTCATTGATGACATCACTGATGACATCACATGTGTATTTACCTTTCATGAACAGTCTGTACAAGGGATTCTTAGTGTAATGTTAATAAAAACAGTGTCAAGGATTATTCGAATAAATATCAAGTGCTAATCAGTGCATTAAGCTATGCATTGATATAAATAGCATTCTATTATTAATTTCAATCCAGTATACTTAGATACTCATGTACAAACATAGGCATTGTGTGCAGCATAAATGATGGAGATGCAATATTCATAAACTTGCCATGTTGAATGGTGAAATGATAACTGTTTTCATATTAGAGTTTTACGTACAGTGAAACTTGTGATAAGTAGGTAATAAAACCCACTTACTACATAATTGCATTATTATAGACAAATCACAAAGAGACAATACCACATACTAATATGAATATCTACAAGGGTATTGAAGTAAGAAAAAAAAAACAGCAGAAAGTGTTCATAACCTCACTGATTACCTTTATGCAGAGAAATGATTGCTCTGTTTCAAAGCTGTTACTTACCCTATCTATGTATATCACATGATGTCTTTGGACCCCAAGGAAAATAGTGTGAGTACAACATATAAAAATATGAGCAAATACAGGGAAAGTACAGTAATAAAAAAACATCAAAACTATCAGAAAGTGCTGAGAAATCTTGCTGATAATTTTAATGCACAAAAAGGATTGCTGTCTTTCAAGGTTGTGTCTTCCCCTATGTATACGTTTCATATGATAATGCTGGACCATAAGGGAATTATTGTAAGAACATACTTGAAGGATAAGGCTACGAATATAGTACATTTACATTTTTTAGTTCCTGACTGTTACTGAAGAAAATCATGTGGCCTAGATATGTCAGGAAAGGAAAAAAGGGAGAGTCAGACATGTGATGTCATCAGTGATGTCATCAATGACATTTGTGATGTCATCTTTGATTTCCTGGGTGTTAGGCTTAGCAGTGCACGGTGGTGGCACAAGTTATGGTTGCTTAGCTTACCATAACTGTAACATTTCAAGGGTTTTTCGGTTTTACTTGTAACCATAACGTCCCTTTAACAAAGTTTTTTCACTGAATATATATATATATATATATATATATATATATGCATATAGAATCTAGATGTTCCACGTCACATTTTAGCAAACTCGGACCTCATTGGCAAAAGTGCTGAAAGTGTAGCGCAGCAGAGAAAAGCAGCTGAAGATGGAGGAAGAATCAAGAAGTTATGTCTGGCCCGGTGTCAAGGGTTGAGGCAGCCACGATCCTGCTTATCTATTCGAGAAGATACAATGAACATGAGAAGCGAGGCGGGCTCCTGTTGAGGTGCAATGGAAAAACACTATGGGTGGCGAGTTTTATTCATTTAATAGTATTAAATGTGAAGAAGGAGATAAAACACGGCCTCCTGTCACATTGGATCAATGGAAATAGACTTTGGGCAAGCTACATCGAGGCTGAAGCTAAGAACGTGCTCCCACTCCCTTCTATTCTCAGGTGCACTGATACTTTGCAAGGTTGAGTTCAAAGACAATTTGAATGGCAGACAGCAGGGGTGGTGATGGATGATGGGCTAATTGGGTGGGGAGGCATGGTCAAATCTACCCACAAGCACCTTGGGTACAAGCTTGCGTGCTGCTAGAAAGTGGAATATTCCAGAAGGGTGCACGCGTGCCAACCAATTTTAGAGGGCCACGTAGCAAAGAGCCCTATAGTTTCAGAGCCAATGAAATGTTCCATATTTGATGACAATGAAGATGACTTGCACTACGGGTGTGCATAGATGTCCACCTGACTATAGAGACCCAATCATAATCCTATCTCTGATAGAAAGTATACCTAGATGTTCCCTGTAGACCAACCACAATCCTAGATAGGTTTCCTTAGTTTACCACGTAGTATGACATCAATGATGAAGAGTGTTTGCTATAAAAGTGTAATTTGCATGTAAAACATTGAGAGATATGGTTTGAGACGCCAGTTGATGTCCGTTATACTCCCTGTTTTAGACAATTGATATTAAAACAGCTATATTTTGCCAACTTCCTTAGTCAGTCTTATTGTTGGTGTAAGAGTAAATTCTGCATCCCCATCCATCCAATAAAGTGTAACCTAATTAAAAGGGCCTACGGTTTCAGACCCATCAACGACTCCAGCCACAAGAATGGAGACTCAGCCATGGAGCAAAGTTCAATGTCTTTATTAACAAAACAAAAATGACAGGGATCATACCAGAAAAACAAATATTCTCCATAGCTCTTGTCTTCTAAGCATTTTATCCCAGTGTGACATCACACATTCAGGTTCCAACCCAAAAAACCTAGCAGCCAATTGCATTGGACAGTTTGAGCAGGTTACATATAGAGAATATATAGGTTAGTCCTATGATTGGATGGCCATGTCTATGAGCCCCTCCTAGCATCACCCCTACTAGTACCAATCTACAATGTTGCACGGTCGCAGGGAGATCATTGGCCCTTGAAACACATTATCCCCCTATGGAAGGCAAATCTGGATTGCTTAGAGTGTGTCCTCCCATCCCTGGGACCCCAGGCAGTTAACATACTGAGTGTACCTTTTCAAGGCAATGGGAATGAACATGGAGGTGTAAAGTGTTCCCTAATGTTGTCTTTCTCTGATCACTTAAGCCTGTGAGTGTGCATTCAGTTGAACATCCAGATGCAAACTCTTGTCGCTTCTTCTCCCTTGGTTCAATGGGAATGGATCTCCCCGTCTACCTTGTTTGAATCGGCAGCTAGGTCAGGTGTGGTGAGACCACAAAATTAAGCCCTCTCTCATGTAATTATGAGCATTTTAGCCTGACTTTCTGAAGATGCTTATTGTCTTGGTAACTGGAACTTTTCTGTGTCCTCTTGTCCTTGGCTGAGTGCCTTGTTTCTGCTCGCCTGTGCCTGTGGTGATCATGTCAGCCTTTCCATGTGCTCAAAGTCTGTCTCTCCTTTGCCATCCATTTCAGAGACCTATCATATCATTCCCTATGGCTTCTCCATGTTAATAGCAGTCATGCATGTGCAAGCTAAATATATGAACTCTTGGCATCTTGTGGTTTCAGCTTTAGTAAAAGATATGAACGCAACAATATGTACATGTATCTGTCCTCTACAGGGGTTATAAGAATGTGCTTAATGCTATATGCAATAAACGAGTGCATGTGTGTGTAACTTAATGAATGGATGAATATATACTTAATGTATAATGCAGTTCAATAGTGGTGTCAGTGATAATGTCATTGATTGCTGTCATTGCAGTCAGTCAACTTGCTCGATCGATGTCATTTCCATATCATCCAAGTCATCCATTGGGTATGGTGTGAACATTTGTCTGAGTGAATAGCATTTCTCACACCTGTGATACATCCAAGTTTGTGGTGATGGGCTTAGAAGAGAGGCACATCTGTCATTTATCTTGCTTCGTGCTGAGGATCATGTGGGGGGAATGCGAGTTAGGTTTGACCCCCTTTCTACATGCACATTGCACATAATTGTTGTTCTGGACCTAGCAATTAGAGTACATACATCATTTTATAGTTTCCTATATTAACATCAATATTAAAACCAGCGGTATATAATAGGCCGCTCAAGTCTGGAAAATAAGGATTCATTTTCTCCTATGAAAGCAGATGGACCATATAATAGAAAGATGCTTATGTCAGTTAATCAGTAAATATCCTAAAGACATGCTGACAGGCTGCACCCTGAATGGAATTGCTTAAAATGCTTCGGTGAGTGGACTTCCTTAGCACTGTGTCTTAGATGAGTTTGGTGATCAAACCTATTCACCATACCACATTGTGAGCTGTCTGAATCCCTTAAATACATTCCTGCAAGATCCTAACTCGGGTCTAATAATGATCAGACCTGCAAAGACTTCTGCTAAAACCTTAAGAGGGAAGACTTGAACCTTCTCTTATGAGACTGCAATTGCCATGCCTGTTCCCTATAAACACTAATCTGATTACTGTATTGACTAAAGCACATTTGAAACCGTTTATTAAATGTTGGGCTCTTGTTATACAATATTTGCATGATTGTTTAGGCATTCAGTCTCTAGAAGCGGGGCCACCAAACCTGACACTGCTTCTAAAAAAGGATGTTGGATGCATTTTCAATAGCTGCTGAGCGTAGGAAATGGTAGCATATCCACACATTACAATGTATTACACCACACTCACCCATAGCAACCATTGCAAACCCTGCCATTGACTTGATGAAAGAAATATGTGACCAGGGCTTGCCATGTTGAATTTCCAAAGATGAAATGAGCAGAAGGAGGTATAATGTTATACCCCTCAGACTGATACTTGATGCTTTGAATGCAGAGTATTTTCAACATGTTGCATGTGTGAGAAACCTGAGAGTATTCTCACTACTTCCCTTGAATTCTCTTCTCAGATGGCCAGGAGACGGCCATCGCTATAGGATACTCAACAGAGTCTCCAATCTTGGTGGTGGAGAAGCGAGGGAGGATCACCTGGGTGGAGGGTCCTTGAAGAGTGGGGTACCCACAGGCAAGACATGCTATTCCCCCTTTTCCTGTTGAGGACCAAGCATACCCCTCCCCGACCTTTATGGGTTACTATAAAGCTGTTCCCCTAATTTCTCCACAATGACACTTGATACTAATGGGACGAGGGAAGAGGTGACTAGTCGTAGTTGTAGTAAACACCAATAGGTTCTTTAACCACTATTCTACTGAGATGAAGAAGACTGAAAAAGAATACCCTTTGGAAAGTCAGGCAAGTCCCACAAATAGGCTACATAGAGGTCAGGCAATTGAACTTCTTTACCCACACATGTGGACCCTTAAGACTTCTAGGGAGTATAGTATAAGGAGGTGGGGCTGCTTGCAAGAGAGGGAGAAGCATTGCATCAGGAGAGATACTGGAGCCATGGTGTTGAAGAAGGCTGTGACTAACCAAAATACGATGTTAATGACTCCAATCAAGCATTCCCACTAAGTCAGTGCCTTGTCAGGGATTGCTCAAGGGAAGCCCTTATTTATATATTTTTATGACAAGTTATAATCTGGATGATGAACCCTTGTATAACGCTCCTCTCTTAGAATCCCTCTGATCCCACTGAGCCAAAAAGTAGGTTTGTTTTGCAAATTCAAAAGGTTTATTTGAAAAATTAAACAATAGATATATATCACACTTTATAATAAATTAATATTTGATATCACACTTATGAGTATAATGTCGATCAACAATGGATAAGGTTATACTAGCACACTTATTTTATTACTTAGGAGTTGGTACGGAAAGAACAAGGTAGCGGTGAATGCTTTATGGTATCAAGGAGATGCAAAGATGAATAACAGGCAGTACAGAAATAAACTTGATATGATTTCAGCAAAAGATAATATGATCACTGTTTCTCTGACAATTCACTCCCCCCCTATGCAATGTAAGGAGATGGAAGTAACATACACAGTCTTCAAGAATACAATCACAGTAAAATCTGAATTCAGTTCCCCCCTAGCAAGCTTAGAGAAACAGGGATGATTTTAAACACAGGCAAAGTACTTTAAAGGTGGTATGCAAAGAAGGGAAAAATATGCTAAATATGATTTTAATTCCCTATAAGAGATTCAGGGTGGGTGATAGCTACTTTAATTTAGTTCAGGATCACTTTAGCAATGCTCTATGAATGATTGTCAGGTTGCAAACGAATTTCAGCAAAGGAAAGCAAGAAGCTGCTATTTTGACAAGTGAAGAAATTTGAGCCAAATCGCAAATCGCGGCACTTTTTCCGAGTGCGTCGAGCGCGATTACGGAAAAAGTTTAATGAATAGAAAGTCGGTTCTGGGTTCGTTGGAAAGCCCAGAATCTTAGCTTTAAAATGCAAGTTAAAACGGTTCAAGAGATACAGACGATTTTATGAAGGTAGTTTTTCAGAAATGAGATAATGATTCAAAATGGCAAAATGACACTCTTACAGGTTTAAAATCGGAGAACGGACACACGATTCCTATGATGCAGTTCTGGACAGGTTCAAATGTTTTGAATCAGATTATTTTAAGCTAAGAGATGGGTTCTGCACAGTTCTAGCTGGGTTCTAGCTGGGTGCTCACACTATGAATTTGAAATAGGCCGTCAGGGTCTGGTCAGGTTTAGCTATCTGGGTCAGCTCTGCTCTGCTGGTCTGGTCTGGATCTCTGGTTCTGGTCTCTCTGGTTCTGATCTGGTCTGTGGTTCTGCTGTTGGCACTTCTTTCTGGGTCTGCTACCGGTTCTGGCAAAAGTTATTGGCAAAGGATTCAACAGCTCGCCCGGCTGTAGAATAGTTTGGTTAGATTGCTGGATTCTGAAGGCCTGCTGAAAAAGGATTTAGCTGGTGGTCCAGGCCTCTCTGCTTTAAGTTCTGGAATGAAGTTCTGGAGTGAAGTTTTGGAATTCTCCGTCAGCGTGCTGCGCAGGAATTCAGTTGAAGGTTGGAAAATGAATGTCCCTGTCTGGCTTCCAGTGGCTCTTTGTATGTCTTTTGGGAAGTGGGTGTGAAGGATAACTTTCTGTGCCCACCCCACTCATGATTTGATAGGTCAAGGATTTCTCTTTGACCTGATTTGAGAAGGGAGCAGTGAGTCATCAGGTGTCATCGTTATGGCATACAGAAAGAACACTCCCCTTTGCTTTTACCTTAGAAAATAATTTTCATAACTAAACACATTTCCCAGATACACAAGTGGTTGACATTACATATACACATCATATATCACATGAGGTAGTTGCTGTTCCAACTCTGATGTTTCTAAGAGCTTGGATTAAGAAATGACAACATTTTGCGCTTTTTGGTTGGTTTACCAATATTGGATTTTTACCAAAAATTACACAAATGTACACCGCCTTTCTACACATATTCCAATAAATTTTCATTTTTCTAGCGTGAACCCCGTGTCTGCAATCTCCATAGTTCATGGGGTTTTGCCTCAGAACATGGTACAGAGTTCGAACACCTCTTAAAATGTGCACAGAAAAATCACAAGAATAATGATATTAATTATATAATTTTGACAAGTCCGTACTATGAATTATCCATCTTTTTTAAAATTATGCTCTGGCCCGGGGGGTGTGGTTTCCCAAAGCACATGGTGGAATTTCTGGTTTGTCCACTTCCTCCAACTCAAGTTGCTCACAGAGGCACTGCCCCGGCCCGTTTCTCTCAAGAGGAAGCCATTTACGACCCCCCCTAATTTAACATTTGCCTGAGCCAAGGAAGGCTCATTGTTCAGTTTCCTGCAGTCCCCAGCTGCTCCTCCCCTAATCCAATCAGAGAGGTGTCATCTCCCTTTGGTGGGGGCAGCAGAATGCAGCCAGGCCTGGGAAGAGTGGCTGAGCAAGTTTCAACTCCTGTCGGGGGTAGTTGCCAGGCAGAATTCAATCTCTTTAAGCCCTGCTTCAGCTAAATGTCACTTTTGTTCCCAGTTTTTCTTCATCCAAATCAAACTTACAATTTTTACACATGCAGCTAGAACGCTGATTCTAAGCTCAAAACTATGACATTTAACGGTTGCAAACTACGTGACACTCAACAGTAGGTCACTCATTTATTTTAAACATTTAGATTTTAGTGTCTTTCAGTCCAATTTCACTTCAGCTGCTGACATCCACGGCTCAGCCAGTTTCGTTATAAACATTGTTTAGGGCTCTTCATCTTTCCAGATTTTGTATGCACACAAGACTACATTCTGCCAAATGTCTGCTGGTGTTCGTTGAGATTTTTGAATATCTTGCAATGTTTAAAATAGGCATTTTTAGCTTGCATTTCAGAGAAACAAAGCGCTTTTTGAGCCAACCGGCACTGTTGTTTTTCCCTTTGCACACATTTCACCGATGGCACTCCTGGCCCATCACGCTTGCACTGGTGGGTGGTAGGTCAGGCGACCATTTTGGTGTGTGCAAAAACTGCGCGGTTTTCCTGGATCCTGGCGCAAATTTGGGCTTTTCCGCCATCTTGGATTTCCTAAGCCCACAGCACCAAATGTTGCAGCATAATAGTTCAAACGTGGGTCAATACCCCTGACAACGAGGCAGAGGGCACCAAGGCCCGTACCCCTACCATGCTGGAGACAGGTCTTGTGAGTGGCAAAGGAACGGCTATTCCTCTCTACAGAGGTTGAGCAGCAGGCAATGTGGCTGAGTTGGGCCATTCTACTAAGTTTCTAAATTAATGCTTGTTGCCTCTGGTTGTGGCATTGACACCGAAGTTCCTGAGGGGCAGCCAGAGACCCCTTTCAACAGAGGAAGTCAAAAAGAGTGGACTACTGGTGAGGCGACACAACAGAGAAGTCTGCGTGATTGGCAGAGCATGCATTAAATTCAAATCCCTCTGCATCATCCACAAGGCTGTCTGGGCATTTGGACTGTTAAAATGGATTTATGAAGTCTGACCTGGTGGGAAGAGGTTCAGAAGGCCAGCCTAGTTTGTTGGAACAGGGTAACATATTGGACAAGCCAGACCAATCTAGGTAGCATTGGCGACAGGCAAGACTAGGTCTCATGAGGGGAGAAATCCCAAATTGAGCACACACAGTAAACAACACTACAAATGACTCTCATATTAAAAATAGATATACATTTATTAAAGGCCTTTTAAATCAAACACAAATCAAATATCAGCAGTAATAACTGAACCAACACAACACTGAGCTGGGTGTTGCCAAACAGCCCTTTAAGATGGGTAGCGGTACCCTGGAGATAGATGGGGATGCAGATTTTATTCATACATCAATAATCGAGACGACACAGATAGTTTGGCAAAGTTTGTCTGTTTTAATGTCAAGTATCTAAAACGGGGAGTATAACGAACATCAGCAATCGCTCGATACTCTGACTCTACCTACTTCATGAAAAAGCTGGTCTTTTGTACCCTAAATTGGTCATCACTGATGTTTTGACCTGCATCATGATGTTATCCTACGTGGCAAACTACAAAAACCTAACGGGAGGTGGGATTGGTTCTAAGTGAGTAACTAAGCATAGGTTCCATATCTGTATAGAGTAGAAGTAGAAGGAGAGAAATAATTGGCTAGTTAACATCAGGTGAGGCAACTAAGCCCTCCCTTCAAAATGGCCACTATGAACATCACTAAATGTATGACTCCCCATTGGCTACACAAACTATAGGACCCCCAACTACGTGGTGCCCTACATTTGTTGGCTTCTAACCCCCATCAGTACTTTTCCACCTACGATAGCATATCATCCATTATCACCTCGATGGTCCAGTGTCAATTAGTGCTTTGGTCCAGTGTCAATTAGTGCTTTGAAGTTGGCCTTGAGTTTGTACTGTTATCTGAGAATTTTTAAGGAGTATGGGCACCAGCCGGCCTCATGCGTAGGTGTGATCATCTTGCTCATCCAACTTCCTTCTATCACATGACTGGACGCCATGAATTGAGCCTTTTCGTGTATTTTATTTTATTCTTCAATAGTCCTCTGACGTCTTCTGTTTTTGCTTGACCTCTCTGAGCAGGAGCTTCTGTTCTTTCACGTTAATTGTATCCAATGTCAGCCAATTCCAGTTTGAAAAGACCTTGGCTTTCTTGGCTCAGTAAACTCCTTAGCTGAACTTTTATTCTGTTTAATTCAATTGATTTTCTCAACTGCGACACTAAAATTAGGCCTTCTTGCTTCGTTCAGTACTGCTTATATAGTTAGTGGAAACATTCATCCTTTACTGGTCCATATGTATCTAGAGAGGTATATATGTATATGTTGCCACAGTCTAATATATTTAAAAGCATGTGGCTAGCTTCTTGATTGCTTTGCTGCTTGTGTTTCATTGCATCTGCACACGTTTAAACTAACTATCTTCATCAGGTTTGTGTCATAAGTCTCTCCATCTTGATCCCAAGATGTCACTTATCCTTAGTACTTCTTAATGGTTTATAAATCGTCTGCCTCTCTGGTCCGGTTATCTTCTATATGGGTGTCGATTCAACATTGTATGATATCACAATTCATCTTTGCCATTTAGTTTCTCTGCTTTTTCAGGAATCTCGTTGAAAGGGCCATCATATTGTCTTGTATGCAGGTATGGTTTCCTCAATGGGTACTTTACCTCCGATATGATCTTAGGTATAGGTATTCTTATGGGTGCTGCACAGAGCCCACACTCTTTCCTTTGCTGGTTTAACTGTTCAGTATTCGTCACATACTTCGGTTAATACTTTTCAGGTAATGTAGGGGCGGGACAGTTGGAGTGGGGGTACTTGGCTCCTCCTCTACAACACTACTATGAAACATATATACAGTTACCAATGCCTAAAGACATAGTGTACAGTAAGGGTTCACTACCTGTGCAGAAAGGTACCACACAGTGCAAATAACATTTAGGCAGTCCTTCAACAATCCCTATCTGAGAGGCAGTCCAGTCCCTATGATGAGTGGAGCATTGTGCTGAAAAGTACTTTTGGTGCAGATGCACGCGATTGTTCGGTTGGCAGCTTGCAGGGGCTGTAGGATCTCAGGAAGGCAATTGAGGCAGGGAAGAATAAGTTCCCACTATTCGAGGAGGGTCTCCCCAAGAGGGCAGAACAGGATCCAAGAGTTGGGAATAGTTTGGTAGCACAGGCTACCTTGATAAAGAAGAGTGGTCCTCAGGGGACACGTGTGCATAAAAATGGATGGATGTGCCAGGGGCCACAGGTAAGGGTTGCAAGTACTCTCTGACCCTGAGCGTACTCTGGACCGACAGTCGAGTCCACTTCGGTAGCGGGTTCAAATCCTGCAGTTGTGCGGTTCTGCGGCTTTCAGAGGCTGTGTTGCAGGGATGATTCTGTGGCAGGACAGTGAAGATTTCTCCCCTCCTGATGAAGGGATTAGGCCAGTTCCACTGCAGCAGGTCTGAGGGCACAGGGGGCACAGCAGAAAGGCACCCTTGGAGTTCATCACCACAGCTGGGCGACACGTCAACCACATATACTCGTGTTGCTTTCCTAATTCCAGACCTAGGAACTAGGAGTACAAAACTTGGTGGAAGACTGCCTTATATTCAGATCTTACAGTTTTACAGTCTCCGAAGTCTCAAGTGTCAACTCGAGACAACAGCGGTTTCAGGGCAAAGGTCTCATGCAAGCTGGTCAGTTCACTGGGTGGTCCAGGAACACTTCCGAAAAAGCTCGCTTACAGGTCAAATTGGAGGTCCCGAGAATAGTTAGTCCCACTATTCCAATGGGTCAAAGCGCCTTTGCAGACCTTCAAAATTTGATCGAAACAGGTGGTCCAATGGACGACAGCGGGCTCCGTGTGCCAAATCTTCCAGCGGGTCACCAGACGTTCCTCAGCTCTGCTTCGTGGTTTCAGGATACTTGGCTCCTATCCTAAATTTGAAAATAACTCAAGAGATTGACCTGGTATGGGTATAAGGGGCATTCTCTTATCCAGAATCTCCTTTGTGCCAAAACAACAAAACAGCAATGAGAGATCTGCTCACATACAGCCATCCCAGATGTGATCCAATCACGTACCATTGTGGTCCCAGCCATTCCATTCCCAGCACACCAGACATCCTGGCACCCAGGATGTGTATTGGAACTGTGCAGCACACACACAAGACATGCAGAAGCCTGATAAAGCTTTGGTTTGCGTGGGTATCTGCATGGCCATATAAGGGATTTCCAAAGTCTGATCGACCTGGGGAAGGAAAAGGGTCAAGATAACCAAAGGACAAAAGAAAGGACCTTGTGTAATGACCATTTTCGGGCCAAACCACTGTCCTGGGCCAAATGCAGTAAACACGGTATGGACCACAAGAAAGGGTTAAACATATATGAAAAATAACAGCTGTCACCATCTCAGTCTAAGGCACATCTGTACTTCTACCAAATCATTCTTTGAGGGTGTCTAGGGCCTTAAAAATGAAAGGAAGACCCCATGGTACTTTATTGTAAGGTACTTTGTTCACTGTTAACATGTCGCTAAAAACTAGCAATAAAGTGAAAGACTAAGGGAAACAAAGTCTTCCAGTACTGACAGTCTTTAAGGGCATGTCAGTTTCCCCATAACAAAATGAGTGAAAACCCAGTGGAGATCAGCATAAGACTTGGCTCCATTGGCAAAAGTCAGGCTAGGATGGTGAGACATCAGCAAACATTTGGGGGGGTTCACAACTGGAGGGGAAACTACACATACATGGGAATCTTTCCTAACAGGGACCACACTATCTTCAACGTTATCAAACTAAATGCTATCCCTCTAGACCATGTTGTTCCTCTGGCACCAACTCTTTGTTGGTAAAGTGTTTTGCTAAACAGAGAGCAGGGGGTCACGCTCTTTCCTCTGCGGGCTCCCTCCTCTAGAATAGCCACCCCCTCCCCCTGTGCCTTGAGCAGGATATTCTCAAATTATGGAAGCTCCTTAAGACCTTCCTCTTTTCCTCCTCTTTCCTTCCTTTTTTCCTCTGCTATTCCCACAGTTACTGAATCAGTCTACTTGGCCCTTATGCATCCTCGGGGGCCTTGACCTCCCACATCAATTCTTCCCAGCTCTTTTCTATCCACAGCACTTAGCATCTGCACACCCTCTGCTCTGGAGGCTTGCACTTATACCTCCTGTGGCCCATGCCGTGTAGCACTCAACATTCCTAGCACTTTGTCTATGGATCTCAATCAAGATTTGACCCCCCAGCACTTACCACATATTCCCTCTTCCTTTCTGCACTTGCACATTCTGAATACTCACAAGGCATAGTAGGTTTGTCCCTCCCCCATCTGTTCTTAAATATTGTGCTGTAATGTATTTCCCTCCCCTCTTCCCTCCCTGCCCTGTGGGTGCTTTGAAACAGTATTGTCTTATTGTATAAGTGCCTAATAAGCAAACAATAAATAAATGAATACATAAATGCTGGAACATCGTTGAGTATCTGCGAGAGAGGAGTCGCTGTGTTGCCTCAGACGCAAACACAAATACCTTGTGATACTGTTACAAGTGAAGAGAAAGCATTGTTAAATTCAACACATGATGAAAAGGATCTCCACGAGCAGAAACAAGGTGGCAAGTCATTTCTTAAGTGAAACTAGAGGTATGGCAGAAGAAGGGCGGATCACGGATCACGGATCGATGTTGAATAAATGCAAAAGGAGGAAGAAACTGAATATGTGCATTTCCCAAGCCAAGAGAATGTTGCAGCTAGTATAAAGAAGTGTGGAGGAAGCATTATTGGCAAGGTTAATGGGCGGCTATGCAAAGTTAAATTTCAAAGCCAGTATACATTTTTAAAAAAACTAGTATTGACTCAAGCATTGGGGAATCTCAGAAGGTTATGAGCAAGCCTTTAAAACCTGAAATTCCTTTTTGAATACCGAACTGAGCTTACTTAACAGTGTAAATATAATATGGCAAGAAGTATGTGACAGGTGGTGGCACGTGGTGGCAAAGCCAAAAGGCTAACCAGGAGAAACAAAGCAAGTGTTGGATTTCACACAGCCCCAAAAGAGCCATAAAGAGAAATCAAGTGAATGTGAATCTGAACAAAGGGGCACGTGCCAAAGAACGTGTCTGTGAGGGTGAGCCAGGGGTTCCTGGTTGCATGACCTGTGATGGGTGGACCAAGTGGTCTGACAACTGCACCTAGACCTAGAAATGGTGAACATCCAAAGACATCTGGTAATCAACCAAAGAGTGATGTGAGTGAACTGGTGAAGCAAACCATCAGAAGGGTCAAGTGGACCCATTTTGTGTTGAACATTGATAGAGTGATATCAGTGCAAATGTTACGTTGAAGTCTGGGGGAAGGGTACGCTGACATTTCAGGAACTACACGTACTGTCTTGCGGACGGTGCCTCAAGATCCCTTTTTGTGTGATCCGCTTAGCCTTAAGCTTGGGGAAGGAAATCCCAAGTATTTTATGTAACTGTATGACCATGAATTGGCAAAGGTAATCTTGAGACTTTTTATGGAACTTTCTTGAACTTGGGAAAAGGGAGCTGAAAAGGAAACTATTTCTCTGATTTTTAACATTCCTTTAGTTTAGTTGTGAGGGCAAGCATCGGTTTCGGACACAGACAGACTTTTAAATTGGACCCTTTGACTAAGACTTTCCTTAGTTTTATTCAGATAGAAGAAGCAACAGAATGGAGATAGTAGTACTCTGAGCATAGTTCCAGGGATGATAGGTCAATCACTAGCCACAAAAAGGATATCTTGGTTGAAAACAGAGCCGATCATAACCTAACTAGTCACTGTGGTCCAAGTGGACCAAGCGGGTAGGTCAGAGTCAACAGTACCTGGATTCAGTTCTTGATGGGCTGATGCAGTCAGACCCAGTGTTGAATGTAAATGAGAGTGGAGTAAGCTCACTTCAGACATGTTGGATTGTGTTGGTCCAAGCACGAACGGGGTGTTAAGTATGGGTGAATGCCAGTAATCTGAGTATTAGAAGGGTGGCTGTTCAAAAATACAAGTGTGGAATGTCCCAGCAATGCTTTGCAGTTGGCCATGCTGAGTCTGACTTTAGCCGCTGGAAGGGGTCAATGAGTGATGCGCCAGCGTTTTGAGTCTGCGGGTGTAAGTCGTTGAAGTGGTGATCTTGGGTGCATCGATGCGCGATCAATGATGTGGAAGTTCAAGGGCTTGCTGCGTTGAGCCATTAGAGTCAGCGTGTAAGTCTCCAGTGATTTGGTTTGGTCCGGGCATTGAGCTGTCAGTTCAGGCATAGCAGGTGTGGTGCTTTAGCTAGAACACAATTGTGTGTCACACTGGTTGATATTGCAAGCAAGTTTGAAGTGGTGGAGGAGCACAGCAACCAGCATCAGCAACTGCACTCTTCTTCCAGGTGCAGTGAACAAAGAGTGTTTTATTTGGGGCAGTAGAACAGTGAGCTTTGGCTGGTCTGGTCCTCCGGTTGCTGTGAGGCCCGCTCAGGAGGACTAAAGGACAGGATGGTTTCATTCAGGTTCTGCTCTCCCAGAACACGAAATTCTGGTGCAAATTAGTAGGGCCAGAACCATAGTAAAGGTTGCCGCCAGTGTGCCCTGAGAGTGGTAGGTAACAATTCTTACTTCTCTTTTTTGCTATTCTTTCTTCACCTCAGGCTAAGGGCTTTGGAAAGTGCAACTTTCCCATAAGAAATCCAGTGGGATCTTTAGAATGAATCTGTGGCCTTAAAGGATCAAAGAGGAATTGAAGAGAGGGTGAGATAACCCTTTTTTTTAAATTACCAAAGTCTTCAAGTAATTGAGATGATGCTTGCCTGCTTTAACAGTGCAATCCCTACTATTCAATGGAGTAGACTTTGCTCTTCTGATGTCATACCCTAAGCTCCAGTTATTGAAAACAGCACTGATGCAGTTGCATCACCCAACGCACAAAGGGAAAGAAGTCATTGCAACACGCATTGGAGAATCATGGTTCTGCCCTAATCTAAATGAGCATGTGGCAAATTTTATCAGCAGTTGTTTGACGTGCCAGCAGTTCACTGCTGGACACACACTGGGAGTTGTGAGAGGAGCCATACCTAGACCTGAAGGCCCATTCCAGCCGCTCCATGTCGACTATGTGGACATGATCCAAGGATTTCAAGGATACCGCTACATGATAGTAGTTGTCTGCCCATTCTCAAGATGGATAGAAGCTGGACCCTGTTCCCATGCTGACACTCTCAGAGCTGCTAAATTCTTTGTCCATGAAGTATTCCCAAGATGGGGCATTTGTGAGTTGGTCAGGTCTGACAATGGCCATCACTTTGCCAATGAAATGTTCCAACACATCAATACCTTGCTAGGAATAAAACACAAATTTACATGTACATACCACCCATAGGCAAATGGGCTGTGTGAATGCCTCAATGGCCTCCTGAAGGAGCCCATTGCCAAAACCCAGCAGAGCACAATTCGAACTACGCAACATGCCAGGATCCGACTACAACTTAACACCCCATGAGGTGGTTACAGGTTGGCACATGCATCTCACACTGGCTCCTCCCACTAGAGGAGCACTAAAGGATTGTGACAATGTTACTGAAAGTTTGGGTCAAGAAATTTTTGAGTAGGTCACTTCACTGGTTTCTAGCGCTTTTTATCTCTTGCCAGATACAGCGGACCCACTGCAGGCCAGAAGACAATGTTCAAGAAATTGCTGGCAACACAGTGCAGGAAACACGTAAAGAACCTTTAGTGCAAATAGGTGACCTTGTTCTGTTGAAGAATTTCACACAGCGCTGGAATGCGCCCCTTTTTACAGGACCTCATGTTGTTGAGGCAGTAACAGAACAAGTGGTACGGATAGAAAGAAAGACAGTCTGGAATCATCTGCAAGACATCAAGCCCTACAAAAGCATCGGCCTTGCCCAGAAAGACAACTGCAGAGATTGACAGGGCCAACACTTCAACTACCAACGATCCACAAGAAAGTACAAATATCACCAATTCCCCTGAACTAGAGACTGCTGGCTACCCTATGTCAGGCGTTCCCAAAATACTGAAATACCCACAGCAATATTGGTGCAAATCAACCAAAAAGAAACACTGTTCTGTCCCCTATCCAAGGCAAATGCCCATTGTCAAATCTACAACTATGCTACGTGCACACAGCAGCAGTACCACGATTTAACGTTCTCTTTCTCACACATGCAGGTTATGTACATTTACAGCTGTAACACAATTTAACTATTTTCTCTCTCGCACATGCAGGGTGCTGTGACTGTTGATATAATTGTTAGGCAAATAGCTTGATGTTACCTCCCATTCATAGCCCCAAACATTTTCCAATCAATTCGTCCACGCTATAACAAGACCCAGACACTTTAGAGCACGGTCCCCTGAGATATACTTCCTGGTATTCATAGAGTATTTGACCCAAACATAACCTCAACTCGAACATAGCACATACCCCGTCTTGCCCACCTTACGTAACCCGTCTGTACAGAACATTTTGGAAAAAATATTTGCATGGGCCCTTAGTGATTACTTAGTTCACGGAGCTTAAACAATACTCACAAACACTAGCCAAATAATGTTTTTTCTTACGAATTTCAGGCAGACATCTTTATCATCTCTTCAGCTGATCAAACAAAAAGCAGCATGAGTGGTTATGATGAATAAAATAAAGACTGTTATGACTGTCATGTGGTTCCTATTATCCACTGGGTTCTTGGGTACTATATTTGGCAACTGTACTTTGCTATGCATGCCAATGCTGTATCCCTTACTAACACTCCACCCAAGCAGCAAGGACAAACATGTCAGGTGGAAGTGCTGCTGATAAGGTAAGAAGAGGTAAGTGCAGTGTTGGCATAGACATGAAGGGAGTTAACACATATCTCACAGACACAGCACACATAACAAATAACATGTGGTACAAGCACATGTCCAAAATTGGTAAACATATGACCAGGGAGAGCTGGTATGTCTTTGATGCCCTATGCCATAAGTGCCTCCAGAACCTTCGTAGCAACAGAAATACCTGCATAAAGAGCACAATGCTTGATGTATCTTGTGATGTTCCAGGCGTGAGGACGATTTCAAGGGAAAACATCAACATTAAGATGGATGCCCAAAGGGACTTTTCCATACGTAAACAATATATTTAGACATTAACCATGGTAAACGATTGCTGGCAGCTCAGTGAGGAATTGCAATACATAACTGAAGGGCCAGAGAAAGGAGAAACAAAGATGATCACACTGGAGTACTTGCCATGCCCATGGTCAAGAGTAAAAGAAGTCGGAGGAGATCCTGGGTGCTGGGAGAGGCCACAGATAATGATCTATGGAAGAGTATACAGTAATAACGGATGGGAAGACAGAGTAGTAGGAAACAAGGCACTAACTCTAGCAAAAGCTGCAGTAAATAAGGTATTAGGAGAAAAAGATAAATGCCTCAAAGAGTGGGACAGAAGCACAAACTTAGTGACATGGGTGGGGAATGAAGCTGAACCACTGCCGATAATTCCCCTGAAGACACCAGCCCTGTGTTATCAACAGAACAGCGATGAAGAAGTAGGAGAAAACCAAGGATGCCAAAGGATAGAGAAAATACCATGAATGGGTGCAGGAACTGCAGTGTTGATGGATCACCATTGTGCTTGTGGATCAAAAACATATGACAAACTGTTACTCTCACCTGGTCTCTGTAGGGACGTTTGGGCACAGTTGCAGCCGTCCCTGGAATGTGATCACCCCTGTCCGGCATCTCCCCCTGTGAATATTCTGTGGGCTGCAGTAAGTGGAAGTACTGCTCCTGCAGAAATATGAGAGGAGGTGAGTTTGCCAAGCTGTGACTGCTTTCCCTCTTGAAACCCTTCTTCCCAAGACATGGTTTCTGTGAGCATGCGCTGACCCATAGAAGCTTACCTGGTAAGTATTGATGATGAGCTCTCCGTCCTGCTTCTTCTGGCAGGGGTGATTGTACTACAGGACCAAGTTCCTTCACTGGCCCCTTGCATGTGGTAGTCCAGTCCAGCTGTAACTACGCCACTTTGTGTTGGTAAGTATCTTTGTTCTTTCTCTTGTCGCTTCTTGCCTGTTGTTTCTTAAAGTGTTTGTATTGTTCATTCCAATCTTGCTTTCAAAACGGTCATCCGCTCCTTAAATAATGTTTTTCTTCTGCTTTCTTCCAAATAGGAGAAGTTGCGTTTAAGCGGCAGCTTCAGAGCGCGCGATGGAGCCGGATCGAAGAGAAATTAATCCGCGATGATCTGACAACAGGTAAGTGGTGGTTTAAAGATGAGCGTGTGGTCCGATGGTAGCGCAACCTTAAACTGAATGTTTTTTAAATGTCTAACCTTGTCTTTCGTGTTCCTTGCAGGACTTGTCTTCATAGATGAGGAGTGCGCCATGCTGCGGTGTCAAGGTCAAGATTCTGCATTCCGGAAGGTATGAAGATGGAATAATGGTGCCGGGTTCAGCGGAAGATGCATGCAGGTGAGAGCAGGTCCCCAAAGGTAAGCCTGAAGGCAGGAAGCTGGATTCCAAGAGGTAAGTATGCACCCAGGCGGCGGTGAGCGTTACGCTGCATGTGAGTGCAAAATAAAGCAAAGCGGCGGCCTCTAGGATTGAAGCAGCTTATACAGCCGAGCTTGTGGGACACACTTACCAGGCCTGGCTTGCCTACCACATCCTGAGTCAGCATGTGCAAGGCAACCCAGAGAAGCAGCCACACCTAATATTGTACACGTGGGGGTGCTCCTAAGTAAAGTACATGGAAAGTTCCAATAATAAAAGCACCCTTGTGCCAAAATGAAGTGTTCTTGTTCATTGTTGTTCATGAGCCTGGCGCCAAGAGCACCAGAACTGTGTCCATCCGGGCCCCCTGCATGGTTTTTGTGACTTTGGTCCCGTGACCATGACACAAAGTGCCACCAAACTGGGGAGGAATATGCTCCCTAGCACACGTCAACATACCCTCATTGATGATACCAAAGAAGGATGTGAAGCTTGAAGACTTTCTGAAAATGGAAAACAACAAGAGAAAGAAGAGATCACTGCTCAGGGAAATCAGAAACAGCATTGGACAAAAAATACCAGCATCACACAGACTGTTTATCAGAAGAAAAAATGTTCTTTACATCACTAATACCCGGAGTTCAGACATACACAAATGCCAAATGGTTACAGATAACAAGATGGGAGTTGATGGTATCTATAAACTCAACAGTGAATGGGTTCAACACAATAAAAGAAGAGCTCAGAGCAATAAGGTTGATGGCGCTCCAGAAAAGATACGTTCTGGATCTCCTCACAGCTAGAGAAGGAGGAGTTTGCGCACAGATAGGAAGTTCCTGGAGCACATTCATACCTTCCAACGATGTAGATAACGGAACTCTCTCAGACACAGTTACACAACTGGCCCATATGCACGCAAAAATGGAAGAGTAAGCAAATGGAACAGGGAAGGACAAGAGCTGGCTGGCTTATCTCTGGTCATGGATGCCGTCCTGGCTAGCTGATGGATTGAACGTGATAGTTGGATGTTTAGCACTGGGAGCAGCATCCCTGTCTGGGATCAAGATATGTATTGGCAGATGCAAGTCGACAGCAGAGGAAGCGATAGGGATGGAGATAATAATGGAAATGGAGACTGGCCAAGCAAGGGATGATATTATGAAAGAAAGAGAAAGAATACGACAAAAGATAGCAGAGTCTGACCTATTTCAGCTTGGAATGAAGGTTGACAACCCAAGCAACCCAAAGCTGTACGTAGGAAAGTGTGCCTGGTGTAAACCTGAAGGTGGGTGCATCTACATGTACTGATCGTTTGAAGATCATGTCAACTACTATGGAGATTTCGCAGGGATAACGAAGGTGTGGCAGTTGGTGGACGATGGAAGAGATTGTGTGGTGTGGTTGACAAGTTGACCTGAGGGGGGACTGAACAGGGGAGGTTGAACTATACCGCCTGTCCCGGGAGACACTCCAACCAAAAGAAGAACCAAAGACAGTATAGCTACTGATCATATGAGCTTGCACCAATCCCCAATGCACCCACAATGGAAAAGTACAATGAGAAATGCCCTCTCAGCTGACCCTACAACCCAGGAGCAGTGCGAACACTACCCAAAGTGGATAAAGACGCACAAGACGGAACCTGAGACAGTTATATGGACAGAATTGACTAAAGACTGAGAAGCCATGCCTCAAGTTGTTAGAGACACCATGCCAACCTAGCAGCATCAGACATGTAGTACACATGCCATCCCCACAATCAGGACACCCACACACCCAAATACATTTAAAACAAATGCGTACAGACTATGAGTTAGAGGACAGTGACATGCACATACTGTCTGCACATTTATTATTTTGCCATTAGCTTGTTGTAGCAACGCAGAAAACCGCAAAGAAGCAAGAAGAGAATGTGTGAATGCTTGCAGATGCTTACATGCAAATAACCCTATGGAATAGCAGGTGCACTGGAGGAACCTGACCAAGCCATAACTCACTAACCTTTGGATACTTTGGGAAAGCACATACAGTAGAAACTAGACCCTGTTTTGGGAAATCATAGTAGGCCACAACTGTCTCAGAAAACCTGAAGTCATGTAGAATGCTGTGTTAGTAGAACCACCACATATGGAATGCGGCCACCGCCAAGGTTTGCTATATTGCAAAGAACATTCTTTTTCCTGACCCGAAGTAACACCATCGGCAGAGGTGCATAATTCTCCACACAATGATGAATAATTCAGAGGTCCAGAGCTCACAAACACAGTCTCATGGACCAGACAATGGTTTCAACAATGTTGTTACACTCGAGCTACAGTCATGCAATGGGAAAGGAGCACTCTCACGGCAATGATGGTTTACACACTGTTACATTGCAGACACATAGTTGCACATAGCACCATCAACAGGTGCATTCCAAGCCAGGAATTGATTATATCCCAGGCCTGGGGACTCTCCGCTCAGCCAATCACAATTCATGACCCTAGGCATGGGTAACTGGAGCCACTGACCAATCCTTATGTCAGACACACTATAACAATTAGTAAGTAACAGCTCTATAGGGGAACTACCACTCGTTAACCAATCCAGAGTGGAGTTAGGATTCTGGAGAAGGGCCCAGGGTGTGACGTACTTGTGACATGATATTCCATCAAAACTGGCCTGCAAGCCAGAGTTTGTCGAGCCTGGCCTGGATTTGCCTCTGTATTTGATCCCTGTTGGTTTGTTGGTTGAAGTTGCTACTTGTATGGACAGGCATTCCCTTTTGGATTGGGAAGGAGTTAGGCTTTCCATGAGTTTGGTGTCCGTGAACACCTACCAAACCACCCTGCTTGCCTTGGAGTCCTCCCTAACACCTTACACAGCCTGAGAATGTTATTTTTGCACACTTGCCTTAGTAGTAGCAACTACCCATACCGTGAGCCCTAATACAGGGAGCGGTGGTGTCAAGATCAATTGTTTGTGAGTAATCTTGTGGAGCTGGTTACCCAGAAAATGTATTTTTGCCACTGGCGGATGTGATTCTGCATGACTGTTGTTCCTAGCCCACAGCCTTTGTTCATGTGAAGGGGGGTATACCAAAAGAGACTACCCCCTTCTATTTGATGGACAGATGAACGTGTCACTTAGGGCTCTTGGCCCCCTCCGGTCCAAAATTGCAAATATGAGAAGGGTATTCACAACTGTATTATCCATACCCGAAACAGAAACAGTGAGGATAAACATTTTGAGAGCCAAGGATAACATAAGCAAGTGATGTCATCTCACCTATTACACATACAGTTGCATAAGACTCCAAGCAGATATGTATTTATTACAAAGTCACACAGACATTAGGGCAAACTGTGTCTAGATGTGGAGAATATTACCTACACTCAATAGACACTAGAAACCCATAACATAAATAATATATCAGCAAAATGTAATACTGAAATATATGCAGAATATAGCTCTTGGCATAAAAATATGATGGCAATAGAAGTCCATTCCTTTTAAAATGGACACCATAGCATTCATTTCAAATTAATCCGGCAGGGTTGAGAAAGTAGAGGAAGTGAGGGTCTGCTCATAGCCGAGCCAGGCACACGAATTTGGCAGCATTAAATAGTAGACTAGATTGTTTATAACAGTGTTGCTCAAATGCTTTTGTCATAAATGGACTTGGCAGTAAAGTAAGAAATAGATATGGACGGAGTAGACAATGAAAACACGGCAGCAGGCCTTGTGTCCTTGACAGAGCTGAGCTATGGCCTGCGTCATCCCAAAGCTGCTTCTAACGAGTTCTAAGTTGGAACACAAGTCCCAGTTATTCATTGAAATTGGGAACAACATGTTTATGCTAATCAGCAGAGAATGAGTAATTGGAAGTGGACATAATGTATTCCAGGAAGCATTTGTGTCGAATGAGAAAGGGCAATGCATGTTACTCATAGAAACCTGAATAATTACAGTGTAGGATTTTTCTTATAGCATGATTGATGCGTGATGCTTTTCCTGCTATAAATATATGCTTGAGATGGTAGAACTTTGAGACTTTCCTTGCCAACTGAAACATCATGTTGCATGAGAAACCCTCCCGGCTGGCTGTAAAGGAATAAAAGCTTTTGTTCTTTGCACAATTGTGTGTCTCTACTTGTGAATGGCTTTATTGGGTTATGGCAAATACATGACCTCTTCTACACCTGCCTCCCTGCTTCACCCAACTAACCACAGGCGCCCACCACACAGATAACCACAAACACCTCACCCGTGACTGTCATCCCTGGTGTTAGCACAAGGTTCTGCCACACCCAGGACCATATGAGCTGTGAGTTCTTTGCATCATACCTCTGTCTCACTGTGTACTACTGTGCCTGCCTTGCCCCTTCTGTAGTGTCAGGCTCATGGTGATGCTCCCCCACCTGCTCATCCTCCTTCTCTACCTCAGTTAGTTTCAATACCTCGTATTGCACTACTACAGGTTGGCTCTTCTTCTCAGATGTCTCCAAGACCTAGCCAACATATAGGATATCCCATGCATCTGGACCCTCACCCTGAAGGGTTGAGACCCATTCCTCCTCATTTTCAAGTGTCCCATAAAAATCAGGATTTATTTCTAAAATCTTCTCCGGGTTGCTGGCAGAAATTATCCCATCTTCTGCCATGAAAATACCTGTCTGGTCTTCCTGCATGAACTGCATCAAGTATCCCTGCTCCACCACCACAAAGCCTACCCCTCATGCCTCCATGCTCAAGGGTGTCTGCCCCTTGGTACTTCCTCATCTAACTCTCCTCCTTCCTGCTCATCCAAACAATCTGTAAAAATCTGCAAAATTCTAACTATAGAATTTCAGTTTAAATTGGCAATGAACAAATATGGCAATCCCTGGGCTACCGTCTTGAATCAGGACTACATTTTGGCAGTGTAACCTACTTTAAAGGAATCCTGGTCCTACCATAACATGATCTCCTGGGCCATCTCATTGCCCTTTATATAAAAGGACATAATCAGCTACCGTTAAACACTATCTTCAGATCCATTACAAAGCTAATCTCAAAAGAATTCAAGAAAAACTTCTTTAAGAATCTACAAGACCTCAACTACTCCACCTTTGAAGAATTCTTCCCAGGAACCTAAATGGCAAAAATCTCCAAAAGTGCAGAAGTGTTTGAACCACTTCAGAGGGTTAGAACCAGCACAACAAGAAATGAGTGGCTCAACGCCTCCCTCCACCCTCAAAATATAACCTGTAGATATCCAGAGAAATCAAGACACAGAAAAAGTGCTGTTATGTCTATTACAGTATTAAAAAGAAGACAACAGAAGACAACAGGAGATTTAACCTGGCTTCGAAGAATCTATGTTGTCACAATAAATCAGGTTCACACATTGTCTAACTTCAACGATGCCCTTTTTCCACACAAAAAACACCTATTAGCATGAATGCAGACTCCTGCCATTCTCCCTGAACTCTCCCATAGTGCTTACCACCAACACAGCACTTTCGAAATTGGTCATCTTAACCGAACCTCAGCTTTACACACTTGATGAAGTTAACTATAAACCTTCACGAACTTCATGAAGTTGCAAAGTTTATTGTAGATGTCATTAAATACCAGCACATGGTGTTTTGCAATGATGTAAGTATACATCTTATTTACAAACATAATAAGTGGCGCTCTGCAGGTGCTGCTCTGTCTCTCCTCTGTATAAAGCTGTAACGTGAGAAGATATGCCCTTAATATTTTATGCTTGCTGTGGAAGTGAGTGAAATATTCCTGTAAATAAAAAAGAATAATCACAAATCAATAGGTGGTGGGGTTTGATGAGTGTAGTAGACAACTTCAAGATCAGACCACATATGCCACTCTAGATCATGATCCAACTATCTCAATCAAACAGAACTTAGTTATTCTGCTGGACAAAGCACTCGAACTAAATTGGGTAAATGAACATACACATAAGTTCCTGCTCAATGAACATCTGAGAATTCCGAATTTCTACACTCTGCCAAAGATTCATAAGGACCCTATCAAACCCCCTGGCAGACCCATTGTCGCAGGAATGGACAGTATAAACCAGCCACTTGGTGTTTACATTGATTTTTTCCTACAACCCCTAATTCAAGAAACCCCTACTTATACTCGAGACACAACTCATTTTTTACAGAAGCTTAACAATATTACTTTCCAACAGGATCATCTAATGTTTACTATAGATGTCAAAAGTCTATACACTTCTATACCACACGACCTTGGAATTGAAGCAGTAGAATGGCTTTTACTTCAATCACCGGATGTTCGAGCACAAAAGGAATTTATTCTAACCCTTCTGCAATTTATTGCTGAAAATTCTTATTTTCAATACCATAACCAGTTTTTCCTTCAAGTCTCTGGTACATCTATGGGCGCAACTATGGCGCCGACTTACGCCAACTGCTTTATGTACAAATTCGAGTCGGACCACATTTTGAACAAACCGGAATGGAAGAAGGATATCTACATGTGGACTCGATACATAGATGACATTTTTGGCATTTGGACAGGCACAGATACAGCATTTCATGACTTCTTTGAGCACCTTAATAACATTGACCAACGAGTTCAATTCACTAGGGAATCATCACGGGACAAGATTACGTTTCTAGATGTACAAATAATAAAGAAAGACAATGGTTATAGTACCACCCTTTTCCGGAAGCCAACTGATCGCAATAATCTGTTACACCGCCTTAGTTTCCATCAGCCTAGCTTACTAAGGAACCTGCCATTTAGTCAACTTCTTCGAGTCAAAAAGATTGTAAGTGACCCCGAGGATTGTATTTCACAGCAACTGGCTATGAAAGAGAAATTTCTTGCAAGAGGTTACCATCAAGAAAACTGGATTCTGCAGTTGAAAGGGTCAACAGTCTTGACCGTAAAACCTTACTATCCACTCCTAAGAAACCAACAAGGGACCTTAAATCACCAGTATATGTATCAAAATTCTCTACCCAGAGCAATAAAATCAAACAAACAATTAAGAAACACTGGAACATTTTCAAAAACGACATAAGAGTACAAAACTTGTTTTCTGAATTACCTGTGTTTGCATACCAGAGGAGTAGGAATCTCAGGGACGAACTTGTACATACAAGACCTCCATTGAAAAAAATTATCACACAACGCACTGGTACGTTTCCCTGCCTACACTGCATTAATTGCAATTCCGTCATTAAAGGCAATGTAATCTTCCATCCACGTACAGGTAAAAAGATCATCCTCAAGACATTTGGCACATGCGACACTGCCAACATCATATATGGCATTAAATGTCCTTGCGGAAAATACTATGTCGGCCAGTCAACTAGAGCAGCCAAAATCAGATGGAACGAACACCGGTCATGTATCCGTAATTCCAACCCTAATTCGGCTGTAGCTCGCCACTGGGCCTTGAACAATCACAATCTTTCACAGATTAAGTTTCTGATTCTGGAGGTACTCACAAGAAATAATCCTCATGAAGATTTAGGTCTGCGCCTCAATCGCAGAGAGACACTTTGGATTGATAAACTCTGTAGTCTGGTCCCGAGCGGTCTGAATGAGGAGATCAATTACCACTGTTATATTTGATTGTGATACTACTGTTTTGCCTGTGTTAAAGGTGTATGCTTTGCCATGTTTTCACACATAAGGGTCTCTACTGTTCCTCTTGTGACTTTACTGTTTCTACTGTTCTTTCTGTGCTTGGGTTGTATACTTTAACATGTTTTCATACATAGGGGTCTCTTTGCCCTGTGCTCTAATTATTACTTTTTGATTGCATTGGCTACTCTATATGATGCTCAGAGTAATTTGTGAAAGATGTTCTGAACATTTGGATACTGTTTTTTTACATTTCCACATGTTGACAGCCGTTGAGCTTAACTTGTTCGAATCACTCTACCTCATGTAGCCTTTTTTGCTTTATTTTCTTAATTATTGTCTGGCATATGTTGCCTTTTGTCTAATCATGTTTGGAGCATTCTAGTAACAGCCCTAGTGCATGTCCCGGACGTATGTCTGGGACCCAAGGTGCCGCCCCTGGGCGACACCTTACGCACTGTGACTGTACTTCAACTGCTCATCTACGTTTGAATAGTCTTACTATTACCTTAGCTTAATTTTGTTATGTCTTGCTGTCCAGACAGCTTAAAGACCTGTGACAGTATTTTTTCTATCTTTACTACTTTGTTACTTCATATATTTATTTGGAATTTTGTCATTACAATTATGGGCACCCATTGGTGATGCCCCATAAATACTTCATTTTTATTTTTTGTGGGCCCTGGCCGACTTTACAACAGTATTCGTAACCAGATAGCCATAGGACCTGTGACAGTATTTTTTCTATCTTCATTATTCTAATGTTTAATTTTTTTCGGATTTTATTATCACAGTTATGGGCACCTATTTATGATGCCCCATAAATACTTGGTTTGACATCTTTGTGGGCCCTGGCCTATTTTACATCATTATTTGTGACCACCTACAAAAATCCATCACTACTACTTTGTTTTTTCATAATTTTTTTAATTTGGGAATTTGTTATTACAATTATGGGCACCCATTTGTGATGCCCTATAAATACCTCATTTTTTATTTTTTGGGGGCCCTGGTCGAATTTACAGCAGTATTTTTGACCAGACAGCCACAGGACCTGTGACAGTATTTTTTCTATCTTCATTATTCTAATGTTTAATTTTTTTCGGATTTTATCATTACAATTATGGGCACCTATTGATGATGCCCCATAAATATTTGGTTTGTCATTTTTGTGGGCCCTGGCCGATTTTACATCATTAATTGTGACCACCTGCATCTCACAGAAACGAGGTGGTCACATGCTAAACAAAAGAACCGTTGCCTAGACAACGGCTTCACACTGCAGTCTGTGTCACTGCCCTGCAGCTGCACAGTGGAGGATCGTTTCTCTCTGTGTATTACAAGGTAAGAATCTGATTACAATCCTTCTCTTTGACCAAGTATGAGTGTAAAACACAGTATCTAATTGGATCTTTTATGATCCACAGATTGGTTTCCTTGTAAGCACGAGTGGATTTTCTCCATGCCTTTGTGCATAATGTCATTTACAACCCACTGCTGAGTGGGCATTAACGCAGGACGTTCTGTTTTTCACCACTGACCACACCAATGAGGTAAATCCACACCTAATATTCTTTGGTTTCATTTATTTACCTTATAAACCACTTACGGCATTTTTCTTTTTCTTTTTTCTTTTTTCTTTTTTGCTATTGATATTTACCCATGATGTAACATCTACTGATTGGTATGTTTCCTTTCATTCATTTTTTTCAATGTATGTTTCGTTTGAATTGTCACCATTATATGAATTTATGTCACATACTTGCATTTGTTATGTTATATACTTGCTTGCTGGACTTATATAATTAGACTCGCCCTGATGAAGGAAATAATTTCCGAAATGCATTGGCTTTTTTAGTCTAATACATGTGGATTGTGGCAACTGCTTCCTCACTAAGGATTATTAGTGATAGCTTTTTGTTTGAACTACTATGGATAAATCATTTTTGATATGAATCAGAAAGACTCATCTTCCTTTCTCTAAGAAGTATGGTATATTATGGATACTTGAACATATTGTCGTGAATCAGATATAAATACGTGCCCATCTTGGGCCCCATATGAGAGCGGTTGTGTGACCCGGTATTATTACTTGGTCTCCAGCGTGTGTTACATGGGTATATTGTTGACATTCTTGAAAGCTGTGTCTTATGTTGATAAAGACATGCATGAAATAATACTGTCCTATAAAACAAAGACAGAACTCAAGAGCAAAAATCTTGGTTTTACCTAATTTGCACAATGCAATAGGCAATGGTACTGGACTGAACGTGTGGATGGGTGGTGCTGTATTAGGTGAAATGGCCTATTGTGCCTTCACAGTTCAGTTAGAAGGTGTCTTTATGCTTTTTTAAACCTGTATTACTATTTATAGTGTGTGATACATATACCCGATTGCTCCAACTACCAGGATGTAATACTATGGTGCACTGAGGGGCAATATGTATGTAGTTTTCTGCATTCTAAAGGACTTACCATCATGTGTAAAATATGGCTGCCCTTTAAGACAAAGAAAAATGTCTGGAGAAAAAAAAAGAAGCTTTTGAGCTTATTTGTATACCCACAATGCATTGTTCAGTGCCCCTGAACCAGAGGCGATCTTCCACGGATGGCTACTGTATGGCATTGTGTTGTGTGAGCTGGCTAAAATGGCCTATTCTACTCTCACAATTCACAAAGAAGTGTTTTATGCTACTTTAAATGCGCTATAACATGGAAGATATTTGCTATTATATACCTCAATGCTAAAATCACAAGGACATTAGACTGTACTGCGCTGATCACATAAATGTTGTTCTTTGCATTCTTGAGAGTTGTCCTTATTTTAAACCCTCCCCATGGAGATTGCACTTACCCTTTCTTTATAGCACTTCACCTACTGCTCACCAGGAGCACCAATGCACATATCCCATACACATATCCCTCTTGCCATTGCACGTTCTGAACACTCACAAGGCATAGTAGGTTCCTCTTCCCCTCCCCACTATATTCATTGGATTATTTGTTTTTATTAATTAATTAATTAATTAATTAATTATTATTGTTGTAATTACATTTTTCTGTCATCCCCTTTATAAGCACCCAACAAGTGAAAGAAAAATGCTATATATACAATAGTGCTGATCGATGAGACACAGACAGTTTTCTACAAACAAGCAGGTATTTAGAGATACTGTACATAACCACAATGTATTGTTTAGTGGCTGTTGAGGCATATGTGGTTTAGCTGAATTGCCTTATTAACATAGAACTAATTATACAAAATATATACAATGTGTAACCCTTCACCCGTTGCATTGGTTTTTTAAGCACATTTTCATTTAGCTTAATTCCATTAATGTAACACATGTATTATTGTTTTACATTGATTTTTTGTATATATTTGTTTATATGTATGTTACTTTTAATTGGTATTGTCTATACTATAATCATTCTCACTATTTCATACATTTTTAAACATCATTATTTTAACTATTTAATCAATTTTTAAACATCATAATTATTGTTCATTACCTATTATGTTTTGTAGTTTTTATTTTTAATGTATTACTTCTATTTTACAGTTTCATTTTTGTCCATGTTATGTTTGCTAACATGCTTTTGTACTGCACCCAATCATCACCGTAGTAGTATCAGTATGCCTAGGCTTGCATATGGAGTGTCATTTTTTGCAGCCACCAGGGATCTCAGGGGTATGAAGACTGTAGTTTGTCGGGAGTATGAAAATCTGCAAGAACAAGTTATGTGGCTGGGGACGTGGGAAGTAGCTACAAACACAGGGAGGGATAGATTCACTGGCTTACAACATTTATTTTTCAACAGCACGGGTGCATGTCAGTCCTGTTAGGTGGACCACGGTTCTGCACAAATGGAGAAGGTAGATATGTCCTAAAGTGTTGTGATAGTTGGGTTTTGTTTGAAAGGTTGATTTGCAGGTTTGTAAGTTAGTACCATGTAACATTGAATGCTTAAGGGTCTTATCTGCCTAATGTCTCCATACTTTTTAGGCCAGGACACATTTATGAGAGTTAATTCTATGACTGCCAAACATGAGCCAAGAGTCGATAGTCAAGAATCAACTGTATACTTATAAATGTTTTTCGGAACAAGTGATGAGGGAATGGGGTGCTACAAACTGGTACAATAAAATGATCAAAGGTATGTACCTTATTGTGAAAAAAATTATTATTTAGAGTTTGTGCCATGTTATGTCAAGCTGGATTTTATTTTAGTTTAATGTGAGACCAGGTGCTGCCTTACTTGGAAGTAAGAATACTTATACATCTATATTGAGAAAATGTAGTCTGAGCTCCCCATTCAGCATGTGTTCATTAGACTATGTGATAGAAAAAGGTGGAAGGACAACCAAACATGGTTGTTGGAAAGAGTAGGGCTAGATGTCTATCCTTCTGTTAAATCATCATGATTATACGCGTTCATTATTATACATTTTACTTTGTATTGGTGTTATATATTCCACATAGCAATATGATTTTATGATTCATAATAATGTATTGTAATTCATTGTTTTATATTTCTTTTTCATTTTTTATGTATTACATGTGTAATATTTATTTTGATTATTAATGCTCATTAAAAGAAAATATGTTGAATTAATATGTTTCATAACGTATTACCCTTTTAACTTAACCTCAATAAATATTTGAGGCTCATAATCATATTTTGTATTTTTTAATATTTGTTAAAATAAATATGAATTAAATATCAGATTTAAGATTAGCAAAAATAATACAAATTAAATTAATGTTTGTAATGTGTTTTCCTTGATTTCATTATAATAATATTGAACATTAATTGCAATTAATAATTTGTTTTTGTATTTTTATTCTTCAGTCATAATTATTTTTACAACATACTAATCGGTATTATTATTTAGGAATAATATACATTTTAATAAATACTTTGCATTTGATTTAATCTGTCTTTAATTTTGAATGTGAAGGTTGATTATTCATTTTATTGTGTATTAATATTTTCATTTACATTTTCTAAACGTGTTTCAAGGGAAAGATTATATTTTCTAAATTGAAATGGATGAAGTTAAAAGGACTGAAAAAGAAAGATAATAGATTATGGAATTTTAATTCCAAAGTGGGAAATAATACACAATCCTTAGCTGGCCAGTATTGTACAATTGTAAGTAATGCATACTTTCATGAAATTGGTGCATTTAGTAATGTGTCGATTTTCAGATTTCATGCAAGGTCAGTCACATATGCAGGTATACATAATACATTTTTAGCAAATTTACAATATGAATGTATGTTCCCCAGTGTGTGTGTATATATATATATATATATATATATATATATATATGGTGTCCAGTCATAATATCGAAAAAATAAAGTCGAATGACAAAAAAGTCGAATCAATAATGTCGAAAAAAAAAAAGTCGAATTTGTTTTTTTATTATTTATATATTTTTTTTGGGTTTGGTAAGTAAAAAAAAGGGGTAAAATAAAAAAAAAATAGAAAAAAAGGGGG
The DNA here is from genome assembly GCF_040938575.1 of Ambystoma mexicanum. Lineage (NCBI taxonomy): Eukaryota > Metazoa > Chordata > Amphibia > Caudata > Ambystomatidae > Ambystoma > Ambystoma mexicanum. Next base: position 167,650,157 of record NC_090935.1, on the reverse strand, counting down.
GTTGGGGGGGAACCCCCCCATTTCGAATAAAAAACGTATTAAAAAAAAATTCGACTTTTTTTTTTTCGAGATTATTTTTTCGACATTTTGACTTTCGATTTTATTGATTTCGATTTTATGTCTAGGAACCTATATATATATATATATATATATATATATATATATAATGAAAACAATTTGTTAAAGGGACGTTATGGTTAAGTTGCGCTACTAAAAACCTATGAAATTCAGTGAAAAAACTTTGTCAAAGGGACGTCATGGGTCCAAGTAAAACCGAAAAACCCTTGAAATTCGCCAGTTATGGTAAGCTAAGCAACCATAACTCGCGCCACCACCGTGCACTGCTAAGACTAACACCCAGGACATCAAAGATGACATCACAAATGTCATTGATGACATCACTGATGACATCACGTGTGTATGTACTTTTCATGAAATATGTGTACAAGGGATTCTTATTATAATGTTGCGAAACAAGTGTCAAGGGTCATTGCGATAAATATCATACCCTAATTAGTGCATTGAACGATGCATTGATATAAATAGCATTCTATTATGGGGTTCTATCTAGTATACTAAGCTACTCATACAGAAACATAACATTTTGTGCAGCATACAAGATGAAGGTATAATATTTGTAATGTTAATATGTTGAATAATAAAATGATAATTGTTTTCTTAATAGATGTTTGTGTACTGTGAAATATGTGATAAGTAGCTAATAAAACACATGTATTACATAATTGCATTACTATAGACAAAACACAAAGACACAAGAACACATACCAATATGGGTATATACAGGGAAAGTGAAGTTAGCAAAAAAGCACAAGTAGTAGCAGAAACAATTCATAATTTAACTGATTATTTTCATGCAAATAAATGTTTGCTCTGTTTCAAAGCTGCTATTTACCCTAGGTATATGTATCACTTGATGTGATTGGACCCTAAGAAAAGTAGTGTGAGTACAATGTATACAAATACGACCATATACAGGGAAGGTACAGCCATAAAAAAAACAACAGAACTATCAGAAAGTGCTCATACGTCTATTGATTATCTTTATGCACAAAAAGGATTGCTGTCTTTCAAGCTTGTGTCTTCCCGTATGTATATGTTTCATATGATGTGTCTGGACTCTAAGGGAATTACTGTAAGAACCTACTTGAAGGATACGTCTACAAATAAAATAACATTTTTAGTTTCTGACTGTTACTGAAGGAAACCATGTGGCCTAGATATGTCAGCAAAAGAAAAAAGAGTGAGCCAGACATGTGATGTCATCAGTTATGTCCTCAATGACATTTGTGATGTCATCTTTGATGTCCTGGGTGTTAGTCTTAGCAGTGCATGGTGGTGGCGCGAGTTATGGTTGCTTAGCTTACCATGACTGGCGAATTTCAAGGGTTTTTCGGTTTTACTTGGAACCATTACGTCCCTTTGACACATTTTTTTCACTGAATTTAATAGGTTTTTAGTAGCACAACTTAACCATAACGTCCCTTTAACAAAGTTTTTTCATTGAATTACATAGGTTTTTAGTAGCGCAACTTAACAATAATGACTTTCACTTTATATACATATCATATGGAACTGACTGAATCTCTTCTACTTTACTTGATGTCCGCGAACTCATTTAATGTTCGCGGACATGTTCGAAGAACAGTACCACTACCTAAAAACTGGGGGGGTATGTTTGATTGTTATATCATAACATAGGAACATTTAACAAATTTAAAAAAAAAGCACACAAACACATTATATGTACTAATACATAAGAAATGTAACCCATATATACAACACACTAACCATTCATTTAAATGCACTATGTTCTAAAATGGAATATACCACAAGAAAATAAATTGGCTTCCAACATAATTACCTCACAAACACGACAGAACTGAGAACAAGGCAGACCCACTGAGTACATAGGACATATCTTACCTGAAATAGTAAGTGTACTTAATTTTATTCATATATTTATAAACTTTCTGTATTAGATAAAAAAATATATTATCTTTTTTTTTTCTCTCACAGAAATGTCTAGTACTCTGGAATGGCTAGAGGAACATTTCCCGCATGAAGAAATGTCACAAGATAGTGAAACTAATGGTAAACACTTTATAATATTGTTAGGCGGAAACCTGCGCAGTCCCCTCTGGGACCACTGCAAAAGATTTAGGACTACAGGCGTTTGGCGGTGAACCCACTTGGTAGCAGTCTGTACCACACAGATTCACTTGGTAGCTGTGGCTGAGCAGTCAGACTTCTCTCGAAAAGTTGAGCAGTATGTGGAGTATACAAAATAGGGCAATTCTTCACAGCAAGACAAGCAAACACGCAACAAGGCTTAGTGTAAAGATATTAAGGTATTTATTTATAACAAAACATCTATCAAAAACACTATGGCAAATTCACGGCAAACAAATCAAATACAATTACTCTACGAAGAAGAAAAACGATGAATCCCCCTAGCAATATTTCGACAACTCTAGGTTCTACCAGTACCACTTATTTTCAGACAGAGGTGTATACCTCAACCTAGATGACACTCTAATATTAGTTAGGACGGGAGAGAAAAAGATAGGCAGTTTATGAAATCAACACAGTTCAATCCTTCGCGGATAAAATGCAAGGCGGGAAGGCAAGAATCACAATAGATCATAAAGTTCAGAGGCCAGGCCCACTCGGAGAGAGGCAAGGCGCGATGTCCCAACGAGTCTCTAGTGGAGATGCATTCAAGTCTTTGTAGCAAATTGTTATCGGCAGATTGAACCAGTTCAGAACAATAAATGAGACAAGCTTGGAGGCGACCCAACGGAACGGAGAGGATTAAGACACCTCACTCGAACCGATCGAAAGGAACGCCAGGCGGACACGGTACCTTGTTGTGGAGGGCAGCTCCGGCGGGGGCAGTTGTTCCTGGTGGTGGATGCACGTCGGGTCTTTGCCAAGAGTAGAGATGATCTCGTCGTCGAAGAAAAGTGAAGTCCGGTGCACCACCAGGGAAGAGACCAGCTGCGGAGTGCTCCATCACAAGGCACCACCTTTTGGTTGCGGTACAGGGGTAGTGGCTATCCGGTTGCCGGGGTGCTCTGCATGGGCAATTCGACCACTGCATCCTGAGGCGAATAAAAAGCAAAGGGGACTGGTTGTTCCCACCAGCCAGGGGAAGAGACTCTTCGGCAGGGAGATCTCCTCTGTCGTCAGGAAGTGGTGAGTCGGTTCTGCAGGGCTCCACCGGAGGTGTCGTTGTGCAGGTCGGCTCAGCGTTACCCTCGTCGGATTCTTAGGTCCTGTGGCGACTTCTGAAGATCCAGTCCCAAAAGCCCTGCTTTTATGCAGAAAACCCCCATTCATTCAGCCTAGCTGTCAATCAACACATGCTAAGTGGTGAGCGGGAAGGCTCACCACTTGGGCCAATCACTCCAGAGTGCGACCGGAGTTGGCAAGGCAACTCGGTCCAGGGTGCCTAAACCCCCTCCCACACCCCTGTGGTAACCCAGACAGAATGGCACCACTTTGGAGGGTCTCTGTACAGAGCCCGCCAAAAGTGGAACAAAGGGCTCGACCTTTGGTTTAGGAGTCACAGAGACGAACACAGACGCCATTTTACAAACCGAGTTCTGGCAGAAAATACCATCCGATAAAACTTATTTAAGATAAGTAGATCGGTGGTACGTTGGAGATTAACGAGAAAAAGTATCAATCTCCAACCATGGGACGAATCCCATAGGGTTATGTTCGGGATCGAACATAACAAGTAGTTTCCACTGCCACCAGCCAAAACTCGACGAGGGGGGACGGGACAGTGCCCCCTCGAGTAACAGATCTAGGAGTAATCGAATTACCCCTACTAGTACGTCCACAATAAGATGGTTTGTACTAGTTCTGTTAGTAAATTTAGGTCTAGTAAAGCCAATGGTGACTTTACATGCCCGGGGAGACAGTAGTCAGTCCCCGGGTATGGAGTCTATGGTGGGGGTCCGCTAGGACTCCCCAGTGTTACGGCACGTAGGGTGCGGTGTAACACACATAGAAAAACATATGAGACCCTATGGAGTAAAAGACCCCATAGCCCATCGAACACATTGACCTTTCAAAGGAATTACACACATACATGTCCAAGAGTGGGAGAAAAAGAGTCTCACTCTTGGCAGGATGGAAAAAAACAAACTCCCGAAATCCAGCAAAGCTGCTGGGGGACTCACTAGGTTAGGAAATTCAGCCTAAACAGAGAATTCTCCCTAACACTCGCCCCTCCCAGACTAAGGGACAGGAGGATTTAATCCACTCCTGGATGAATCTCATACCTCTAGTCGATGACATACATCCTAGAGAGACCATCAGCATTTTGGTGGTGACATACTGACCTGTGCTCAATGGTGAAATCAAACCCTTGCAGGCAGATTGACCATCTCAATAGTTTTGGGTTTTCCCTTTTCATTTGCATTAACCATCTCAAGGGTTGGTGGTCAGTCTGAATGACTAAAGTAGAACGATACAAGTACGGCCTAAACTTCTTCAGAGCCCACACGATAGCAAAGCACTCTCTTTCGATTGTTGCCCACCTTGTTTCAGGATCCTTCAGCTTGCGGCTGATGAAGCAAACGGGGTGCTCCCTACCTTTCCCATCCAGTTGACTGAGTACGGCACCTATTCCTACATTCGAAGCATCTGTCTGCACAATGAAGTGTTGGCGGTAATCAGGAGCTCTGAGTACTGGGGCTTGGCAAAGAGCCTTTTTCAGGGTTTCAAAAGCCTGATTGCACTCCTCGTTTCATTTAACCTTTTTAGGAAATTTGGGCGAGAAGATGACATTCAGTGGAGAAGCTATGGTCCCATAGTTCTCTATGAAATTCCTGTAATACCCAGTGAGGCCTAGGAAGGCTCTCACCTGGGTTTGAGTAGTCGGTGTTGTCCATTTTTGCACAGCTTCAATTTTACTGAGCAAAGGCCTTATTTCTCCACCGCCTACCTCATGCCCAAGATAGACGACCTTATTCTGTCCAATTGCTCGCCTTTATGGTCAGATTGGCTCATCCAAGAGCCTGCAAAACATCTCTCGGGTGGGTTACATGTTCTTCCCAGGAATTGCTGAACACTGCGATGTCATCCAAGTATGCCATGCAGAAGTCCTCCATCCCATTCAGAACCTGGTTTACCATCCGTTGAAACGTAGCAGGTCATTTTTCAATCCGAAAGGCATTACCTTAAACTGGTATAGGCCAACGGGGGTAGAAAATGCAGTTTTCTCCTTGGCATGGTCTGTCCTTGGCATGGTCTGTCAGGGCTATTTGCCAATAGCCTGACGTCAAGTCAAATGTGCTGAGGAACTTGGCGGCGCCAAGTTTATCCACCAACTCATCTGTTCTTGGCAAAGGGTGGGCATCAGTCTTGGTGACTGCATTAAGAGCTCTATAATCCACGCAGAATCTAAGTTCTTTAGATCCGGCCTTTGGTACTAACACAACTGGGCTAGACCATGGACTAGTAGAGGGCTCTATTACCCCGAGATCAAGCATCTTGCTGACCTCACCTTTGATGTGGGTTCGTACGTTTTCTGACATGCGGTATCCTCTGCTTTTGACTGGCAGACATTCACCAGTGAGTATGTCGTGCTGGCCCCAAGGGGTCAAGCCTGGTGAAAGCGAGAACAGAGAGGCAAACTGATTCAACATAGATTTGCACTCTTCTTGTTGCTCGGGTGTCAGATTGTAGGAGAGATTTACTCCTTCAATTTTTTCGTCTAAAGGTAAGCCTCTGAGGAGATCCGGAAGAGCTTCACTCTCTTCTTCTTCCTCGGATGATGCTAGAAGCAACGCTCCTACATCAGGTCGTGAGACATACGCTTTAAGTCGGTTGGTGTGAAAGACTGTCGGAGCCTCCTTGGGATTGCCCAGGTCCACCAGATAGTTAACCTCTCCGAGTTTACCCACTACTCGGAAGGGTCCCATCCACTTATCTTGCAAGGCCCTCTGCCTTGTTGGGATCATAACGAGAACGAGTTGGTCTTGAGCGAACTCAACCATGTTAGCCTTTTGATCATGCCAGTGCTTGACCAATGCTTGTCCAGCTTTCAAGTTATCGCTTGCTTCCGTCATCATGTGTGACATTCTCCTCCGGAGACCTATCACGTAGTCAGTCACTCTGACTGGCTTGGGGGAAGGAGCACTCTCCAACCCCTCCTTAACAAGAACCAATGGACCTCTGACGGGATGACCATAGAGGAGTTCCAAGGGCGAGTAACCTACGCCCTCCTGAGGGACTTCTCTATCAGCAAAGAGAAGGCATGGCAGTAGAAGGTCCCACTTGCGCTTAAGGGGTTCCTCTAAAGCACCTATCATGCTCTTCATGGTTCGGTTGAACCGTTCTACCAACCCATTGGTTTGTGGGTGGTAAGCCGTTGAGAACTTGTAAGTAACTCCGCATGTTTTCCACATGGCTTTCATGTAGTGGGACATAAAGTTTGACCCCCTGTCAGAGATTACTTCCTTAGGAAACCCGGCCCTAGTAAAAATACCAAGGAGGGCCTTAGCCACAGCCGGAGCTGTAACAGTCCTCATAGGAATTGCCTCAGGATACCTAGTAGCATGGTCTACTACAACAAGTATAAACCTGTTGCCTGAGGAGTTTGGAGGATCAAGGGGACCAACGATGTCAATCCCTACTTTCTCAAATGGGACTCCAACGACTGGGAGAGGCACTAACGGTGCCACATTCTTGGAGCCAACCTTACCAGAGATCTGGCAGGTGTGGCAGCTCCTGCAGTGTTTTTCTACTTCGGCCCCCATCTTTGGCCAATAGAAATAGAGAGAGAGCCTTTCCTTAGTCTTGTTGAAACTCAAGTGACCAGCCAAAGGAATCTCGTGGGCTAACTGCAAGAACTGTGGTCTGTTCTCTTGGGGTACTACAAGTCGTTTGTAGTCTCCAGGTGCAGACTCAGTCGGTTCACTGTAGAAGAGGCCATCTTCCCAGTGCAACCTGTATTTCCCAGGCTCTTGCCCTTCAGCCTGAGCTTCTGCCTGGTGGCGAAGACCTTCCAGAGTTGGACATTCTCTCTGTCCCCTACTGAAGTCTGCCCTGCTGGGTCCACCTTCTGCCAGTAAAGACTGCAGCTCAGGATGGTCAACAGGATCCAGATCCCCAATGAGTTCCTGGCCTTCCATTAGCTCTTCCTCAGAGTCTAATTCTACCACACAGGGTTGTACCTCCCTCTCAGCCTCGGCTGGAGGTGGAGTTACGGGTGTAACTGTGGACAACCGCGAGGAAGTCCGTGTTGGCTGCACTGGAATGCGGGCTGCTGGTTTCAGGATAGAAGTCTTAGGTTTCCCTTTCGCTTCTGATTTCGTGGAGACAGCGGCCGACAATTCCAGTGGAGCAGGAGTGATATATTTCTTCATCATCTCCTGGAGAGTACCGCGCATGGTCCTCTCTCTTGCAGGCCTGGTTAGCTCCTGTAACCGTTTACTAGGAGGTCTGGGAGTATGCGATACAACTCCGAGAGTTTTCAAATCGTTACCCAACAGTACGCGTCCTGGTACCTCACTTTGTATACTGACAGGTATCTTCACAGTCATGTCGTTACACTGGATGAGAACTGGTAATTGGGGAAGCATCTGCACAGGCCCTCCAGCTAACTTGGTGAGGCGTTTGGGTGCCTTAGCAACATCCTCAGCCTGAAAAAACGATTTATCCACCACGCAGGAGTCTCCTGACCATTCACCTGGACACTGTCCTTATAATACTCTTTAGTATTATCGGGGATAGAATTATAGACATCTAAATTCTGTTGTTCCCACAACCCCAGAGATACTAAAGAAACGCTGGCTGAGACTCCAATGGGTTCGTCAGCTAGAAGTAGAAAATTTCCACTTGCCATTTGGACTTCCTCCTCTGGAGCGAAGGCTAAGGAGACAAGCTGGACCCCTGAAGGTTTACCCTTACATCTGGGATCTCCTTTCACGTGGTCAGTAGAGCCACAAACAAAGCATTTACCAAATGCTTTCTGGAATGGTGGCTTGTTCTGACCTCCTTCCGGTTTGGCACCAGAAGACACTCTATTCTGCTGTGGTTTTCCCGGTGGCTTACCCTTCTGGTTTTGTTTGGGGCCCTCTTTGGAATGTGAGTTATTCAAATTCTCTTTTGAGTCTTTTTTAGGCTGTTTTCCCTCATCCTTTTTCTGAGTTGCTCCAGAATCCTTATGAGTAGCCCTGTTGGCAACCCACAAGTCAGCAGCCTCAGCTAGCTCCCTGGAATCCAATTCCTTCGAATCAGCCAAGTGCTGTCTGAGCTCAGGAGAACAGGCATCATAAATAGACTCCAACATAAAAAGATTCCTCATACCCTCATAAGTGTTCACTTTGTAACCCTTAATCCATCCCTCTAAGTTTTTCAACCCTTCACTCACCCAGGTAGCCCAAGGGGTACCATCATGCTCTTTGAGGGTTCTAAACCTCTTAAGATACTGGGAAGGGGTCGTCCCGAATCTAGCTATTAAAGCTAGTTTCCCACTTTCGTAATCCGTCTTATCCGCCTCCCCCAACTCCATTACCACATCAGTCGCAACAGGAGGGAGCCTAGAGAACAACCAGGGAAGCAACGCATTCCCGGTAATGTCCTGGAGCCCATGATTGTATTCAAACAGTTTCAACCAATCCAACACATCCAATCTCGGTTCATACATACCCACTAATTCCTTCGGCATCCGGGGTCTTTTGGGACTGGAGCTCCTAGAGGAACCAGAGGAGAGAGAAGCATTTTCCATAGACAACGTTTTCATCTCTAACTCGTGATTAAGTTCTATTTCTCTGAGTCTTAACTCAGCTTGTTTCTGCTCAGCCTGGGCATTCATCCGTCTGAACTCGAGCTCTTGGTTTCGTTCAGATTGAGCCAAGAACCGTTTGTATTCTAAATCGAGCTTCATTTTTTCAAGTTCAAAATAAACAGGGTTACTTGTGGGACCTGGTATGGGCCCCGTAGGCACAGCTGGTAAGGCAGGTAGAGGAGCAGGGGAGCCAGTTTCGTTAGCCTCTCCGTCCTGGTCAGCCTCTTCATCGCTATCATCAGAATTATGATTTTGATCAACACCATTACTGTTATCTACATTTGCTGGAGAGCTTGGTTCCTCTGAACCAGTACCCAGACTTTGGTTCGCCAGCAATCTCTCGATTAGCTCTAACTTCTTGCCTCTTACAGGAAGATTCTCTTGCCTACAGAGAGCTTGCAGGCTCTCAGTATTTTCACCTGACAAGGACTCTTGACTGTAAGTTTCCATTGTAGACATGTTTCTTTTTTAAAGTTGCTTTGTGTGCAAAGTTTTGTGGTTAGTTATCCTACAGTGTCGAAAAGCACTCTAAACTGTATACTCGATACAAATCCCACTGCTGTACACCAGTGTTAGGCGGAAACCTGTGCAGTTCCCTCTGGGACCACTGCAAAAGATTTAGGACTACAGGCGTTTGGCGGTGAACCCACTTGGTAGCAGTCTGTACCACACAGATTCACTTGGTAGCTGTGGCTGAGCAGTCAGACTTCTCTCAAGAAAAGTTGAGCAGTATGTGGAGTATACAAAATAGGGCAATTCTTCACAGCAAGACAAGCAAACACGCAACGAGGCTTAGTGTAAAGATATTAAGGTATTTATTTATAACGAAACATCTATCAAAAACACTATGGCAAATTCACGGCAGACAAATCAAATACAATTACTCTACGAAGAAGAAAAACGATCAATCCCCCTAGCAATATTTCGACAACTCTAGGTTCTACCGGTACCACTTATTTTCAGACAGATGTGTATACCTCAACCTAGATGACACTCTAATATTAGTTAGGACGGGAGAGAAAAAGATAGGCAGTTTATGAAATCAACACAGTTCAATCCTTCGCGGATAAAATGCAAGGCGGGAAGGCAAGAATCACGATAGATCATAAAGTTCAGAGGCCAGGCCCACTCGGAGAGAGGCAAGGCGCGATGTCCCAACGAGTCTCTAGTGGAGATGCATTCAAGTCTTTGTAGCAAATTGTTATTGGCAGATTGAACCAGTTCAGAACAATAAATGAGACAAGCTTGGAGGCGACCCAACGGAACGGAGAGGATTAAAACACCTCACTCGAACCGATCGAAAGGAATGCCAGGCGGACACGGTACCTTGTTGTGGAGGGCAGCTCCGGCGGGGGCAGTTGTTCCTGGTGGTGGATGCACGTCGGGTCTTTGCCAAGAGTAGAGATGATCTCGTCATCGAAGAAAAGTGAAGTCCGGTGCACAAGAGACCAGCCGCGGAGTGCTCCGTCACAAGGCACCACCTTTTGGTCGCGGTACAGGGGTAGTGGCTATCCGGTTGCCGGGGTGCTCTGCACGGGCAATTAGACCACTGCGTCCTGAGGCGAATAAAAGCAAAGGGGACTGGTTGTTCCCCCCAGCCAGGGGAAGAGACTCTCCGGCAGGGAGATCTTCTCTGTCATCAGGAAGTGGTGAGTCGGTTCTGCAGGGCTCCACCGGAGGTGTCGTCGTGCAGGTCGGCTCAGCGTTACCCTCGTCGGATTCTTAGGTCCTGTGGCGACTTCCGAAGATCCAGTCCCAAAAGCCCTGCTTTTATGCAGAAAACCCCCATTCATTCAGCCTAGCTGTCAATCAACACATGCTAAGTGGTGAGCGGGAAGGCTCACCACTTGGGCCAATCACTCCAGAGTGCGACCGGAGTTGGCAAGGCAACTCGGTCCAGGGTGCCTAAACTCCCTCCCACACCCCTGTGGTAACCCAGACAGAATGGCACCACTTTGGAGGGTCTCTGTACAGAGCCCGCCAAAAGTGGAACAAAGGGCTTGACCTTTGGTTTAGGAGTCACAGAGACGAACACAGACGCCATTTTACAAACCGAGTTCTGGCAGAAAATACCATCCGATAAAACTTATTTAAGATAAGTAGATCGGTGGTACGTTAGAGATTAACGAGAAAAAGTATCAATCTCCAACCATGGGACGAATCCCATAGGGTTATGTTCGGGATCGAACATAACAAGTAGTTTCCACTGCCACCAGCCAAAACTCGACGAGGGGGACGGGACAGTGCCCCCTCGAGTAACAGATCTAGGAGTAATCGAATTACCCCTACTAGTACGTCCACAATAAGATGGTTTGTACTAGTTCTGTTAGTAAATTTAGGTCTAGTAAAGCCAATGGTGACTTTACATGCCCGGGGAGACAGTAGTCAGACCCCGGGTATGGAGTCTATGGTGGGGGTCCGCTAGGACTCCCCAGTGTTACGGCATGTAGGGTGCGGTGTAACACACATAGAAAAACATATGAGACCCTATGGAGTAAAAGACCCCATAGCCCATCGAACACATTGACCTTTCAAAGGAATTACACACATACATGTCCAAGAGTGGGAGAAAAAGAGTCTCACTCTTGGCAGGATGGAAAAAAAACAAACTCCCGAAATCCAGCAAAGCTGCTGGGGAAATTCAGCCTAAACAGAGAATTCTCCCTAACAAATATAAACCATGTAATTATTATTATTTTGTATACATTTAACATATATATATATTTTTTTGAACAGAGCATACCAAAATAGGAAATACTTCAGAAAAACCTGTTATGGATAACACTTTTCACAGTATACAAGAAAAAATGGATTTATTGTTGACTAATTTTAATAATTTGAAAACTTTTGTGGAAGATCATTTTAAACCAAAAACCTCGTACCATTGCCCCACATGTACTTGTCCCTCATCACCATATCCCAGTCAATTATCCCCAAACCCTCTCCATAACCCAAAACGTTTTGATGAGACTTCCATCCCTTCTTCACCTAATAACAATCATGATGAAACCCCTAATTCTCCTGTTTTTGTTTCTGTTTCTGCCTCACCTTCTCTGTCATAAATTATTAATATATGTTAAATAAAGTTTAATTTTTATATTGTGTTGTAAATAGTTTCGTTTTTTTTTTTTAAAACAATGTAGGTGTCCGCGGCAGTGCCGGTGTTCTGAAATGTTCGTAAATAAACGAAAATGGAGGTGTCCTCAAGAACACTATACCTGTTCGTACTGTTCGCTAGCAAGATGAAACTATTCTAAGAACACACGCGGTGTCCTGAAATGTTCGTAAAAAAAAAAAATTAAAGTTCCTAAAGAACACTATATCTGTCCGTAGTGTTCGCTAGCAAGTTCAAACTGTTCCAAGAACACACGCGGTGTCCTGAATTGTTCGTAATTAAACGAAAATGGAGGTGTCTTATAGAACACTATACCTGTCCGTACTGTTCGCTAGCAAGTTGAAAATGTTCTAAGAACACAATTGGTGTCCTGAAATGTTCGTACAGAAACGAAAATGAACGTGTCCTGAAGAACACTATATCTGTCCTTACTGTTCGCTAGCAAATTTAACCTGTTCTAAGAACACACGCAGTGTCCTGAAATGTTCGTTTCATGTGTGACGCAATTTTAATTAGTTCAGGACCCGAACAGTGTCCGTAGAACATCAACGCGCATGCGCTAGCCAATCTGCGTGCATTTGGTGTCCTGCAGACATGCGCTTCCTTCGCGGACTTGTTCGTGAACGGATCATATGACCGCGCCCACGCTGATCGCGTGTTCTGAATGCGTACACTGTTCGGGTCCCCGAACAAATTAAAAGTACATTTTCAATTAATCCATAATATTTTCAATAAAATCTCACCATGGCACAAGTCCCACATAGTAATCCTGAGTTTCTACATACCTTTTGAAACTTTTCAAACTTTTTTTGTGTTCGATCTGTCTGCGGACAGCGCGCATGTCCGCAGACCTCGCACAAGCACCCCTATAAAAGACCACGCCTAGAGCTTATTCTCAATGTGTTTCTGGCTATTCTTCGAAATGCAGCGATTTTTGCTGCCACCTGCAGATTACACCATAATCGAGATGGCATCCCTGGCTGCTGAACTGCAACCTGGTGCTGCACCTGCTTCAGCACCACCCCCACCCCCTCCTCCACCACCACCTCCCCAAGGGCCTGAAGAGGGGAAAAGGAGTGAGGATGCGGAGGAGGAAGAAGAGGATGATGAGAATGAGGTAAAGGAAAACCCTACTACCCGCACTAGGCGTGAGTCTTGGGTGTGGCGGTTATTTACCATTCATGGGAATGTTCCTAAGGCTTGTGCGAACCGTGTTACCTGCAATGAGTGCAAAATGATACTCCGTCACGGGAAGCACGGTAAGTACAGCTTTGGGACCCCTACTATGAAGCGACACCTGAGATCATTTCACTCTGGGCAGGGTTGTACCTTGCGAAGAACGTAGCAGGTTGATTTCCTCTACTTCATCCTGTTTCTGATCCTGTCACCACAAGGACCACCTCTGTCGGACAGCGTCTTCCTCAAGCTGCCTCACAGGCCATACAGAATGCTGATGTCCATTACCTTTTGAGGGTCTCAGAGCACGAGACGATCTGCTCAGTACCCAAATAAAACCCACTCTACATCTTCCCCTGTCAGCTCACCCTTTCTTATCCCTGTGGTTGGTGTCCCCCCCTTTACCTTCCTTTCCCCTCCTCTCCTAGTGTGTCATGTATAAAAAACCAAAAAAAAATACAAAATATCAAAAATAAAAAAAAAATAAGGCTCTTTTCAGAGCCGCCTTTCACAGTTAAAAAATAGAAGTGAAAATAAATGAAGCAGGGCCCTTTGTATTTTTTAGAAGTCCGCGGACAGGTCGCGAACATTTAAAAAATTGGGTTGCTACCCCATCATAAACATTGCAATTTTCTCTGGGAGGAAGTGGTGGCTCTGAAAAGAGCCTTTGGGAGGTGTTTGTAAGTCAAAAATTATAAATGCTTAACACCTACTTCAAAATGGTTGTTGTAATTCCAAAAAAGGTCGCAATGCATTTTGTACATTTCTCAGAAAAATCTGATTGCCAGCATAAATAAGATGGACTCCATCTCTGTGAAAAATGTATGTACTACAAAAAATAATATTTTCATTGTGAAAAGAGGACATGCCAAAATCTCTTAGAAAGGCACAAACAGCCTTATTAACATTCCAACTTGCTTTTTCCATTTGTGGACCAAATGAAGAAGAACGAAGCCACATTTGTCTATGCGCAATCCGTGAAAATATCACTTGAGAATTAGGAAACATGTCCATAACCTTCCCAAGTCCTTCTTTCATAGCAAATTGCAAAAAAATGCCAGTCACATTTCCTAAACTGTTCCCTCCACAATGAATTACAATTATGTCTGGATGTTGCTCTGTCTCCAAAGTAGCACAGAGAGGTAGCAAGTCCAACCACTTCATTCCACGTACTCCATGCCAGTGTACTTCCACATGTGGGAATCCAAGATCTACAGCTACTCCACAGCTTTCTGCATGCACCTTCAACCAATCTATCCACGAATCTCCCAAAATCCAAACAATCTGTTTTCTGAAACACACAGCCATAGCTATCTTTTGTTCTCTCAGCAAAAATAGTATCTGAGAAACTTTCTCCTGGCACAACACACCCACTAAACTTTCCTGACCAATCCCTTTCAGTGCTTATTCTCATTTGCATGACTTCTGAACCCAAAAATCCCCGGATGTAACTCCCGATGTCCGCAAACTACCGCCATGTCCGTGGACATATCGTATCATGAACAGCCCTTCTACCATTTCCACTTCACTCTCTCTGCCATTCCCTCATTGGATGTAGCTAAGAAATCACATGACCATGCACCAATCACATTCAAGACCTCTACATCTAACTGCATCATCATAGATCAGCACTGCAAATGGACTGTGAATCTCTCTGAGTACAAGTGTCATATCATTGGCAAGCACCATCTACCAGAAATACTGTACAAGTCTCCAAGATGTCTACTTGCAGCTCCATGCATATCCATATGCATGAACACAAACTTCAGGTATGCATATTTTCTGTACAGTAGATGAACACATTTTCAAACAGACTTTTAGCTTGTGTAATCTGTAAAATGAATTTACTGTATTTTTTTCAATTTCCTAAAATCAACTACCACTTATAAACCTTTGTCCTATTTACTTTATTTATACACACACACTCAAATCATGTTAAACTAACATTTTTTAAATGAAATATATAGACTACATATATTCAAACAAAATTGCATGCAAGCACAATCTATGTTTAAATCTTTAAAAAAATACTTATACAATTTCATATTTTTTTGTTTTTATTTATTTATTTACTTAATTACTTTAATTTACACATGACATTGAGGCGCTATTACCTAGAACAGCTTACTTACAGAAATAGTGGTATTCACTGGTATATTATAAATTTCACAAGACATAGTAAAGATATATTTTTTTGCTACAGTTAGTCATTCAATACAATTTGTTCATTAAGAACATATCATATGTACTGAACTGATGCAATGTATCTTATGTAAATAAATTAGTTTAATGGTTTTAAAGAAGGCACTGAGGATTTCAATTAAAAAAATATATATCTAAATTGAAAACAGCGCTATATACAAACAAAGTTACTAATTTGAAGCTTTTACAATTGCAGTGAAGACCAGTCTCCTGAAAAGAAGCAGCCGAATTCGAAGAACAAAGAAGAACTAAGATGTTACCTGTTAATTTAAGAAAAAAAGTAAGTAGAATATCATCATAATATTTGTATTATTAATCAAACATACTATAATGTTAATACAAGCTATTTCGGTGCCTAAAAATAGAGATTGTGTACCATTTTGTCCAAAAATCTCCATGTCTTAAACACCGATTTACAGCCAGAATGGACCACAAATTCCTATTTTTGGACACACAAATTACCCAACTGAACCGCTACAAGGTTCATATTATAGAACAAACAACTGTTTTAATTGTATACATTCGATTTACTATTTGTACTTTTCCACACCACTAGCTTACTTTTTTTTGTCATCTGAACCCCAGTTTAGTAACACATAAATTCAAGAATACCTATCCCTACTAGTTGTAGTTCCCAATGCACAATCAAACACCATTACATACATCTTTATCATCTTACTCAAACACTCATGCACACAGCACACATACATTCCAGAACACCCCAACCCATATCTTCTTTATTTTTTTCAACAGACCCTAAAGAATGCCTACCAAAAGTCAAGTCTGTAGAAAGCAACGCAAAAGTAGAGCAAATGAAAATAAAAGTGTCCAACATAAGCATCCATCTCTCGCAGAATTTGTAAAAAAAGTTGAAATAAAACAGCTAATACAGTCATTTAGTGAAACAGAAGAAGTTTCAAGTACAAAAACTTTGCCTCCTCTATCAAAATGTAAAACAAACCAAAAAATAATAAACAGAAAATCAGCTATCACTACAGATAAAACTACTTCTTTAAATTTTAATATAGTGCAAAGTAAGCATACCAAGAAAAGTATTTTAGCCAAAATGTACCGTCACAAAGTCCTTCAAAATCTTATAAAAACAGGAGAGAAATCAGGTTCAATGCTTAAAACCTATTTTAGGAAATTAATCTTAGAAGTGTTGTTGGACAGTGCAATTCTTCTCAAAAGAAAGTTATTTATTTTACTGTTAAACAAAATGAAACCACTAACAAAACTAATAACTAAATTACAAAAAAGACTACTCAATAAGCGAAATGTCAACAGAAAGAACTTCTTAAGTATCTGCGGAGGTGAATGGAATCACACTACGAGCACAGAACCATATTTTAATGAAGAAGCGTACAAACAAAAGCAAACAAATACGATTGCCATACATACCAGTGGTCGAGGTTATGAAAAAGTGAATAATACCATAATGGAACAAGAAGTACTCCTTACAAAAATATGCCCATAAAACTTAGAATTACCCCTCCATTCAACTGAATCAGAACGTCTAGTGTACAAATGGCCATGCACATCAATGTGTAACATTCCCAAACAATGTTTCAAATCTTTACGCCAATTCCTCAATAAATATGTAAAAAGCAAAGACAAAATCAAAATTAAATTACTGCAAAATATGGATACCTGTCCAGTGCGCAAGTACACAGGACTACAAGGACATTCATTGGCCTGCATTACAGGACCTACTTGTAAAACCACTTTCCATGATATCAAAAGGATATCAACACATCATTCAACTATAAGAAATGTAGTCTATAAACTGTACTATGCTAAACGTCCTGCTTTAGCACTAGCAAAGTTAAATAACATCCTTCTACATGGTACAGCAAAAGACCTACTTGAAGAAATTCACTATATCCAGAAAAAATATTTTGGAAGTGAAAGCCATTTACAGAATGAAATAGCTTTAAACCAATTAAGTAACAATTCTACACATGGCAACCTTTTGCTAAACACATACAAAAAAGAAATACTCAAATTTAAAAGTACATCAGCTGAAGTACCAAACCATGTATGTGTATGTTGCCGTAGAACTTCTTATAAAAGTAACACAACAACTGTAGACCTATCATACAAAATAGAAGACAATGAAGATTCTAAATGGTTTGAATTAGCTCTCTACCTTGTAGCAGAAAACAACTACGAAATAACTGAGCCCTTAATACTTTGCAGTTACTGCATTACAAAACTTGACAACAACCAAACTCCTTCACGTACTATCACTAATAATTTGGAATTATACCCAGTACCAAAACCCCTACAACAACTTAATTTATATGAGAGCATCATAATTCAAACAGTACACCCATTTCAAGCAATAATACGCCTTCAACCAAAAACAGCAAAATTACCTCCCTCTGAATTGTTAAAAGGCATTTGTGGAAAAGTAGTTTATTTACCATTAGATCTAAAAAAAAATGTGCATACTCTAGGAGTGCAACGTCCAATGCAGCAATCTTTAATTATCTTAGTAAATGGAGTACCTACAAAAGACAAAAAATTATGGCAACAGCTGGTAGATTTATATAAAGTTAGACAAGCCTTCCAATATCTTAAAGAGAATAATGAATATTACAAAGAAATTAATATTGAAGAAAACTTGAAAGATACAACTGAAATAATTCAAGAAACACAAGAAGCTGGTCAATTTGAGCTACTAGATCCTGCTACAATATCAAATACTTTAGACCATTATACAATTCATCCTTTGCACTGTAATGACACAGTAGAAGATGTACTCGAAACTTACCAAATGCGTCAAACAAAAGGATCGCCAATCAGCATATGGGAAAAAAGTATAGAAGCACGTGCTTTTCCTCTACTCTTTCCTACTGGCAAAGGAGGAAGGTATGATGATAGATCTATTCAAATATCAGCTTCAGAATACCGCTCATTACGGATGTATTCTGAGGATCCCAGATTTAGACAAAATGTGGAATACATATTCCACCTACTCTTTGAAAGTGAACTAGCAACTTTATGTTACGGAGTTGCACACATATTAAAATCAGGATCAGACTTTTAAAATATGACAGCTACACAATTATTAGAAAAAGTGCAACAAAAGGATGAGGTTTTACAATCAAGTATTACAAATCTATTAGCAAATATGCGTGGTACTAAAGAGTACTGGTTTCAACGTCATGGAGATGTACGTTGTATGATCAGAAACCTTGGCACACCCACTTGGTTTGTTACATTAAGTTGTGCAGAATATGCATGGGAAGATTTACATGATTTCCTACGCATATCAAATAAAAACAAAACAAACATAGATATACCAACACCTGGAGAACTTTGTTCTTTGGATCCTGTTAATGTTTCAAGATATTTTCACCATCGCTTCATTGCTATGCTACATTTTATTTGTAATAAAACTGTTCCTCCCCTTGGAGAAGTGCAACACTTCTTTTGGAGAAAAGAATACCAAGCAAGAGGAGCACCACATATCCACATGCTTTTATGCATTAAAGATGCTCCTAAATTTGGTCAAGACAGTGATGCCACTGTTTTACAGTTTATTGAAAAATATGTCACTTGTGAAATTCCATCAGAAGCCACAAATAGTGATCTTCATGCACAAATTTTACAATTTCAAAGACACAAATGTGGAAAATATTGTCGTCACAAATACAAAAACAAAGGGAAATACTACACCAAATGCCGATTTGGTTTCCCTAGACCAGTTACAAATACAGGTCAAGTGAACAACCTCATTTCTTCAGTTAGACATAGTGTTAAAGGTAAGTCACCTAAAAATACATATTACATAAAAAGAAAAGAAGAAGAAAAATATATCAATGATTATAATGCAATCATTGCCCACTTATGAAATGCAAACATAGATGTGCAGTACATTGCAGACAATTCTACTGCAGTTGCACGATATGTCACAGCATACTTAACTAAAGCAGAAAAGACAGAGCTCCAAGACCTCTGGAATGACCTGTCATCAGATAAAAAAGTATCTCAGAAATTATACAGCTTGGGCATAAAAATGCTCACCCATAGAGAATGTGGATCATATGAAGCAGCTGGTCGTTTAACTTGTACTGCATTGTATGGTAAATCTGAAAATATAGTATGGCTAAGTCTTGGTCCAGCTAAATCTAGAAAAAGAGTTCTAAAATCATATGAAGATATAGAAACAATAGCCAAACATGATCCCAACAGCCAAGACATTTTAAAAACCAATTTATTGGACACATACTACCCAAACAGAAGTAATACTTTGGAAAACATGTATCTATACCACATAGCCCAAAACTACACATACAAAAATAATATGAAACCTGATGAAAAAAAGCTAAATATAGAGTGACAAACTGTGAAGGCAGCTTAGTTAAACTCACTAAACCAAATTTAATTAATCATATCAAATTGTCATTAAAGACTCCTCAACATAAAGAAGTATATTACATGTCCCTGCTACAACTCTTCAAACCATGGAGAAAAGAAGAACAATTACTATATAACTATGACTCATATGAGGATGCTTTCAAAGCAAATGAAAGCACTATAACTGATGTAAACTTTACACAGTACAAAACAATGTTGCGCAATGAACAGCAACACGAAGAAGAACTCCAAGCCCAACTAGATAAGGACACTCCTGACAGTAGACAACCTTCTGTAACAGGAAGCCAAGAACCACTAGGAGAACCACTATTAATAAATGAGGCAGAATTAGCTATGATAGAAGTAGAAAACACCATGTGTCAGCAATGAAGATAAGGAAGACTTAACTATACTACAATCAAAACTAAACAATGAGCAAAGTAGCATTTTTCAAGAAGTAACAAAACAAATTGCACATGGTGTAAAACATGAAAATAAAGAATGTTCCTGCCATAATTATAAACCTATACTACTGTACGTCAGTGGTGAAGCTGGTTCTGGCAAAACATTCCTAATCAAAATCATTAGTAAGTTCCTTCAACAATTGACAAACAACAAACTGTCAGCTGTTGTCACTGCCCCCACAGGTTTAGCTGCCTACAACATAGGTGGTGTTACATTACACCGATTACTACTATTACCAGTAGAACACCAGAACAAATTAGACTATTACAAACTTTCTGCAGAAGCTGCAATGGAATTACGCAGAGTATTGAAACAAATGAAAATGCTACTAATAGATGAAGTGAGCATGGTCTCCAACCTGATGTTGGCTTTGATTCACCTCAGATTACAAGAAGTACTCAAAACAGACTATGAAGAGCTCTTTGCAGGAAAACACATTATTGTTTTTGTAGATCTGCTTCAATTAACACCAGTAAAAGGGGAGCCTATTTTTAAAACATTAGGACACAAACTCTGCCGTAAAACTGTTGGCAGCATTGGAAATGTCAACCTTTGGCAACATTTCCAATACAGAGAATTAACAGAAAACATGCGGCAATCTGCAGATCTCACTTATGCCAACATTTTAAAAAGTATCAGAGTTGGTATACTTTCTAAAGAAGCAGAAGCAATATTGAAAACCCGGCACATTAATGCACTTTATGGCGATAATGCATGTGCTACCGATGTTATGGAACAATTAGCCCACAAAAATGTCAATTGTATGGCCTTAATGCCAACTCTTGCAAGCTGTTTCAAATTCAATGAAATCATGCTAAGTAAAGAAATGCAACCAATCATGGAAATTAGTGCCACAGACAAACTAGATGTACATGGTATGACACTACCCATGTGTTTACCAAGCCACAACAAGACTAAGGGGGTAATTCATAGAATTCAGCGCACAAGTGGCGCACGCGGCTGGCGCACAGTATGCGCGTGCGAATCCCTGCGCCATCCGCGTGCGCCAAAATACATTTCCACGCACAGCGTATTCATGGATTCCAGCCACCAAAACCAGCCGTGGCGCACAGTGGCGCAGCGACCCTGCAGCAGCGCCAGTTACGCCCCCAAGAACGCCCCTTGCGCAGGGAAAAGCCATCAAAATCCCCAATCCAGCGCAAAGGGCTGCGCTAACCCTGTACCAGCACGGCAAGCGGGCTACGTGTATCACTGGGGTGCACGGGAAGTACCTCACGTCATTTCAGCTGGGTACGTGTATTTCAGGGGTGCGCTGGAAGTTCCACACACGATTCCATCAGGGTACGTGTACATCAGGGGTGCGCGGGAAGTTTCACACGTGAATTCAGCAAGGTACGTGTATATCAGGGGTGCGCGGGAAGTTCCACATGCGAATGTCTGGGTACGTGTATTTCGGGGTGCGCGGGAAGTTTCACACGCGATATCAGCAGGGTACGTGTATTACTGGGGTGCGCTGGAAGTTCCACACGCAAATGTCCTGGGTACGTGTATTTCGGAGTGCGTGGGAAGTTTCACACGCGATATCAGCAGGCTACGTGTATTACTGGGGTGCGCTGGAAGTTCCACACGCGAATGTCCTGGGTACGTGTATCTTGGGGTGTGCGGGAGGTTGCACATGCGATATCAGCAGGGTACGTGTATTTCAGGGGTGCGCTGGAAGTTCCACACGCGAATGTCCTGGGTACGTGTATCTTAGGGTGCGCAGGAAGTTTCACACGCGATATCAGCAGGGTACGTGTATTTCAGGGATGCGCTGGAAGTTCCACACGCGAATGTCCTGGGTACGTGTATCTTGGGGTGCGCGAGAAGTTTCACACGCGATATCAGCAGGGTACGTGTATTTCAGGGGTTCCGTGGAGTACTACACGTGAATTGGCCGTGTGGGTCCTCCCAGGTGTTCGCTCCACAACCTCTACGGCCCCTGAAGGCAGCCCACACCACGGGGAACTAGCCTGCACCCTCACTCATGTCCCCCTGCACCCCCACCCCCCAGCACTGTGGTGTACTCTCCACCAGGCTCCCACTCATGTTCCCCTGCACCCCCACCCCCCAGCACTGTGGGGCACCTGCCAGCAGGCCCCCACTCATGTCCAACTCATGTCCCCCTGCACCCCCACCCTCCATCACTGTGGTGCACCCTCCACCAGGCTCCCACTCATGTCTCCCATCACCCCCACCCCCCAGCACTGTGGTGCACCCTCCACCAGGCCCCAACTCATGTTCCCCTGCACCCCCACCGCCCAGCACAGTGGTGCACCCTCCACCAGGCCCCCACTCATGTCCAACTCATGTTCCCCTGCACCCCCACCCCCCAGCACTGTGGGGCACTCTCCACCAGGCCTAACTCATGTTCCCCTGCACCCCCACCCCCCAGCACTGTGGGGCACCTGCCAGCAGGCCCCCACTCATGTCCAACTCATGTTCCCCTGCACCCCCACCCCCCAGCACTGTGGTGCACCCTCCACCAGGCCCCAACTCATGTTCCCCTGCACCCCCACCCCCCAGCACTGTGGGGCACCTGCCAGCAGGCCCCCACTCATGTCCAACTCATGTTCCCCTGCACCCCCACCCCCCAGCACTGTGGGGCACCTGCCAGCAGGCCCCACTCATGTCCAACTCATGTCCCCTTGCACCCCCACCCCCCAGCACTGTGGTGCACCCTCCACCAGGCTCCCACTCATGTCTCCCATCACCCCCACCCCCCAGCACTGTGGTGCACCCTCCAGCAGGCCCCCACTCATGTCTCCCATCACCCCCAACCCCAGCACTGTGGTGCACCCTCCACCAGGCCCCAACTCATGTTCCCCTGCACCCCCACACCCCAGCACTGGGGGCACCTGCCAGCAGGACCCCACTCATGTCCAACTCATGTTCCCCTGCACCCCCACCCCCCAGCACTGTGGTGCACCCTCCACCAGGCCCCCACTCATGTCCAACTCATGTTCCCCTGCACCCCCACCCCCCAGCACTGTGGGGCACCTGCCAGCAGGGCCCCACTCATGTCCAACTCATGTTCCCCTGCACCCCCAACCCCCAGCACTGTGGTGCACCCTCCACCAGGCCCCCACTCATGTTCCCCTGCACCCCCACCCCCCAGCACTGTGGTGCACCCTCCACCAGGCCCCAACACATGTTCCCCTGCACCCCCACCCCCCAGCACTGTGGGGCATCCTCCACCAGGCCCCAACTCATGTTCCCCTGCACTCCCACCCCCCAGCACTGTGGTGCACCCTCCACCAGGCCCCCACTCATGTCCAACTCATGTTCCCCTGCACCCCCACCCCCCAGCACTGTGGGACACCTGCCAGCAGGCCCCCACTCATGTCCAACTCATGTTCCCCTGCACCCCACCCCCCAGCACTGTGGTGCACCCTCCACCAGGCCCCCACTCATGTCTCCCATCACCCCCACCCCCCAGCACTGTGGTGTACCCTCCACCAGGCCCCCCACTCATGTCTTCCATCACCCCCACCCCCCAGCACTGTGGGGCGCCCTCCACCAGGCCCCAACTCATGTTCCCCTGCATCCCCACCCCCCAGCACTGTGGGGCACCTGCCAGCAGGCCCCCACTCATGTCCAACTCATGTTCCCCTGCACCCGCACCCCCCAGCACTGTGGTGCACCCTCCACCAGGCCCCCACTCATGTCTCCCATCACCCCCACCCCCCAGCACTGTGGTGCACCCTCCACCAGGCCCCCACTCATGTCTCCCATCACCCCCACCCCCCAGCACTGTGGGGCACCCTCCACCAGGCCCCCACCCATGTCTCCCATCACCCCCACCCCCCAGCACTGTGGGGTACCCTCCACGAGGTCCCAACTCATGTTCCCCTGCACCCCCACCCCCCAGCATTGTGGGGCACCTGCCAGCAGGCCCCCACTCATTTCCAACTCATGTTCCCCTGCACCCCCACCCCCCAGCACTGTGGTGCACCCTCCACCAGGCCCCCACTCATGTTCCCCTGCACCCCCACCCCCGAGTACTGTGGTGCACCCTCCACCAGGCCCCAACTCATGTTCCCCTGCACCCCCACCCCCCAGCACTGTGGGGCACCCTCCACCAGGCCCCAACTCATGTTCCCCTGCACCCCCACCCCTCAGCACTGTGGGGCACCCTCCACCAGGCCCCCACTCATGTCCAACTCATGTTCCCCTGCACCCCCACCCCCAGCGCTGTGGAACACCCTCGACCAGGCCCCAACTCATGTTCCCCTGCACCCCCACCCCCCAGCTCTGTGGTGAACCCTCCACCAGGCCCCCACTCATGTCTCCCATCACCCCCAACCCCCAGCTCTGTGGTGCACCCTCCACCAGTCCCCCACTCATGTCTCCCATCACCCCCACCCCCAGCACTGTGGGGCACCCTCCACCAGGCCCCAACTCATGTTCCCCTGCACCCCCACCCCCCAGCACTGTGGGGCACCTGCCAGAAGGCCCCCACTCATGTCCAACTCATGTTCCCCTGCACCCCCACCCCCCAGCACAGTGGGGCACCCTCCACCAGGTCCCACTCATGTCCAACTCATGTTCCCCTGCACCCCATCCCCCAGCACTGTGGGGCACCTGCCAGCAGGCCCCCACTCATGTCCAACTCATGTTCCCCTGCACCCCCACCCCCCAGCACTGTGGTGCACTCTCCACCAGACCCCCACTCATGTCCAACTCATGTCCCCCTGCACCCCCACCCCCCAGCTCTGTGGTGCACCCTCCACCAGGCTCCCACTCATGTCTCCCATCACCCCCACCCCCCAGTACTGTGGTGAACCCTCCACCAGGCCCCCACTCATGTCTCCCATCACCCCACCCCCCAGCACTGTGGTGCACCCTCCACCAGGCCCCAACTCATGTTCCCCTGCACCCCCACCCCCCAGCACTGTGGGGCACCTGCCAGCAGGCCCCCACTCATGTCCAACTCATGTTCCCCTGCACCCCCACCCCCCAGCACTGTGGCGCACCCTCCACCAGGCCCCCACTCATGTTCCCCTGCACCCCCACCCCCAGCACAGTGGTGCACCCTACACCAGGCCCCCACTCATGTCTCCCATCACCCCCACCCCCCAGCACTGTGGGGCACCCTCCACCAGGCCCCAGCTCATGTTCCCCAGCCAACATGTCATCACAATCTAGATCCTTGGTCCCTATGGTCAGCCTCCAAATGCAAAACACCCACCCGAGTATTGCATCCACCCACTTAGAAATGGCAATAACATGATAGAACCCCAATTGCAAGTTTGGAAACAAACACATGTCCCTCACATACACCCAATGGGTGTCAGTGAATCTCAAAACCCATATCATGATATGCATGAAACCAATGAGATGATACTACACATTGAAGTTTGAACAAAAAATATGTATTAAAGGAAACGTAAATTGAATCAAAAATAAACAAGCAGAAATGGGAATGTAAAAAAATAAAAAGAAGCATGTCCGTGAAAAAATGCAAAACCAAAAATCGTAATCCAAAGGAATGGTGTCCAAAGTCACAGTAGACAAAAGAAAATCCAATGGAAAATTATAATTGAAAGCCATTGCTCCATGGGTAAATTGTAAAAAAAAAAAGAAAATCCAACAGTCAACTATGTACAGATGAACAAGCCAGGGTCCATGATCCCAACAGAAGAAATTAAACCTATCTAATAACACTACCTAATAAAAAAAAACTATATACAAAAATGTGGCCCATTGTCCAAAAGGTCCAAAAAAAATGCTAAACCTAACACTAACTACAGAACTATGTACAAGGGCAGCGGGCTAGTCCGACGGCTCACTTTTGGATGTCCCAGGCCAGGGCATCATCGAACTCCTGCTCAATGTCCCGGAGGCGGTCCTCCTCCATGGCCCCGAGGGTCCGCAGGGCCGTCGACGTGTCCACCTCCAACCCCCTGCGGATTGCCTCGAGGCACTCGGCCCGCCTCAGGGCCCTCCGCATGGAGTTCTCTGCCCTGACCATCGTGAGCCGTGCCTCTTCCGCCCGCTGCCGCTCCGCATCTATGGCGTGGCAAAACCGCTGCCACACAGAAGACACTTTCTGTCCTGGGTCATCCTGCCCTCCGGCCGATGCCTGCCCCTCCGATGTCGAAGGCCCCGAGCCTTCATGGCTCCCACCACGTTGCTGCTGCTGTTGTGCCTCTGCCTGTGCACTGCCTCCTGCTGCCTGCACATCCTCCGCTGGCTGGGGTGCAGTCGTTGATGTGGCCACCCCTGCTGGACGTCCGACTCCCGACTGTGGCAGGGATGCCTCCTCCACCAGCCTGGCCGCACCGTCAGAGGCAGCTCCACAGGGCACCCAGGTGACTGATGGGTGGGAAGATGTCATGGAGGACGACTGGTGCATAGGGGGTTCAGTTGAGGAGGGGGTCGTAGCAAGCCCCATCAAACGGAGGAATCCGGCCTGGGTGACCTGTCCCAGTAGGCCGACGCGGTCAAAGAGCCATTCGAGAGGACGTGCAGTCTCCTCATGAAAAGACTGCAGGTCACCTCGCATGGCCCGTTGACGCAACGCCACACCAATCAGGACAGGCTCAACCTGGACCCGGATAGCCACGTCCGCAGGCAGAGGAAGGCCAGTTGTCGTGAGCTCATCCCCTGCCTGAAAATGGGTCTGGACGTAGGCATCCCTGC
Source organism: Ambystoma mexicanum (assembly GCF_040938575.1). Taxonomy (NCBI): domain Eukaryota; kingdom Metazoa; phylum Chordata; class Amphibia; order Caudata; family Ambystomatidae; genus Ambystoma; species Ambystoma mexicanum. Next base: position 167,623,362 of record NC_090935.1, on the reverse strand, counting down.
TGGTGCAAGATGATGCAGGGACAGGATCAGGGACAGGATTGCACACAGGCACCTCCGCGGCGGCCTGTGCTGCCTCATGTCCCTGGTCCTGCACCAGTGGAATCCCCACCTCCAGACCCCGTCTCTGTTGCTTGCACGGCCTCCTCCTCCACCAAACCCCCCACCAACCTGGATGACTCCGTGCCATCTTCCCCCGTTGGGCCCTGTGGGGTCCCAGCTGCCCCTTCTGCTGCCGAGGAGTCCAACTACAACCTCTGACTCTTGGACCTCACCCCAGCAGCTGCGGCCTGGGACACGGCACCGGACTCCTCACTCCCCGACGAGATCACAACCTGGGAGGGGAGCCGGGCCTTGCGTCCCCGGCTGGCGGTGGGATCCCCGCTGCTGTGCTCCACAGCACCTTCTCCGCCCTCTTCATCAGTTGACGCTGCAGACAGGGAGAAACAAAACACAGGCATCAGGGCACTGTACAATGGACACATACACACATGACAGTTGTACATGAGTGGCATTGGAAAACCTCAGACATGCCATCACAATCCCCAACACACATGTCATTTCAACTCGCACACATGAGCCATACCAAAGCCATATCGCAACTGCCAGCACCATCCATACACATACAACAGTATGAGCAGGCAAAGCTGAGCCAGACATCACATGCAACACAGGAAGTGCACTACACATGTACACACACCACCACACTTACATGCATGTGTACACCTCTGCCAAGTGTCGCAGTGTTCAGATGGGCATCCATGTCACATCTGCCAATCAGGCTTCCACATCCCGCTGTCACATGCATCCATGTTTCATCACTGTTGCACCCTTGTCAAATACACACACATGCACATGTACACAGTGCTGATACATGCAGCTGAAAACAACATACATGCGTGACATCACGAACATGTCTACTTACATACACATTCATCCAAACATGTGTGCCCACACAACTGCATTTGGCATGCAAGCCTACACACACAAGCACCATCCATGTCTCACACATTACAGCCCTCGCATGTGTTAGCCTCACGGCCCTGTACACCCCCACCCATACTCGACCCCATACAAACAGATGTGAAATCTGCACACTACTGAAACATCACCACACGCACAGCTCACAATCAGGATGCATGTCCACTTACCGCTCGACTCCACTGCCTCTCAAGGACCTGGATGTGGAGCGCTGGGGATATGCGTTCCAGGACCCTCATCTGATCTTCCGACAAGTGGCCCTGGTGCCCCTTAGCATCCGCTGCCTTCAAGAGGCGCCGGGCCTTGTTCAGGGTCCTGGACCTGAAGTCCTCCCAGTGCTTCTTGACATGTTGGAAGTCGCGGACTGCCACCCCCTCCGTGTTTATGTCGGTCACGATGTCCGTCCAGATCCGAGTCCGTCCTTCCTTGACGGTGCGGGAACTTCCGAAGAGGGCATCATACTGCCCCAGGACTTGCTCCACCAGGACACCAACTTCCCTGGTACTGAAGCTGGTGCCCCTCTGCCTCTCTGGCTGGGGGTTGTCAGTGGTGCCAGATGTTGCAGTGCCCGACATGACAACCCCACAGGCAGGAGTGGGTGGGCAACTGGGTTCTGGGGCTGGGCTGTGGAGCGATGGAATCCCAGCCGGGAGTCTTCAGTTCCAGCAGGGGTGGTCACAGCAACAGCACCCCTGGCTGATGTGCAGGTAGCAAATGGCAGGGCACGTGGGCAGCAGGCAGTCAGGCAGCAGCAGATGGCAGATGGGAGCGTGCTTGGGGCTCTGGGGGGCAGTAATTCGGCCTTCTGGCCAGGAGCGTGGTCTTCCGTGTGCTTACGCGTGGCCAGCTTGATACGGAGTGATTTGGCACATGAAAATTCTGCACGTCAGCGTGTAATTCGAGGAAAGGCCCTCAGCGCGTAAGCGCGTCTGCACGCATACGCAATTTCATTGGACTGAAGGCCCCTCAAGCGCAAGCGCCCCTGTGACGTGAGGCGCACGCGTGCATGGGCATTTCAGCGCGCGTGAAAAACTGCACGTCCGCGTGTAATCTGAGGAAAAGGGCCATGCGCGTAAGTGATGTGACGCACGCGTGCGTTTCCCTCAGCACGGGTCAAAGGTGAGCGGGCCCAGCAGTTCGCTGTACGTGCCTTTCGTGGAGACCAACGTGTGTTGCTGCTTCCTGTTGTTTCGCGCGCCATCACAACTTCACAGCTATCAAGGACTGTGGGATGTATTTACCCATGCATCCGAGCCCTACCTCAAAACTGTGCAGTACTGACATGGAAAACATCATGATGGCCAGAGCTTCCCAGAAAATGCACAGGGAAATGCATGAAGAATAGGCTGCCACTCATTTTTGCCGATGTTATGGGCACAGAAGGACGCTATCTAAAACCACCATTGGACTACCCACACAGTAGTCTGAAACCATTGGGAGTGGCAATGCTGATTGCCAAAAGCAAACCCATAACTGTTGGGAATTCATTTTCTTAAATCCCAAAAAGGGGTGCAGTACCAGTACTCACCACTATCCAAAAGCCGGCGTTTTAAAACAACACCAGATTTTACTTTTTTGTAGAAAACTGAATAAATGAACCCAAAACATGCCAAAGAAAGACATTTTAAGAGGTGGATCCAATGTAAAGTTATATTCTGAAGTGACTTGAAGGTTTATAACAAGACTGGCTGAGCTGTGGATTTCAGCAGTTTAAGTAAATTTGGACTGAAAGACACTACAAATCTAAATGTTTAAAAGAAATGAGTGACCTACTTTGAGTGTCACATAGGTTGCAATTGTTTAAATGTCATAGTTTTAAACTTAGAATCAGCATCCTAGCTGCATATGTAAAAAAATGTCTTGACTTAAACTGGGGAACAGAAATGACATGTAGCTAAAAACTGGCTTAAAGAGATTCCAATTTTGCCTGGCAACTACCCCCCATCAGGAGTGAAACTTGAGTCACAGCTGTGTTCCCAGGCCTATCTGCCTTTTGCTGGCCACACTAAGGATATGCCATCTCTCTGATAATTGAATTAAGGGGAGCCCCCACAGAATACAGGAGCTCTGAACAAAGCCCTGTCCTGACTCAGGCAAATGTTTTATTGGCGGGAGTCGTAAATGGAGCTTCCTCTTGGCAGAAGCTGGGAGGGGCAGGGTCTCTGAGCTTGGCAGAAACTGGAAAGACTGGTTTCTGTACCATGTGACATGAAAAGACACACCTCTATAGCCAGAATATGGTTTTAGAAAAAGATGAATAACTCATAGAGCGGACTTGTGAAAATTATTTAAATGACACCATAATTCTTGTGATTTTTCTGCCCACATTTTAAGAGGTTTTTAGAACCGGTGGCATGTTCAGGGGGGTTTTAGCGGAAAAGAGGATATTACTCAAAATGTGTGCATGTGAAAAATCTGACACTTCATCAACTAATGTCCATACTCCTTGCGCACATGTGTGTAAATTTGGGTCAATGTCCGGAATTGCAAACCAGTTAAAAAGTGCAAAATATCGCCATTTCTGAATGCAAGCCCCCAGGAAGAGCAGCGTTTGAACAGGGGATACCTCCTGTGATATGTGATGGGTGCATGTAATTTCAAACCACTGTGTAGCTATGAAATATGTATTTGGTTCAAATCTAGATTTGTGTGCAAGTTGACAGGAGGAGTGGACTTTCTGCAGGCTGTAAAATGACATCACTCTGACACAACTTAGCTCCCCCAATCAGGGGAGAAATGAAAGCTTGGCCAATGATAAGTGGAGAGGGGCTGGCTAGTGATGCTGCTCACACACACCCATTTTAAAAACACATAAAAGCAGAGAGACAGGACAGATAGGGACCTTAAAATCCATTTGCAGCTGGAAGCTCTGCCGGGAAAATCCATACTTTACCTCCATCAACCTTCAGAGACCAGACCAGACCTGTTAGCAGAACCAGAGAGAGCTGACCCAGATCACTGTGAAGTGCAGAGACCAGAGTCCAGTCTAAAACCTGACCAGATCCGTGGCAAGGCATATTTCTAAATATAGTGTGAGTACGTAGTAAAACTGTGCAGAACCAATCTCTTAGTTAAAATAATATAATTCAATCTATTTTAATCTAAGTAGAACTGCCTCCTAACTGTCACCTGTCATTTGTAAAGCTGTCACTTGTCATTTTCTAGTTGCAAGCTGCACTTGTCTTTTTGAACTTTAAAATTTAAAATCTGAAAAACGACCTTTATTTAATCGCTCATATCTCCGTGACCGTTTGCGCTAGAGACTTGCAGTAACTTTCCTCAGAAAGCTTAGAATCGTAGCTTTTCAACGAACCTAGAACCGCATTCCGATTCCCTATAGTTTTGCCGCGATTTGCAAATTTCTTCACGTGTAAAAATCTGCTGCTGCTTGCCTTCCATTTGCCAGAAATTCGTTTAACCTGCTAATCATCCCTGAATCATTGCAAGAGTGAGCCTGGACTAATATTAACTAGATACCACTCACCCTGAACCGCTAGAGGGAATTAAAAGCATTTTAACATATTTTCACTCCATTGCCCGCACATATAAAAGCATTTTGCCTGTGTTTTCAACGTCTGTAGTCTAAGTTGCTGGGTTAACTGAATCACATTTAATTGCATTTCTGAGAACTGTGTGCCTTCCTTCCATTTCCTTGCATTGCATAAAAGGGGGGGGTGAATTGTCCAAGAAAGTGATTACATTGTCTTTGCTGAAATCCTATCAAGTTATTTTCCGTACTGCATTTCATTCCACATTGCATCCATTTGAAACCATAAAAGTATTGTTGCTATCTTATCCATTTCATGTCAACTCCTTAGTGATTATCAAGAAGTGTGCTAGTGCCAGATTCTCCGTTGTTAATCTTTATCATATCCGATTAAGTGTGCTATTCAATTATTAATTTATTATAAAGCGTGATATATATATATATATATTGTTTAAATTATCAATTAAACCTTTTAACTTGCAAAACAGAACTACTTCTTGGCTCAGTGGGGTCAGGAGGATTCCAAGAGAGGGGTGTTATATAGGGGTAGTCATCCAGAACGCATGAACTGGACATAAAGTTATATCAATAAGGGTTTTCATTCAGTGTTATAGACTAGGCGTTGACTTAGCTGTAGTGTTGAATTGAATCCTCTTACAGGACGTATCTCTTCTTTTGGCGGGGGTATTAGCTACGTGTGTTTTGCTGCATCGCGCTAGTCAGACGGTGAGTCGCACACGCTCTTTTTCCCACTGCGGGTGCCCCTGTGTATCGCACCCATTTTTGATGTCATAGTAGCCTGCGTGTCCCACACGTACGCATTATTCGTGTTACTGGGTGCCACCGCGTACTGCGGGAGGTTGAATCCACGCACGTAGGCTGCAGGGTTGCGTGCACGGTTTTACTGAAGTTTTGGGGTGCCTGAGTGTTGCGTGACCCATCACTACATCACCGGGGTCACATACAGCCTTGCAGGTGCAGGGGGGCTGTTAACATCTTGCTTCCCACCCCCTTCACCCCAATTGCCCAGGTCAATTGTGGTGTACACCTCCCATTGGCACCACTCCATCTGTGCCGGCACTACTACATCTGTGCCATGGTTGGGAGGCCACCAAAGGTGAGGGGCGCCTCAGCTGGGCGTCCTCCTCGTGGCGGGCGTGGTCGGGGATGTGGCCGTGGTGACCAGGGAGTAGGGGGACTCCAGGGTGTCCAGGGCGGCCACAGAGGGGGAAGAGGCAGGGGTGCGCCACTTGAGCACAATGTTGTGCCATGTGTCGGTGCAGTCATGCCACCACCCCCTGTGGTTCCGGGGGATGCAGCTTCTGCATCTGGCACTGGCGCCCGTGTGACCCGGCAGTCTGTTCCATCGACTGCCACAGGCCTAAGGGTAGTGGTAGCTGCAGGTGCAGCTGTGGACACCGCCACCCAGGCTCAGGGTCTGCCAGCGCAGGCTGCGTTGGCACTTGAGGAGCCCTTGGTAGATCTCCAACAGGCCAGGAGGGAAACCATAGGGGCAGGCCAGGCTGCTCAGACCAAGACACGTGTCCCTGGGGCAGTCATGTCATCTGCTGCCCCGAACAGCCGGGTGTTGGCAAGTGCAGGGGCAGATGCACCCAACAACACCCCGGTTGTGAGTCTGCCAACCAGGACTGTTGCGGTCAATGACCCTGCCACAGCTGATGTTGCTGCGCAGGGTCCCTTAGAGGGCACCCAGCTGCCACTGACACAAGTTAGGCCTTTGGTCGTCCCTCCACCTGCCACTCCCTCGGCTCAATCCACCGAACCCACTGGCCATACTGGTCAGGGCGGCATTAGCCAGCCAGGGCCTGCGCCACAGTCCAAGAGGAGGAAGGTTGCACCTGCATCACAGGCTGGGACCCCACACACAGCCACGACCTCCTGCACGTCGAGGAAGAAGCCTTTCTGCAAGCAGGAACTGGACTTCCTCGTGGACTACGTGCGGGGCCACAGCCGTGACATGCTAGTGGGTGCCAATAGTCAGACTACAGCTGCCCAACGTGACACCCACTGGAAGCATGTTGCGGAACATGTCAGTTCATTCGGCCATGAGGTGCGCATGGCGCAAGAGTGCAAAAAGCGTTGGAATGACATCAAACATAGCACTAAGGCTAAGCGTGCCTCTAATTACAACTTGACTCTGGTGACTGGCGGTGGGCCTGCACCAGAGGAGGAAGTGCTCACTCCGCATGAGGCACTCGTTGCGGAGTTCATACCACCTGAATTGGTCGAAGGAGTGGGAGAGATGCTGGACTTTGATGCCCAGTCCAGTGAGTGTTGATGCGTGTTTGTTGAGGACGTGTGTGTTTCACTTGTGGGATGTGTTGTGCATGATTGCCACTACATGTGACGTGTACATGGTTCTGATGTGTAAGTAATGCAATGCTTCCGTGATGCATGTCTCCTCTGCCTGCATGCGGGGACTCCATGTAGGCATGCTCCCTTGCCCCTCCTCCGCCACTCTGCACCCCAGTTCCACCTTTGCACTGGTCTGCTTCAATCTTGCCAATGTGTACTTTCTTGTTCATGCGTCCTGTGTAGATGCTAACTTCCAGCGTAGAATCTGCCAGACACATGCCATGTGGTACAGCCTTAGTACTTGATGCAGGGTCTCTCACTTGTACTGTGCATAGGTCAGATGTCCCGCAGGGACATGAGTGCCCATTCATGCTCCATGTGCATTGCACGCATGCCCCTATGTGTCCTTGACTGGATGATCACTGTAATACAAGTCCTTGGTTACATACATTGCCTGGCATCTCATCAGCCTTCCCATGTCAACTGTGGCTCAGTCCTGCGTTGCACACATGTTTAGGGTCTGACAATCTGTGTGCCTCACAGGCCTCAGCCTGTTCAATGGCCAATGACTCTGTCTAACTGTTGTTGTGTCTTCTTCACACATGGGCGGCATCCAGAGTTTTCATCATGTGTCCTGCTTACTGTCCCAGCATCATTTGCAGTGTTGTCACTTGAATCACATTAAGCTGTTGATGCCAGTCAACACTGCGTGTCAATACACAGGTGTATGGTCAGCCTTTTGATACCATGCTAGGCATCCCTGCTTTGGTACTGGGGTGGAGGGGTGCTTGGCTTCTAGATATGGTACACATTGAATGCACAATGCACGTGATGTCTGAATTTGACATTGCACTGCCTTCACATTTCCTGGCACACACCATGGATTCCTTGTACATGTAGGTAGTGAGTGGCGTACACATTTTCTGCCCTGCATAGACCCACTTCCATGGAAACTGCCACCTTTCAACAGATCTGATCACAGAAGCAATTCAAAGTTGACCCAGCATGCATGCCAGGTTATATGTTGTGTGTCACATGTCTGCCTGATGCGTTTGCTGTCGGTGTGTGTGTGTGTTGTGTGCTTCTGACATGTGTAGTGACCTTTTTTCTCTCTATTTTTCAGGTGATGATGCAATGGAGGTGGAGGATGGTGTTGTCATGCCAGACACAGGGTTGTTACCACTACATCAACCTGGCACTAGTGGGGGTCGTGGGGTGGTAGGCCACGAAAACCCCCAAGTGCTACAGTCCATCTTGTCTCTGGCTGCCTATGAGTCCAGCCTTGATGACGACTCTGACGTCCATGTTGAGTTGGATGAGCATCAAGTCCATGTGTCAGGGGTGAGTGATTCTGATGTGGACACTCCTCTGTCCGCGACACCTGCACTGAGGAATCAGACAGTCTTGGTTCCTCCGCCCGTGGTGGATCGGGACGCAGGTGACATCCACACCAGTCACTGATGTGCCTGGGACATCACGTCGACGGGGGCATGTAGTCGTGCAGCCGCAGGCGGTGCCAACACAGCGAGGACCCCCGGTCCTTGGGTCCCGCAGGAGTTAAGCCCGGCAACGCGGTCACCGCGCGAAACCGCAGTATACTGAGTGGGAGCAAGACATGACTGCCAATTCCGAACGGCAGGGGGCAGCAATGGATAACATCGCTGAGAGCATGGAGCGTGTGGCCCGATCTGTGCTCCCCCCTGCTAGTCAGGTGCTTCTCCAGCAGCAGGCGGCACGGCCCACGGCCCGCTCGCTCAGGCTGGGCATGGCGGCCTCAGACAGGGCACGCCAGGCTGAAATGTCGTCTCTGCGTCAAGCAATTGCTGCTCACGCAGAGGCGCACATGGATGCCCTGAGGGAGGAGTATGCTTCCCTCAAATCCACTCTGGGTGTCCTTATGATGTCCCAGAGGCAGCGGGCAGAGGAGAGGTTTGCACAGCTTGAGCGTACCATCTCGGCTGAGCTACAGGCTTGCCGGGAGGTGCAGCGGTTGTCCAGCCAGGCCTTGCAGGAGGAACTCCGTGTTACACGTGCTACCTTGCAAGAGGAAGCACGTGTATCACGTGAGGTTCTGCATGCAGACCTACGTCACATCGCCACACAGAACCAGGCTCACCCGCCCGGCGGACTTGCTGCCGACGAGGGGCAAGCTGCGGCTAGGTGTGGCCAGGCTACTGTGCCATGTCCTCCTTTACAGGATGAGCCAGACTCGGACGACCATCTATCTCCCACATAGGTCGGGCTGTGCAGGCGTTGAGCCCATGGAGTTTTTTTTTTTGGCTCAGCATCATCGCATGTGGGTGTTGAGCAGCACCCTGTACCTCCCCCCTCCTGGGTGCCTCCCCTCCCCCCCGGGTCGTATGTGGCCATTTTTGATTTTTCTTTTAGTTTAGTTAGTTTCTGTTTGATAGTTAGTTTAATTAGGTAATGTAGGTTTTCCATAGTTAGTGTAATTAGTTAATATAGTTTAAAATTGTGCTTTCATGTGACGGTGCGGTGCTTTGTGGCTTTTGAAGGCATCCACTGTCTGTTCCAGCTGGGCCCTTCAGGCTTGTCTTGTTTATGTGTTTGCTGCTTGGGGTCCTTGACTCACATATGCCACTCCTGCCTCCCTTATCCATGGGCTCGCAAGGATGGTTCGGTGTCACAACCTTTTACACAAGGGCTTTCGACTGTCATATCTGTGGCATGTCTGGTGCTGTGTGACTTGTGTTTACACCCCTAGTGGGGATGATTTTGGTGTCATTGTCCACTGTTCAGCTTTTGCTAGATGGGGTGTTTCATGATTAATGTGTACATTCATTGCTGTGCATTGTGTAGTATGTTTCTTATCTTTACTGTACACGTGCTTGTTGCAATTCATGCCGTAGATAGTGTTCCACACTTTGGATGTGAAAGACGGACTGATGGTTTGATTTCTGATGTGACTCTCTGACATGGTCAAGTAATGAGATGCCTGAAGAGACACACACAGATGACTTTGAAGCATTAATCATGTGTTTCATGCCCTTTCTGCAGGGGGATGAGCCTCCAGAGCACCTTTGCCAGCAGACATGGACCATTGGACGTCTGAATTCTGGACACGTTTGTTGGTGCCCACATGCACATGTGTGCACAAGCAGAGGCACAGGGATTGCAGACCTACATCCTAAAACTGCTGACGTGTTCCAAGGAACTCCAGGCAAGGTGAGCAGCACAGGGGGGCCACAACACAGCAAAGCTTGCACCAGGCGAGTTGCACATGCATGCTTAGTCACAGCACTGAGGGTGAGCTTGGACGAATATTGGTGTTGAAGCACACAATGCAGCTCAGATGTGTTGGTGGACTGATGGCTGTTGATTGTAAGGTTGTCTGGGACATCTGCAGGGGCAGTGGCACATACCCTCCGGTACACCAAGGTCCATTGAGGCACTTTTATCAACCATGTAGCCTTCCGAGACATGGAAAGGGGCAGCTCACAGGGACATACAGCAAGGGACATACTCGGGTGCAGTGCATTTCATTTCCATGTACATTTTGATGAATGCACTGCCAACTTTGTTTCGGTCATGGTGGTACACAACTTGCTCTGAAGTCATGGCTTGCTATATGGGTATGTCTGCTTACCCAGGGAACATTGCATGTTGTGTGAATTGTGACACATTGGTGTTCCATTTGCCACGCACCCACCGGCGGCTGACTTACTGCATTGACTGTGTATGACCCATCACAGGGGTAATGTTATATATGGGTACAAAGCATCTACACCAGATTGTCTGTTTGTAGAGTAGTTTGTTGCTATGGAGCATGTTTGGTGGTGTGTTTTTGTGTAATTGGCACATACAGGTTGTTGACTGTGGCTCTCTTTGCAGCATTGCAGTGCTCCTGTAACCGGACCTGAGAGTGCGCAGGCAGGAGGCCAGCACTCAAAACCAGAGCTAAGTGTCTTGTTGTTTTTCTTTCAAACTGCTCTGCATAGGCTTGCTGGGGGGTGCACTAATGCATGGATGAATTTGTAATTCAATTTGGTATGTTTTTTTCCCCCTAATCACCCAGAATCCTATGCAGTTTTGAACCCTGTACCCTCTACCCGGTGTTCCTGCTTCCCGTACCTATCCAAGCAACGTTCCCTAACCCTCTTTCCCCGCTGGGGTTGCGGATGCCTGTGTAAGCCCCAAACTTGCAGGCGCCAAAACCCTAGAGGGGGTGGTTGGTGACACTCCTAAGCCTGAACTACAGAAGGCCATGACAATGATGTCCAAGTTTGTTCGGATTGTGTATGTGTTCATGCAGGTAGTACATTTTTGTGCATTCCCTACTTTCATGTGTCATTCCTCCTCCCCTCTCCTGCCACTTATTCCAGTTATCCAGTGTGCCAACACCTGTCCCGACTGCATATCCCTGACCCTCCTTCCCCACCAGGGTCTCAGGGGCCTGTGTGAGTTTGACCTTGCAGGCACCCGGGACACGGTGGGGGTGGTTGTTTCATGACACTCCCGCACCTGTACACGGGACCTCTGACAGTACACATCCGTTCATGGTGCATCATTCTATGTTATGTACCACACATGGTTCACATCCTGTTGTGACATTGTTTTACTGTGCTACCTTGGTTGTTGCATCATTGTGGTAGTATTTGGCCTTTGTGAGGTACTGCTACGTCAAGTCATCTACTGGAGGGTGTTCTGGTTCATTTTTCTGGCTTGGATTTTGTGATTTTGGAAATGAGTGTGGATTCTGAGGGTGCAGGCACCTTTTTACACACAAGGTGGGAGATGGTGACGAAGGGGAAAGGTGATCCTGTGGCCATGTGGAATTGAGGGTTGAAGGCTCCATGACCCAGGTGCAGTTGTTCAGTGGGTCATAGTCATTTGTGAGGGAGGGGGGGGTGTTATTGATAGTTGCCTTACCCTGCAGTGTGATGGGAACCCTGACATTGTGATGGTGGTATCCGATGTACATGTTGTGTTCTGCTGATCAATGCCTGTTCATGTGTTGTGTTTACCTTTCAGGTGCGAGGGGATAGTTGTGGTTTGACATGATGGGGTGTACACATGGTGAATGTTCACATGTGATGTGTAGAGAACACTGATGGTCACTTGATTGCACATGCATATGTTGAGTGCATGTCCTTGCTGACCCACACACTTGCATTCTGATGCACTACATGTACAACCACCCTTGCATATCCATGTGTACACTGTTTGCCTTCTGGTGCCCACTGTGTCCCTGCAGCACATGTTCTGTGACCAATTATGGATCCTGTACATGCCTAATTTGCTTTTTGATGTGGTCTGTCGCTTAGATGAGATGCTCAGGGTGTGCATCACCCACAATGGCTGTTCACTGTGCTGTACGCTGAGCAGTGTGTTGCAGGAGTAGGACACAGCACACAGAAGCTGCAGTGTTGATTTTGCAATGCACAATGTGCATGTAGACAGGCATTCATTGTTATGTTACGTCTACAACTCTTGTAATGCATTTGGAAATGACTTATTTGGAGTGGGAGGTTGTTGGTCAGTAATTTCAACTGATTCCAGGTCAGGCATCATTGTCTGATGCCACTGTACATTTTGGACATGGCAATGTGTACCTTATTGTTACTGTGTTGGTGTATGGGTATTGCTTGCCATGTCATGTTGTGGTTTGGGAGGGTTTGAGTGACATAACAGTGATGGCCATGGCCTGTTTTGCAGGAGTGTGTGATTCACACCTTGCATGTCAGGGTCATCCGCTTCTCAAAGCAACTAGCTGGGGGTAGATCTCTCTCCGCGGCAGGGCCCTCCCACTGGAAAAGCCTTCCTGCCTCACTGGAACTTGAGGAGAACCATCTCCGGTTCAGGAAGCACCTCAAGACCTTCCTCTTTGCTTCTGCTTTGTCTCTGCCTCTCCCTTGCTAAATTCTTCACTGGAACTGCACTGGATCTGCAACTGGGCCACCCTCACCGACCTCGGTCCCTGGCCCAGCCACTCTCCACTTGCACTGCCTCCCTGGCAACCCCTGCACTGCGGGACTGTCTCTCTATCCCTACAGCCCCCCCTTCCCAGCACTTGTCTGCACTTACCATTGCAGTTGCCACCAGCTGGCCTATGTATTTGTTTTTTGGTCTACTTACCCTGTACTGCACTTCCCCCCTCCCCTTCCCCTTGCACTTTTCCCTTCCCCCTACCCCTGCACTTGTACAATCTAAATGACACCTGGCCTAGTAGTACCGTTGTCTGTCTTCCCTTGTTCCCCCCTCCCTGCCTCATCGCACCTTGAAATACTTGTGTATAGGCCATATCATGTCATGTCATATGTGTGCCTTTTGGTCACACAGGATAGCTTGTGTTTAAGTAGCCAGGGATGCAGACAATGTGGCACTTCCATGGCAACTATCTCAGGGTGGTAGGGTTGTGACAGTTGACTGTCTCTTTGTTATCATCGATTGTCACCTGGTATGTGCCAGGCCTGTGTGCACTCCGCAGGGGTGGGAGTTTAGGTGAAAAATGTGGCCACAAGCTGGGTCCGGGCTTCCTCGCCACGTGCCCTGTCCCCTCCCATGGGCAGCGCCTGTGCCTGTGGTTGGGGATGTGGGGGCACCACCATGTCCACCGGGATGCCCTGCCGTGTTGCAACATTGTGCAGGACACATGCTGCCACAATGATCCTGCACACTACTGGTGGTGCATAGAGTAGCTGCCCGCCAGAGCGGTCAAGGGAGCGGAAACGTGACTTGAGCACCTCGAATGTGCGCTCCACTATGGCCCTGGTTGCAATATGGGCGGCGTTGTATCTTACCTGGGGTGGTGTGGTGGGGTTCCGGATTGGCATCATCATGTGGTTGCTCAGAGGGTAGGCACTGCCCCCTGGGGAGGTGTAAATGGTTGTGATTATTGGGGTTTGTTTATTTGTGTGTGTGTGTGTGTGACATGCATGCATGTGCAAGGGCATATGTACTCACCTAGGAGCCAGGTGTCGCCATGCTGCCCAGCTTCCAGGGCCCGGCTCAGGGCGGACATTCTGTATATGAAACTGTCATGGGTGGAGCCAGTGTAGTTTGCATAGACAGAGGTGATGATTCCCTTTGCATCGCATACCACCTGTACATTGATGGAATGCCAGTGCTTGCGGTTTCGGTAGATGTGCTCAGTGGCCCTAGGTGGACGTAGGGCCACATGGGTGCAATCTATGGCACCGAGCACTTTGGGGAAGTGTGCCACCCTGAAAAAATCCAGGACAACGGCCTGCCTTTCTGCGGGTGTTCTGGGCATGTATATGTGCCTGCGGACGGAGGGGCTCGCTGTCATGATTGCCAGTACCTGGTGTAGGCAGCGTGACTGCGTGGCCTGTGAGACCCCCACCCACTATGGCAGTAGTCCGCTGAAATGACCCAGTGGCCAAAAAATGCAGGACATTGAGCAGCTTCTCCAAGGGGCTTAATGCTTGGGAGCAAAGGGTGGGGGATGTAAGGTCATCTTCCCACTCCCTGACCAGGTCTAGGATGATGTGGGGTGGAAACTTATACCTGCCGTAGACCTGGTCGTCAGGCATCCCAAAAAGGCTTGTCTGTGGTGCGAGAATGCGTGCCCTGGCTATTCTCCTCCTCCTGCGGTGTCCCACGATCAGTGCTGCGACAAATGGGGCATTCAGCGTAGCTGTGTATACGTGTTTGTTGTTTGCGCGCACTTTTATACTGTGCGTGGGGATGCTTCTGCCTGCCTTCGTGTGGCGGACGCGTTGACACCTGTGTGCTTCTTTTGCCGTGCGCGGGTTTCCCGTGTTCGAATCCATGAATACGGGTTGTTGGCGGGCGTGTGGGCGCTCCGTGTAGTTCCGTGCAGTACTTCCCCAGTTACGCCTTCTTTTTCATGCATTATTCTCCATTCCGCGTGTTACGCCCACTGTTCCGCCCACTTTGGTTGTGTGCGCCGCTCTATGTGCGCTTTTGCTGTGCGCACAGCGCACGCCGTTTGGTGGAGTGTGTGCCGGCATGCTCCATGCAAGGATTTGGCACACGGACAGCGGGAAACACGCGCAGCATCTTCCTTGAATCGCACAGGTGCGCGTGCGCTGGGTTTCTCACGCTTGCGCCACCTTGCGCCTGCTTGCGCTGGGATTTTTGGCGCACGTTTGCTCCATGAATCGACCCCTAAATAGTTTAGAAAAATCAATCTCAAACACAGCAGGCTTAGAAAAGATGTTAAAATTATCCTTAAATTGCAGAGTAATGCTTAAACGTAACCTTGACGTGGACCAAGGACTAGTTAATGGAGCACTGGGTACAGTTGTTGGCTTTCAAACATACCCACGCGAAAACAAAATTCAGTTTGTCAATATACTCTTTGACAAACTTTCAGAAGTAAAAAGGATAGGACGCTCAACAGCTAGATTCCTTCTCTTCAAAGATATGTATGTACGCAGAGAACAATTTTCTCTAACTCTTGCATACGCAGTCACGATTCATGAATCACAAGGTCTTACCCTAGACAATGCAATGATAGATATTGGTAACACAGTCTTTAAAGAAGGCATGAGCTATGTAGCACTATCACGCTTATGTACACTTGACAGTCTATTTCTAATCAACTTTGATCCAAGTAAAATAAACGCTAATATTCCTTGCATTTTAGAATACAATAGACTTTGCTCACTATACACCCCCCACCTAAACACATATTCTGTTCCACAAAAAGTAAAACGCTATAAAAGAAAAATAAATCAAACAGAAATGCAACAGGATGTCACTGCAAATCCTCCAAAGAGAGTAAAAGAAACTAATACTTCACCAAGTACCACAAGCAAAAAAGAATCAATTAGGGAAAGTAAACCAGGTACTTCTTTAAAGAAGGAAGACAAACTCCAAAAAAAGCAGTTAGATAAAGAACTACCTGGACCATTTAAATTCTCAAATATAGTTGGTGTAAGTTGCTACGCAAATGTAGCAATGAATATTCTATTTCAACTACCATCAATTGTTGACAACATTTACTTACACTGTACAGACCCATTGTGTTTGCAAATGTTAGTACCTCACATAAATGCAGCAAACAATCCTGGCAACACGTATAGTGTTTATGGAATAAGACAACAATTGGACTACTGTGCTGGAATGGTGATGTTCACTATAAATTCACAGGAAGAGCCACAAGAATTTCTAATGTACTTACTACAAGTACTGGAAAACAAAAACATACCTATAAATGAAATCTTTCAGATTTCATACATGTGGAAACATACATGCACTCTCTTTAACAATGTGACACAAGAAGAAATCCCCAATGAACGCTTCATATATATATATCAATACCAAATTGTGAATCCATTCCATTTCAGCGACTTGTACAAAATGCAAACCATGGTAGATTATACTCTACCTGCCATTCAGATAATCGCTCCACGTTAGTAATACAAACACATAGTAAATACGTAATACTAATGCTTCTACGTTACAATGCAGATGGTACCAAAAACAACTGCAAGCTGACTGGATTCACACATGGTCAAGTATCACTTGGTAAGAAAACCTTCACAACAATAGGTATAATCTACCACACAGGAGGACCAACCAATTCAGGGCACTACACTGCATATATAAAAAAGAAATGTGGATGGTTTGAATGTAATGATAGTACCATTACTCTAAAGCAGAGATTACCAGGAAATCTTACAAACGCTTATTTGATGTTCTTAAAACCAAAATTTGATAACTAAACTGTATTTAAACCCTAAGTAAACTTGTGTTAAAACAAAAATGAACTGTTACAATACTCCAAAAGCTTATAAGCAAATATGAATGTGATATGCTGCGGTGGTTGTTGCCAGGGCATAGAGTCTTGGGTGCATGGCCAAATGGCCATGCACCCAAGACTCTATGCCCTGGCAACAACCACCGCAGCATATCACATCCATAGAGTCAAACATTTCAACTATGGTCTATGGAAACTTTTAATGTCCGTGGACATTATGAGTGTTCTTAGAACACTTTCAACTTGCCAGCGAACAATACGGACAGCGTTTTCAGGAAACCCCCTTAGAACATTTCAGAACAACGTGATAAGTTCTTAGAACACTTTCAACTTGACAACGAACAATACGGACAGTGTCCTCAGGACACCCCTATTTTGTTTATTTGCGAACATTTCAGGACACTGCAAGTGTTCTTAGAACACATTCAACTTGACAGAGAACAATACGGACAGCGTTCTCAGGACACCCCCTACGAACATTCCCCGGACACCGCGAGTGCTCTTAGAAGCGTCTTCAGAACACCACCATCTTGTTTATTTGCGAACATTTCAGGACACCGCGAGTGTTCTTAGAACACATTCAACTTGACAACGAACAATATGGACAGTGTCCTCAGAACACCCCCATTTTGTTTATTTGCGAACATTTCAGGACACCATGAGTGTTCTAAGAACACATTCAACTTGACAGAGAACAATACAAACAGCATCTTCAGGACACCCCCTACGAACATTTCAGAACAACACGAGAGTTCTTAGAACACATTCAACTTGACAGAGAACAATACGGACAGCCTCCTCAGGACACCCCCATTTTGTTTATTTGCGAACATTTCAGGACACTGTGAGTGTTCTTAGAACACATTCAACTTGCCAGTGAACAATACGGACTACGCCTTCAGGACACCCCCTACGAACATTCCAGGACACCGGGAGTGTTCTTAGAAATGTCTTTAGAACACCCCCATTTTGTTTATTTGCGAACATTTCAGGACACTGCGAGTGTTCTTAGAACACATTCAACTTGACAGAGAACAATACGGACAGCGTCTTCAAGACACCCCTACGAACATACCCCAGACACCGCGAGTGTTATTAGAAGCGTCTTCAGAACACCACCATCTTGTTTATTTGCGAACATTTCAGGACACCGCGAGTGTTCTTAGAACACATTCAACTTGACAGAGAACAATACGGACAGCGTCCTCAGGACACGCCCATTTTGTTTAGTTTATTTGCGAACATTTCAGGACACCGCAAGTGTTCTTAGAACACATTCAACTTGTCAGCCACAACCCCCATTCATATTTGCGAACATTTCAGGACACAGCGAGTGTTCGACAACGTCTTCAGAACACCCCCATTTTGTGTATTTGCGAACATTTCAGGATACTGCGAGTGTTCTTAGAACAGTTTCAGTTTGCTTGCGAACAGAACGGACACATATTGAGTCCTCAGAACACCCCCCATTCAGTATATTTAGAACATTTCAGAACACCCGTGATGTCCGCAGACAAATCGAACACAAAAAGAATGTCTAACACATAAAAAACACAACTTTCATCCTATCTCATACACTCCCACCCTCCCCAAACACTCCTACACACCAACACACTCTACTAAATACAAATTTTGGACAAAGTTTCACCGCGCTGTCCGCGGACGACCGCGAATCCAAGATGGCGGGCGCTACCGAAAATCTGACGCGCTTCACGCTCCATGCCGTCCAATCAGCGAACACGTTGCATGTCCGCGAACATCACGCAAGCCGATTGGCCAATCAGGACACTGTCCGCGGAGCGAACAGGGAAGTGTGTCCGCGGACTGAACACAGATATCACTAATTTTTTTTACCTACTTTTTGGTCATTTTAAAAAAAACTACTGGACGGATTTTCGGGACCAAGCCGCTGCTCCTGGTCCAAATTTGGTGAAAATCCGTCTGGCGGTTTGGGCTGTAGACGCGAGCAAATTTTTTTTCCCATTCAGTCTATGGAAAAAAAAAAAGTTTTGGGACCCCCCCTATACCTTTGCCCCCCTGGACGAATCCTCACCAAACTTTGCAAAAAAATTCAGAGTGACCCTATGGAAACAGCAACTTAACCATAACTACATGGCCACAACTGTGGCCATGTAATATAATATATATATATATGTCTATAGCCCACCGAACAATGACAACTGCAGGTACCTAGTGAGTGCATAGTTATATTTTCTTTACCTCCTCCCTGTTGTTCAACCAATCACTCAATGGCCAATTTCCTGAGAAGCCTCAGTGAAAACAGGAGCGAGGAATCAAGCTGTAGTAAGCAAAGAATGTCCACCTCAAGGGATGAAAACATCACAATTATGTTGACTTAGTCTCCCACAGTACTCATGTTCTGGTTTACCTGGTGCAACCAGTAGTACTGGACCCAGAAGTGAAAAAGATGAAAAGTGCTGCTGCAACTAAGATTTCATCTGGTCATTGGTCATCTGGCACAAGTGCATCTAGGACATGAGACCTATGCCCCTCCCATCCCTAATCAAAGTTAATGTTTTGGGACCTCTTCTTTTCTTTACCTCACTCCTTTTCTTCCTTCCTGAAGTTGTCTTCAAGACGTTTCCTGTGCAATTGGTTAGCTGGTGCTTGTGAGTCTGGTGTATGCACAATATGCCTCACCTACCCACTTACCTCTGCCCCTTTCTTTCATGACTCTTTACCACCATCTACAGACACACCACAGGTGCCGAAACGTCCAAGATGAGAATACAGGATTATTTTCTGCAGCTTCAGTACCTTACATGACCAACCAAAAACACCAGAGACACAGTTCTGTGCCTTTCAGAGTCTCTGACATTACCAAATGAGTACTATCTGCCACAAAGAGTGATGCTCTCATCTTATCCTCTACCCCTCCCCCCCGTGAACTGCATGGATCCCATTACGCTCAAGTGGTGAGACCATGCAGCCATCTCATTCAGCTTACAACACTCCCTAACAGTAGACAAAGGACATGGCGGCACTTCACTTCTAGAAATGTTTTCAAGCAGACCAACTGGATAACAGTTTTGCCAACTTCCCTGCCTCTTTTAATCTCACTGTGCTCTTAGAAACTTTTAGCCAATCTTTAAAGGAATTCACAGATATGTTTGTTCCAGATATATTGTGCAGCACAAGAAGCACACTGTCCACACATGGTACACTAAAGAACTCTCTATCAGCAAACAGTTAATTAAGTCTGTGAGAAATGCTAGAGCAAGGCCCACAAACCAGAGGATTGACAAGCTCCTTGAGAAAGTAGTTGCTAACCAACTTCTTGTGAAAATTGACAAATTGGTCTGTTGCAGGATAGCAATCATTCGACTTCCACACCAAATTCTACACTGAAACAGGCACCATCCATGTGGTTTATGATGCCCTTTGGATAATTTGAGACCTATGCCGGATAGTCCTCCTGAACAACACAGCTGCCTTGGACATGGTTGACCATCACACACTACTCCCACTCCTTGCACCCAGTAGTGGCATCTTGCCACAGTCCAAAAATGGATGGCTCACATCCTACCTATCTGGCAGGCACCAGGCTGTCGAGGTGGGCTCTATCAGGTCTGAATGCTGCCACATTACCTGTGGAGTGCCTACGGGTGCTCATCTATCACTGGGCATCTTTATTCTCTAGATGGAAACCCTGTGCTCACTCCTAGATGACCCCAACATCGCAATACACCAGTACACAAATAGAACCATTCATATATGGATGGCAAGTGCTTAATTAACACCAGCAACACAGAGTTTGTAATCCTGCACTACCCCTCCAAGCAGGAATCATATAAAGTGGATTGGATGAAATGGGCTTGGATGAGTCTAAACCTCACTTCAGCCAGTGATAAATATCCCTAGGCTTCATTGTGATAGCAATCAATCCTTCCAAAATACATTGTGAAGTGTGTTTGGCAGTACCTGGCAGGAGACCATGTTTAACTTTTTGCGAGTCCAGGTGTAGTGGAGTCTTTCAAAACTGTCTACTGGTTTGGAGGTGGAGACTGAAACTACTCAAATAGTAATACACACCGCGGACATGCACTGTGTGTGCAGTACATTTGGCAGTGTTCATCAGAAGGCACAGCATGGCTCGAGATCAGAGAGACTTTTAAATGGAAGTGCAGTGTGAGTGCCACTCTCATTGATTCAAGCCTCATAATAGTTTTGTATTCCTGTAATTATTGACTTGAGAAAGTGTGTGCTTTCCCCTCATGGCTATTATTCCTGTACATCCACCAGAGTCATTTTTGACCCATGTACCTTAGGAGTGGAGCCAAGACAATTGCTGAATGTGGATATGGTCCAGGACCGGACAGATGGACAATTACAGACTTGAAACTAATGCACTTGGCCTTTGACCTCACGTTTCCTCTATCTCCAGGAGAAAGACCCTCAAGTGTAGAGGTAGCAGCTCCAACTGGGCTGGGCATGTGTGAGCAGAGAGAACGGTGAGACATGGTGGTTGTAAAGGTAATAGCTGTGGCCCAAGGCAGCATTATCACCGCCTTCTTTAACACGGTGTGGGGAAAGGCGACGGACCTTTCAAAAAAGCATGTGACTCAAATAAGATCTGCAAGACAAGAAGTCCCTGCAACACCACATAGTGATGTCTACAGTGAGAGTGATGGGCTTGAAATAGAAAGCTTAACTGGGTAAACAGATGCAATGAATGGCTGGCAGTGTGAGGTTTATGCCTCTCCAGATCTAACGAAATCTCGGTCTATGACTCTAATTTTTTTGCGACACATAACACGACCCCAGCTCTCTCTCCACGCAGGAGAAAACCGAATGAGTCACACAACATGGACCAGTCCATAAATAAGGAGGGGTACGAGACTCCAAACCCGGTGCTGGAAGAGATCAATCAGGCGCTGAGCATCCTGGTTACATTGGTTTGTTGCATGAAGGCCGAAAAGTGGAAGTCAAAATGCAGGCCACATTATTGGAATTATTGGTATTCAAATTCAATAATGTGGGCATCTGTCAAAAGATAAAATACTTCTTGAACTTAAACAAAACTAACCAAAGGACACTGATGGAATTAGGAGCAGCGGACCTCAGAGGAAATCTAATGAATGCACCTGAGAGTCAGTCCGTGCCCCTAACTTGTGGGAACAATGTGTGGCCTGAGTAGCACACAAACCCAAGTATGCAAAGGCAACCAAAGCTCAGAAGACATGTTGCAACAGACACAGTGGGAGGTTGATACACACAAAGAGGTCACGCAGCCTACAGCCACATCCTTAAATGCTGAACATACAATTTCATCAGGTGAAGAAGACCTTACTCAAAATGTTCAACCTAGGAAAGCAAGAAAGAAACAGAAAACCAGGAAAGTATTGGACATGGCAAAAGAAGATGAAGTTACACAGGACCAAGTTGAAGCAAAGAGGAAAAACACCAATAAACAATCCTCTAGCAAGTTCTTACATACATTATCTAAACAGCCCTCAGTCATGGCAGTACAAATCAGCAAACAGGACCAACTATTAGATCTGAAAAAAGGTCTCCTTCAGTGACTGGCAATATAGACAATCCTACTGCCACAGTAACTAAAGTTAACAGGAGTACACAAGTGCCCATCATGGTGGAAGAAATAGAAACACAGACTAGCAGAGAGACGCAAAGCTTGCCTTCTGTGAATGCCTGGTTAAATGTTGATGAGCAGTAATAATATTTCAATACTCTGGCGTATTGTGAATGGAATAGAAACCTCATAATCATGTGAGCAGTTAAATGCAGTGGCATAGCTGGTTTGGGTAGCCCATTTCGATAAGATATATGAATTGGATATTCTAAATATCAATTTTCAATTAGAATTGAATCCAGTGGATTGGCAATTAGAAGTGGACAAAGAACGAGTCCTGGAAATTCTGGTTAGAATTAGCATATCAAGGGCCTCGGGACCGAAATAACTTTGTCATTTTGTGTTCAGTGGGTGGTACTTTTGGCCCAACTTTTCAAAGATGTGATAAAAACAAATTATTTTCCGACCACCTGACATATGGCACATGTGGTCCAATTTACAAAATGCACCTAAAGATGATCAGGGAATTATCGGCCAATCTCTATTCTTGACACAGAAAGCAAGGTGTTTGCTGCCATGCTGCGCGTCATGTGGAGAATTGGGCACAGGAGACGGGTATAATCCTAAAGTTGTGAACCAGTTTTTGGAAGATAATGCATAAGTCTCTAAAAGTTATTTTTATTGAAATGTATTGAAGCCACAGCCTGGTAAAAATCATACTCCTCAGTATTCATTGCAACAGTTGATCTAACTGCAGCTTTTGACAGAGTAAATTGGGACCTCCTGTCGAAGAAGCTACAGGCGTTGGGAATTCCTTTTGGTTTACTAAGGCACATAATTGGCTTACACGAGAATTCCCCAATGCAAGTCAGACTAAATCAGGACAGTGCACTTTCTGGTAAGATTCTTGTTCGATGAGGTGTTAGACAAGGCTACGTTCTCGCGCCATGTATATTTAATCTATACACCTAAGATATAGGGGAATATCATTTGTTTCACCTAAATTAGCCCATTTGAAAATAATGTGGCTCAGTTACACGGAAGCGCCTCTCTTATTCGTTTGCACAGAACGAGGTCTACCATACTTACTGGATGCATTTAATGGCTATGCTAGTGCAAACTCTGGCAATAAAACCCACAGAACACAACAATCAAGACTAAGGTATCTTCATATATACAGTGATTAGTAACAGAGGTACTAGAAAGGGTGGACAATTTTATTTATTTAGGTTTTCCAGTGCATTCCATATGCAGTATTTCTAAAGTAAAGGAATGGGTTAGAGCATGCATAATGGCAATGGTAAACAAAATGAAGCATGTAGATCCTAAATTTGGTAAGTGTTCGGTGAGACCAATTGTTAGATTTTAAGAATGAAAGCTTTTACCTAGAATTTCATACAGAATTTAAACTTTTTACCTGTGGATTTTAAAGATTTTGATATGTTTGGAAGGTCTGATCTGGAAAGCTGTGCTGAGTCAAAACTCCCTTCCCATTTCTGTTTCACGCTATCAACTTGTTTTGTGTTCACTGGAGGTTAGAGCACACTGGAGACTATAATCTTTTTATAGAAAATTACTGGTACCTGTGAAAGACTTCCTGTTTTTAGATCTGAATCTGGCAAATTCTGGTCAGAACACTTACTATTTAAAAGAGTGTTTGCCATTCTGTTCTGGGTTGCTCACTAAAATTGGAATAACTGACATTGACCTTATGAGTAACCCAGAGAGGGATAAACATATATTGTATATGGCCAATTGGGTGCAAACCACTGAGGAGTTTCATTCCTGTGAATCTCTCGATCCTCTGAGAATGGACCATAAGAAACAAGGTGTGATTGCCCTATATCTGTACAGATATCCGAACAGATATGTCAGAAGATCCTTATTGCGGGTGCGTGGCTTGGCCCCGACAGAGATTGCTGCCTAGCTCCGGCACGCTGCTCTGGTGGATTGGCACTGCCTTTATCCCTCTTCACTTAGCTCATATTTTGCTTTCTTGGTGGCCTATTTCCTGCTGTTGAACGTCCGGGGGACCATGGCTCCTTCTGAACAGCTACATTTCGGCCGCATTTCCTCACTTGGAGCCTTCGTTGGGCCGAGCCTGCAGCTGCGTCGTCCCATGAAGGAAGCTGCTGGTGTCTCCTGTCCGCTGCTCGGCCTCTGTGATGCAGGAAGCTCTGCTGACACTGGTAACAAGTTTTCTTCAGAACACAGGCTTTCTTCACAAATAAACTCCTGACATCAATATTGTCCTAATTTTAACAATATATTAAGTTATTTTTGAGATTTTTTGCCAGAATCTTTCCCTTTGGAAGGGCTTGCCCGCATAATGACTGCTTTTTAAGGGAGAACTAGCTTTATTTTTCTTTTTGTCTCATGTCACCTCATAAAGCTTCTGCTTCTTACTACTAATGATTTTCTTCTAACCACTCCCTCAAGCAAATCAATAATTTGTCTGGGCTCAAGGATTATTCCACAGGTTTGCTTTTGCATGCTTGATGATTCTTTGCTCTCTCCAAGGGAACTAACACAGCTAATTTTCCTATCTGCAGTGATATACACTTTTGAGTACTATGGCTTCTAAAAAGGGACAGACAAATGAGACATCCTCGTCAACACCTACTACTGTCAAGAGAGAGAAAAGTGATTCTCCTACACATAAATAAGACACGTTGGATCCCATCATTCAAACAAGAGCTCTTAAACCCTTATGGAGGACACCAATGCTAAACTCCAGCAGCTCGACAATAAATTGTCCATATTTGAATCTCGGATGAATGAGGTGGAAAGGCGTGTTAGTGACGCAGAAGATATCACTAATAGGGTAATTAACCTGGAAACTAAAATTAGTTCCCTACAAACACAGGCTGAGAATCTTTAAAACAGAAATAGGAGAAATAATCTATGTATAGTTGGCCTTCCGGAAGGAATAGAAAAGCATAATCCTATTGCTTTCTTGTATGCCTTTCTACCTCAGATTCTTTACCTGCCAGAATCAGTGCATCAGTGCATCAGTGCATCAGTGCAGATTAACATCCAAAGAGCACATTGATTTTGTCCTACTATCTTGGCTCATAATTCTACTGATCTACCCAGAACTCTCATACTGGCCCACATCACTGTAATAATGGAGACAGACAAACAAATTAAGCAGCTGGCTTGGGTTGCCAAGAACATTTTCAGTTCAACTGCAGCAAGAAGAAAGGAACTCCTCTCCTTTAGACCATTCCTCAGGCAGTTAAACGCTAGATATGGGATTATCCATCCAGCCATTCTCAAAGTGACCCTCAATGGGCATACTTCTACTTTACAGAATCCAACGGATTTGAGAGATTATATCCAATCTCATAAAATAGATGATATGGACACATCAAGACCCCCCACTTGAATGATATCATAACTTCTTTTTGGATAAATATTGAACTATTTCAGACTACTGTATGTCCTTCTCGGTGAACTTTGTGGCAAAGTGAAAGAACTGTTAATTTATATGTGAAAGCAGTTATGAGTGAACTAATTGTACATTGAACTGTAAATAAAAAAAATACTTTGTTTCAGAGGTCATTCATTTTGAATAAAACAATCAAAGAAAATAGTGAAATCCGGGTAAGTACAAATAAATCCAGGTAAGTGAATTTCATTTTGAACCAAATAGAAAAAGGTCAATTTGGCCCATTTAAAAAAGTTCAATTTAGTCATTAGGTCAAATGCTTTAGGTCAAATAGTCCAATACCTGCTCATAGACCATCTCCAGCAATAGAAGTGAATTAGTTCCAATGACATTTAACAAGGAAATGAGAGCAGGATTATACATATTGATATACAATTTGCATATCCTGTTGTTAGATAGATTTTCACTTATGCCATGTTAAGCAGTTGAAGAGTGAACAAACTGCCACACATTCAGGTATATTGTAATGATGTGTGTTTTTGTTTATATGCGCTCGTGTTCCAGTTTCACAAGCTACGTTGAAAGTTCTGCGGGCTCATGAAACTGGAACGCAGCATTTAAGAGTTTACGGTTGGGCATCACAATTTTGGTGGGCCCGTTTCGAATAAAGACTTACTTTAGCATATCTCCCTGCATTGCGCCTTTCTTCATATTGGTGACGAGGTACTGAGGCAGGCCCGCCACACATTGATACTGCTTCTCTAACCGGACTGCTTGCATTGGCAGGGAGCCAATGAGAGGGACACGAAGCACAGGATGCTACGGTTGTATCTTAGGGACCTGAGGCCATTGAAGAGAGCAGGCTCAACCCTAATGGACCCCACGCGGTGCGAACTGGTGAGCCGCTGACCGCAGATAAGCCGCTCCGCCCTTACCCTGGGCATCGCAGCGGCCAACGGAGCACAGTAACACTGCTGCTAGCCCCTTTCGTTTCGTTGCAAGCGGCAAATATATCTCCCCGCCCACTTTTTGAGGCCCAGGCTGCCTCCTCCTACCGTAACACCTGGTAGTGAGTGGCAAGGACCTTTTTGTTGGGCTCCTCCTACCGTAAAGCCTGGTAGTGAGGGGCAAGGACCTTTTGTTGGGCTTTCCTGCATTGGCTGCGAGTGTGGAAGGGGGCAGTGTGTCTTCCCAGGAGCAAATTCTGGTCAGGGGGCCCAAAGTCAGCATGTTGTAGCTGAGGGGCACTTAGCCTTCCTGATTGCATCCACATTGAGGAAAATAGGCTCAAACTGAGAAGCATCTTAACAGGAAAGACTCAATACAGGGAGCACAACAAAAGAAACACTGAGTGAAGCTACAGACAGAGTGCATCTTTGCAGCAGTAACCTAATTTATCACAGGTTAAATCTAATAGTTCAGCGTTCAAATATATTGTGTTCAACATGCAAGAATGGCAGCTCTCAGCATGTCTCCCCTTCCACGTTTTTTGTCAGAACCTGGTACACCACTCATCAGATGGGACAGATGGAAGACGTTATTCAACACTTAAGTGATTGCTATGGGGGGGGGAAAGTTTGCCCCAGCCAGGAAGGATGCTGTATTACTGCACAATTTGAGAACTGAAGGACGCAGTGTCTTAGAAGGCTTGTCAGAACCTATGGGAGTAGGACAAGGGGATGTAGATCAGTTTTCAGTAGCGATCAGGAAACTGCAACTGCACTTTGAGCCTAGGAAGAACGTCACCTTCGAGAGGCATACATTCTTTTAAAGGGGCCAAGAGCTTCAAGAACCAGTTGATACATTTATTGCTGCACTTCTGACCCTGAGCCACTCGTGTTAATTTGGACCTTTGGCAGACTCGCTTATTACTGATCAACTGGTACGCTGCACAAACAACAGTAGGGTGCAAGAAAAGCTGCTTATCTCTTGAACAAGCAGTAGAAGTAGCGAGAGGTATGGAAGAAACGACCAAGTATATGGCGAGTATAAGCCAGACAAAAAGTCAATGAAGTTGTAGCAGTCAGAAGTGGCAAGAATTTTAACACTGGGAGAATTTTAAAGTGTTTTAAGTGTGGCTGTAATTAACATGTTTCTTCAAATCCATTTTGTCCTGCCCGGAATGCCAATTGTCTTGTCTTGTCAATTGTGCAAAAAGAAGGGGCATTTTGCCAGAGTTTGCAGGGAAAATTCTTCAGTAGAAAATATAGAGACAAATGCTAGATTTCCTGAACAGGGAGAAAATGTGGGAGAGTTTCAACAAGTTAAGCATGTCCTGGAAATTGGAGATGTGTCAAATGGAGAAAAGGGGCCTATTGATGTCTTTTTGGTTAATGGCAGAGTAGTCACCATGAAAGTGGACAGTTGTTCTCCATGGACAATAATGTCTAGACAGACGTTCTAGAATTGTGTAAATGGCAAGATGGAGCAACTGAAACAACCTGACATTGAACCCTATGCTTGAGGCAACATCAAGATAGACGTACGAGGAAAGTGTCCTGCTACTATCAAGTTTAAGGGAGGGAGTTGCGAAGCTGAAATATTCATTACCAGAGAAGGATCGTCGCTGTTAGGATGGAGCGAGCAGAAGAAGCTTGGGATACAAATACAAGACAATGCTGAGTTCCCGGTCACAATTGCAGAGGTGAGAGACCAGTGGTTAAAGGAGTTCCTGAATGTATTTACAGAGGACCTAGGGAGATTGAGAGGCTATGATCATGAAATCAAGTTGAAGAAAATTCCTATCCCAAAAGTACATAAAGTCAGACTAGTTCCACAGAACCTCAAGGACAAAGTAAAAGAGGAGATTGAAGCTTTACCCCAGAGGGGCATGATAGAAAGGGTGGAAGGATCAGAGTGGCTGTCGCCAGTTTTCATAGCTACAGAATTCAGCTGGGACATAAGTCTATGTGTCGACTTGAGGGATCTTAATAAGAACATTTTGGTGGACCGTCATCCCCTACCCATAATCAGTGAAAAGATGGCTATGTTGAGCAAGGCGAATAACTTTTCAGTAATTGACTTGTCACAAGCATATCATCAAGTGCCGCTCTCAGAGCGGTGTCAACATCTGGCTGCTTTCATCACCACTGAAGGCACATTCAAATATTGCAGGATGCCGTTCGGTTTGGCATCGGCGGCTGCCGTTTTTCAGAGAGTGATGGAGATGATGATGGATGGTGTTCCGAATGTGATCATTTTCCAAGATGATATCTTAGTATATGCAGAGTCTAGTGAAGAACATGACAATCTATTGAGAGTTGCACGATCAAGGTTGGGTGAGGCTGGACTAACAGTAGGGAGGAGTAAATGTAAATGGTCAGTAGATACTGTTGAGTACCTAAGTCATGTAGTGTCGAGTCAAGGTATCAAACGCAAGCTGAGTTTCGTGGATTCCATTGAGGGAGCTCCATGTCCCTCTGATAAGGATCAAGTTAGGACCTTCCTTGGGTAAGCAGAGTATTACCACAAGCTTGTGAAAGATTCTGCTAGCATTTCAACTCCTATAAGGGCTTTTTTTTTAGAAAGGAGTGAAGTTGCAGTGGTCCACGCAATGTGAGAAAGCATTTAAAAAGATTAAACAAGGAATTGTACGGGTTCCCACCATTGGGAAGTTTGATGCCAGTGACCAAACTGTTTTAGTGTTTGATGCCAGTATGTTAGGTTTAGGAGCGATGTTAATACAGTATGACACCAATAAGGTTGAGAGAGTTACAGCGTTTACTTCCAGGACCCTCAGAGGAGCTGAGGAGAATTATTCGGTAATAGAGCCTGAAGCGTTGGCCATGTTCTGGGCTGTCAATCATTTGAAATACTTTCTGTGGGGAAGAAGGTTTATTGTGTGGTCATACCACAAACCATTGGTACAGTTGTTTGATAGTGGCAAATGGGCCGGGGGATCTCCAAGGATAAGTAGGTGGGGTCTAGGTCTTCAGTTGTATAATTTTGATTTTAGCTATCTGCCGGGAAAAAATAATTTGGTGGCAGATTGTCTGTCAAGATTGCCTGTGGAACGTCAACTAGCACAAGCTCAGGAGTGTGAAGAGTGTGTTGTTGCCGAGCTAGTAAGTGTGGACCGTGAGGAGTGGGAACAGGCAGAGCTTGTAGATCAAGATTTTAAACGTATTAGCAGTGGACTGTGGATGGGTGGCCTGACAAGGAGGTTCTTGAAAATAGGTTTGAGACCTGGTGGGAAATAAAAGAAGACTTGAGTTTGGTGGGAAACAGGTTGAGAAGGGAGATCTGCATTGTTCTACCAGAAGGAGTGAGGAGATGTTTGTTGGAGTTGGCACATCAAAGCCATCTGGGTGAG
Organism: Ambystoma mexicanum; assembly: GCF_040938575.1. NCBI lineage: Eukaryota > Metazoa > Chordata > Amphibia > Caudata > Ambystomatidae > Ambystoma > Ambystoma mexicanum. The sequence goes on along the minus strand of NC_090935.1, from coordinate 167,593,618 downwards.
GGAGCTACCAGAAGGAGAGTGAGACATAGTTACTGGTGGCCCATGATGGATAGAATGGCTGAAGAATTTGTAAAACAGTGTAATGCATGTTAACTGAGTGATAAAAATAAGGTTGTGCGAGAAGTACCTTTGATTCCTAATTCTGTGCCAGTTCAACCATGGCAGAAACTGGCTGTGGATATTCTGGGACCCGTGGCAGGTTTAGGAGACGGATTCAAATACATTTTTGTTCTTGTTGATTTTCATTCCAAATGGGTGGAGTGGGAAGCAACCAGGGAAGTGACGGCAACAGAATTGGTTTCTTTCTTAGAAAGAGATTTTCTCAGGGAGGGTTGTCCTTCTGAATTGGTTTCTGACAATGGTGTGCAATTTGTTTCCCAGTTTATGAGGACATTTTTAGAGGTATATGGGATTAAACACATTAGAACAGCACTTTATCATCCAAGAGCAAATGGATTGGTTGAGAGGGTCAACAGGTATATCAAGGGAGGTATTCAGCTTGCTATGCGAACCGATCAGTCATGGAGAGATTTATTAAATCACATGATGTGGAGTTATCTAACTACTCCTCATTCCACCACTAAGGTGTCTCCCTTTGTGTCACTGAAGGGTAGGGAGCCAGGATCTAAGCTTTGTCCCGGTCGGTTAGGATTAGCAGGGGCAGTTGTAGTGGATAGAAACGATATTATGAGATTTATAGAACAAAGGCAGAGAATCAATAAAGAGTCGTTTGACAGGAGAGAGAGTGTGAAGAGAAGAGAGTGGAAAGTTGGAGACTGGGTGCTAGTGAAGAACTCCAGGACTTCACAAATGTGTGTGGATAGTAAATTCATGGACCAAAGAAGATTGCTGCGGTGCGTGGAAGTGTTGTCATATTGGAAGGAGGTGAAGTGTGGTCTCAGGGCAGGTTGGCAAGAACTGAGGTTGTGAGGGGTGAAGATTGTGAGGAAGCTCAGGGTGAGAGTGATGAGCAAATCACATGTGAGGAGGGGGAAGGTGATGCCTCAAGCACAGGTTCTAAAGTGATCGACATTAGTGCTGCAAGGAGATTTACACGTAAACCGAGTTGGATGAAGGATTTTGTTCAGTGAACATTTTATATATATATTTCCTTTTTTCTGGTTACTTGGTAATTGTTAAATTGTGTTATCCTGATTGTGTTGGGTTTCTACTTTCTGTTCTAGGGGATGGAGATATGTAATGATCCGTGTTTTTGTTTATATGCGCTCGTGTTCCAGTTTCATGAGCTACGTTGATTTTCTGCGGGGCTCGTGAAACTGGAAAGCGGCATTTAAGAGTTTACGGTTGGGCATCACTGTCCTGGTGGGCACGTTTTGAATAAAGACTTACTTTAGCAAATCTCCCTGTGTTGCGCCTTTCTTCACATATATCTTTTTGTTTATTGCCAAATGTACTTTACCCAGGAGCAACGTTAGCAAATGTGGCTGCTCATATTTTAATGTTGAATTTCTATTCTTCAACACAACTGTATTTTCTGTGACCTTCTTCATGCAAATACACACTTGCAATGCTTTTCAGTGACAAAGCCACTTGGTGGAACATTTAATTAGCTCAAAGAATAGCACGGTCAAAGCAATTTGCTATTGGCATGATCGTGAAAAAACATTGAACTTTACCAAAATCATTCCATCAGAAAAAAACGTTCATGCACCTCAAGTCTCAATACAATTTTGAGGTAAAGTGGATTGTACCTAGTTTTGTAATGTGTTTTTCATTCATACAACTTGGAAGGATCTTTGATAACTGGGTTATGGCTCCCTCTGCGGGCTAATCCTGCTAGATGCCTTGGAGGCTATTGATATGGTAGTTCATGACATCATAATACGTCCACTTATACATGGTTCCAGAGTATTTGACCCTGCCCGTGGCTGGTTCTGATCATTCCATGCTAAAAATGGGGGCAATATATAAGGTTGGTAAAACACCTCTTCTCTTCCAAGCTTGTCACATGTGTAGTTCAAAAAGGATCCCGTCTGTCACTCTTACAGTTATTGTTATGGTTATGTTTGAAATTATTTGGGAGTCATTATCCCCATGACGTTTTTTATGCTAGCTTGAAGAGATGTAAATGGGTTGAAGGAACTTGCAATAAAGGGCAGTAGTGAGCCAGCTCTTATATTGCTACAGTGTGTATACGTATTGTGAAGGGCCCACTTTCAGGCCCTGGCCAGGGAGGGAGTGAGCCCAACCCAAACAACCTGTGATGCCCAAGTGAGTGCGAGTAAGCCCCTTCACCTCTCCACCTTCGCTGGGATGAAAGTGGCGGCCCCGCTGCCGGAGAACACTGGCATTGAGAAGACACAATGGGTAGCAGCTGGAAGATCATTCCAGAGCCGCACAGCAGCTGTCTCAACTATGCCATGGGATGTGGTGAACCACATAACACCACCCATAAGAGAAAGGTGCTGCAGAGGCTTTACAAGCCAGTGCACGGTCACAAAATTGAGCCTGAGCAGCACCACTAACAGACCAAGGATTCTTATTAGTTAATGAAAGCTTCTACAGAGGGCCTATTGAGGAAATCCCAAAAAGTCACCAGGGATAATTTGGGTCAGGGTTTGGCCAACATGAAGACTTGGACCCCATCAAGGTCCATATTGGAAATTCAGCAAGAGGTGGGGCTTACATGTCCTTTTTAAGCCCTCCCCTATAGCCTCTCCAGTGTCCCGTCTCATGCCACGTAAGTGATTGGACAGCGTAACTATCCAATCCCAGGAGGGGGTGGGGTATTTAAGGAGGTGAATGTGAGTTGTGCAGTGTGGGTTTGTTAGGTGATGAAAGAGGTGGTGGAGGACTTCCAAGAGACCAGAGGAGGAGGGTGCAAGTGGAGTGCTGAAGCTATTGGTGAGTGGGGGTCTGTGGAGAATCTGTGTGTGAGAGTGGAGAGTGTGAGGAGTACAGATAGCATATGGGTTGAAGGGTGGTAGTGGAGGTGGTAGTAGTTGTGGGTGTAGTAGAGTGGTAGTGGGTTTAGGAAGTGTTAGTTGGTAGTAGCAGACAGTACTTTTAGTGAGTGATAGTAGCGACGCAGAAGTAGTGAGACGGAGTGGAGGAATAGGAGTGTTGGTAAGAAATTAAAGAGAGTAGTGCTAGTGGTGGAGTTGTCGGACCAAGGAGGTAGCATAGGAGGTAAGGGAGACAAAAGCATTGCAATGAAAATAACAGGGGGTAGCAACAGTAAGAATTGATAGAGTTTAGAAGTGAGAGGAGAAGTCAGATCAAAGTGTGAAACACCTGTGTATGAGTGTGATACGAATAAAATATCGATATCAACATCAAAGGTAGAGTGAGAGATCGGAGGAGCAGCAGTACGGTGGGAGGTGAACATCTGTTGAGACTAGGTTAGAAATGGGTCAGGAGAGAATGGGAGTAACAGACAGAGGAGTGACACTGGGCGAAAGAAGGTAACATCCCTAATCCCCTAAGACTACTAAGCAGGATATATCATGAGAAGCCTAGATGACTCATAAGGAGTCATGTAGCCACTGTATTAGGGAAAACACCATTAGCACCAGGAAGAAGAACACACAGTAGGAGTCACCTGGCGGTAGTACTGTTAGGGAGAATTCTCTGTTTAGGCTGAATTTCCTAACCTAGTGAGTCCCCCAGCAGCTTTGCTGGATTTCTGGAGTTTGTTTTTTTCCATCCTGCCAAGAGTGAGACTCTTTTTCTCCCACTCTTGGACACGAATGTGTGTAATTCCTTTGAATGTCAATATGTTCTATGGGCTATGTGGTCCTTTACTCCATATGGTCTCATATGTTTTGCTATGTGTGTTACACCGCACCCTCCGTGCCGTAACACTGGGGCGTCCTAGCGGACCTCCATCATAGACTCCATACCCGGGGACTGACTACTGTCTCCCCGGGCATGTAAAGTCACCATTGGCTTTACTAGACCTAAATTTACTAACAGAACTAGTACAAACCATCCTATTGTGGACGTACTAGTAGGGGTAATTCGATTACTCCTGGGTCTGTTATTCGAGGGGGCACTGTCCCGTCCCCCCTCGTCGAGTTTTGGCTGGTGGCAGTGGAAACTACTTGTTATATTCGACCCCGAATATAACACTATGGGATTCTTCCCATTGTTAGAGATTGATACTTTTTCTCGTTAGTCTCTAACATACCACCGGTCTACTTATCTTAAATAAGTCTATCGGATGGTATTTTCTGCCAGAACTCGGTTTTTAAAATGGCGTCTGTGTTCGTCTCTGTGACTCCTAAACCAAAGGTTGAGCCCTTTGTTCCACTTTTGGCGGGCTTCTGTACAGAGACCCTCCAAAGTGGTGCCATTCTGTCTGGGTTACCACAGGGGTGTGGGAGGGGGTTTAGGCACCCTGGACCGAGTTGCCTTGCCAACTCCGGTCACACTCTGGTGTGATTGGCCCAAGTGGTGAGCCTCCCCGCTCACCACTTAGCGTGTGTTGATTGACAGCTAGGCTGAAAGAAGGGGGGTTTTCTGCATAAAAGCAGGGCTTTTGGGACTGGATCTTCAGAAGTCTCCACAGGACCTAAGAATCCGACGAGGGTAAAGCTGAGCCGACCTGCAACGACGACACCTCCGGTGGAGCCCTGCTGAACCAACTCACCACTTCCCGACGACAGAGGAGATCTCCCTGCCAGAGAGTCTCTTCCCCTGACTGGTGGGAACAACCAGACTCCTTTTGCTTTTTCTTAGTCTCAGGACGCAGTGGTCGAATTGCCCGTGCAGAGCACCTCGGCAACTGGATTGCCACTACCCCTGTACCGCGACCAAAAGGTGGTGCCTTGTGACGGAGCACTCCGCGGCTGGTCTCTTCCCTGGTGGTGCAACGATCTTCAACTTTCCTTCTACGACGAGATCATCTCTTCTCTTGGCAAAGACCGGACGTGCATCCACCACCAGGAACAACTGCCCCCGCCGGAGCTGTCTCTCCACAATCAAGGTACTGTGTCCACCTGGCTTCCCTTGTTGCCGGATAGAGTGAGGTGTCTTAATCCTCGCCTCTCCATAGAATCGCCTCCAAGCTTTCTCTAGCGTGTTGTTCTGAACTGGTCCAATCTGTCGATAACAATTTGCTACAAAGACTCGAACGCATTTCCACTAAGATACTTTTTGGGACATATCGCCTTGCCTCTCTCCGAGTGGGCCTGGCCTCTGAACTTTATGATCTACCGTGGTTCTTGTCTTCTTGCCTTGCAGTTGTCCGTTAAGTATTGGAACCATGTTGATTTCCTAACCTGCTTATTTTTCTCTCCCGTCCTAACGAATACTAGAGTGCCATCTAGGTTGAAGCATACACCTCTGTCTGCAAATAAGTGATGCTGGTAAAACCTAGACTTGTCGAACTATTGTTGGGGGGGATTGATCTGTTTCCTTCGTAGAGTAATTGTAATTGAAGTGTTTGCCGTGATAGTGCCAAAGTGTTTTCTATAGATGTGCCGTTATAAATAAATACCTTTATATCTTTACACTGAAGCTTTGTTGCGTGTTTGCTTGTCTTACTGTGAAGAATTGCCCTATGTTGTATACTCCACATACTGTCTAACTCTTCTTGAGGGAAGTCTGACTGCTCAGCCACAGCTACCAAGTGAATCTGTGTGGTACAGAATGCTACCAAGTGGGTTTACTGCCAAACACCTGTGGTCCTAAATCTTTTGCAGTGGTCCCAGAGGGAACTGCACAGGTTTCCGCCTAACAAGTACTAACAGCCCGTTATGGACCCCTGTGCTAGGAAGGAGGGAAAGACCGGGGTAGACTAGTATCTCCCTTCAGACTCACTGCCAATCTGTCTGTATTTCCAAAAATAACTCCCTTGGACTTGCTACCTGAGTCAGATTGGTTATTTGTGGAGGGCCGCCCCGTCACAATGCATACATGTAGGGTGATTCAGTTGGACATAAAACTGTTATGAACTGGAGATATTTCACTCTGGCACAACCGTGCAGGAGACGTATGGTGGAGTGGCATTGGTCAGGCATTAAACCGTGCACCCCTGCTATGTAAACAAATCACCACAGCCCATTTTAGGGGTGATTATTAGTGGTCTACATATTTCTAATTGCCAAATGATAAAGAAGAAAAATAACAGCAAAAATGTGAAAGTATGTAAAACAAAGAAGAAAAGAAAAAAGTACTAGTGCTATTTTATAGTTAGAAACGTTGAAATATTGGGATGGAAAGAGAACATGCTTTCATATCTAAATTTCTCACAGTAATATCTATTGGAACAGACCAATAGAGTTTAAATACAAAAGTACAAATCAGCAGAGAAGCAGGTCTACATAAACCCAATGGCCAACTAGCAATGCAAGAGGAGCTGTTTCCATGATAGATTATATACCTCTTACCAAAAAAGAATGCAAGCACTGTGAACACTTTGAGGTTATTCCTGCAGAGTAACCATAATGCAAAACCTTATCTCTGATTGTAATAAGTGAAAAGACCCTGCAAACAGACAAGATCACATTGTACGATGGAGAAGGTTCAGATAGCAAATCTGAAATGCAGGAAGCCAATTAACATTGCGTGGAGGCTGAAGAAGTCTGATAACTCAGGTTCCAATATTACTTTTCCTAACTCCCTAAGAACAAATCCATTATGGAGCTAATGTTGGCAGAGAGCTGCACAAGAAAATGATGCAAAGACCGTCTGGAGATGTATAGCCCAAGGATCAGGTCCATGCAAATCCTGCAAATAAGTCAATAGCTCGGATCATGACTTGACCAATCTAGTGACTTCAATATTTAATGAACAGACCAGAGACACTTTCAGAGTCAATAAAGGATGAACAGCTCAAGCCACACAAAATAACATCACAGTCAAATTTCACCATATCATCTATTAAATACTGAAGTTGATAGCCTTTTAGCACTAACAGACCTGACTTCATAGAGATATATTTGTTTTCACAAAAATTCAGTGATGCTATAAATTATACATACAGTGGTAAAGCACCTGGGCACACCTGGTTCAGTTGTTCAGCATCGTCTTAACTGTTTCAAGCAGGTATTCATTAATTTGACGCTAAAGGTATATTTTCTGATTCTTGGTTGAATTCCACCATAATCCGGTTGTACAAATATTTTCCAAAATAGGTGATATTATCTTACAGACCTATCAGTTTAACCGACGTAGACTGCAAAACCTACAGTCGTGTCAGTCTTTCTGAACTGAATGACAGGATCAATGAGAATGCAATCATGGACCCATGCTGCTATATTTTGCCACCCTGGACTTTTCAGCAGTATTTCACTTGGTGGTTTCAGAGGCTATGGGCCAAATTGTCAAATATAAGCATTGTAGGTTGCTTTATATCATCCTGGGTCTATTTACTGAGACGGTCACCCAGGTTTGTTTCGGCAGATGTGGTAATTTAGCACACGCAATCACCACATCAGGGGGAGTGAAACAGGATGGACTTGTTAGCCTCAGTACTGTTCCGTTTGTCCTTTAATCATATGGCAAATACATTTGTAATTGTAGTCCAAGGTGTGCCATGCATTGTAGATGAACCGGTGCCTATACTTTTATATGCTGGCGAATTTCTTTTATTGGTCCAGACCCTGAAAGCATTAAAAGCACAGTTTGATGCTCTTCGCAAACTAAGTAACTGGGCACTAAATAAAGTTACATTGAAAATCATGATCTTGAAAGACCTGCAAACCATACAATACTATGAATATTCCCCAAACACTAAATAATGCTCTACACTCATCTAAACCACTATGCTATGCCATACTATACATTAGTACCCGGCGGTCCGTGCGTCCACGGGATACACTAACGTCATTGACTCGTTTCCAGCCATAGCACGTTACAATCCCCTGGACGCACGTAGATGCCTGTGTTTGTTCCCGGTGGGGGGTGTGGCAGCCTCTTAGCCAATGAGGAGGCTTGAAAAGGGGCAATCCCCGCTCCGAGCCTCCCCAGTATGTTTTTTTTTTCCTTCACCCCCTTGCCCTGCACACTGCGTTTCGGAACAGAAAACAATGCCACCGGTCTAACGGGCCGGGGTACTAATGGCTTTCGGCGGCGGGCCAATACCACCCACGGTAATGCCCCTGGGGCCTCGTTAAGGCGCCTTGCTACGCTCGGGCCTGTAACTAGGGGGCTGCAGGGGCATTACCTGGGGCAGTATTGGCCTGCCGCCTAAGGTCGAATTGCCACATTATTCTATAGCATACTATATATTCATTTCAAACTGGATGGTGAATTGCTTGATCAGGTCGCCTCTTTCTTGTACCTTGGCATCACCCTATCAGCCAACCTTACCTGGAATTCCCCCACACCTCTTTGGCAGTTACAAAAGCAGATTGTGTCGCAAGAACAATTAGAGATTTTGTCAGGGAAACAAAATAACACACTAACACAAACAAAAGACACAGTCTTTCTTGTCACATGAGTACGTTTCGTATCACACAGAGTATAGCTATGGGCGCTAGACAACAACGTTGTGAAGGTCGCAACAGTGAAAGAAAGTTTTGGAACCATGTCATTTATTTGCTCTAAGGGTTTCTGCAACTCATCACTAGAAATAGACCTTTGCATTGTTTCCCAACAGACGCAAGGAAGAGCAGGCCCAGCAAGAAACGCAGCAAAACGAGTCACATTTGGGAATGGAACCTTGACTGACAAAGCGTCACTCTTCTAAATACACAGGTTTTGGCTGCCATTTTGTATCCCACTGATCAAGACATAGGGTCAGAATTGAAAGCAACACAATATGAAGAAGCAGTCGGAAGCGGAGCTGGATAACCTAGTCCATGTGGTTGGGGCAGATGTAGATTCATGCTTTCAATGGCCCTATTTGAAAACTCTAAGAGATGGTTTTTCGCCCCAGATAGAGCAGAAAAACTATCCCTCTGTGGCCATCTAAAAAGATGGAATTGTACCAACAATCCAGTCACCAAAATATTCCAATCAGAAGGAGAGACTCCCACGCATTTTCTTTTAAAGTGTCATGGTTATACATACACACATTAGAAGCAAACCCATTGATCCTCATTTGCCAAGAGAAGGTCGTTTAGATGACCAGAGCGCCTCAATGATTCTTCTCTGTGGGGAGCTGGCGCACAGCACCACCAGTATGGCCACTGCTTACCTTGCTGCAGCCTGGAACTCCTGGGTACATGCCATGTCATGCATTGAGCACACCAATAATTGGAAATGTAACTGCTAATTTCTGTTATACAGTTTTCTCCCTTTTTAGCATGAAGGCTGTGAGGTGAAAGCAGTGAGGCACTCAATTAAAGATGTTATTTTGTTAAATGATACATTAAAATCTTGTTTTAAAAAATAATATATAAAACAGGCTTATGGAGTCGAATGTGTAAATATATCATTCAAATCAAATTAATCGACATCATCACCTAACAGGCAATCTCTGATTGCCTAGAATAATGTGTCATGCTGATCGCAGTGTGCCTACTGTTGTACAAAAGTGTTGTATCTACAAGCAATGAGCAAACTACATTATTGCAAATGTTTTTTGGGCCTCATACTAAGCTGGGAACTTCTTGCAACTGATAGTGAAGACCGTCTGCATATTTAATTGATTGTAAAAGGTGCTGAGAATTTAGAAAAGGTAACTTTGCTTATTCAATTCCTTTTGGATCACGTAGGAAATCAACGTTTTCAGAGACATTCTTTCTAAAATGTAACTTTTCAGTGCCACCTCCAACCATCACCCCCTAGAAATAGATGTACTGACAATGAGGAACATTGAAGAGGATATTAGAGGACTGGAAATAAGCGTTAGCATTTAATAACTAGTATTTATTTTTGTAATGGGGGCACAGGATGTGATGCATAAAAAAGGACTTTGGACATGGAGTGCATGAGTGTTAACAATACCTGCATCTAAAGCTTACAAGCTGAGACTAGTTGAGAAAACCCCATTCTGGCCATTTGCAATCTGGAAACCTTCAAAGTGCCCAGTTCTAATGCATTGGCATAATTGAGCCTGGAACTTGCAGGAGTGTTGACAACAGCTGGTCTATCACCAGGGTCCAAAATGTAAGAGTGTTTTTCAGAGTCCGTATTGGATAAAAAACACCAGCATCTGTTCAGCGCTTAATCCTGGAGACAAGCAGAGCAGCCTAGAATAGAGGTCCAGGGCTTTTACTGTTGCTCAATGGAATCATCACGTGGCCCCGCCATTAGGGTTCAGCAGAGCCAGTTACAATGAGACCAACCGCATCCTGGAAACAGCACAGTAATGGCCAATTGTCAAGGGAGTAATTAATAATCAGTATTCCAAGATACTGGGGACCGGACAATGGTATCACCTGCAGCTTGTGCATCACACGCAGGAGCTCATAATGTCACGTGCAGCAAATCGAAATTCATGCATAAAAAAAATGTAAAAAACATGTTACACGTGCATTTTACTCTGCTCGACGTTTCCCTTCCTTTGTAGAGTGCAGATGGGGTACACGACAGAATACCTGTTTCTGCCAGCCCCATCTACAAATGTAACCAGATTTATGCCCGCATGGCATTGCCATGCTGTCCTGAATGTGTTGCATTTCTATGAAATAGGGCTGCTTTTAGCACCAGCAAAAATGCATCTGGATTCCATAGTTTTCCATTATACACGCTGCCTGCCCTGCCTACATTTGCAGTGTTAGCATTGTATACCTCCTTTGGGAACTTTGCAGTTTAATGATGAAAATTGTCCAGAGGGTATTCGTTTGCACCTAAGTGCAAACATAACACGTTTCCTCAAGACAATTCGCGCCCAGGAGCAAATTGAGCTCCATGGTCTGTTAATAAACCCATGGCACGTCTATTGTAATTGTAATTGTTTATTTGTAAAGCGCTTATACACAAGTGAAGGGCTTCAAAGTGCTTCAAAGTGGGAAGGGAACAAGGGAATACAGTAGTCATTCTTAGGCCTTGAAGTTTCCAAATGATCTAACAAAAATAACAAACCTACTAGGGCAGAGGCATTTCTACTAGTGCAAGTGCATGACTGGAGGGAAGGAGAGAAGGGGAGGCGGGGGGAAGGAAAGAGCAACAATCAACAAACTGCTGTACTAGGCCTAACGACTTGTCACATAGTGATATGGTATGATATGATATGGCATTTGTAACGCGCCTATACACAAGTGTTTCAAGGCACAACGAGGCAGGGAAGGTGGAACAGAGGGGGGATAGAGATAACCATCTTACTAGGCCATGTGGCATTGTGATCGGGCAAGTGCAGGGGAGGGTGAGGGGAAACATTCCAGGGAAAAGGGGAGGGGGCAGTGCTGTACATGGGATCAAAACAATAACAAGAAGTGTGGCCTGCAGGTTGCAGGTGCAAGGGTAAGTGCAGACAGCAGGTGTCCAAAGGTGCAAGTAGGGGGTCTGTAGGGTTACCGATACAGACCCAAGTGCAAGGCTTGCCGGGAAGCAGTGCGGGTGTGCAAGTGCATGACAAAGAGTGGGAAGAGAAGGAGGGGGGAGGAGTCACTATAGACTAGTCTAAAGTCACTACCCACTGCCCACCCTGGTATATTGTTCATGAACTAAGAATCAGTGAAACACTGCTGCGGCAGATCGGGGAAGAGCGTCAACACACAACCAAGCTTTACAAGATTCCCCGATGCAGAGATGGGTTGCCATAAAATAATCCAAAGGAAAGATGTATAATCACTGAAGAAGTGGGAGATATACAGCATCATCACGAGGGGTGTCTTGCTAAAATGCCTCACTATCTTAAAACCTGTGACATTACTCAGATTTGACTAAGACGTGTTGCATGAAGTTGATTATATTTTAGAAATCAGTATTTTCTTGAAATTACTACATTGTGTCATCTTGTAATGTCCGGGTTAATAATTAGGCAACTAAACAGTATCCATTCATTCATTCAGTCTAACAAATGAGTCTGTTTGTCACATTTGTATTTGAAGAACCTTCTACTATAAGACATGATTGATTTTAAGTGGAATTAATGTAATTGTACATCCAGCCATCCTGAATCTAAACATGCACAAATTCATAGATATGTCTGAAAAGTTGTACTGGAATTATCCCAATCACGTCGTGTGTCACTAGAAGGAATGTGGTGCTTTGTTTTTTCTGAGACTACTCCTGCCTAGTGATAACTTCACTGACACCAGCACTAATTGCATGTTCTACTGTAGTTACAATACCTAAGCCAGATAGTTCAAGGAAGGTTTACAATGAATCTTAACCTCTGGCATCTCTCTAGGCAACCCTCTAGACCATGGCTCTGCAGACTGCCAAGCCATTACAGAAAGGGGAAAGACCATATGCAAATCAGGCCTGGTCCCACACCAAAAGGACAGTCCAGCCTGAACGTCAGGTTCACATCCCTTCTGCACACGAGCACAAGCATCCCCAGACATGTGTTGGCATCATTGGGCATCATCAGCGAGGTTTAACTTGAATCTGTAGGCTCAGAAGGCTCAGGACCCATGTCTGGGCATAGCCTCCCCAGTCACCTCAAATGGGACAGTTCAGTCAATCACCTCTTTGATTTTGCTGAAATTACAAAATATGACAGATATGATATATGTATGTTGACTTATAATGGTGCCTCTAAAGTGGCAGTCTAGCCAAGGGCTTTACCAGACGTTAGAATTAATTCTAATCATTCCAGCCACCACCTCTTGTGTTTTGCTGAATTTACACCATTTGCCAGATAGGATATATATCTTATGATGGTTTTAAAGAAGTAATAAGAAGTGGAGTATCTCTTACCAACTGCCTTAGCCTGGTCTGACCTGTGTGTGCGGTGCAAAAAAAGCAAAGCTGAACTTAAAGCCTTCCTGCTTGCTGCAAAATGTCTCATCAGGTGGTTAAGAACATTTGTCCAAATCAACCCCTGTCCTCACAGAGTTAACCTTCAAGAAGGCATCATGTTGAATACACCCTGCATCAAACACAAAGCACTCATACACCAAGCAGTCACTCTACCAGACTTATAATCTCACCATGCCTGGAGAGAAAATCCGATATAAGCCCCATTATTGCCAGAATGGAAATAAAGACCAACAGGACGGGGGGTGGGGGGAAATGGCACGCCCAATTTACTGAATTCAACATTTGTGTATTTCTTTCTTTGTTTTTTATTGACTGTGAATGGAACAGCAAGGGAGAAGCCTACCACCATTCTGAACCCTATATGTTACTGGGAGATATGAGGCAGTTAGGGCCATCCTTTGTTGCTCTTTTCAGCTCCTGCGGAGGATTACCCCAATAAAGGTCTTTAACTCCATCCCCTTTTTGGAGAAAGGCAGGCCAAATTCCCCCTGGTGGGTATAATAACCAGATCGCTAAATCAGACATCTGGTGTCATGACTCGGATACCTCAAAATTGGAAAAATAGAAAACGATTTTGACACTGATGCTCCAGCCCACATCTCAGAGTCCCCAAATCTTAAAGATTATACATTTGTTTTGGCGTCAAGATGAATGCTTATTTTATACAGAGGTGTATCATTGTAGGCAGGAGGAGATGAGAGGTCTACAAATCATAGCCAGCACACTTTAGTGTATGGCACATAGCCTTTGAGATGCAGAGGCCTCGAGGCATGGCAGCTTGAGGAATAAGAAACATAAGAAAATGAAAGCATATACATCATAAACATTTAAGCAATAAGCCCCGAGCTGTGGGGGCATTACTGAGTCAGGTAATTCCGATGGCCTTAACGAAGTCCCCGGGGCATTATCTGATCCAGTAATTCCCCCGCGGCAAGGACCATATTGCTATTAGTACCTTGGCCCGCAAGACAGGAGTACTAATACCATTCTTTTTCTGTTCTGAAATGCTGCAGCGCTTCGGACCAGGATTATTTTTTAGAAAGTAAATTTGAAAAAAATGGACGCCGTAGAAGGGAAAACAGATGCGCTGGGGACAGGAGTGTTCCTGGTGCATTTGCTATCAAAAACAGAGTAAAAAGAAGGTAAGTGGGGTTGGGAGGGCAGGGAGTGGATTGTTTCAAATGGGGGTGAGGGGAGAAATCACTTTCCTGAATCTCTGACAGGGGAGGATGGCAGCCTCCAGCCGTGTAGTGTCTCGGTGCGGGGATTACCCCGTGTCACGCCTTAGCTGAGGGTCTGCCACACCTCCCCTCCGGGGATATGAAGGCGAGGGATTCTGCGTCGGGTAATGCCCGGCTAGGGCCAATCAGATGGTTTGTTACATTCTGATTGACCCTCGCCGGGTACTACTAAGGAATAGACAACGTAAGGAAAATGAAACAATAAAGGAAAGGTAGGATAACATAGTGGGTGCATGTCCATTGACAGAGGGAGAAACACAAGTGCACACGCAAATGGAGATACAATGTGAGAGACACTGGAGCACAGTCCTAGAGAAAGATATAGATCCACCACCAAAGGATTCAGGCAATATTGCCATTGAGCTCATTTACTGGCTGGATTCCCAAGGTTCCAAAAATGAATTTCAGGATAGTAGGGCTGGCCAATCTGTGGGAAAGATTCCAATTTACTAGGTTGGCTGCCCACCAGCACATGATGGCTTTTGATTAAAGTCGAGATCAGAACACCTGTATAGAGAATGAATGCTATCGAACACAGCGTTATCATGAACAGAGTCTGCGGGGGTCACGAAGCAGCAGCAAGAACAAGTTTTGGAATTACAGAAGAATTTAGAGAGTTGCTAGCAGGAATGCTTGAATAAGTATAAAAACAATAGACATGCCCGAGATGTATCTTAGCAGGGCACTGAGAGATGCAGTGGGAAATAATGTTAAGAATGGTGATGAACCCTACCATACAATCAAATACTACAAGATGGTGGGCTGTGGCAGCCTGTTACTGTTACTCTATGGAAAGAGATTGAGAGCACCAATCTTTAAAGTATAAACAGCTGAGGAGCTTTTGGATGAAAAGAAGAAAGGTTCCACTTGGGTGGAAAGGTACGTTAGAGAGAAAGATAGTATAAAGGTGAGGTACAGGAGGAACTGGGGGCGAAGCTCAGTAAATTGGATAAGGAGTTGAAGTCAAAAGAGGAGGAGGCCCTGTTATCATGAAAAAGGTATTAGGAAGCAATCACAAATGATGACAAGAAGCCGTATCAAGCAGGGTCACTTAAACTTATACCGTGAACAATGCATGGGATTTACTGGTGATCCCAGATCAGGCTTATCAGCTGACGGATCCGGAAGATATAAACCAGGCTGAGGCAAAGGCATTTTTATTACGAATAATGAACCCCAATACAAGAAATAGCAAAAATGCTCAGCACCATGCAATGTGCCTCTGGAGAGTGAAACTAAGCACTGTGCAATATGCCTCTGGAAGTGAAACTAAGCACCATGCAATGTGCCGCTGGAGAGTGAAACTAAGCACTGTGCAATGTGCCTCTACAGAGTGAAACTAAGCACCATGAAATGTGCCTCTGGAGAGTGAAGCTAAGCACCGTGCACTGCGCCCCTGGAGAGTCAAACTAAGCACCATGCAATGTGCCTCTGGAGAGTGAAACTAAGCACCATGCAACATGCCTCTGGAGAGTGAAACTAAGCACTGTGCAACGTGCCTCTGGGGAGTGAAACTAAGCACCGTGCAATGTGCCTCTGGAGAGTGAAATTAAGCACCATGCAATGTGCCCCTGGAGAGTGAAACTAAGCACTGTGGAATGTGCCTCTGGAGAGTGAAACTAAGCACTGTGCAATGTGCCTCTGGAGATTGAACCTAAGGGTGTGCAGCAATGTGCCTTTGGAGAATGAAACTAAGCACTGTGCAATGTGCCTGTGGAAAGTGAAACTAAGCAGCGTGTCTCTGGAGAGTGAAACTAAGCACCATACAATGTGCCTCTGGAGAGTGAAGGTAAGCACCATGCAATGTGCCTCTGGAGAGTGAAATTAAGCACTGTGCAATGTGCCCCTGGAGAGTGAAACTAAGCACTGTGCAATGTGCCCCTGGAGAGTGAAACTAGGCACTGTGCAATGTGCCTCTGGGGAGTGAACCTAAGCAATGTACAATGTGCCACTGGAGCGTGAAACTAAGCACTGTGCAATGTGCCTCTGGAGAGTGAAACTAAACACTGTGCAATGTGCCTCTGGAGAGTGAAACTAAGCGGCATGCAGTGTGCCTCTGGAGAGTGAAACTAAGCGGGATGCAATGTGCCTCTGGCGAGTGAAACTAAACACTGTGCAATGTGCCTCTGGAAAGTGAATCCAAGCACCATACAATGTGCCTCTGGTAAGTGAAACTAAGCACCATACAATGTGCCTCTGCAGAGATAACTAACGGTACAAAGATACAACTATCCTTGGAGTAGGGGGTAGATTTCTCACCTGCACCTTTCACAATGTCTCTTAAATGCACCAACCTGGGTGAAAAATGAGGGCTTCTCTTGTAAAAATGACTCCCCTTGGCAATCATGTGTGTGACACTCTCCTGAGAAACACTGTATGGTTTCACATGTTTTTGGTTCTTAGCTGTGCCTAGTTGTGTGTGATGCTTTGTACTCCCAAGATTCCATCTACACATCTCTGGAATGCTGCTCATGTTTTTTTTTCCTCAAATGAATGTATCATTCACATTGGACACACATTTTGTACACATGTAAGATCACCCAGCGTTCTCGACGGTCGGATGACACTGAGCACAGCAAAAATACAAAGGAAAAGGGAGGAAGAGGATCATGCAGACAAGTGTTTATCAGCAAAGTGTTAAAGGACTGAGAAAGAAGGACTTCAATTAACAATTGCGCTGCCGAGTGCCACAACTCACACACCATTGCAGTCATGATTGAATATGTTATAGCTCTTGAAAACATTCCCCCCTTTATTGGTAGAAATGTGTAAAGCCTTTGTATGACTAAACTGGAAGGAATTTCAATGGGGAAGCAGCATTCAAAAGCCCTCGAACAACTGAAGCAACCTTTGTCTGCAGCACCAAATATCATCTCACCTTCACACCAGAAGTGGAATCGCCCCTACGGCTTCTGAACACTGTGACTAGGGTGTGTTCCATAGTCATAGTGCTGGCATCGTGCACACAGTTGTATGATCTTAAGCACATGTTGGTAGCATGCAATTCAAAAATGTTGAAAAATACATATTTGAGATACACCACATGCAAATGTTGTATCTTGACAATGTATCGGGTACCTTTCACTATTTAATTGGAGATTGGAAAGTAATTATTAAACGAGGAAAGCACCATTTATACGATTCTTCTCTCTGAAATGGACGCCTGGAATGTGTCTTTACACAGAATAAGGGCATGGCTAGTAGCTTTGTCATGGTTGCCTTTGGAAGTGCAGGAATATAGCAAGGCTGACACTGGATTAATTGAGGTAGAAGCGTCAGAACAGCAGCATAAGGAGTAGGGCCACATTCACCTTCTCTTTATTTGTGCCACGGGAGCTCCCACATGGCGGAAAGGAGAGTGGCAGCGAGAGTAGGAGTAGTGATTAGAACAAATGGCACTTAAGAATAATGACCACATTTTAAGATGGAATGGGTGGGGGGCAGTGCGTGCAAGGCTGCAAGAAGTGCCCACCTCACTCGCGCACTGTTATGCTCTGCCAGAGTTCGCAGTAGTTTTGCATGTAGACTTACATTTTGTGTTTAAGACTTCACTATCGATTCACACTGTCGCTGTAGAGGTACTGATTTGCCAAAACTTAATTTCTATTTCTTTGTGGCAAGAAATGGAAGATGTGGTCAATGTCAGATGCACAGTTAATGTTTTACAAGTAAAAGTTCATTCCAACTGCAGAATTTGAATGGAAGGTAATGTTTTAGCACATGAATCTGAAAAGAAGGGAGATTCTAGTGTGCAATGTGGCACATTGCACAAATGATAGTTGGCCTGTATGTCCCACAGAAGTATTTATATCACCTCCAGGTTTAGAATTAGATGAATGGGCGGTTGATTATGATGAGTGCAAATTAGTTATTCGCAGAGAGCACAAGTTATGAGACCATTACAGGATGAGGACAATACCCTCACATCTTGCAAAAATTGAGGGATGTTTCTTGTTATTCCTCCAAATGTGACAGACAATATTGTATATTGGGCTAATGAAGATTGGGCACCTGGGACAGGTGACAACATTTAGGATTGGTGTCACCCTCCTTGATTGGAACCCTTTTCTAGTAGTTTTCTCAAAGCCCGGAATAGTGACATGGGGGGCGCAGAGGACTCCACCGGGGAGGGAAGGGAGGGCGACAGCTCATAAAAAGCCGCGCATAACTTCGGCGCAAGGAAAAGAGGAATGCGAACGTTCCCTAACCAGTACCCTTGGGAGGAAAAGGCCAGTATGTCTGAACCGTTTAAATGTGTTGACATTCTTCAATAAGGTGGAGAGGTCGGTGGGCATTTCCTCGAGGGCTATAGATAGGGTGTCATTCCCCGACAAGTCAAACAATTGTGCATGCAAGTTACATTTTGAATCTCGTCTGGTAAGAGACCTTGGTTTCTCAGAAGGGGGAGACCTGGCAAGTATGCTGTTCCGAGTTGAGGGAGTGGAGTATGGGGAGGAAAAGCAGGCGTTGGGGAGCAAGGGAACCTACGAGTGGTGGTTAAGTCCGGGGAGTGCGTGGTCAGAAAAGTCAATGAGGGGGGTAGAGAGGAAGAAAAATTTGGCGTTCACAGCAAAAAGAATGACCTGTGCCTAACTTCTTGGAATACCAGGTGTAATGCCCATCTATTTAACAACCAGAGAGCACTAGATCAATTGGGACAGAGTTATTTTATTACAGGAAACCCTGGCTGACAACCTGTTGGGTATTTTGTGGATATTTGGGGCTTTGCTGTATTTTCTTACTGCCAAAATACCTTTAGCAATAATCACTCTCTGTATTCATATTGGGTCACACATGACAATAATACATTGCATTATTTCAGAATTCAGACCTATTTAGATGGTATGCGCGGTAGTTTGCGTGGTTGGTTGGTATAGTGGTTGGTTTATTTGTGGCCCCAATATCCAACATCCCTTGTTTTTTATCTAGATTGTTCTTGATCACTAGAGAGACCTCAGGCCTACATTTTAGGGATACCACATTTTCAGTGTTAGTGTTGTGTGCCACCATGGGCTATTGTGGTATTTTTGTGGTAATTTCCACTACCTTATATACGGTAGGGAACTATGTCCAGAGAGTCTCTCTTCCCGTTGACTCATGTACCTCCAACAGGCTATGCTACAAACAGTCACTCACAACTGTCCATACTGAATAGAATCATGCACACATCTGCCTTAAAATGACAATTGCACTGTTTAAAAATCTACCCACGTTTAAACCTTTCCCCATGCAAAATGAAAGAGAGAAATAATACACACTAGCTATCTGTTTTCAAATATTTTTGTATTATAGAAATTTCTTTTAAACTCAGTTTAACTTTTTTTACAGAAATAAATGAAATGGTACAACATTATTTGTGATAAAATGAACAGAGAGCTGCGAGAATATATTCAATTGGTAACATTAAATATGCTGATAATAAACTGAGACTCCCTCGAATACACTGGCTGAACAGTTTCGCACACTTTCACACAGCTCCCACTCGCTTCTATAATTACCTTATCTGTTCAGCATGAGTTTTCTCCGGCTATTCTCTTTCTGAATTTGGCTCCCTTGAAGATTAACCCCAGTGAAAACAAGCGTCTGCCGTTCTCAAGCCGGGGTTATTGCCTGGAACTCTCAGCTTTTGCAGCAGGAATGCCTCAGCCAGGAAACAGGTCCTTCTCCCAGCTCTGCAAGATCTCGATTGCCCTCCCCCTCTCCTCAAGCTTCTCCAGCAAAACTCTAATCACAGCCTCTAGCATGATACTTGCTATGACGCTGCTCCAATCAGAATCAATCATGTCATCTCCTCCCTCACTACACAATGGCTCGCTTATACAGTGGCAATTGTAACAAACTGATTTCCTGTTCCTTCGAGCTCTTTGCTTCCTGTAGTTATGTGGACAGAGCAGGAGAGAAAAAAAAATGAATGTGCGTTTAAAAGTTCACTTTCAGAGTAGGCCTAATTCTGCAGTGGAGACACATCTTTATTAGTGGGTTATGTTAAATGAAGTTTTATTAGTCAGGTTAGTTATTAATAAGGTTAGTTATTAATTTTCAAATGTGTCTCTTGCAACATAGGCATTTCAGGTGAAAAATAGTGTGCATTTTGAATGTGCACATGTGTGCTTTTAACTGTAAAAATAGATTTGCATCTTATATGTAAAAATCGTTTTTGACTGAATAGCCTGTCTTTACTTATATGTCCATGTTACTCTGGCAACACATATAGCAATGCACCACACCCATGTGGTGGTGCTGCATCAAAGAAAAAAATGCTACCTGTGCAGTAGTGCTGTACTCTGTGCTGTAACACGCCAAATATCCTTACATACCATCCTTTTGTTTTTAGAACTTGGCTACGATCCAAGCCAATTCCTAAAAACAACTTGTTCTTTTTTTTATTTTTTTAAATGCATGTGTATTGGGATATCTTTCTCTTCCTGACGTAGCTACTAAAATCAGTAACATTTTAATTTTTACTGATAGCACAATCAACCATCCACCCATGATTAGCACCAGGACAGCCAAACTCACTATTGAGCGTTCCCCCCAGGATCGCCAATTAAATCTTTCCACTTCTATTATCCCCAGATTACTAATTGTAATATTGTTTTTTCTCAAATTCATTTTTATAACATGTCTTTCTTTGTGATTCAATAAATATTCCACATCCGGATCTATTGGAAAAGTATCCCTTTGAAAAAAATCGATATTTTCCACTTGGCTTTCCCAAACATCACTTGTTACATGAAACAATGTTAACCCCCCAATTGACACAATTGTAACCTTTGGAACCTGTAAATAAAAAACATTATATTTCACCTGTTTAACCACGTATGTTCCATGGTTTAAATGTACTACCGTCATGTTCTTTAAACAGGCGCTGACCAACCATTTACCTCTGACCATCTTAGCCTGTGCCAGTTCTTCACTCCCCATATTGCTAATAATCACTTCACATCCTTCTGATATACTTGGGTCAGATTTCAAACCACATATAGCATCTGTGGCATCAGGAACAAACGGATTACCTAGACACATATAATTTTGTTCTTTAAATTTGACACATGTTTCCAGGTTTGGTATTAAATAAACTTCAGGTTCCCATGACTGAAATGCCACCACTTCTGGAGTCCGAGGGGCCGATTCATGGAACAAACGTGCGCCGAAAATCTTTGCGCAAGCATGCGCAAGCAGAAAAAAACAGGCGCACGCGCGTGCGATTCATGAAAGTCCCTGCGCGTGTTCACCTCGGGATGTGCGCCAAACCCGTGCATGGCGCACAAGTCACTGCAACATCCCGAAAGGCGTGCGCGACGCGCACAGTGAAAGCGCACAACCTCGGCGCATACACCAGAAAGTGGGCGGGACACGGGGCGTAACGCGCGGAATGGGGAACAATGCGCGAAAATAAGGGCGTAACTGGGGATGTACTGCAGGGAAGCAGACGGAACGCCCACACGCACTCGAACCACACGTATTCATGGAATCGAATAGGGCAAAGCCACGCACAGCCAAAGACACCCACAAGCTGAAACACGTCCACCACACGAAGGCAGGCGGTAGAGTCCCATCGCATCACAAAAGTGGCAACATACAGCAATTGAGCCTGTGCGAGCGGGGCACGTGTATTTTGGGGGTGCGCGGGAAGTTACACACGCGATTGAGCGGGCTATGTGTATTTCGGGGGTGCGCGGGAAGTTAGATACGCGATTGAGCGGGTTACGTGTATTTCGGGGATGCGCGGGAAGTTACACACGCGATTGAGCGAGGTACGTGTATTTCGGGGGTGCGCAGGAAGTTACACACGCGATTGAGCGGGGTACGTGTATTTCGGGGGTGCGCAGGAAGTCACACACGCGATTGAGCGGGGTACGTGTATTTCGGGGGTGCGCGGGAAGTACACACGCGATTGAGCGGGGTACGTGTATTTCGGGGGTGCGCGGGAAGTTACACACGCGATTGAGCGGGGTACGTGTATTTCGGGGGTGCGCGGGAAGTTACACACGCGATTTAGCGGGGTACGTGTATTTCAGGGGTGCGCGGGAAGTCACACACGCGATCTCATCAGGGTACATGTATTTCAGGGTGCGGGGGAAGTATCCCACGCAACATCAGCAGGGTACGTGTATTCCAGGGGTGCGCGGGAAGTTCCACACGCAATTCCATCAGGGTACGTGTATTACAGTGGTGCGCGGGAAGTTCCACACGCGATCTCATCAGGGTACGTGTATTACATGGGTGCGCGGGGAGCAGCACACGTGAATTGCACGTGTGGGTCCTCCCAGGTGTTCCCTCTACACCCTCCATGGCCCCTGCAGGTGGCTCACACCACAGGGGCCTACCCAGCACATGTCCTGCAGGCACCCCATCCACCATGGCCATGCCCACCAGCCAACCCACATGTCAACTTGCACTACTGCCCACCAACGCATGTCCCCCTGCACCCCCAGCCACCAGGGGCACCCTCCACCAGGCCCCCACCCATGTCTCCCAGCACCCCCACCCCCCAGCCACCAGGGGCAGCCTCCACCAGGCCCCCAACCATGTCTCCCAGCACCCCCACCCCCCCAGTCACCAGGGGCAGCCTCCACCAGGCCCCCACCCATGTCTCCCAGCACCGCCACCCTCCACCCCCCAGGGGCAGCCTCCACCAGGCCCCCACCCATGTCTCCCAGCACCCCCACACCCCAGCCACCAGGGGCAGCCTCCACCAGGCCGCCACCCATGTCTCCCAGCACCCCCACCCCCCCAGTCACCAGGGGCAGCCTCCACCAGGCCCCCACCCATGTCTCCCAGCACCCCCACCCCCCACCCCCCAGGGGCAGCCTCCACCAGGCCCCCACCCATGTCTCCCAGCACCCCCACCCCCCAGCCACCAGGGGCAGCCTCCACCAGGCCCCCACCCATGTCTCCCAGCACCCCCACCCCCCTGCTACCAGGGGCAGCCTTCACCAGGCCCCCACCCATGTCTCCCACCACCCCACTCCCCAGCCACCAGGGGCAGCCTCCACCAGGCCCCCACCAATGTCTCCCACCACCCCCACCCCCCAGCCACCAGGGGCAGCCTCCACCAGGCCCCCACCCATGTCTCCCAGCACCCCCACCCCCCAGCCACCAGGGGCAGCCTCCACCAGGCCCCCACCCATGTCTCCCACCACCCCCACCCCCCCAGTCACCAGGGGCAGCCTCCACCAGGCCCCCACCCATGTCTCCCACCACCCCCACCCCCCCAGTCACCAGGGGCAGCCTCCACCAGGCCCCCACCCATGTCTCCCAGCACCCCCACCCCCCAGCACTGTGGGGCACCCTCCACCAGGCCCCCACCCATGTCTCCCAGCACCCCCACCCCCCAGCCACCAGGGGCACCCACCACCAGGCCCCCACCCATGTCTCCCACCACCCCCACCCCCCAGCAGTGCAGGGGCAGCCTCCACCAGGCCCCCACCCATGTCCAACTCATGTTCTCCACCACCCCCACCCCCCAGCACTGTGGGGCACCTGCCAGCAGGCCCCCACCCATGTGCAACTCATGTTCCCCAGCCAACATGTCATCACAATCTAGATCCATGGTCCCTATGGTCAGCCTCCAAATGCAAAACACCCACCCGAGCATTGCATCCACCCACTCATAATTTGCAATTACATCACAGAACACCAATTGCAAGTTCCGAAACGAACACATTTCCCTCACATACACCCAATGGGTGTCAGTGAATCTCAAAACACATATCATGAAATGCATGAAACCAATGAGATACCACACATTGAAGTTCACCAAAAAAAATATGTATTAAAGGAAACATAAATAGAATAAAAAATGAAGAAACAGAAATGTGAATGTACAAAAATTAAAAGAAGCATGTCCGTGAAAAAAAGCAAAACCAAAAATAAAAATCCAAAGTAATGTTGTCCAAAGTCAATGTCCACAAAACAAAATCCAATGGGAAATAAAAAAGAAAGCCATTGCTCCATGGTTAAAAAGTGAAAAAAAAATACAATCCAACTGTGAGCTATGTACATGGGAACAAGCCAGGGTCCATTATCCCAACAAAATAAAGGAAACCTATCTAACTAAACTAACTAATAAAATAAACTATATACAAAAATGTGGCCAATGTCCGAAAGGTCCAAAAAAAATCAAAACCAAAATGAAACCTAACACTACCTACATAACTATGTACAAGGGCAGCGGGCTAGTTTCACGGCTCACTTGTGGATGTTCTGGGCCCGGTGCATCATGGAACTCCCCCTCAATTTCCCTGAGGCGGTCCTCCTCCATGGCCCCGAGGGTCCGCAGGGCCGTCGACGTCTCCACCTCCAAACCCCTGCGGATTGCCTCTAGGCACTCGGCCCGCCTCAGGGCCCTCCGCATGGAGTTCTCCGCCCTGACCATTGTGAGCCGTGCCTCTTCCGCCCGCTGCCGCTCCGCATCTATGGCGTGGCCCAACCGCTGCCACACGGAAGACACTCTCTGTCCTGGGTCCCCCTGCCCTCCGGCCGATGCCTGCCCCTCCGATGTTGAAGGCCCCGAGCCTTCATGGCTCCCACCACGTTGCTGCTGCTGCTGTGCCTCTGCCCGTGCACTGCCTCCTGCTGCCTGCACATCCTCCGCCGGCCGGGGTGCAGTCGTAGATGTGGCCACCCCTGCTGGACGTCCGACTCCCGACTCTGGCAGGACTCCCAGGACCCCCCTTGTTAATTAGCATATGCAAGTAACTTTGGGTCTCACCCTAAGTTACTAGGGGAATCCAGACGTGGACCCCTTGCTCACTATTCTCAGAGAGGCACAGCTCCTCCCTACTGATGAGGTCCAAACAGACCGAAACACGTGTCTGGGGATGCTGTTGGTACTCTTGTTCAGAGGAGAATTGCCTAGCATTTCGGTGCTGGACTGCCCCAGGGCAGGACAAATACTGATATGTTTAGGATATTTCTACTCTGTGAAAGATAGTGAGCTAAAGACTCTGGGTAAGTCTCTCGCAACCAGGACTAATGTCTGGCAGAGGGACTCCCAGGACCCCCCTTGTTAATTTGCATATGCAAGTAACTTTGGGTCTCACCCTAAGTTACTAGGGGAATCCAGACGTGGACCCCTTGCTCACTATTCTCAGAGAGGCACAGCTCCTCCCTACTGATGAGGTCCAACCAGACCGAAACACGTGTCTGGGGATGCTGTTGGTACTCTTGTTCAGAGGAGAATTGCCTAGCATTTCGGTGCTGGACTGCCCCAGGGCAGGACAAATACTGATATGTTTAGGATATTTCTACTCTGTGAAAGATAGTGAGCTAAAGACTCTGGGTAAGTCTCTCGCAACCAGGACTTATGTCTGGTAGAGGGACTCCCAGGACCCCCCTTGTTAATTTGCATATGCAAGTAACTTTGGGTCTCACCCTAAGTTACTAGGGGAATCCAGACGTGGACCCCTTGCTCACTATTCTCAGAGAGGCACAGCTCCTCCCTACTGATGAGGTCCAACCAGACCGAAACACGTGTCTGGGGATGCTGTTGGTACTCTTGTTCAGAGGAGAATTGCCTAGCATTTCGGTGCTGGACTGCCCCAGGGCAGGACAAATACTGATATGTTTAGGATATTTCTACTCTGTGAAAGATAGTGAGCTAAAGACTCTGGGTAAGTCTCTCGCAACCAGGACTAATGTCTGGCAGAGGGACTCCCAGGACCCCCCTTGTTAATTTGCATATGCAAGTAACTTTGGGTCTCACCCTAAGTTACTAGGGGAATCCAGACGTGGACCCCTTGCTCACTATTCTCAGAGAGGCACAGCTCCTCCCTACTGATGAGGTCCAACCAGACCGAAACACGTGTCTGGGGATGCTGTTGGTACTCTTGTTCAGAGGAGAATTGCCTAGCATTTCGGTGCTGGACTGCCCCAGGGCAGGACAAATACTGATATGTTTAGGATATTTCTACTCTGTGAAAGATAGTGAGCTAAAGACTCTGGGTAAGTCTCTCGCAACCAGGACTAATGTCTGGCAGAGGGACTCCCAGGACCCCCCTTGTTAATTTGCATATGCAAGTAACTTTGGGTCTCACCCTAAGTTACTAGGGGAATCCAGACGTGGACCCCTTGCTCACTATTCTCAGAGAGGCACAGCTCCTCCCTACTGATGAGGTCCAACCAGACCGAAACACGTGTCTGGGGATGCTGTTGGTACTCTTGTTCAGAGGAGAATTGCCTAGCATTTCGGTGCTGGACTGCCCCAGGGCAGGACAAATACTGATATGTTTAGGATATTTCTACTCTGTGAAAGATAGTGAGCTAAAGACTCTGGGTAAGTCTCTCGCAACCAGGACTTATGTCTGGTAGAGGGACTCCCAGGACCCCCCTTGTTAATTTGCATATGCAAGTAACTTTGGGTCTCACCCTAAGTTACTAGGGGAATCCAGACGTGGACCCCTTGCTCACTATTCTCAGAGAGGCACAGCTCCTCCCTACTGATGAGGTCCAACTAGACCGAAACACGTGTCTGGGGATGCTGTTGGTACTCTTGTTCAGAGGAGAATTGCCTAGCATTTCGGTGCTGGACTGCCCCAGGGCAGGACAAATACTGATATGTTTAGGATATTTCTACTCTGTGAAAGATAGTGAGCTAAAGACTCTGGGTAAGTCTCTCGCAACCAGGACTAATGTCTGGCAGAGGGACTCCCAGGACCCCCCTTGTTAATTTGCATATGCAAGTAACTTTGGGTCTCACCCTAAGTTACTAGGGGAATCCAGACGTGGACCCCTTGCTCACTATTCTCAGAGAGGCACAGCTCCTCCCTACTGATGAGGTCCAACCAGACCGAAACACGTGTCTGGGGATGCTGTTGGTACTCTTGTTCAGAGGAGAATTGCCTAGCATTTCGGTGCTGGACTGCCCCAGGGCAGGACAAATACTGATATGTTTAGGATATTTCTACTCTGTGAAAGATAGTGAGCTAAAGACTCTGGGTAAGTCTCTCGCAACCAGGACTTATGTCTGGTAGAGGGACTCCCAGGACCCCCCTTGTTAATTTGCATATGCAAGTAACTTTGGGTCTCACCCTAAGTTACTAGGGGAATCCAGACGTGGACCCCTTGCTCACTATTCTCAGAGAGGCACAGCTCCTCCCTACTGATGAGGTCCAACCAGACCGAAACACGTGTCTGGGGATGCTGTTGGTACTCTTGTTCAGAGGAGAATTGCCTAGCATTTCGGTGCTGGACTGCCCCAGGGCAGGACAAATACTGATATGTTTAGGATATTTCTACTCTGTGAAAGATAGTGAGCTAAAGACTCTGGGTAAGTCTCTCGCAACCAGGACTTATGTCTGGTAGAGGGACTCCCAGGACCCCCCTTGTTAATTTGCATATGCAAGTAACTTTGGGTCTCACCCTAAGTTACTAGGGGAATCCAGACGTGGACCCCTTGCTCACTATTCTCAGAGAGGCACAGCTCCTCCCTACTGATGAGGTCCAACCAGACCGAAACACGTGTCTGGGGATGCTGTTGGTACTCTTGTTCAGAGGAGAATTGCCTAGCATTTCGGTGCTGGACTGCCCCAGGGCAGGACAAATACTGATATGTTTAGGATATTTCTACTCTGTGAAAGATAGTGAGCTAAAGACTCTGGGTAAGTCTCTCGCAACCAGGACTAATGTCTGGCAGAGGGACTCCCAGGACCCCCCTTGTTAATTTGCATATGCAAGTAACTTTGGGTCTCACCCTAAGTTACTAGGGGAATCCAGACGTGGACCCCTTGCTCACTATTCTCAGAGAGGCACAGCTCCTCCCTACTGATGAGGTCCAACCAGACCGAAACACGTGTCTGGGGATGCTGTTGGTACTCTTGTTCAGAGGAGAATTGCCTAGCATTTCGGTGCTGGACTGCCCCAGGGCAGGACAAATACTGATATGTTTAGGATATTTCTACTCTGTGAAAGATAGTGAGCTAAAGACTCTGGGTAAGTCTCTCGCAACCAGGACTAATGTCTGGCAGAGGGACTCCCAGGACCCCCCTTGTTAATTTGAGGGATGCCTCCACCACCAGCCTGGCCGCACCGTCAGAGGCAGCTCCACAGGACACCCAGGTGACTGATGGGTGGGAAGATGGCACAGAGGATGACTGGCACGTAGGGGGTCCAGTTGAGGAGGGGGTCGTAGCAAGCCCCATCAGACGGAGGAATCCGGCCTGCGTGACCTGTCCCAGCAGGCTGACGTGGTCAACGAGCCATTCGAGATGACGTGCAGTCTCTTCATGAAAAGACTGCAGGTCACCTCGCATGGCCCGTTGATGCAACGCCACACCAGCCAGGACAGGCTCAACCCAGACCTGGATAGCCACGTCCGCAGGCAGAGGAAGGCCAGTTGATGTGAGCTCATCCCCTGCCTGAAAACGGGTCTGGACGTAGGCATCCCTGCTGGTGCAAGATGATGCAGGGACAGGATCAGGGACAGGATTGCACACAGGCACCTCCGCGGCGGCCTGTGCTTCCTCCTGTCCCTGGTCCTGCACTGCACCACTAGCACCAGTGGGATCCCCACCTCCAGACCCCGTCTCTGGTGCTTGCATGGCCTCCTCCTCCACCAAACCCCCCACCAACCTGGATGACTCCGTGCCATCTTCCTCTGTTGGGCCCTGTGGGGTCCCAGCTGCCCCTTCTGCTGCCGAGGAGTCCAACTCCAACCTCCGCCTCTTGGACCTCCCCCCGGCAGCTGCGGCCTGGGACGCGGCACCGGACTCCTCACTCCCCAACGAGATGACAACATGGGAGGGGAGCCGGACCTTGCGTCTCCGGCTGGCGGTGGGATCCCCGCTGCTGTGCTCCACAGCACCTTCTCCGCCCTCTTCATCAGTTGACGCTGCAGACAGGGAGAAACAAAACATAGGCATCAGGGCACTGTACAATGGACACATACACACATGACAGTTGTACATGAGTGGCATTGGCAAACCTCAGACATGTCATCACAATCCCCAACACACATGTCATTACAACTCGCACACATGAGCCATACCACAGCCATATCGCAACTGCCACCACCATCCATACACATACAACAGCATGAGCAGCCAAAGGTGAGCCAGACATCACATGCAACACAGGAAGTGCACCACACATGTACACACACCACCACACTTGCATGCATGTGTACACCTCTGCCAAGTGTCGCAGTGTTCAGACGGGCATCCATGTCACATCTGCCAATCAGGCTTCCACATACCGCTGTCACATGCATCCATGTTGCATCACTGTTGCACCCTTGTCAAATACACACACATGCACATGAACACAGCGCTGATACATGCAGCCAAAAACAACATACATGCGTGACATCACAGACATGTCTACTTACATACACATTCATCCAAACATGTGTGCCCACACAACTGCATTTGGCATGCAAGCCTACACACACAAGCACCATCCATGTCTCACACATTACAGCCCTCGCATGTGTCAGCCCCACGGCCCTGTACACCCCCACCCATACTCGACCCCATACAAACAGATGTGCAACCTGCACACTACTGAATAATCACCATACGCACTGCTCACAATCAGGATGCATGTACACTCACCGCTCGACTCCAGATGGGTCTGCTTCTCAAGGACCTGGACGTGGAGCGCTGGGGATATGCGTTCCAGGACCCTCATCTGTTCTTCCGACAAGTGGCCCCGGCGCCCCTTGGCATCCGCTGCCTTCAAGAGGCGCCGGGCCTTGTTCAGGGTCATGGACCTGAAGTCCTCCCAGCGCTTCTTGACATGTTGTAAGTCGCGGACTGCCACCCCCTCCGCGTTGATGGCAGTCACGATGTCAGTCCAGATCCGAGTCCGTCCTTCCTTGTCGGCGCGGGAACTTCCGAAGAGGGCATCATACTGCCCCAGGACTTGCTCCACCAGGACACCAACTTCGGTGGCACTGAAGCTGGTGCCCCTCTGCCTCTCTGGCCGGGGGTTGTCAGTGGTCACAGATGGTGTTTGCCCCGACATGACAACCCCAGAGGCAGGAGTGGGTGGGCAACTGGGTCCTGGGGCTGGGCTGTGGAGCGATGGAATCCCAGTCGGGAGTCTTCGGTTCCAGCAGGGGTGGTCACAGCAACAGCACCCCTGGCTGATGTGCAGGCAGCAAATGGCAGGGCACGTGGGCAGCAGGCAGTCAGGCAGCAGCAGATGGCAGGTGGGAGCGTGCTCGGGGCTCTGGGGGGCAGTAGTTCGGCCTTCTGGGCAGGAGCGTGGTCTTCCGTGTGCTTACGCGTGGCCAGCTTGATACGGAGTGATTTGGCACGTGAAAAATCTGCACGTCAGCGTGTAATTCGAGGAAAGGCCCTTAGAGCGTAAGCGCGTCTGCACGCATACGCATTTTCATTGGACAGAAGGCCCCTCAAGCGCAAGCGCCCCTGTGACGTGACGCGTACAGACGTGCATGGGCATTTCAGCGCGCGTGAAAAAATGCACGTCCGCGTGTAATACGAGGAAAGGGCCCATGCGCGTAAGCGCGTGAAAAAATGCACGTCCGCGTGTAATACGTGGAAAGGCCCTTAGCGCGTATGCACGGCAGCACGCATATGCGATTTCATTGGACCAAAGGCCCTCAGCGCGTGAGCACGTCTGTGACGTGACACGCGCGGGTGATGACAGAACACACGTGGATTTCCACCAATCGCGTGTGAAAGTTCCCGGCACCCCGGAACACACGTACCCAGGCTAATCGCGTGTGGAACTTCCTGCGCACCCCGAAACACACGTACCCAGGCCAATCGCGTGTACGCTCACTCCCCTCCGATCACACGCGATGACACCCGAAAACGGGAAACCCGGGCACGGCAAAAGACGTGCACAGGCGTCAACGCGTCCCTCCACACGAAGGCAGCCGGAGGCGTCCCCGCGCACAGCATAAAAGCGCGCGCAAACAACAAACGCGTATATACAGCTACGATGAATGCCCCATTTGTCGCTGCACTTATCGTGGGACACCGCAGGAGGAGGAGAATAGCCAGGGCACGCATTTTCGCACCACGGACAAGCCTTTTTGGGATGCCTGACGACCAGGTCTACGGCAGGTATAGGTTTCCACCCCATATCATCCTAGACCTGGTCAGGGAGTGGGATGATGACCTCACATCCCCCACCCTTTGCTCCCAAGCATTGAGCCCCTTGGAAAAGCTGCTCAATGTCCTGCATTTTTTGGCCACTGGGTCATTTCAGCGGACCACTGCCATAGTGGGGGGGGACTCACAGGCCACGCAGTCAGGCTGCCTACACCAGGTACTGGCAATCATGACAGCGCGCCCCTCAGTCCGCAGGCACATATACATGCCCAGAACACCCGCAGAAATGCAGGCCGTTGTCCTGGATTTTTACAGGGTGGCACACTTCCCCAGAGTGCTCGGTGCCATAGATGGCACCCATGTGGGCCTACGTCCACCTAGGGCCATTGAGCACATCTACCGAAACCGCAAGCACTGGCATTCCATCAATGTACAGGTGGTATGTGATGCAAAGGGAATCATCACCTCTGTCTATGCAAACTACCCTGGCTCCACCCATGACAGTTTCATATACAGAATGTCCGCCCTGAGCCGGGCCCTGGAAGCTGGGCAGCATGGCGACACATGGCTCCTAGGTCAGTACAAATGCCCTTGCACATGCATGCAAGTCACACACAGACAAATATCCAAACCCTAATAATCTCAACTATTATCACCTCCCCAGGGGACAGTGCCTACCCTCTGAGCAACCACATGATGACGCCAATCCGGAACCCCACCACACCACCCCAGGTAAGATACAACGCCGCCCATATTGCAACCAGGGGCATAGTGGAGCGCACATTCGGAGTGCTCAAGTCACGTTTCCGCTCCCTTGACCGCTCTGGTGGGCAACTACTCTATGCACCACCAATAGTGTGCAGGATCATTGTGGCAGCATGTGTCCTGCACAATGTTGCAACACGGCAGGGCGTCCCGGTGGACATGGTGGTGCCCCCACATCCCCAACCACAGGCACAGGCGCTGCCCATGGGAGGGGACAGGGCACGTGGCGAGGAAGCCCGGACCCAGCTTGTGGCCACATTTTTCACCTAAACTCCCACCCCTGCGGAGTGCACACAGGCCTGGCACATACCAGGTGACAATCGATGATGACAAAGAGACAGTCAACTGTCACAACCCTACCACGCTGAGATAGTTGCCATGGAAGTCCCACATCGTCTGCATCCCTAGCTACTTAAACACAAGCTATCCTGTGTGACCAAAATGCACACATATGACATATGATATGATATGGGCCATACACAAGTATTCCAAGGCGCAATGAGGCAGGGAGGGGGGAACAAGGGAACACAGAGAACGGTACTACTAGGCCAGGTGTCATTGAGATTGTGCAAGTGCAGGGGTAGGGGGAAGGGAAAAGTGCAAGGGGAAGGGTGGGGGGGAGTCCAGTACAGGGGAAGTATCCCAAAAAAATAATACATAGGTCGCCTGGTGGCAACTGCAAAGGTAAGTGCAGACAAGTGCTGGGAAGGGAGGGCTGTAGGGATAGAGAGACAGTACTGCAGTGCAGGGGTTGCCAGGGAGGCAGTGCAAGTGGAGAGTGGCTGGGCCAGGGACCGAGGTCAGTGAGAGTGGCCCAGTTGCAGCTCCTGTGCAGTTCCAGTGAAGAATTCTGCAAGGGAGAGGCAGAGAGTAAGCAGAAGCAAAGAGGAAGGTCTTGAGGTGCTTCCAGAACTGGAGATGGTTCCCCTCAAGTTCAAGTCAGGCAGGAAGTCTGTTCCAGGGGGAGGGCCCTGCTGCGGAGAGAAATCTACCCCCAGCTAATTGCTCTGAGAAGCGGATGACCCGGACATGCAAGGTGTGCATCACACACACCTGCAAAACAGGCCATGGCCATCAATGTCATGTCACTCAAACCCTCCCAAACATCAACATGACATGGCAAGCAATACCCATACACCAACGCAGTAACGATAAGGTACACATTGCCATGCCCTAAATGTACAGTGGCATCGGACACTGCTGCCTGACCCGGAATCAGATGAAATGACAGACCAACAAAATCCCCCACCCAAAATAAGTCATTTCCAAATGCATTACAACAGTCGTAGACGTAACATCGCAATGAATGCCTGTCTACATGCACATTATGCATTGCAAAATCAACACTGCAGCTCATGTGTGCAGTGTCCTACTCCTGCATCACACTGCTCAGCGCACAGCACAGTGAACAGCCATTGTGTGTGATGCACACCCTGAGCATCACATCTAAGTGACAGACCACGTCAAACATCAAATTAGGCATGTACTGGATCCATGATCGGTCACAGAACATGTGCTGCCGGGACACAGTGGGCACCAGAAGGCAAACAGTGTACACATGGATATGCAAGGGTGGGAGTACATGTAGTGCATCAGAGTGCAAGTGTGTGGTTCTGCAAGGACATGCACTCCACATATGCATGTGCACTCCAGTGACCATCAGTGTTCCATACACATCACATGTGAACATCCACCATGTGTACACCCCAGCATGTCAAACCACAACTATCCCCTCGCACCTGAAAGGAAAACACAACACATGAACAGGCATTGATCAGCAGAACACAACAGGTACATAGGATACCACCATTACTATGTCAGAGTTCCCATCACACTGCAGGGCAAGGCAACTATCAACAACAACCCCCCCCTCACAAATGACCATGACCCACTGAACAACTGCACCTGGGTCATGGAGCCTCCAAACCTCAATTCCACCTGGCCACAGGATCAC
The DNA here is from genome assembly GCF_040938575.1 of Ambystoma mexicanum. Lineage (NCBI taxonomy): Eukaryota > Metazoa > Chordata > Amphibia > Caudata > Ambystomatidae > Ambystoma > Ambystoma mexicanum. Next base: position 167,559,851 of record NC_090935.1, on the reverse strand, counting down.
CTTTACCCTTCGTCACCATCTCCCACCTTGTGTGTAAAAAGATGCCTGCACCCTCAGAATCCACACTCATTTCCAAAATCACAAAATCCAAGGCATGAAAACGAACCCGAACACCCTCCAGTAGATGACTTGACATAGCAGTACCTCACAAAGGCCAAGTACTACCACAATGATGCAACAACCAAGGTAGCACAGCAAAACAATGTCACGACAGGATGTGAGACATGTGTGGTACATGACATAGGATGATGCTCCATGAATGGATGTGTACTGTCACAGGTCCCCTGTACAGGCGCGGGAGTGTCACGAAACAACCACCCCCACCATGTCCCGGGTGCCTGCAAGGTCAAACTCGCACAGGCCCCTGAGACCCTGGTGGGGAAGGAGGTTCAGGGATATGCAGTCGGGACAGGTGTTGACACACTGGATGACTGGAATGAGTGGCAGGAGAGGGGAGGAGGAATGACACATGAAACTAGGGAATGCACGAAAATGTACAACCTGCATGAACACATACACAATCCAAACAAACTTGGACATCATTGTCATGGCCTTCTGTAGTCCAGGCTCAGGAGTGGTACGAACCAACCACCCCCTCTAGGGTTTTGGCGCCTGCAAGTTCGAGGCTTACACAGGCATCCGCAACCCCAGTGGGGAAAGAGGGTCAGGGAACGTTGCTTGGATAGGCACGGGAAGCAGGAACACCGGGTGGAGGGTACAGGTTTCAAAATTGCATAGGATCACGGGTGATTAGGGAGAAAAAAACATACAAAATTGAACCACACATACATCCATGCATCAGTACACTCCCCAGCAAGCCTATGCAGAGCAGTTCGTAAGAAAAACAACAAGACACTTAGCTCTGGTTTTGAGTGCTGGCCTCCTGCCTGCGCACTCTCAGGTCCGGTTACAGTAGCACTGCAATGCTGCAAAGAGAGCCACAGTCAACAAGCTGTACGTGCCAATTACACAAAAACACAACACCAAACATGCCCCATAGCAACAAACTACTCTACAAACAGACAATCTGTGGTCGATGCTTCGTACCCATATATAACATCACCTCTGTGACGGGTCATACACAGTTAATGCAGTAAGTCAACCGCTGGTGGGTGCGTGGCAAATGGAACACCAATGTGTCACAATTCACACAACATGCAATGTTCCCTGGGTAAGCAGACAGACCCATTTAGCAAGCCATGACTACAGAGCAAGTTGCGTACCACCATGACCGAAACAAAGTTGGCAGTGCATTTATCATGAAGTACGTGGAAAAGACATTCACTGCACCTGAGTATGTCCCTTGCTGTATGTCCCTGTGAGCTGCCCCTTTCCATGTCTCGGAAGGCTACATGGTTGATACAAGTGCCTCAATGGACCTTGGTGTACCGGAGGGTATGTGCCACTGCCCCTGCATGTGTCCCAGACAACCCTACTATCAACAGCCATCAGTCCACAAACACATCTGAGCTGCATTGTGTGCTTCAACACCAATATTCGTCTAAGCTCACCCTCAGTGCTGTGACTAAGCCTGCATGTGCAACTCGCCTGGTGCAAGCTTTGCTGTGTCGTGGCCCCCCTGTGATGCTCACCTTGCCTGGAGTTCCTTGGAACATGTCAGCAGTTCTAGGATGTGGGTCTGCAATCACTGTGCCTCTGCTTGTGCACACATGTGCATGTGGGCACCAACAAACGGGTCCAGAATTCCGTCGTCCAATGGGCCATGTCTGCTGGCAAAGGTGCTCTGGAGGCTCATCCCCCTGCAGAAAGGGCATGAAACACATGATTAATGCTTCAAAGTCATCTGTGTGTGTCTCATCAGGCATCTCATTACTTGACCATGTCAGAGAGTCACATCACAAATCACACCATCAGTCCGTCTATCACCTCCAAAGTGTGGAACACTATCTACAGCATGAATTGCAACAAGCACATGTACAGGAAAGATATGAAACATACTACACAATGCATAGCAATCAATGTCCACATTAATCATGACACAACCCATCTAGCAAAAGCTGAACAGTGGACAATGACACCTAAATCATCCCCACTAGGGGTGTCAACACAAGTCACACAGCACCAGACATGCCACAGATATGAAAGTCCAAAGCCCTTGTGTAATATTCTGTAACACTGAACCATCCTTGCGAGCCCATGGATAAGGGAGGCAGGAGTGGCATATGTGAGTCAAGGACCTTAAGCAGCAAACACATACACAAAACAACCATGAAGGGCCCAGCTGGAACAGACAGTGGATGCCTTCAAAAGCCACAAAGCACCGCACCGTCACATGAAAGCACAATAGACTAGCAATTTTAAACTAACTCAACTATTAACTAATTACACTAACTATGGAAAACCTACATTACCTATTTAAACTAACTATCAAACAGAAACTTAACTAACTAAACTAAAAGAAAAATCAGAAATGGCCACATACGACCCGGGGGGGAGGGGAGGCACCCAGGAGGGGGGAGGTACAGGGTGCTGCTCAACATCCACATGCAATGATGCTGAGCCAAAAAAGAAAATCCTCCATGGGCTCAACGCCTGCACAGCACGACCTATGTGGGAGATAGATGGTCGTCCGAGTCTGGCTCATCCTGGAAAGGAGGACGTGGCACAGTAGCCTGGCCACGCCTAGCCGCAGCTTGCCCCTCGTCGGCAGCAAGTCTGCCGGACGGGTGAGCCTGGTTCTGTGTGGCGATGTGACGTAGGTCTGCATGCAGAACCTCACGTGATACACGTGCTTCCTCTTGCAAGGTAGCACGTGTAACACGGAGTTCCTCCTGCAAAGCCTGGCTGGACAACCGCTGCACCTCCCGGCAAGCCTGTAGCTCAGCTGAGATGGTGCGCTCAAGCTGTGCAAACCTCTCCTCTGCCTGCTGCCTCTGGGACATCAGAGTGGATCTGAGGGAAGCATACTCCTCCCTCAGGGCATCCATGTGCGCCTCTGCGTGAGCAGCAATTGCTTGACGCAGAGACGACATTTCAGCCTGGCGTGCCCTGTCTGAGGCCGCCATGCCCAGCCTGAGCTAGCGGGCCGTGGACTGTGCCGCCTGCTGCTGGAGAAGCACCTGCCTAGCAGGGGGGAGCACAGATCGGGCCACACGCTCCATGCTCTCAGCGATGTTCTCCATTGCTGCCCCCTGCCGTTCGGAATTGGCAGTCATGTCTTGCTCCCACTCAGTATACAGCGGTTGCGCGCGGCGACCGCGTTGCCGGGCTTGATCCCTGCGGGACCCAAGGACTGGGGGTCCTTGCTGTGTTGGCACCGCCTGCGGCTGCACGACTACATGCCCCCGTCGACGTGATGTCCCAGGCACATCAGTGACTGGTGTGGAGGGTGACCCTGCGTCCCGATCCACCACGGGCAGAGGAACCAAGACTGTCCGATCCCTCAGTGCAGGTGTCGCAGACAGAGGAGTGTCCACATCAGAATCACTCACCCCTGACACATGGACTTGATGCTCATCCAACTCAACATGGACGTCAGAGTCGTCATCAAGGCTGGACTCATAGGCAGCCAGAGACAAGATGGACTGCAGCACTTGGGGGTTTTCGTGGCCTACCACCCCACGACCCCCACTAGTGCCGGGTTGATGTGGTGTTACCAACCCTGTGTCTGGCATGACAACACCATCCTCCGCCTCCATTGCGTCATCACCTGAAAAATAGAGAGAAAAAGGTCAATACACATGTCAGAAGCACACGACACACACACACACCGACAGCAAAGGCATCCGGCAGACATGTGACACACAACATATGACCTGGCATGCATGCTGGGTCTACTTTGAATAGCTTCTGTGATCAGACCTGTTGAAAGGTGGCAGTTTCCATGGAAGTGGGTCTATGCAGTGCAGAAAATGTGTACGCCACTCACTACCTACATGTACAAGCACTACATGGTGTGTGCCAGGAAATGTGAAGGCAGTGCAATGTCAAATTCAGACATCACGTGCATTGTGCATTCAATGTGTACCATGTCTAGAAGCCAAGCACCCCTCTACCCCAGTACCAAAGCAGGGATGCCTAGCATGGTATCAAAAGGCTGACCATACACCTGTGTATTGACAGGCAGTGTTGACTGTCATCAACAGCTTAATGTGATTCAAATTACAACACTGCAAATGATGCTGGGACAGTGGGCAGGACACATGATGGAAACTCCGGAGGCCGCCCACGTGTGAAGAAGACATAAGAGTTGGACAGAGTCATTGGCCATTGAACAGGCTGAGGCCTGTGAGCCACACAGATTGTCAGGGCCTAAACATGTGTGCAACGCAGGACTGAGCCACAGTTGACATGGGGAGGCCGATGAGATGGCAGGCAATGTATGTAACCAAGGACTCATATTACAGTGATCATCCAGTCAAGGACACATAGGGGCATGCGTGCAATGCACATGGAGCATGAATGGGCACTCATGTCCCTGCGGGACATCTGACCCATGCACAGTACAAGTGAGATACCCTGCATCGAGTACTAAGGCTGTACCACACGGCATATGTCTGGCAGTTTCTACGCTGGAAGTTGGCATCTACACAGGACACATGAACAAGAAACTACACATTGGCAAGATTGGAGCACACCAGTGCAAAGGTGGAACTGGAGTGCAGAGTGGCGGAGGAGGGGCAAGGGAGCATGCCCACATGGAGTCCCGCATGCAGGCAGAGGAAACATGCATGATGGTAGCATTGCATTACTTACACATCAGAACCATGTACACGTCACATGTAGCAGCAATCATGCACAACACATCCCACAAGTGAAACACACACGTCCTCAACAAACACGCATCAGCACTCACTGGACTGGGCATCAAAGTCCAGCATCTCTCCCACTCCTTCGACCAATTCAGGTGGTATGAACTCCGCAACGAGAGCCTCATGCAGAGTGAGTTCTTCCTCCTCTGGTGCAGGCCCACCGCCAGTCACCAGAGTCAAGTTGTAATTTGAGGCACGCTTGGCCTTAGTGCTGCGCTTGATGTCATTCCAACGCTTTTTGCACTCCTGCGCCGTGTGCACCTCATGGCAGAATGAACTGACATGTTCCGCAACATGCTTCCAGTGGGTGTCACGTTGGGCAGCCGTAGTCTGACTATTGGCACCCACTAGCATGTCACGGCTGTGGCCCTGCACGTAGTCCACGAGGAAGTCCAGTTCCTGCTTACAGAAAGGCTTCTTCCTCGACGTTCAGGAGGTCGTGGCTGTGTGTGGGGTCCCAGCCTGTGCTGCAGGTGCAACCTTCCTCCTCTTGGACCGTGGCGCAGACCCTGGCTAGCTAATGCCGCCCCGACCAGTATGGCCAGTGGGTTTGGTGGATTGAGCCAAGGGAGTGGCAGGTGGAGGGATGACCAAAGGCCTGACTTGTGTCAGTGGCAGCTGGGTGCCCACTAATGGACCCTGTGCAGCAACATCAGCTGTGGCAGGGTCATTGACCGCAACGGTCCTGGTTGGCAGACTCACAACCGGGGTGCTGTTGGGTGCATCTGCCCCTGCACTTGCCAACACCTGGCTGTTCGGGGCAGCAGATGACATGACTGCCCCAGGGACACGTGTCTTGGTCTGAGCAGCCCGGCCTGCCCCTATGGTTTCCCCCCTGGCCTGTTGGAGATCTACCAAGGGCTCTTCAAGTGCCAACGCAGCCTGCGCTGGCAGACCCTGAGCCTGGGTGGCGGTGTCCACAGCTGCACCTGCAGCTACCACTACCCTTGGGCCCGTGGCAGTCGATGGAACGGACTGCCGGGTCATATGGGTGCCAGTGCCAGATGCAGGAGCTGCATCCCCCGGAACCACAGGGGGTGGTGGCATGGCTGCACCGACACATGGCACAACATTGTGCTCAAGTGGCACACCCCTGCCTCTTCCCCCTCTGTGGCTGCCCTGGACACCCTGGAGTCCCCCTACTCCCTGATCACCACGGCCACGTCCCCGACCACGCCCGCCACGAGGAGTAAGCCCAGCTGAGGCGCCCCTCACCTTTGGTGGCCTCCCAACCATGGCACAGATGTAGTAGTGCTGGCACAGATGGAGTGGTGCCAATGGGAGGTGTACACAACAATTGACCTGGGCAATTGGGGTGAAGGGGGTGGGAAGCAAGATGTTAACAGCCCCCCTGCACCTGAAAGGCTGTATGTGACCCCGGTGATGTGGTGATGGGTCACGCAACGCTCAGGCACCCCAAAACTGCAGTAAAACCGTGCACGCAACCCTGCAGCCTACGTGCGTGGATTCAACCTCCCGCAGTACGCGGTGGCACCCAGTAACACGAATAACGCGTACGCGTGGGACACGCAGGCTACTATGACATCGAAAATGGGTGCGATACACAGGGGCACCCGCAGTGGGAAAAAGAGCGTGTGCGACTCACCGTCTGACTAGCGCGATGCAGAAAAACACGCGTAGCCAATACCCCCGCCAAAAGAAGAGATACGTCCTTGATAGCTGTGAAGTTGTGATGGCACGCGAAACAACAGGAAGCAGCAACACACGTAGGTCTCCACGAAAGGCACGTAGAGCGAACTGCTGGGCCCGCTCACCTTTAACCTGTGCTGAGGGAAACACACGCGCGCGTCACGTCACTTACGCGCATGGGCCCTTTCCTCGTATTACATGCGGACGTGCAGTTTTTCACGCGCGCTCACGCGCTTAGGGCCTTTGGTCCAATGAAATCGCATATGCGTGCTGCCGTGCATACGCGCTAAGGGCATTTCCTCGTATTACACGCGGACGTGCAGTTTTCCACGCGCGCTTACGCACATGGGCCCTTTCCTCGTATTACACGCGGACGTGCAGTTTTTCACGCGCGCTGAAATGCCCATGCACGTCTGTCACGTCACAGGGGCGCTTGCGCTTGAGGGGCCTTCTGTCCAATGAAAATGCGTATGCGTGCAGACGTGCTTACACGCTAAGGGACTTTCCTCGAATTCCACGCTGACGTGCAGATTTTTCACGTGCCAAATCACTCCGTATCAAGCTGGCCACGCGTAAGCACACGGAAGACCACGCTCCTGCCCAGAAGGCCGAACTACTGCCCCCCAGAGCCCCGAGCACGCTCCCACCTGCCATCTGCTGCTGCCTGACTGCCTGCTGCCCACGTGCCCTGCCATTTGCTGCCTGCACATCAGCCAGGGGTGCTGTTGCTGTGACCACCCCTGCTGGAACCGAAGACTCCGACTGGGATTCCATCGCTCCACAGCCCAGCCCCAGGACCCAGTTGCCCACCCACTCCTGCCTCTGGGGTTGTCATGTCGGGGCAAACACCATCTGTGACCACTGACAACCCCCGGCCAGAGAGACAGAGGGGCACCAGCTTCAGTGCCACCGAAGTTGGTGTCCTGGTGGAGCAAGTCCTGGGGCAGTATGATGCCCTCTTCGGAAGTTCCCGCGCTGACAAGGAAGGACGGACTCAGATCTGGACTGACATCGTGACTGCCATCAACGCGGAGGGGGTGGCAGTCCGCGACTTACAACATGTCAAGAAGCGCTGGGAGGACTTTAGGTCCAGGACCCTGAACAAGGCCCGGCGCCTCTTGAAGGCAGCGGATGCCAAGGGGCGCCGGGGCCACTTGTCGGAAGAACAGATGAGGGTCCTGGAACGCATATCCCCAGCGCTCCACGTCCAGGTCCTTGAGAAGCAGACCCGTCTGGAGTCGAGCGGTGAGTGTACATGCATCCTGATTGTGAGCAGTGCGTGTGGTGATTATTCAGTAGTGTGCAGGTTGCACATCTGTTTGTATGGGGTCGAGTATGGGTGGGGGTGTACAGGGCCGTGGGGCTGACACATGCGAGGGCTGTAATGTGTGAGACATGGATGGTGCTTGTGTGTGTAGGCTTGCATGCCAAATGCAGTTGTGGGGGCACACATGTTTGGATGAATGTGTATGTGAGTAGACATGTCCGTGATGTCACGCATGTATGTTGTTTTTGGCTGCATGTATCAGCACTGTGTACATGTGCATGTGTGTGTATTTGACAAGGGTGCAACAGTGATGCAACATGGATGCATGTGACAGCGGTATGTGGAAGCCTGATTGGCAGATGTGACATGGATGCCCGTCTGAACACTGCGACACTTGGCAGAGGTGTACACATGCATGCAAGTGTGGTGGTGTGTGTACATGTGTGGTGCACTTCCTGTGTTGCATGTGATGTCTGGCTCACCTTTGGCTGCTCATGCTGTTGTGTGTGTATGGATGGTGGTAGCAGTTGCGATATGGCTGTGGTATGGCTCATGTGTGCGAGTTGTAATGACATGTGTGTTGGGGATTGTGATGACATGTCTGAGGTTTGCCAATGCCACTCATGTACAACTGTCATGTGTGTATGTGTCCATTGTACAGTGCCCTGATGCCTGTGTTGTGTTTCTCCCTGTCTGCAGCGTCAACTGATGAAGAGGGCGGAGAAGGTGCTGTGGAGCACAGCGGCGGGGATCCCACCGCCAGCCGGAGACGCAAGGCCCGGCTCCCCTCCCATGTTGTCATCTCGTCGGGGAGTGAGGAGTCCGGTGCCGCGTCCCAGGCCGCAGCCGCCGGGGGGAGGTCTAAGAGGCGGAGGTTGGAGTTGGACTCCTCGGCAGCAGAAGGGGCAGCTGGGACCCCACAGGGCCCAACAGGGGAAGATGGCACGGAGTCATCCAGGTTGGTGGGGGGTTTGGTGGAGGAGGAGGCCGTGCAAGCACCAGAGACGGGGTCTGGAGGTGGGGATCCCACTGGTGCTAGTGGTGCAGTGCAGGACCAGGGACAGGAGGCAGCACAGGCCGCCGCGGAGGTGCCTGTGTGCAATCCTGTCCCTGATCCTGTCCCTGCATCATCTTGCACCAGCAGGGATGCCTACGTCCAGACCCGTTTTCAGGCAGGGGATGAGCTCACGTCAACTGGCCTTCCTCTGCCTGCGGACGTGGCTATCCAGGTCCGGGTTGAGCCTGTCGTGGCTGGTGTGGCGTTGCGTCAACGGGCCATGCGAAGTGACCTGCAGTCTTTTCATGAAGAGACTGCACGTCATCTCGAATGGCTCGTTGACCACGTCAGCCTGCTGGGACAGGTCACCCAGGCCGGATTCCTCCGTCTGATGGGGCTTGCTACGACCCCCTCCTCAACTGGACCCCCTACACGCCAGTCGTCCTCTGTGCCATCTTCCCACCCATCAGTCACCTGGGTGCCCTGTGGAGCTGCCTCTGACGGTGCGGCCAGGCTGGTGGAGGAGGCATCCCTGCCACAGTCGGGAGTCGGACGTCCAGCAGGGGTGGCCACATCTACGACAGCACCCCAGCCGGCGGAGGATGTGCAGGCAGCAGGAGCCAGTGCACGGGCAGAGGCACAGCAGCAGCAGCAACGTGGTGGGAGCCATGAAGGCTCGGGGCCTTCAACATCGGAGGGGCAGGCATCGGCCGGAGGGCAGGAGGACCCAGGACAGAGAGTGTCTTCCGTGTGGCAGCGGTTGGGCCACGCCATAAATGCGGAGCGGCAGCGGGCGGAAGAGGCACGGCTCACAATGGTCAGGGCGGAGAACTCCATGCGGAGGGCCCTGAGGCGGGCCGAGTGCCTCGAGGCAATCCGCAGGGGTTTGGAGGTGGAGACGTCGACGGCCCTGCGGACCCTCGGGGCCATGGAGGAGGACCGCCTCCGGGACATTGAGGAGGAGTTTGATAATGCCCTGGCCCGGGACATCCACAAGTGAGCCGTGAAACTAGCCCGCTGCCCTTGTACATAGTTATGTAGGTAGTGTTAGGTTTCATTTTTGTTTTTATTTTATTTGGACCTTTCGGACATTGGCCACATTTTTGTATATAGTTTTTTTTTATTAGTTAGTGTAGTTAGATAGGTTTCCTTTATTTTGTTGGGATAATGGACCCTGGCTTGTTCCCATGTACATAGTTCACAGTTGAATTGTGTTTTTTTTCACTTTTTAACCATGGAGCAATGGCTTTCTTTTTTATTTCCCATTGGATTTTGTTTTGTGGACATTGACTTTGGACAACATTACTTTGGAATTTTATTTTTGGTTTTGCTTTTTTTAACGGACATGCTTCTTTTAATTTTTGTACATTCACATTTCTGTTTCTTCATTTTTTATTCTATTTATGTTTCCTTTAATACATATTTTTTTTGGTGAACTTCAATGTGTGGTATCTCATTGGTTTCATGCATTTCATGATATGTGTTTTGAGATTCACTGACACCCATTGGGTGTATGTGAGGGAAATGTGTTTGTTTCGGAACTTGCAATTGGTGTTCTGTGATGTAATTGCAAATTATGAGTGGGTGGATGCAATACTCGGGTGGGTGTTTTGCATTTGGAGGCTGACCATAGGGACCAGGGATCTAGATTGTGATGACATGTTGGCTGGGGAACATGAGTTGGACATGGGTGGGGGCCTGCTGGCAGGTGCCCCACAGTGCTGGGGGGTGGGGGTGGTGGGGAACATGAGTTGGACATGGGTGGGGGCCTGCTGGCAGGTGCCCCACAGTGCTGGGGGGTGGGGGTGCTGGGAGACATGGGTGGGGGCCTGGTGGAGGCTGCCCCTGCACTGCTGGGGGGTGGGGGTGCTGGGAGACGTGGGTGGGGGCCTGGTGGCGGGTGCCCCACAGTGCTGGGGGGGTGGGGGTGGTGGGAGACATGGGTGGGGGCCTGGTGGAGGCTGCCCCTGGTGGCTGGGGGGTGGGGGTGCTGGGAGACGTGGGTGGGGGCCTGGTGGCGGGAGCCCCACAGTGCTGGGGGGGTGGGGGTGGTGGGAGACATGGGTGGGGGCCTGGTGGAGGCTGCCCCTGGTGACTGGGGGGGGTGGGGGTGGTGGGAGACATGGGTGGGGGCCTGGTGGAGGCTGCCCCTGGTGGCAGGGGGGTGGTGGGAGACATGGGTGGGGGCCTGGTGGAGGCTGCCCCTGGTGGCTGGGGGGGTGGGGGTGGTGGGAGACATGGGTGGGGGCCTGGTGGAGGCTGCCCCTGCACTGCTGGAGGGTGGGGGTGGTGGGAGATATGGGTGGGGGCCTGGTGGAGGCTGCCCCTGGTGGCTGGGGGGTGGGGGTGCTGGGAGACATGGGTGGGCGCCTGGTGGTGGGTGCCCCTGCACTGCTGGGGGGTGGGGGTGGTGGGAGACATGGGTGGGGGCCTGCTGGCAGGTGCCCCACAGTGCAGGGGGGTGGGGGTGGTGGGAGACATGAGTTGGACATGGGTGGGGGCCTGCTGGCAGGTGCCCCACAGTGCTGGGGGGTGGGGGTGGTGGGGAACATGAGTTGGACATGGGTGGGGGCCTGCTGGCAGGTGCCCCACAGTGCTGGGGGTGGGGGTGGTGGGAGACATGAGTTGGACATGGGTGGGGGCCTGCTGGCAGGTGCCCAACAGTGCTGGGGGGTGGGAGTGGTGGGGAACATGAGGTGGACATGGGTGGGGGCCAGCTGGCAGGTGCCCCACAGTGCTGGGGGGTGGGGGTGGTGGGGAACATGAGTTGGACATGGGTGGGGGCCTGGTGGCGGGTGCCCCACAGTGCTGGGGGGTGGGGGTTGCGGGAGACATGGGTGGGGGCCTGGTGGAGGCTGCCCCTGGTGGCTGGGGGGTGGGGGTGCTGGGACACGTGGGTGGGGGCCTGGTGGCGGGTGCCCCACAGTGCTGGGGGGGTGGGGGTGGTGGGAGACATGGGTGGGGGCCTGGTGGAGGCTGCCCCTGGTGACTGGGGGGGTGGGGGTGCTGGGAGACATGGGTGGGGGCCTGGTGGAGGCTGCCCCTGGTGGCTGGGGAGTGGGGGTGCTGGGAGACATGGGTGGGGGCCTGGTGGTGGGTGCCCCTGCACTGCTGGGGGGTGGGGGTGGTGGGAGACATGGGTGGGGGCCTGGTGGAGGCTGCCCCTGGTGGCTGGGGGGTGGGGGTGGTGGTCGACATGGGCGGGGGCCTGGTGGAGGCTGCCCCTGCACTGCTGGGGGGTGGGGGTGGTGGGAGACATGGGTGGGGGCCTGGTGGAGGCTGCCCCTGTTGGCTGGGGGGTGGGGGTGCTGGGAGACATGGGTGGGGGCCTGCTGGGAGGTGCCCCACAGTGCTGGGGGGTGGGGGTGGTGGGGAACATGAGTTGGACATGAGTGGGGGCCTGCTGGCAGGTGCCCCACAGTGCTGGGGGTGGGGGTGCTGGGAGACATGGGTGGGGGCCTGGTGGTGGGTGCCCCTGCACTGCTGGGGGGTGGGGGTGGTGGGGAACATGAGTTGGACATGGGTGGGGGCCTGCTGGCAGATGCCCCACAGTGCTGGGGGGTTGGGTTGGTGGGAGACATGAGTTGGACATGGGTGGGGGCCTGCTGGCAGGTGCCCCACAGTGCTGGGGGGTGGGGGTGGTGGGGAACATGAGTTGGACATGGGTGGGGGCCTGCTGGCAGGTGCCCCACAGTGCTGGGGGTGGGGGTGGTGGGGAACATGAGTTGGACATGGGTGGGGGCCTGCTGGCAGGTGCCCCACAGTGCTGGGGGGTGGGTGGTGGATTTAGACATGGGTGGGGGCCTGGTGGAGGCTGCCCCTGCACTGCTGGGGGGTGGGGGTGGTGGGAGACATGGGTTGGGGCCTGGTGGTGGGTGCCCCTGCACTGCTGGGGGGTGGGGGTGGTGGGAGACATGGGTGGGGGCCTGGTGGAGGCTGCCCCTGGTGACTGGGGGGGTGGGGGTGGTGGGAGACATGGGTGGGGGCCTGGTGGAGGCTGCCCCTGGTGGCTGGGGGGTGGGAGTGGTGTGAGACATGGGTGTGGGCCTGGTGGAGGCTGCCCCTGCACTGCTGGGGGGTGGGGGCGGTGGGAGACATGAGTTGGACATGGGTGGGGGCCTGGTGGAGGCTGCCCCTGCACTGCTGGGGGGTGGGGGTGCTGGTAGACATGGGTGGGGGCCTGGTGGTGGGTGCCCCTGGTGGCTGGGGGGTGGGGGTGGTGGGAGACATGGGTGGGGGCCTGGTGGTGGGTGCCCCTGCACTGCTGGGGGGTGGGGGTCCTGGGAGACATGGGTGGGGGCCTGGTGGAGGGTGCCCCTGTTGGCTGGGGGGTGGGGGTGCTGGGAGACATGGGTGGGGGCCTGCTGGGAGGTGCCTCACAGTGCTGGGGGGTGGGGGTGGTGGGGAACATGAGTTGGACATGAGTGGGGGCCTGCTGGCAGGTGCCCCACAGTGCTGGGGGTGGGGGTGCTGGGAGACATGGGTGAGGGCCTGGTGGTGGGTGCCCCTGCAATGCTGGGGGGTGGGGGTGGTGGGGAACATGAGTTGGACATGGGTGGGGGCCTGCTGGCAGATGCCCCACAGTGCTGGGGGGTTGGGTTGGTGGGAGACATGAGTTGGACATGGGTGGGGGCCTGCTGGCAGGTGCCCCACAGTGCTGGGGGGTGGGGGTGGTGAGGAACATGAGTTGGACATGGGTGGGGGCCTGCTGGCAGGTGCCCCACAGTGCTGGGGGTGGGAGTGGTGGGGAACATGAGTTGGACATGGGTGGGGGCCTGCTGGCAGGTGCCCCACAGTGCTGGAGGGTGGGTGGTGGATTTAGACATGGGTGGGGGCCTGGTGGAGGCTGCCCCTGCACTGCTGGGGGGTGGGGGTGGTGGGAGACATGGGTTGGGGCCTGGTGGTGGGTGCCCCTGCACTGCTGGGGGGTGGGGGTGGTGGGAGACATGGGTGGTGGCCTGGTGGAGGCTGCCCCTGGTGACTGGGGGGGTGGGGGTGGTGGGAGACATGGGTGGGGGCCTGGTGGAGGCTGCCCCTGGTGCCTGGGGGGTGGGAGTGGTGTGAGACATGGGTGTGGGCCTGGTGGAGGCTGCCCCTGCACTGCTGGGGGGTGGGGGCGGTGGGAGACATGAGTTGGACATGGGTGGGGGCCTGGTGGAGGCTGCCCCTGCACTGCTGGGGGGTGGGGGTGCTGGTAGACATGGGTGGGGGCCTGGTGGTGGGTGCCCCTGGTGGCTGGGGGGTGGGGGTGGTGGGAGACATGGGTGGGGGCCTGGTGGTGGGTGCCCCTGCACTGCTGGGGGGTGGGGGTCCTGGGAGACATGGGTGGGGGCCTGGTGGAGGGTGCCCCTGGTGACTGGGGGTGCAGGGGGACATGCGTTGGTGGGCAGTAGTGCAAGTTGACATGTGGGTTGGCTGGGGGTCATGGCCATGGTGGATGGTGTGCCTGCAGGACATGTGCAGGGTAGGCCCCTGTGGTGTGAGCCACCTGCAGGGGCCGTGGAGGGTGTAGAGGGAACACCTGGGAGGACCCACACGTGCAATTCACGTGTGGTGCTCCCCGTGCACCCCTGTAATACACGTACCCTGATGGAATCGCGTGTGTAACTTCCCGTGCACCCCTGGAATACACGTGCCCTGCTGATGTCGCGTGTGAAACTTCCCCCGCACCCAAAAATACACGTACCATGATGAAATCGCATGTGGAATTTCCCGCGCACCCCAGAAATGCACGCGCCCTGCTGAAATCGCGTGTGGCACTTCCCGCGCACCCCTGAGATACGCGTACCCCCAATCGCGTGTGGAAATTCCCGCGCACCCCTGAAATACACGTACCCTGCTGAAATCGCGTGTGGCACTTCCTGCGCACCCCTGAGATACGCGTACCCTGCTCGCACGGGCCCAATCGCATGTGGAAATTCCCGCGCACCCCTGAGATACGCGTACCCTGCGGAAATCGCGTGTGGAATTTCCGGCGCACCCCTCAAATACGCGTACCCTGCTCGCACGGGGCCAATCGCGTGAGGTACTTCCCGCGCACCCCAGTGATACACGTAGCCCGCTTGCCGTGCTGGTACAGGGTTAGCGCAGCCCTTTGCGCTGGATTGGGTATATTGATGGCTTTTCCCTGCGCGAGAGGCGTTCTTGGGGGCGTAACTGGCGCTGCTGCAGGGTCGCTGCGCCACTGTGCGCCACGGCTGGTTTTGGTGGCTGGAATCCATGAATACGCTGTGCGCGGAAATGGATTTTAGCGCACGCGGCTGGCGCAGGGATTCGCACGCGCACACTGTGCGCCAGCCGCGTGCGCCACTTGTGCGCTGAATTCTATGAATTACCCCCTTAATCTTAATAAATTTGTCCTCTTGCCAAAATCCCACGTTGTGTACCCACTTCGTTTGATAAATAAGTTCAGGAGCTACATATGGGATGCATAGCAAAAATCCGATCTCTAGTCTTTCCAACGGCATTGCATTACCCATTTCAAATGCGATTTTTACCTGTATTATATCAATTTCCCTCCTGGTCAATCTTTCTATCATTTGACGAATAATATCCTGCGAAACAAAATACAAGGGAATATGTCCTTGAATCAATTGTGAAACTGCAGTTTGAACTTCTCTCATATAATTCGTTAATAGTCTATCAACAGGACTCATTATGTTCAATATTTCATTTAAAGTTCTGTCATGCTTAAGTATTATTTTAGTCGCCCGTTGCATCACATCTGCTTGTTCATTTAGAATGATTGCAGTTTCATTTATGAATCTTACTTGTTCATCCAGTCCCCCTCTAATCCCATCTAATGTTTTTTGTATTATTTCTAGGTCAATACTCAGTTGTTGCGCTTTAGTACTCAGTGTTCCTACCGATAAAGAATTGGCTGTTGATATTGTGGTACCTCTTATGGCTCCAACTATAGACATTACCAATGATATCGCGAGCATCACCGCACCTCTCTTTCCTCTCCTCTTCTTAATGTCTGCTGAATTCACAAATGTTTTCTCCAACTGCATTAATATATCTCTTATTGACTGCTTAGTGTCCTCTTTTCTTATTTCCAGCCACTCTTTAGTCTGTTCAATCTTAATTCCGGTATTGTTCAAATGTTTTTCAATCAAAATCTCAGGATTCAATGGTATGTAGATGTTTTGGAAAATCATCCTTCTATCACTCATGATGAATCCTGGTGCCTCTTCCACCGCGATACCAGATGCTGGTCCAGGTTCAATGACAATCTGTGCTTCTGAATTCTTGAAGATCCCTCCAAATATCATCATCATTAACCATATCATCGGTATCATCTTCAATGCTGATCGCTTTGCAGCC
The DNA here is from genome assembly GCF_040938575.1 of Ambystoma mexicanum. Lineage (NCBI taxonomy): Eukaryota > Metazoa > Chordata > Amphibia > Caudata > Ambystomatidae > Ambystoma > Ambystoma mexicanum. The sequence continues at coordinate 167,543,839 of NC_090935.1, read as the reverse complement.
TTGGTCTTCACCCCTCTTTGGGGCTTTCCCGGAATCCGTCCACGTGGGCTCCAGGACTCCATCGTCTCCCGTGGCCTCTGATCCCGGAACCTCCCACCAAATAATGTTAATTTTCTAAATCAAATAGAAAAGAAACAGATTAAGTATATTGCACAATACTAACTTTACCCTTTTTCCAAAAATAAAACATGCTTGGTAAAAACATTTCATTTTTTTTTTTTCCTGAAATTAAACACAAGTTAAAAAGAAAACAAGCATATATAAAACAGCATTCAATATTTAATACATTTTCTCTCTGCACACCAACCATGAGCTTCCATTATATATATTTATTTATTTATTTATTTATTTATTTACTTATTTTATATTATATATTTTTACATATATTACAGTGTTTGTGTGCCATTATAACAATCAACTTTTTAACTTCTCTGTCACTGCCTCCTGATTGTGTCCATTTATTTTCTCTTTTTGTGTTCAAGGGACTTTATGTTGTATTGTGTGCATCAGTGGGTAGTAGCCCCAGGGCTTTCTGTTTCTACATGCTCAAGCCGCCTGATCTCGTGTCTGGGATGGCATGGTTTGATCTGATTTACATGGACAAACTGCTCTATCGCCGTTTCACCTTCATTTTTCAAAATTTTATAAACCACAGGAGAGACCTTATCTATAATTCGAAATGGCCCCTGCAAGGCTGCAAGGCTGCTAGAAATTTAGAATTTTTCTGTTTACTTTTTCCAAAAATGAAACTTGTACACCTGATGCCCTACACTGTATTCCTTTACTGATGTCTTTTTATCATAATAAGACTTTGCACTGTCAGCAGCTCTTTCCAGATTTCTCTTCACAAAAGCAAATGCATGTTGCAAATGCCTCCTCAGTTCGTCAATATATTCATGAACTGTGGATGCACATGTTTGCTCATGTGTTCTGTATAGTAGGTGTTGTGGTAACACCATTTTCCTACCTGTCAAGACCTCATGGGGGCTAACACCTGTTGCTTGGCAGGAGTTGATCTGATTGCCATCAAAACCAACGGTAAACGTAAATCCCAGCTGGAACCTGCTTCTGCCACGAATTTCTTTAAAATATCCACAACAGACCTATTGCTTCGTTCAACTCCACCTGAAGAGGCCGCCCGATATGCAATATGTAGTTTTCTTTTCACAGCCAGTTTTTGCCATACCTTACTCATTAGAATACTTGTGAAATGACTTCCTCTGTCTGACTCAATTCTTTGTGGCAACCCAAACCTTGAGAACACATGGTTCACCAGCAATGTGGCTGCTGTTTGCGCACTACAATCTGGTGCAGGAATGCATTCAATCCACTTTGACATCAAACATACCACACTTAAAATATAATGGTTTCCTCTGCTCGACCTTTTTAAAGGCCCTACATAGTCTATTTGCATATCTGACCATGGAAGAGTTAGGCCTCTTTTCATTAATGGGGCTCTATGTATTGGTGAAGCAGGTTTAAATTGGGCGCATACTAGACATCCTCTAGTATATAATTCCACATCTTGGGACATATGTGGCCAGTAAGCATAATCTTTTAGTATTTCTAATGTTTTTTGTGAACCTCTATGGCCTGCAGTTATGGCATCATGTGCATGGTGTAGCATTAGCCCTCTGAATGAAAGGGGTACCACCCACTGTATTTGTCCTGTTATGGACTCTCTAATCATGAGTCCATCCTGTAATCTAATTCGTGTTTTGTTCTTTAATAGCACCCTCAACTCTTCTTTTCCCATACAATCATTTTCTGATAAAGGATTTTGTTCAGGATCTATCAAATGATTATAATAGATTCCCAAAATTTGATCATTCTTTTGTGCCTCAATCAAATCTTGGTCTGGTGTGTCATGACTCCACTGTACCACTGGTTGATCTACCTCCTTTGGTGCTTTAGAACGTGTTACTGCATCAATTTGTATTTCACCCATTAAATAATCAATAGGTAGCAATTCTCCCATCACAGCCCCAATCTTAGCCAGGTGGTCTGCCTTATCATTTCCCTCCTTATCCTCTCCTGCTGTTTTTAAATGCCCACGAATTTTTCTCCAGTATATTGTTAAATTATTCTCTGACACCAATTTGTCTATGGCTTGTATCATTTTTCCATGTTTAAGTGGCTTTTTGTTGTATGTAACCATGCCTCTTGCTTTCCAACCAGGCAAATACTCCACAAAGCTATTCCGTGCATAGTCAGAATCAGTCACCAGGACAATTTCACTGAACTTTTTATCAACTACAGTATCAATTGCTTTATAAACGGCTGCCAATTCCGCCACCTGACTGCTCCTAGCTCCAATCCTCATCCCTATACTGGGGACGCCTTCACATTTCAACCAGACATTTCCTATTCCTGCCACTAATTGTTTATTACTGTCATTTTCAATGTGAAAAGCACAACCATCCACATATACAATTGGCAAATCCTTGCATGTTTTTTCATCAAAAGCTTTGTGTGGTGATTGTTCAAATTCCTGCAAACTAGTTTCCACTTCCATTTCATTTGGTATTTGTTCAGCTGCGCAGTCATGTAAGTCAGCTAACCCTTGAGCAATTGGATTCTTTTTATTTTGTCCATATCTCACTTCTACAGGAAAACCTTGTAATGCCAGCGTCCATGAAGTGATTCTGGACTGCGCTAGATTACCTGATCTAATTCTTTTACTCTCTAAAAATTGCAAAGGTTGATGATTTGTTTCAATAATCACCTTTTCTCCCTGAACAATGGGGCGGAAATGTTGTAGCGCCCACACAGTGGTTAATAGGGCCTTTTCACATTCATTAAATTTCATTTCAACTTGGGAAAATGCCTTACTTGCATAGGCAATGGTTTTGTGATTCAAATTGTGTTTTTGTGATAACACTGCTGACATACAATGTTCCGAAAAACCTATTTCTATAAAGAAATCCCTGTCCTTTATGGGATATGCTAAACATGGTGTCTTCACAAGACATTCCTTTAATTTAGCCACTGCATCAGACTGCTATTTTTCCCATTTCCAGGGAGTATTCAGTTTAAGCAGTTTAGTCAATGGTTGAGTGATTTCTGCATAATTTTCAATGAACTTTCTGTTATAGCCTGTCATCCCTAATAAACTTTTTACTCCTTTCACATTTTTAGGATCTTTTAATCTTTGTATGGCCTCTATTTTCTTCTTTTGTGGATTTAGCCCATGTTCAGTCACTTCATGCCCTAGAAAGTTCACTTTTTTCTTGCACCATTGTGCTTTCTGCAAAGATACAATGGCGCCTGCTTTCTGCAATTGGCCAAGCACATGTCTTATTTCATCAAAATGGCTTTTCAGGCTTTCATTTTTTATCAGGACATCGTCCACGTAAACTATTGTTCCTCTTTCCGCTGCATCCGGCATGGCCTTTCTCAAAAATATGCCAAGTTCACTCCCACTATTGATGTACCCGAACGGAGCTCTAAGCGAGGCGTATTGATTCCTGTCAAATGTAAAGGAAAATAAATGTTCTATCTCCTCTGCCAATGGCACGCACCAATATCCAGAGTTGAGATCTAATGTGGTAAATACTTTTGAACCATGTACCTGAGCTAGGCCCTGACCAATGAATGGCAGTGGCCATCTAGATACTGGTACTCTTTTATTTAACTCTCTCAAGTCTGCACATAGCCGCCATTGACCATTTGGCTTTAATACACCTAAAATAGGTGTATTGGATGTGCTATGAATGGGCCTGATGATTCCCCGCGATTCCAAATGTTTAATAATCTCTGCCAATGATTCTAAACATGCCAGCGGTAGTCTATACTGGCGTACAAACACTGGACTTCTGCTGCACCCTTCTGGTAGTGTGGCCACATGTAAATCAGTTAAACCACAATCATAAGCATCTTTTGCAAATACATCCTTAAACTCCATAAATATCTCCCTCATATTGTCCCTATCCTCATTGCTGTCACATGCATCCGCTAAGGAGATCTGCTCTTCTACCATTTTGGAAAATTCTGGAAAATCTTCTGGTAAGGGAATCTCGGCGCTTTCCTCTAACTGTGTGGCTGTGTCTTTTTGTAAAGCTGCCACTTTTAAATATTTTGGCATATCAGCTTCCACTTCAATGGGCTGATTTTCTGTTTCATTTTCATTTAAATTAAATATTATGCAATCCTCTTGATGGCAGCACACTGTCTCATTTGAATCATAAGGATACACAGAACGAATTTTAAATATTCCTTTGGGCTGAGAGTCCAGGTGTTCTGGCAACTCACCCTTGGCATCTACATACTTTTCCGGGATATTTCCAATCACCATGTTATTTAAAACTGCCGTATAATGTGATTTGTGTATGGTCATTCCTAATGGGGAGTTTTCCTCTAAATGAATATCCTGACAACCTTTATTATTTACCATAATTTTTACAGATCCTTCACCAATATCTACTAATGGAATGTATTCATAATCCAGGCCTTGCTTTTTTATGTATTCATTCAGGCATACAAATGCATCAGAGTCTTTCATCTGCTGTCCATTTTTGCATTTCAGTGTTATTGCAAACTGTTTTGTAAATGCAGGAATAATAGTATCTTTCCTCATTTGTAATTCGATTGCATAAGGAACCAGTTGTGCACAATGATAAGCCCTTCTTTTGTCTTCAAATTCAGGTGCCGGACCACCTAGGCGTGACCATATTTTTTGATTAAGGAAATCTAACACCATACACATTCTGTGCATGATGTCATTGCCCATGTAAAATTCATTTTGTGCTCCACTCACTATCCATACATTATGGTAAATTGTTTTCTGCCCAATGCTAATTTTAAGCATGCATCTGCCTGCAATTCGGTTTTCAAAGTCTGGACTGTCCAACCCAGAAACATATTGGTTTTTAATCCTAAATTTCGGGATTTCTACCCTCTCCATTATTTTTTGCAACAATTTCTCATTAATGAAACTCCTTTCATGTCCAAGCGCTAAAGTGGCTTTTATTGTTTTAAAATAGTCATTTATACCAACATGAACCCATGGTTGCTCATCTTCCATGTGTATTTCTGCCAGAGCGGTAATGTGTTTTTCTGAATCTGTTTTAGGAGCAATATTCTGTTTGCATGTTTTCTCTTTTAAAAAAAAAACGTAATGTGTGCTCATCTATGGCAGTCTGCCAATTTTTCCTTGGGTCCAAGTATATTTGTACAGGTAGTTTTTCATTGTCGCTCTGCATTTTGTCTTGACACATTAATATAACAGTGACACTAGGTATGCAACTATTCTGGAGATATACCTCCACATCATCATTTGTTTTGGCAACGGTGTGACATTCATTTATGTTGCTGTTTTGTGAATTTAGTTTCTTAGGCCTCAATGGTTTTTTGGTTAAGGACCACAGCACTCCATTCACCCCATCTATGAGAGGAGACAATCTTTTCAGGCAATCTGTCCCCATCAGAAATGGAATTTCACAAATAGATGTGATCAATACCTCTTGTTTCATTCTGTGCTTTGCTATTTTTATGTCAACCTCAGTTACACCTATGATGGGCACCTTCTCCCCATTAAAGTTATGCACTGGACCTTGATTTTCCTTCACTGTGATCTGACTCTGTGGGGTCTCCCTTCATTAATACTCTTTACCAGCTCCTTGGACATAATTGTGGCCTGTGCGCCAGTGTCAATCATAGCAAAGGTGTGGCATTTTTCTTCTACAGTGATGGGTGCATAATATCTGCCCTCAACTTCCTCTAATACACATAAGAAGTGTGAATTCTTACTGATTTCAGGGCTCACCTTTCTCAGGCCTTTTTCACTTTTGGCTAAGCACATTGGTAAATGGAAAGACATTTTTCCCTCCTTTTTACCCATTTCTGCACGAGAGACTTTATTCATTTCTCCATGATCAGAGGTTTTTTGGAGTGTGGCCACTGTTCGCCCATCCATCTGGGTAACATCAGAGACCACACTACAACCTTCCAACTGAACATGTGTAACAACATCATTCAACAATTTGTCATTTTTTAATTCTGTGCATTTGTGATCATTTAGTGTGATACCAGCCCTTTCAGCCTCTTCAAAAATATGTGGCTCAAAGAATTCTTCAGGTGATTGACTTGTATCCTCCTTTTGAGTATTTCCTTTTTCGGCCTGTGTTTGGTCATTGTTTTGCTTGCCCAGGGAAGGAGCTATAGCATCCCCACTTACTCCCTGTTCACTGGTATTCCCCATGCATGAGTCATTTTTCTTAAATCTGTCCCTTTGTTCTTTTGGAATTCCTAATGTTTCTTTTTCATTTGTGCAAATCTTTACTGTTTTATTTAGCTCTAGGTTAAACCGTACCTCTTTTTTAGAAGTATTTGCACTTTCTGTCACAAGTTCATTTACTGGCACTTTCATTTTTAATTCATTAGGCATCTCAGAGTCGTTATGCAAAATTATATCAGAGCAATCTGTCATTTTGGCACTGCAGTTATCATGAGTACTTAGTCACTTTTCGGAAGCCCCCCGGTCATTGCTATGGCCATCAGCCCCCTCTTTGGAAGGTTGTTTTTGCGCTGTATAGAGCTTTCCTATTTGCTCAGCTAACATTTTCACTTGGGCCTCAAGGCACTGGAACCTTTCCATCTCTCTAGAATCCTCTTTCTGTGGCCTAGGTCGATATTGGTTGTTTTCCCCCTGATTGGATCTATTCTGATACCTCTCAGGTGATTGATGTCGGTTGGGATGGTTTCTGAACTCTTGATTCATTTGTGGAGGGGAGCGGGTTGCACCCATCCTTTGATTATAGTCCCCTGGTGGGGAATCATTGTACTGACGTGGATTGTAGTTCATGTTTTGCCTCATATCCTGTCTCTCAGATTGTGGGTACTGGCCCCTATGTTGATTTCCATTATCAGTAAATCGATCCACATATCGGGGTCTATCCTGATTACCATATATCATGGTGTTGGGATCAAATCTGCTCTGTGTCCCCAATGACTGGTAGGGACCATCATTTCTTTGATCTTGATTTTGTCTCTGGTTATTGTTCATACCTGCCATATCAGGCCGATATCCTACCCGGGGTCTGTCCCCTAAATACCTAGGGCTGATGTAGCTCTCCCTATTACTAGGATCATGTGATTGGAACATTGGTACAGGAAATGGCGATCTTTGTTGATTACCCCTTTGTTCAGGTGTCACATTATTTTTACCTTGGCTTTGAGCAGACTCAAGGGACATTTTGGCTGACCTGATTTCCTTTACTGTGGCTAAGGGTTCTTTAGATTTAGGTCTAGTATCTTTCATTTTATCACTTTCTCTACCCTGACAATAGAGTACCTCATATAGTTTTGTGCTTTGATGTACAATCCATTCAAGGGACTTGTCACGGTCAAATTCACGGACCAATTGGGATATGATGAGTTTCTGTAGCCCATAGAAGTATGCAGTTTTAAACTCATTGGAATTTGGGTCAAAAGATACATCAAAGCGAGAAAATGCTCTTTTTAAGTCTTGTAAAAATTGGCGAAGGGATGTATTAGGTCCAGCAGTAATTGTGTAAGCGACTTTCTTTGTCTCCTGCAATGACTGAAAAGGAGAAAAATGACGCCTAATTTCTTTTTCAAACTCCACCCAGGTCATATTCTGCTGTTCATTTAATCCCCTTATGATGCTGGCCGTCGGGGCATCTAAAGTTAAATGAAAATATTGTCTGTACTGTTCCTTAGGTATCTGGAGTGCTTTAAAAATGTCATGCACCGCTTCTAAGTGATCCTCAATGCAGCATTCACCTCCCTTTTTAAATGGTTTGATCAGGGCTTTAATGGATTTCATTATTTTTACGAGGCTACTTGTTGCAATGCATGGAATTGCACTATTTTGTGATTCAATCCTGTTTTCAGGTGTATGAGATTGGTGGCTGCCCCCAATGGGAGTATCAAATCCCCCAAGGGCGCTGCAACCAAGTTCAGTCACCGGCCCAGTCACTGGAGCACTAGCTCTTTGGGCAGAACTAGAATTCACCTCCACTCCATTGAATGGGGTACCCTGCCGCCTCTCCTGGGACCTGGGAATGCACATTTGCTCTTCTAAGTCCTTACACTTTTTAAGGAATCTGTTTGCTTCATTTTGCAAATAGTTGTTTTCATCACTCATCTTATTAATCACCTCCTGCATGTAGCACATTTGCATTTGGCATTCATTGAACTCTTTATTTCTCTTGTCTCTTTCTTGAATCATTTTAATCATTTCTTGTTCTGCACTCTGGAGATCACATTCTTTTTCACAATGTTCTTTTTGTAAAATCTGCATTTCTGAAACAACCTCATCTTTATCCTGTCTAATGTGGTCCACTAAGACTTTTAAGTGTACCAATTCTTGCTCACTATCCTTAAATTGTTTCTTGCTTTTGGATAACTGAGCATCAAAGTCTCTGCATTTTAATTGCATGTCTTTTTGGCATACATCCAATTCTGCTCTTAACATTTCCTGATTTTTACTTGCCCCATCTAATTCAGTCTTTAACCTGTTAATTAGCTGGGTATCATTCTCCTGCATTCGCAGGGACTTATTCAAAATAAACCATATTTTGCCGCATAGCCGTATTAAACAATCTTTCTCTGCACTTTTATCGGCTGCATTCAATAATCTTGTAAGGCAGACCTGAATTATGCTGCCTTCTGCAAAAATATTGTCTAGTTTTTCTTTCTGCACCTCACCCTGAATGCGGTCACGCCATTCTAAGGTGCTGTTCGACGACCACGTCCCATGTGCAAACAACTTTGCCTCTAAATATTGCACTAGGTCTGAAAATGTGGTTTCCCTTTGTGACATTCTGAAATTCGTTTTTAGTGGCACACTGCTATTATAAAATGGGTTCCCTTTAATGTGCAAATGGCAGTGTGAGACACGCTTGCAACGCCCAGTAGGTACTCTATGATCACTTTCCTGGCCTGCAACGCACCATAAATATGTTGGGTATTTTGTGGATATTTGGGGCTTTGCGGTATTTTCTTACCGCCAAAATACCTTTAGCAATAATCACTCTCTGTATTCATATTGGGTCACACATGACAATAATACATTGCATTATTTCAGAAATCAGACCTATTTAGATGGTATGCGCGGTAGTTTGCGTGGTTGGTTGGTATAGTGGTTGGTTTATTTGTGGCCCCAATATCCAACATCCCTTGTTTTTTTATCTAGATTGTTCTTGATCACTAGAGAGACCTCAGGCCTACATTTTAGGGATACCACATTTTCAGTGTTAGTGTTGTGTGCCACCATGGGCTATTGTGGTATTTTTGTGGTAATTTCCACTACCTTATATACGGTAGGGAACTATGTCCAGAGAGTCTCTCTTCCCGTTGACTCATGTACCTCCAACAGGCTATGCTACAAACAGTCACTCACAAATGTCCATACTGAATAGAATCATGCACACATCTGCCTTAAAATGACAATGGCACTGTTTAAAAATCTACCCACGTTTAAACCTTTCCCCATGCAAAATGAAAGAGAGAAATAATACACACTAGCTATCTGTTTTCAAATATTTTTGTATTATAGAAATTTCTTTTAAACTCAGTTTAACTTTTTTTACAGAAATAAATGAAATGGTACAACATTATTTGTGATAAAATGAACAGAGAGCTGCGAGAATATATTCAATTGGTAACATTAAATATGCTGATAATAAACTGAGACTCCCTCGAATACACTGGCTGAACAGTTTCGCACACTTTCACACAGCTCCCACTCGCTTCTATAATTACCTTATCTGTTCAGCATGAGTTTTCTCCGGCTATTCTCTTTCTGAATTTGGCTCCCTTGAAGATTAACCCCAGTGAAAACAAGCGTCTGCCGTTCTCAAACCGGGGTTATTGCCTGGAACTCTCAGCTTTTGCAGCAGGAATGCCTCAGCCAGGAAACAGGTCCTTCTCCCAGCTCTGCAAGATCTCGATTGCCCTCCCCCTCTCCTCAAGCTTCTCCAGCAAAACTCTAATCACAGCCTCTAGCATGATACTTGCTATGACGCTGCTCCAATCAGAATCAATCATGTCATCTCCTCCCTCACTACACAATGGCTCGCTTATACAGTGGCAATTGTAACAAACTGATTTCCTGTTCCTTCGAGCTCTTTGCTTCCTGTAGTTATGTGGACAGAGCAGCAGAGAAAAAAAAATGAATGTGCGTTTAAAAGTTCACTTTCAGAGTAGGCCTAATTCTGCAGTGGAGACACATCTTTATTAGTGGGTTATGTTAAATGAAGTTTTATTAGTCAGGTTAGTTATTAATAAGGTTAGTTATTAATTTTCAAATGTGTCTCTTGCAACATAGGCATTTCAGGTGAAAAATAGTGTGCATTTTGAATGTGCACATGTGTGCTTTTAACTGTAAAAATAGATTTGCATCTTATATGTAAAAATCGTTTTTGACTGAATAGCCTGTCTTTACTTATATGTCCATGTTACTCTGGCAACACATATAGCAATGCACCACACCCATGTGGTGGTGCTGCATCAAAAAAAAAATGCTACCTGTGCAGTAGTGCTGTACTCTGTGCTGTAACACGCCAAATATCCTTACAAACCCCACTGATATTGGATGGTTATAAGGTTTTTCAGCAAAAATACAGGTCGAGTCAGGGGGGACGCAACACAGGGTCCTGCTCCCGTCAATTCAATTGGGGTAGGGTCTGAGAGCAAAAGAAGTTCCCAAAACACTGTTTGAAGAGATGGGAGTGGAAGTCTGGGATAGTGATGTTAACAATCCAACGCTAATACGTAACGTATATTGGCATAGGAGAATCTTGGTACTACATACCTTTTATTAGATATTGACTGGGATACAAACTGATACTGGGATACAAAAAGATACTGACTGGAAAAACGAGAACCATAGAGGGAATATCATCCTGGCGGGGGACTTAAATGCTAATTGTCATGTGATAAAGTCCAAGGGAGAAGAGTGGGAAACAACCCCCGGACCCATGATAGCCAGCGACCACAAAAGCCATGCAGGAATGGAATGGCTGGTTGCCCTGGCTGCTGTAGGTCTTTGCAAACTGAATGGTAATGTACAAGGTGATTGGGGGGCAAGGCATGCCTGGCACAGGGGCGCAAGTGAATCAACACTTGATTACGTCTTTGTGAACGTAGAACAGTTCCTCTTATGCAAAGGGATGGAAATATTTGAAAACATATGGATTGACCATTCTATGTTGAAGGTGAAGTTTAACGCGCCCGCATGTAAGGTCGAGGAAAGTGCATGTGTGACTGTTGTCCCAAATGTGGTGGTAAATAGAATACGATGGACGCCTCCTCTGTTGTCCAAATAAAATCATTACATAACTACCCTGATCAAGGAGACATTTTACGAGTGGAAACTGAAGGTGTTTAACATTAATAACTTTGATAATACTATTGAATACTTGCCAGATGAAACCCAGGGAAGGGTAGGAAAAGGTAGGGGGCAAGAACGAAAAAGATCCATGAACTCCAATACAATGAGGATGTAGTATGAAAAAAGGTTGAAATGAGATGCACATTATGAGAAATAAAACATTCAAAAAACACAGAGGCCTGGAAAGTGGAGAGGGGCAAATCTGTAAAACAAGCATACAATAGCTTCTGCAAGAATTACAGGGTGAAGTTGTTAAAAATGGACGCAGAACTAATGTTGGGTATTCTGATTGGGAAGGACTCGAGGGCCTTTTGGGAGCTATCAAATGCAAAAGATGGCATAATCAGAATGGCCCTACTAAATGCCGTACCAGATGATACTTGGTGGGAGCACTTTAGTACCTTATATATGCAAATGGGGCAAAGGAGGAGGGTGAGAATGGGAGTGACAAAGCGGCAAAGGTTGAAAGGGTAACCACAATAGAACATAAACAGATACAATACTTGATTCTGAAGTGTAAAACCTCAAGGTCCCACCATCCAAATGGTTTAACAAACATGATACAGAAATCTAATCCAGATGACTGGGCAGTTTTGCTGGCTTGCCTCTTTAAGGATGTGGTAGATCCAGGGTTCGACTGGAATCATGGAACACAGTACTAGTGGTCCCCATATTGAAATATCTACAGGATTGGGCACTAACAGTGGCAAGGTCTTCCAAACTTTAAATGGGCTTCATAAAATTCTGTTCAATGAGACTGAATGGGCTTGTGGTGAGGGAAATCCAAGAGGGGGCATGGTCAGGAAAATTGGGCTGCAGGTTTATGAGGTTTATGAGTTCAGTGGACCTGTTGGCTGCCTTTGACCGCGTTGAACGATGCACGCTATGGAGAAAGCTGAAGGGATGAGACTTGCCGGGGGTCTTCTGAATCTCATAATGCAACTCCACGAGAACTTTGGGATAAAGGTTAGATTGAACCAGGAGGGACATCTTAATAGGATGATAAACAAAGAAGCAGGTTTAAGACAGGGGCGCATTCTAGCTCCCTGGTTATATAACATGTATGTATCTGATGTAGGAGAGTTCATGGCAGACAGAGGATTGGCAATTCCGAGTCTGGGCAAATTAAAAATACAGCACATAATATACGCAGATGATTTCTTGTTCTTTGATAAGACCATGATCTACCTCGAGTGCCCGATGGGAGCTTTTGAGGAGTATGCCCTTGAGAACGGACTGGTGATGAACCCAGAAAAAAATACAATTTTACAATTCTCAAATAAGAAAAGGGCAGGGGCGTCCAATGGGTAATAGCAAAATTGTTACTCCAAAGAACTAAGTGCGTCACGTACCTGTGCTTCCCAATAGCGGCAAACAAAGGCCACGGAAATCTGTCCACTGTGTTAAAACAAAAGCCCCAGCTCTTTTAAACCAAACCGTGAAGAGTGGACTGCAAGTTTGGGTGATGTTCCGTAAAAGCGGTGATTACGTACTATGAAGGAAATATAGTACCCAAATTAACCTATGGTCTTGAACTGTGGGAGGCAGATTCTTTTGCACAATTAGATAAGATGGAAGCAATGCTGTGAATACATATATTGAAGGTCCCTAACTGTGTACCACTGACTGCAATTCGTTTTGAGATGGGCCTTCTGTCCTTAAAAGTAAGAGTACAGTAGAACATATTAACATTACTCTTTAAGGTTTTAACAGGTCCTAAGGGATCCCTGTACAGGGACCTTGACGAGTATAGAGAATGGTTGGTGCAGTCGAATAACACTACAAATTTACTGGGGAAATTATTTGAATATGGAAAACTCTATTGGATGAAGTCAGCCTTTATATAGAGATATTGAAAGCAAACCCCAAGAAAGCAACAAAAAAAAAAAACTCTGTAGGATCATGATTGGGTAATTACACTGGAAGGCTTCCACACCTATAAGTCATTGGTACACTTATCACATGAACATAAACCAAGAGGAGTAATGGCTCCATATGTGCTGCAATTCCCAAATAAGACATGCAGTCAAGTAGTGATGCGTTTCAGGTGCAACCTCCTTCTAGGGAGGTGTTGAGTAGAAGGAAACTAGTAAAGGCAGGGGAAATAAGCTGTATGTGCTGCAAACAAAATGGAGGGGTATGTAAACACAAGGCATTTGCTAATGGAATTCCAAATGCTGTCAAGTACAAGAGCAAGGTATTTTGGAAAATGGCAGAACATATCCTGGGTGAATGGAGAAGATCTTTGGAGAAGATGCCTGTCACCTCAATCAACCCCTGTGGGAATTGCGGTCACAGGCTTTTTGAAAACCCTGAAGCTTGACGCTCATCAGACTGAGAACCCCAGCAGAGAGGACGTGGAGGCAGGGCAGGTATGTGATGGCGGAAGGGGGACCCACGAGAATGAATACCATTGATGATAAGCGTGTCACGTTTTGTTGAAAAGGATTCTAACCATAAGGTGCTGCTATAACTTAATGTAGGCGGAAATATATAAAGTGGTGGGCGAAACGAACTCAGTTTCTTAATAGATGAATGATAATGATGAATTGTAGTTTTAACGTTTTTGTGTTTTGTAAAGGTTCAGTCATGTATGTGTCTTTTTATTTGATTTTATTTTACTGAATCATATACAAATAAAAAAAAAATGAGTTTTCTTTCTCCATATCCCTCCCATAACCCTGGGAGTATAACACATCTTAATCCAGCATGCATTAGATCCTTCTTAATTGCAACGCATTCCATCCCAAACTTGAGAGTGAGGAGGGTCTTAAGTAATGAGACGTGGAAAAGCAGCGCTAGGAGTAATACTGATTACAGGTAAATAATGTGATCATTACCTGCACATCCCTCTTCCTCGTCCAGTACTTATGAGGTATAACAAAGACACTGTGGAATGGTTTGAGAATTCCAACTCTGGCCATGGAAAAGTGCAAATTGTTCCCATGAAGGCCACGCAGCAAGAACGACACTGTGGGAACCTGCGCACAGAAAATAAAAAAAGGCCCTGCATACTAATAGAATTTCCTGCACAAAATAACAGTATACGCAAGTTGTTTTGGAATGCCCCGACATGCCCCCACGCAAATCCAAACAGCCAGAAAAAGCTACATTTACTTGCTCCCCAGATGCGCATACATGCACCCAGTAAACATTGTGTGGGGTCCCCCACAAGCATTCCTACACCACAGGGACCCTGCACAGGGTCCCCCGCAACTGTTAATGGCACCCGGTCACAGCACATAAGGTTTATCGTAACTCAGTTATCACTCAGGAAAATCTGAATGGGAACCCCCCTAAACCATTTCTGCATCCCGCTACGCTGCATTCGCACACCCCTAACTATGATCGGGACCCCTTCTGCATGCACGCACCCCTAAATCTGACATGTAACCTCATCTCCGAAGTTGCAAATCCTCTGCGCATGTCTGTATGCCTGGTTTCAAGTGATGGAGAGTTCAAGGGCTTTGCAAGGGCATTTCGCAGGCAAGAGGTTGCACGGTCAAATCCATGAATATGCTTTGTTGTGCACACTTGTCGACTTGCCATGCACTGCCTGCATGCTATCCCTTGTAACATCCCCTTTTCGGCATGTTGTTCCCTATTTTCCATGTTCCACCCACAAATCTACCCACTGCTTAGGTGTTGCCCATGCCCTGCGTGGTCTCTCGTGCAATGCCCTCAGCCGCTCTCAGAGAGACATGGAGAATGCTGGCAATCCGCGAAAGTCGGCAAAATATCCTGCATTGTTGATTTCATGAATCGACTGACAGGATTCTGTGTGCATTTTGTCTCGCCAATCCTGTATTTTTTACACACAAATAATTCCGGGAATCGGGCCCCTGGTGATCAGTGACCTTCTCCTACGCAGGTTCAAGTCCTACCTTGCCAACCACCTACAGTCGACGAGATAGACTCCTCTAGATCATCAATGCTACTCATCACCTGCGCAGTTCCATCCTCTCCCCAGTGATTTTCAATCTATACATGGAGCTGCTGGGAGCCACTAGGAGCCCTCCTAGCAACACACAACATCCACATCAACCAATACGCCAACGACACACATCTATATTTCAAGATCGACTCCATCAAGGACATCCACAGGGTCAAACCCTTCCTCTCACTGATCCATTCATGATTCCCAGTGCATACTTGAATCTCAACCCCACCAAGACCAAATGTCTTCTCCTTACCAACAACCCCGAACACCCAGACATACAGACCTGGCTATGAACTATGAACTATGAACCCTGAAGGCTTTACACCCAAGCTCACCCCCTGCTCCAAGCCATTTGGGTCCCACATCAACAAACACCTCTCCTTCAATAAGGAAAGGACCAGCATCAAACTCGCCCCTATGCTCCTACAATTCAGAAAATAACTCAAGATCCACCTCTTCAAGGAGTCTCTCCTGCACAACGCCTAGGCCATCATGTCGCCCCATGCCTCCTGACTCGCTAGACACTGTCCGTCCCTCTCCTACCTGCCACCCTGTATAGCTGTACCCCTCCTCTGTGCCCCTATGTATCCTCTGTATCTGTTGTTACCTCTGACAAGGACTCTGTTACACATATGTACTGTTGGATACCTCTGTAAAGCACTCTGTTATGCATCTGTATTATTGTTATCTCTGTATAGAGCTCTGTTGCTTCTAGAAGCTTTGTCCGCACTCAATAAATATCAATAATAATGATAATAATAATAATAATAATAATAATAATAATAATAATAATAATAATAATAATAATAATAAATACAAATTAGTCAAACAGTCTATTTACAAAATGCCAACACTCAGAATGCCCCTACCAAATTAGGCTATCCCTTCTGTGTGCAGTTAAAATGATACTGTATTGCGAAAGTGTTGAAATCAGCCCAGGTAGCAGCCCTACAAATGTTTTAAAATCCACATCCTGAGTTTCTGCCAAGGAGGCTGACATTAATCTCATAGAATGCCCCATAAACACCTAAAGAAGGATCTCATACCCCCACTAAGTAATATTGCAAAAGATTTCAACAGACCTTTGCTGAGAAGATAAGATCAACACATAGAATAATTGCCAAACACCCTAGCCCCAAAGCACAATTAAATTGTATGGGAACTAAAGATGCTGGCACACAGCTAAGGTTTGAATTTAAACAGGTTTCTGTAATGGAAGTAACTAAAGTATTGAAAAGCATGCGCCCTACAACATGCAATTGGGATACCATTCCATCCGAACTCATCATATGCAACTCCTTGCTCCTTTCCTTACGCGCTTGGTTAACTCTAGCTTTGATCACAACAGTATAACAGGCACCATTTATGTATGTATTTATGTATGTATGTATGCATTTATGTATGTATGTATGTATGTATGGATGTATCTATGTATGTATGTATGTATTTATTTATTGGAACACACATCATGCCTAACGGCCTCAGTGTGCACATAAAACAGGACAAACACAAACACCACAGAAGGAATCCAGCAGGAAGAAAATAAGTCAAGAACCAGCAGATCAACACGCACAACTCAAATAATGACTTAGGCATTAGGCATGAACAAATGTCTTTTTATAGCTTTCTTAAAGCTAAAGAAATCATGCATCTCCTGCAAAGTATCTCGTAGCACATTCCAGAGTATTGGGCAATAGTGATCGAAACTCGTGCCACCAAAGTTCTTAAGTTTTTCCTTGTGATAGGTGATGTTTATTATTTTCATTTGACCTGGGCACCCTCACTCTAGGGACCTCTTGCAAATGATCCTTGAACTCTAGAGATGCCACAAACCTGAGGCCTACTCCTCTTGAAAATGTCCAACAAAATGGCTGCCATACAACTCCCAGAATACTTAGAATGCAACTCCATTCTACACTCAAGGCAACCTGGTGATATCATAGCACAGAATCTGCCTTATTAGATTTCCAATCACAAATGCTAAATATTATGAATAAAAGCAAAAATGGCCTCTTGGTATTACTAGACCTGTCTTCAGCATTTGACCTTCTCAATCATGAATAACTCTTACAAACTCTAGATACTACAGGTTTTTGCTTCGAGAACGCAGTAAAATGGATCCAATCTTTACTAGACAATGGAAAATCCTGGGTGCAATGGGACAATCCCATGTCTCACCTATAGAAATTTACCTGAGGAGTCCTACAGGAGGCCTGCCTCTCTACAGCTCTCTTTAATATATACAGCAAACCCTTATGCAACATGCTCACGGGTATGGGGTACAATTCACCAACTACAGAGACAATATATGCAATAAGAACCTAAAAGAGTATTACACTCCAGTAAACCTCTCTGCCTGGTGTGCCCACAAACTAAGTGGGTGAGAGGGAACGGCTGTTCTTTATCTGCCCAAGCAGCACACACAAGGAACACATCCTCTTAGGATCTGTGGCAGGAAGGAAATCGCTCAACTTTTAAGAGATGTTTGAAGACTCACTTATTTGAGTGATCTTTTAGCCTTCGACCGCACAATTACCTGCTAGATCTCGTAGCATTAGTTAGCTTTTGTCTTGTCTCCTTCTTATATTGTCCTGTGTGCATGTGACAGCAAAATTGGTTTCCACACACAAAACGAAATTTGTGCCACACAAATTTGTGATACTTCAACAACTTTATCCTTGAACTTCAAAAAGTAAAAAACAGAAAGTGAAAATGAAAAAAACACTAATGTGGTGGTGCCTTGTCGGCAAACACATGAATTTAGGAACCGCTATTGTCCAATAGTGCCCTTTGGATTACACATGTTTCGGCATTACGAAGTGCCTTTCTCAAATCAGGGCAATTTTTCTGAAGCCAATAACAAATCACAATGTACATACATTTTTGTCAAATGATCATGAAACTAATTTCCATGTGCAATGGGTGTCATCTCCAAAATCATGGGTTCAAATCCCTCCTTGCGTCGGCCTGTGTGTATTTGAGCCCTGATGCCTGCAGGCTACGGTTCATTACAAATAATTGAATGAATAAATACACAATTGGGAATGTGATGGGAGGCATTCTGAGTGCTCCAACCTTGTTGTCTTTGAAGTATTTAGCACAGGCTGCAGAATTAGGGGCGCTTATTTAAATGCTGCAGAGCTTTGAGAATGAGGAAGTGACAAGGTACTCTGACTCCGCCTACGTGGTGTTAACTGTGCATGCAGGTCTGTCATGCTGGAAAAGGACGGGCACATGCAACATGCTGCCCTATTGGATAGGCGTTTTGAAGCATTAAGTCTCCCATTATTTCTTAGCAGTTGTAAAATGCTCAGCGCATTCTAAACGGGCAGCTTAAAATTCCCAAAGAAACAAAGCCAAAGAAAGATGTAGCGACCAAAAAAGCAGCCTATTATCCACCCACATCTAGTTTAGAGATAGAACATATTAAACAAATGACAGGATGATGCATGTTGGTAAAAGAGGGCTTTAACATGCTGTTTATTGTCCAGTTAATTGAAGTACAAGGCCGAGCTCCACAAGGAGAACAAGATGTATGGAGAAAGTGGGGGTGTTCTTTATCCCCCACTGAGTCAATGTGAAGGCAGGATAGCACTGGAAAGCAATTTTTCCCTCTAGCATTATTAAGAGTAGCACTGGAGCAGCTTCACTACCCAGCACATACGACTCTCGAGAGAGCCTAGCTGCAACAATTGCAGAAGAGCGTTTCTCACCTAATCTCCTGGAACATGTGGCACAGTTCATTGTGAATTGCATTATGTGTCAGAAATGTACTGCAGGACACACTTTGCAAACAGTAAGAGGAGCAATCCCCAGACCCAATGGCCCATTTAAACATTTACATATAGATTATGTAAATATGCTACAGATATGTAACGGCCACATATATATGCTGGTTCTAGTATGTCCTTTTTCAAGATGGATAGAGGCAGGACCGTGCAAACACCCTGATGCCTTGTGCACTGCCAGGTTTCTGGTATGCAAGTTGTTCCCCAATTTGGGCATGTGCCAATTTTGCGGTCTGACAATGGACCGCATTTTGTACATGAACTTTTCGAGCAGATAGTATTTCTGTTAGGCATAAAACACAGATTTCCGTCTGCTTATCACCCATAGGGCAATTGTATCTGTGAGACATTGAACAGACTCCTTAATGTGAGGATAGCCAAAATCAAGATCACTTTAAAAAAGGAGTGGTTGAATTGTCTGGCCCTTGCTTTGTTTGAATTAAGAAACCAGCCTGGTTCCAATCACCATCTAACGCCTCATGAGCCGGTTGACTAGACTCTGTATGAGAACCCCATTGACTCCTCCAACTAGGGTAAGAACTGATGCCCAATATGTAGGCATGGCATTAGGTGACGAGATAAATGATTATTTATCAACAATGATTGCAAGTGTTTCTTTCATGTCTCAACAGATCAAGAACAGAAGTGAGGGGTTAAAATGAAGCAATAAAGATGATCATGTGTATGAAACAGAAGATTTGCTGAAGCCCCCAAGGTTGTACCAAGGAGACCAGGTGCTAGTGGACAAATTCATATGCACCTGGAGTATGCCTCGCTTTGAGGGTCCACAAGAAGTAGAGGAAGCAAGCCCCACTGCAGTAAAATTGAGGGGGCAAAGAGTGTGGCTACATCTATACAACATGTATACAACCATATAAAGGTGAAACATCAGCCCCTGTCAAAGACATCCCAATGAAAGACCAAAGAAATATCGAGGCTTAGTACCACAAAATGAAATACACCAATCACGGGCTGAAAAGATACAAGTATCTTTTATTTCTGTACAGTCAAAGCAAAACAGATAGCTATCTGGCTCCCAACACCTCACAGTGTCTACCAGTAGACACAGTGAGGAGTGAGAATGCTGGACATCTAAACACAGACATATTTATACTATTTCTGAAACATTGTCTAGCCCCTGTCCATACTAATAAGTTACTGGCTAGAGTTTGTGCCCAGTTGACATGTCAAATATTAAAATATTGTAAATGGGATTATATAAGTTTACATGTCCATGACCATACAATGGTACTGTTAGTTCTCAGATCCCCGGTAAGCCTTATTCCAAGAGTCACTATAATGCAGTTCAGCTAAAGCATACGCTTGAAGTTTGTTCTTCATAGTTTCTTTGTTTATATAAGGATGAGGCTTTTGAGCGCAGACAACACTTGATGGCAGTTCATTCGAGTTACAAGGTTTCTTTACATTGGTCAAACAGTCTGCTCTCGGTCAGCATAAACATTAACATAACTCTAAGGTCGTTCAGCTTGGCTGCAAGTTGAAAACACAGTCCACCATTTTAGAACATAGAAACAAGAGCTGAAATCAAAATGGCAGACGATTCTTAAAATGGCGGCAGCATTGATCAAACAATGGAACATTTCAGATGCGGTTTTCTGTGTAACACGAAAGGGCTTAGGCCAATATTTATAATAAGGCGGCAATATGCAAATACGGTTTAACAATCCCTCCTTTTGGCCTAAGCCAGACTGGATATAACATTTTAAGTAACAGTTTTAATTGAATAATTTGTATATAGTATCTGTTCCATAGATAATTATGTGGTATACATTTGATATATGAAGATTATGCTTAATGTTATCTTTATTTTTATTTTTATTTTTTTTCTGTTTATATTAATGTTATGTTCTAACTATATGATATTTATTTTATATTATGTGTAAATTTTATATTTTAAACTGTATCACAATAAATAAATAAATAAGCCAAGAGCATTACTCATACATTCACTTTACTCATAACCCCACGTCTCAATGTCCGTACATCCTGAATCACATTCTTCAGAAATATCGATTACCATTAGTTCTGTGATAGTGATATCCTTCATTACAAAAACATTAGTCATTTTCTCGAGTGCATGTATTTTTGGTCCTAATGTACACACAGTTTGCACACAACAGCCCACTAACATCGAACATATGGCAGGAAGACATTGTATCCAACAACAGAAAATAGAATACCAAGGATTACCACAAAGACTGAAAGGAGCTTCCATCCCCAAGATGATAGAAAGTCCCAGAACGAAGCACTAAGATCCCAATTTCCCTCGGAAATATGTACTTCTGTACTTAGGACGTGCAGATTTTGTATTGCCTTGAATATGATAGGGGAGGAATCAGGCACGAAAACACAAAAAGCAGATTCCACCAATTTACATACTCCACCACGCTCAGCCTAGATGACGTCTAACACCATCCGCTTCTGTAGAGCCACTAATCTGATTGCTTTGTGTTCCAACGCATATTGTATAGTATATCGGTGGTTCTGTTGATGGTTCTCTCCAGTACTCTTGCCAGTCTCCTAATATCCTCAGAGTTCATGATCTGTCGCCAAAATGTCAAAAAGGATTTCGCTACATCACCCATAACCTGTGAAGGAGTATCACCACTCTTGTCCCGCCATGGACGAGCTCTAGAAACCTCAGAGGTGCTGGCTACATATACCCCTCATAGCAAGATACCCAAATAACAAGTACCCTGCCAATCTCTAGGTAACCAGGGATAAGCTTCATTGCCACAGACAAAATAAACGTGATCACCTACATAAAAAGGTCTGTCCTCACTAGTTAGATTCGCAAAGTTGGTACAACCCTCAAACGTACCCATTAACTGAGAACCATCCCTTTGTATACAGAAAGAAACAGAGTTGGTGCTATGATTTATAGTGTAAGAAGGAGGCATGGCAGCCCGGTCTTGAAAGAATTTAAGTTTTGGGAAGGTCTAGAAAGTCTATCTGAAGGCCTAATAGAAGCAACATTGAGTTTGCTCCTATTTGTGAAAAGGGAACATCCCAGAGGCGTCAGGACCTGTCTTTCAAATTCATTCAAATGAGTCCCATCAAAGTTCCCCGAGATGCTGTCATTCTAATGACCAAAGAATAGTGCCCTTAGAGAGGCATAGCATGCAGTAGTCAAAGGAAGATGATGAATATACCAGCACAACCCCTTTTCACCGTGCAGTGGCAAATGCAAACATATTCAGCAATTTGTTTTATTCAAAATCGCATTGGTCGCATTCATGATTAATAGAAGTGTATTATTGTGGTAACTCTGTCTGTGTTGGGAATCCCTAGAAGATAGAGTGTGCAGATGCAGAAAGGGTGAAGACGTAGTAGGAACACTTTCAGTAGGTAACAAAGTGTCAAGTGGACGCACCCCTTCAATGTACCAAAACCCAAGCGCAATCACAACTGTTAGACCAGTTAACATTATGACAAGAAAACAGTAATTCCTCAAGGACCATGACTTTTGATGCGCAATGACTTTGTTAGCCACACGACCATCATTACACTCCGTACGGGTAGAGTTAAAAAAGGGCATTGTTCCCAGCCACTTACTTATGTTTCAGTGAGAGAGTGGCAAGGGACTAGCTCAACAGTAATTCCTCATGGGCACAGCCATGCTGTGCTGTAAGTCTAGCGCTGTGGACACAGATCGTACCTCAAGACTCCAGGTACGGTGTGATCTGCGAAAAGAGTGTTGTTGGTTCCTGATGGAAGTTGTGAAAAAGAGGCACGATTGCTCAAGGGTGCAGAAAGATCTGAGGATGAATTTGAAGACAAAGGAGCAGTCTCCCCAGGCCCCACGGGCTCCAGAAGAATCTCCGAGACACCCTTGGTGTTGTTCAAAACAGGCTTGTCGTAGGGAACAGAACAGTCTCCTTCTCTTCTCCTTCGTCAAGTAGCAGAGGAAAAGGTATATTCTTGACGTGAGTCGTGTGGATCCAGTGTCTCTTTCCGGATACTCGTACAGCGGTCTGTGTGGCCAACAGGACCTGGAACAGTACTCTCCAGTGCGGTGCGAGACAGGATGCTCTTTCAAAGGCTTTTAAAAGCACCCAATCCCCAGGTCGAAATCGATGACCTGGCCCTCGTACTTTACTGGGAGGGCTTCTCGCACCTGTTGATAAATCAAATACAAGCTTTGAGTTAACTGGTCACAGTATTCAGAAAGAAGCAAATGCTCCACGTCTTTCAATCATTTTGGCTTGTGCAAGTTCCAAATATTGGCTGGTTTCCCCATTACTATTTCATAGGGGAGAGTCCAGTTCTTGTTTGTGGGGTCATCCGCATGGACAATAAATCTACTTGTAAGGACTCTGGCCATTTCAAATTGCTACTGGCACAGATTTTAGCCACCTTATTCTTCAAGAAAGATACCATTATGGCGTTCTACAAGCCCAGCACTCTGAGCATGTCTGGCCGAATGGAACCGTTTATCGATCTGTAATCCCGCGCATACTTGCAGAATAACAGCAGGGATAAAATGTGGACCATTGTCTGACCAAATGACCCTTGGCAAACCAAACCTAGGAAAATATTCCTTAAGCATGGTTTTCGCCGTTGTCATTGCTGTGGCATCTTTCACAGGGAAGGCTATCACCGCAAGCAGTTTCTTGCAGAAGAGGCAATAGTTCAGCTGGATTTAATGCGCAACATCTTGTAATTTTGATATGCGGTGCAAATAGAATCAGCTCATATCTTGTTAATCGTGCTGATGTAAGATGTTGCATTTCATTTGCGTTCTGTTCAATAGAACGTCTATGGAGTGTGGTACTATCACGGATAATGAGTGACCCAAAACCATACCCTCACTTTTTATTATGGACACAGTTGCAGCAGCAACAGCTCTCAAGCATCTCAGAAAAGCGAATGCAACAGGATCAAGTGTGGAGGAAAATAACCGCACGGTCTATTCTTCCCCCCGTGTTCCTGTGTTAACACAGCCAAAGTACATCCATCACATTCATGCACATACAGAACGAAGGCCTTATCATAATTTAGTGTGCCCAAAACTCGTACTGAACATCGTGCAGTCTTGAGCAGATGAAAAGCATTCTGGTGTTCCAAGTCACACGGTAATGGCAAATAAATGCCCTTCTTTGTCAATGCCAACATTGGTTTCATCACTAGTGAAACATTCGGGGTCTACAATAAGAAGACATTCCTCTCAGGGCTCTGACCTCTTTCTGTGTATTTGGGACAGACACGCTAGAGATGCTTTTTATCCGTTCAGGTGTCAATCTTCTTCCCTCCTTTGACAGGAGACAGCTAAATAGGCGACCCCCTGTCGACAATATTGAAACTTTTTCAATGAAGCTTTATGCTCATGCTCTGCTAGATGAATAAGGAGCAACACAGTGCCCTCCTTGCAAGCAACTTCTGAGTCTGCAGCTAAAAGAAGGTTGTCAACATACTGTAATAATGTACAAGTGGGAGGCAACTCAAGTGTATCGAGCTGCTCTTTCAAAGCTCTACTGTAAATACTCAGACTTTCTGTGTACCCTTGCGGCGCACAAGTGAATGTAAATGAGCGTCCCCCTAGGGTGAACGCGAACAAATATCTACTATCCACACGTACGGGAATACTACAGAAGGCATTCTTAAGATCCACCACACTGAAATGAGTAGCAGAAGCTGGAATCATCGTTAATATTGTGGTCACATCAGGCACAACTGGAAATTGTGGAGCAACAATCTTATTGATAGCACACAAATCAATAATAAAACGGAAGGGAATCGCATTATCAACCTTTTTTGTACACCGGGAAAAAATTAGGCTATTGCACAAACTTCCTGCAATTTCCTCAATCACTCCACGATTAACAAAATTAGAAACTATGTTTTTTAGAGCTTACTCACCATCAACTGAAATCTTATATTGTGGAATACATGGCAATTTAACTCCTGGTTTCAAAACAATTTTAACAGGTTCAATTTGCAAAATGCCAACATCATTGTCATTAACTGCCCACAAACATACCGGAACTTTACTAAATTCAGACAGTAAAGGTCTAGTCAAAAACCTTGAGGCAGAAGATTGCTGGGGTCAAATTGTCAAATGTACTCCATCCGAAGAACAATGAATTACCAAATTTAATTCCTTCAACAGATTCAGCCCCAAAAAATGTTCACCACAATTTGTTGTTAGAAGAAATGGACAATGCTCCGTGAATGGCCCCAGTGAAATCGGTACCAGCCGAGAATCTGGACTGACCACTGGCGTCCTGGAAAACCCTACAGAGATGTTATTCTGCCCTGACAGTGGAATGTCTGGAAGCCGTGAATGATCAATGGAACACTTCTGTGTTCCTGTATCTATCAAAAATAGATGTTTCCTATTCCCCACCATCATTTCTACGTAGGGCCCTTTCTGATTGATGGGAATAGGCACCGGTTCCAGACCCTGCTTCGGGCTGTCATAACGGAACAGTATGTCATCAAATACGAGATCCTCAGAAAGATAGGCAGTAGAAGGATCATCAAAAATATTACGATTATCAACACTATTTTGCTGACTATCCTGTGAGAATGACTGTGGATTCTGAGCGAATTGACTTCTGCCAGGACCCCCTATCCCAGGGCGGCCTCTGGATCGTCTACCCATGACACCATATCTGTTATTTGATCTCTGCTGAAGGATCAGGCATTGTGCTCACCAATGACCCTCTTGTCTGCAATAAGCACATTGGGTCATGTGTACAGGACCCATCTGCGCATTACTTTGTGGAGCAAACTGGCCTCTAAACTGCATACTCCCTCCTCTGGTCCCTCTAACTATCTGTTGCAACAATAGTTTGGTTTTCAGGTCTCCCTTTTTCTTCTCAATTCTTTCTTTTTCATTATTGACTCTATTTTCATTATACTGAGCCATATGCAATACTTCGGACTGTGATTTAGCTTGCCAAGCACTTTTGGAGGTCATAATTTGTGATTGGATATCATGCAACAATCTACGCACAAATTTGTCCACAAACAACCTTTTCCCTGACTCAGTGCTTAAATCCTGTCCGCTAAAATCTGAAAATACTTGTTTGAACCGATTAAAAAAATGTGGTAGCACCTTCAGATTTCCCTTGTGTACAAGCAGTGAGTTTGTCCCAAACTATCCTTCTCTCTGGAACTAGAGTCTTTAATTTAATTACTATTCTGTCTGGCAGTGTCAGTATCACCTGTGATGGTCTCTCACCAGCTTTCCTTTCTCTGTCTAACCGTACTAAGTTAATCCATGTGTCAACTAGCCCTGCCTGATCATCTACAGTTCTAATCTGTTTCCATAAATCAGCAGGTAAGATCACAGGGAAGAACAAGTCTATATTGTAAAGACTGGAGGGGGGGTCTGTACTTCTGCTCTCTATATGGTAGAGGAGAGGCACTGAGGACCCCAGCCAAGATTATCTATAAGATAGCAATGGACGAGCAATCAAGGCCTAGCTTCTTAGGAGGTGATTTATTTATTTTAATTCTTGATAACGCACCAAATCGCCTGATGGCCTCACAGCGCACATAGAACAAACAAGACAAAAACTGAGCAAGAAAATTGAGAGGCAGAAATCTCAGGAGGGACTATATTGCAAGAGCTAAGAAGCTTTAAAAAGATGGGTCTTGAAGTTTGTCTTGAACTGGATCATTGAGGAGGAGCTCTTGAGGTGAAGAGGAAGAGTGTTCCAAAGAGCAGGGTCTGTGACACTGAAGATGGTTTTGCCAAACTTGACTGAGCGGAACCGTGGCTGAGTAAGCATGGCTTGCTCAGTGGACCTGAGTGAACGGCCAGGGACATAGCGATGAATACAGTGGGTGAGATAGTTGGGTGCGGAACCAGTCAAACATTTGAAGGTGAGAGTGAGTATCTTAAAGGATACCCTATGCTTGATGGGCAGCCAGTGCAGTTTTTTCCTGGCTTCTGTGATAGAAGAGTGCCTGGCTAAACAAAGCACTGCTCGGACTGCGCCGTTTTGGGTTGTCTGGAGAGCAGTCTGGTTCTTAAGTACTGTGTAGTCCTCAAACCCCACAAAGGAATGTTCACACACTGTATTAGTTAAAACACAGTCTTTATATAATTAATATTCAAGGTTATGTACACTATCACAATAACTCACTTTGTGCTCAGAAAATCTACAATGGCAAATGTATACAGTTCTAAAGTGGTACCACAATTATTATCAGATCTCATTAAAGGGCATCAACTATACTCTGGTCAAATGTCACACAAATCAAGTAATAAAAGTAACCAACAATAGATATATGAGGAAAGCAGTTGGTTAGAACGATTGGCGGAATATTGACCCCTACCAACTAGGCACAATTCTTTGTGGAGATCCCCCCAACTGGGCAACCTGTAAATAAAGATATATCGTACAAGCGCAGTCCATATATTGTTCAAAATAGTCTTATTTCCTTATAAAATAGTTCTAAAACACCAATGTACCAGGAATAGCAGAGTTTGGCGTTGGGTCGACGACGGATCCTTCTTGAGCGGCTCCCTTTAAAGCAAGAGCCACAGATCATTGAGATCCCACGAGTAAAAAGGGGGGAACGATGACGGTGAGGCGGCAGCTTTGTTCCCAGCGGTGCTCAGTGACGACAGAGCATTGGTGTCTTGCAAGGAAGAGGCATGCAGGGCACCTCGATGATGATAGTTTAGGACCGCAAAGAGATTGTAAATAACTGTGGCCCAGCAAGGGCGTCGAGTCGTCTGGCACCTCTACGGTTGTCAGGTGGCGGGAAACCCACTGGCAGATGCTCCTCGGCGCTTCGGTGGCCTCGACTTTCTCCAGCGGGACAAAGCGGTCGACGGTGCAGACGAGAGCGTCCTTGGATCAAATGTTACTTAGGCAAAGGGAGAATGGCAGCTACGGTCAGCGACGCCGGTCATTGACGATGATGGACAACAGTGTCAGGGCGCTTCTCCTTGTGATTCCGTGGCGGTCCCCCTCTCCGGTCGGCAGCCTGCCATGGGTCTGTCTACCAGGGAACTTTGGTGAATATCAGCACGATGGTCCCTTGTAGCTCGGGAAGAGGGGGCCTTACCAGGTCCTCTCTGGGTCAGTCCTTGGAGACACAGCACTTTCAGATTGATGAAGTAGGGCAGCATCAAGACTTATCTTCCAGCAGGGCTTCAAGGTTAAGCTTCAGTTTCAACTCCAGTTTCTCTTCAGCTTCTGAACATGAATTCTAGCAGTGAGAGGCCCCCAGATATACTAGTTGATCTCCCATTCATTCTGCTGGGTACCACTCAGGCAACCAATCAGTCAGAAGGGCATTCATGCAGGCAGTCAGCCAATCAGGTGCATAGTGCATTCAGGCCTTTCACTTCTCTCTAGACACTCATAACAAGTTATGTGTATTATGACAAGGACCCAGCCATTCAACACTCCACACTGCATTCATTCCAGTTTCAGGCAGGGCTGTCTCAGTCATTGTATCAAACACCAGAAACTAGACATCCACAACAAGAAGTGCCTATTAGTCACACGCTCCATTCACCCAGGTCCCACCCACAGGGTGTACCCACAACATACAGTCACTGGGAAGGCTCCAGCCAGTCTGGCCTGGATTTCACAACAACTCCATATATGGAACTTCCACCCAACAGCCGGTCAGGGAGAAGGGACAGAGTCAGGGCTTCCCAGGGCTTTGGGAAAACAAGGTAACAGGCAATAGAAAGCAAGAGGCCACAGGGGCCATCTTGTTTCCTATCAGAAATGAAATGATTCCAATGGCAGGGCCTGGGTCTACCAAAATGGAGCATACTCAGAGCACCTGTCAAATTCAGCATGGAGCTGCCACCAGCCCATACCCTGCTTTGTGGGCCACACACAGATGCCCAGAAACATGCACTAGGGGCACAGGGTTGTTCCCCCCACCCATGGGTGCCATAGGGGTATCCCATGGGTCTGTACACCAAACCAAAAGAGAGAGCGGCACCGCCAGGAGTCCCACATGAACTCCTATATGGAAAACATGACAGAACACACAATAAAATACAGTAAAGGAAATGGATACGGAGGCCCTGTCCATCCGATGTATTTCCATCATCACATATATCACCCAGAGCGAAAACTGATGAATGCAAGACAGATTCAATTTCTTTATAAAACCCTGTAGGAATTGTCCTAATATCTGGAATCGACTGTCTAATGGTATTCACCTCCTGTCCGGAAAATGGGACATGAACAAATTGTGAAACATAATGAGCTTCAATAGTGGTAGCTGGTGTGCCTGCTGCGGAATCAGCTGGAATTTCCACTTTAGGGACAAATGTCAGAGGAACCTCTCTCATTGGCTTTTGAGAAGTAGGGAATTCCGGGCGTTTATTAAATCGAGCGAAAAAGTAGTCAAAGCAGTGTCAGGTGAAAAGGCTCTCTTATAAATAATCATCAAATCTGCGGGGCAACAAATCTTTTTCTTCATACACTCATCCTGCAGGTACTCTACCATTACCTGTAACACTTTCTTTTGCATTTCTGGAGTATACTGACTAAACGTATCATATACAACCATGGGAGATATCGAAACATCTGAAATCCATCTAAGCGCATCCCTTGTGCAAATTTGTGTCTCTTCACTGGTTGATTTACAATAAGGAAGAAACATTCTGCACATACAGAGGGGGTCATTCCGAGTTAGGAGGTAAGGGGAAAACGATGCCGGAAAAGGATTACCGTCATCGTTTCCCGTTACGGACTATTCTGCCCTACCAGACCGTTATTTACGGCGCCGTAAAGTACGAAGTCGTAAATAGCTGTCTAGTGGCACGCGCCCGACACTCCATGCCGAAATTAGCGGCATGGCATAAACCGGAGCTGATCCCAAGTAATGCGGACATGCAAAAAACGGCCTCCACAAGGCCGCAAAGTACCTTACCGGCATGGAGTAAATAACGACATCGTTGAGAAGGTGTTAAGAACCAAGAGCAGTGTTTCCAAGAGGTACAGGTGCACTCAATCAGCACAGGTGGAGGCAATGGAGTCTGGCACAGCACAAAAAGAGCACACCCACACACCACACCCCCTCCCACACCAAGATGATACCAATTGTAGCAGCATTCCTGGAGCTGGAGGCCCTGCTTTCAAGGCAGCAACTACAACAACAGCAACAACAACAACCACAGCCCCCACCACAGAGGATACACAGGAGGAGAAGGAGGGTGAGACAGGCCCAGCCTGCCCTACCGGTGCAGCCACCATTACCACGCCGCCAGCCCCCAATCCGCCGCATCAGAGCCACCCCCTTCAACCTCACACCAGAGCAGATCCACACCCTGTACCGGCTTGACTGGGACACCATTACCACCATAGTGGACCTGATACATGACAATATAGTGAGCCTCATAGAATTCAGCACTGCCATCCCCCCTCTACTGAAGGTAGTGTCTGTGCTCCACTTCCTTGCCATAGGCACCTACCAGCATACAGTCGGACACATGCATGGCTTTTCACAGCCCATATTTTCCCGGATACTCAACCAAGTGCTGGATGCCCTCCTCAACCACACAAGGGACTACATATCCCTACCCCGGACTCCCCAGGAGATGTATGATACAAAAGTTGCCTTCCATGCACTGGCAGGCATGCCAAATTGCATAGGTGCCCTCGACTGCACCCACGTTGAATTGGTGGTCCCGCATGCCATGGAGGTGCCGTATCGCAACTGCAAGCAATACCACTCCATCAACATCCAGATGGTGTGTAATGCCAGTAAAGCCATCAAACATTACAATGCCCGATACCCCGGATCAACTCATGACTCCTTGGTCCTGCGGAACTCCACACTACCACGCTACATGGAGCGACATGCCGGATGACGTGCCTGGCTGCTTGGTGAGGAACCTGAATGGGCCATGGCAGTGCATTGGGGCTGTGAGTATGTTGGCTGCCTACTTCACCTGGGTGGGAAAGGGGGGGAGATGCCTACTTCACCTGGGTGGGAAAGGGTGTGGGGGAGATGCCTACTTCACCTGGGTGGGAAAGGGGGGGGAGATGCCTACTGCACCTGGGTGGGAAAGGGGGGGAGATGCCTACTTCACCTGTGTGGGAATGTTCACGCCAGTGAACGATGTGCACCGCACAGAACACTGTGCCCCAAGGCAAGTGACACGGCACATGACTACCTAACCACACAGTGATGATTTAGAGCCGATACCTAACACAACATGACTAACAGGAAACCTGCTCAAATACCACAACACATGCACCACTCATCGGCGGCCCTTACACACCGTAAGGGCATTGTGCACCATGCAGTGCAATAGCACCATGTCGCAGACACCTGCATCTCACCACACAGGACAGTCATCCCTGGGAGTGCATAGAAGTGAGTCTAACAGGGATCCCACAGCGTGTGAGTGGTCCTGCACACCCATAGGATTGCTGCAAGTCACCATGGCACAGATCAGTGCAGAATGATGAGTATGCTACTAACTAAAGCCAACCCCCCCTGTCACCAAAACTCGAACAACACAACAATGAATGCAGTCCAACACTGCTGCATGCATATACGATGCACATGCAACAAGACGTGAGTGCACACCATAACCCATCATGAAGAAGCTACCCCCTCCATTATTCCATTGCACAGGACACATAGCCGGGCCAGTAATGGGGTGAATGCATCCTGGGACATGTGTGTATGGCCAGTAATCACCTGCTGCCATGTAAGACTAGTACAGTTCTCCACCATGAATTTACAAACACTTACCTTCTTTCCACTCTTATGCAGGTGATGCTGGCTACCCTTTGAAGCCGTGGCTCATGACACCGGTCGGCAACCCACAGAACAGGCACGAGGAGGACTACAATAGATCCCATACCCATACACGGGTGGTGATAGAGCAGACCTTCGGCCTGTTGAAGGCACGATTTCGTTGCCTCAGCCGGTTGGGTGGGGCACTCATCTACAGCCACGAGAAGGTTTCCAAGATCACCATGTCATGTGTAATGCTGCACAACATGTGCATCCGTCGGAGCGTGCCACTGCCCTCTGACGTGGAACTGCTACCACCAGATGATGATGAGGGGGAGGATGAAGGAATGGCAGGACAGCATCACGGTGCCGATGCACAGGAGGGACGTGCCGTGCGGCAATCATTGATCGGACAATATTTCTGACTCACTAGTCAGCTGAGGGTGTGAGGATGACAGGACATAAGGCACTGGGTGTGGGGATACATGTACACCATGCACTGTGGAACATTTAAAGACACATGCACAATGATCAATGTCCACTCTGTTTTCTTTGGATGATCAACCGGTGTATTGAATGATAAAGTTCTAATGTGTACAACAAAACCTCCACCACCACCCCCTACCCCTCCCCCCCAACTCCCACACACACCCTCACCCCCCTCCCCCCCAACTCCCACACACACCCTCACCCCCCTCCGCCTCCCCCCAACTCCCACACACACCCTCACCCCCCTCCACCTCCCCCCACAATAACCCCACAATAGTTCAATTAGGGCAACATAGGCCGCATGTGTGTGCCAGCATGGCCAATGTGCACTCCCAGAGCCAGGGGGATCCATGTCGTGGTGGCGCAATGTACGCAGTGAACGACGGACCAGGCTGGTCTGGGTGGAGGAGCTTTGTGAAGTTGGCTCCTCCCGCTGGGGCTGTGGTGTGGGGTGTGCAGCTTCCAGGGCATCTGCGATCCGGCCAAGGACGTCGCAGAGCCGGTTTGTGTTTGCTGTGATCACCTCACCCAGAGCCTGAAGGTCATTGTGCCACTCCACCCTTGATTCGCGATTGTCCCTGATGAACTCCTCAATGAGGCCTGTGAGATGTTGGGAGCGCACTACATCCATGGCCGATGAGGCCGATGTGCTTGGCGGGCTTGGTATTGGGCCTGCAGGCCTTCCCGGAGATTCTGCAGGGGAAGTGGATACAGGACAGGCAGGTTGTACTCCTTGTGCTGTGAGCCCTGGGGTATCACTCTCCCCGGAGTCACTGTGTGCCACCTGGCTGTATGATGGTGTGTCAGGGGTATGGCCAATGTCAATGGTGTCCTCCACGTTGGCTCACAATATTGATGGGGGGCTGTCTGGCACATTGAGGAGGCACATGGCTGCATTCTCACCAGCCACACTGGACTCCTCAGAGTGCAGCGTGGGACATGTGTTCAGCAGCACTGCAGGCATGGGTAGGGGTGCAGTGGGGGTTGTGCACCCTCCATGGGGGTTGCTGGAGCAGGTGGTGTTGCCTGTGTTGTCTTCCTGCTTGCAGGTATGCAGCGGCCCCTGACTCTGCCCCTGGAGGTACTGGCCCGGGTGCTTTCCTGGTCCTCGCTGTCATGCTCGCTGCCTGTGGGGGGGAAGAGAGAGACGGCATGAGCAATGATTTGGGGGTCAGCATTTCTACATGCCTATGGTATCACAATGGGATTGCAGTGGTGTGTTGACATTTGGGTGGTGACTGGGACAGTGATCTGGGCTTGGATGGTCAATGCATGCAGATGTCTGGGTCACTCATGTTGGCGGAGTACTGTGATGACTCACATTCACAATGTTTACAATCACTGCCCCGTGTGCCTCACAGATTCGGCCGCTTTGTGTGGTATGGGCCATATGGGTTACAGCCTTACACCTGACATCAGCCTGGGTCCCACTTGTTACAGCATGATTTCATTGGGGGGGGTTGCCCAACCATGACGTGACACCTTGCCCAGCCCTTGGCAGTGACTTATGTTAGGAATGCATGTTCTGTCTTGACTCATGACACTCACCTCCATCAGCGGATGACGCTACACCGCACTCCATTTCTCCAACACCTTCTATGGCTTCTGTGCCCATCATAGCCACGCACGTTTCCTCCCACGGCATCATTTTGATGGGGGAACCTGGCCCTCCTCCTGTCTCCAGGGCCTGACTTCAGTTTGCCGAGAGGATGGCCCGCACCCTGAGACGGAGGACATCCCAACGTTTCCTGCAGTCCTTGGTGGTGCGGCGGGTGTTTCCCACGGCACTCACCCTCTGTGCCACCAGGACCCAGATCTCTTTCTTCCTGACGACGGTGGGCCTCCGCATATCACTGCTGAATACAGTGTCTGCATGTTCGTGCAGAGTGTCGACCAGTACCTGGAGCTCATCCTGGGTAAAGCGCTCCTTTCTTATGCGTGCAGCACCCTTTTTTAATGCTTTGGGCATGATGCTGGTCTCCAATGCCTATTTCTCTGATCACTGTATGGCTCCAGGTCCTGTATGGAGAGGATGGCAATGGATTGTGATTTTAAAGATGGGCGCCGTGCTCCTTCCCGTTCCTGTGTGATGACGTTTTTTCCGGTTCTGTTTTTTAACGGTGACCATAAATAGCGGGGACCGCTATTTCCAGTTACCACTAATTTCTCTATGTCGGTAGTGTTATGTACATTGCGCTTGTTGCCGGTAAGGGCTTTTGGGGCCCTTTTACGGCATGGCGCTGAGGTGCGTTACCGGCATGGCGCAAAGCGCCTGCACGCGGAGTCGGAATAGGCCGATTTTTATGGTCTTTTGCCATCACGGAAACGCTCTTTACGCCATGCCGGTAATCGCCTATACCTACCGCCCTACTCGGAGTGAGGGCCAGAGTGTCCAATATATTACCATCTGCTTCATCATTCTGTAACCAATCTAACTCCCTCTTAAACTCAAAAACCCTCTCGACATGCTCATATACTTTCTCCGCAGAGTCACTTGAGTAAGCTTAGACATTCAAATACCTCAACCCTTGTGGGACATCCATGTCCATCAAATCATTCCACATTTCAACCAAGTGCATTCCCCTCCCCTCTATAAAAATATTCTGTTCGGGAATACTTTCTTGGTCAGAAATTGTAGCTAAAACTGCTGATTTTTCACCTTCTTCTATACATTTCTTAGCCCATACATACAATTCCCTCTTTCTAGCTTTAGAAACTGTACTACGAGTCACCACCTTTGATTTGGCACTTGCCCCTTCAATTGTTTCAAGTGGAGCAGAACCCCTTAGGAATGAGAGTTCAGACAAATCCTGTACAACAAGTAGTGGAGACACTACCGCTGGCAGTAAAGACGGAATTATGGTAACAGCAAGTATCGGTAAGGGTGGAGATGCAGAAGGGGGAGAAACAACAGGAAAAGGAGCAACAACTGTAGGCGGAGGGACAACGGGAGGAACAGGAATAACAGTGGGAGGAAGTGCAACAGCGGGAAGAGACAAGGCAGCAGGAAGAGGCACATAGGGAGGTGGTGCAGTGGCAACAGTCCTACGCTCATTTAAAAGTGTATCAATTAATTTGTCTGAGGCATGAAAATCCTTAGACAGATATATTTTCTGTACACCAAGTTGGAAAGCCCTATTCATGTTTCTAACAGACTCCTACTGTTTCTGTTGGTCATACAATAATGCTTTCTCTGTCTCTCTTTACTCTTAAATTGCTGCATAACTTTCTTTTTCCAATTCTGAATAACATCAAATGCTGCAGGCCTAGCCTTTTTCTTTAACAAAATAGACTCCAAATACTCTATTCAGGCATTTTCAAAACTGCCATGAACTGGCCACTGAAATTCGGAAGCATGTCTAGTTTGTCTGTGCCAAATATCATTGAATACTATACTACCACCAGCGACCCCTCCTGTGCCATCAGTCGGCCAAATTCCAAAGAATGTCTGTCTCTGTGTAATAATCCCCTGAAACAGGCAAATAATTTCCCAGGCATATCAGATCACTGGTGTTACTTGCTGTTGTTTGATCTTGCGAGTGTAAAACTGCAACCAAATATCATGATATTTAGGAATCGGGGCACGACTCACCTGATTACGAAGGACTAAGGAGGTCCGATCAGATTACAAAGGACAAAGGACCCTCGTGGCTGGTGATTTCGGCAAAACAGCCCGCCTCGATATGAGGACCCTCGTCAAGAAGCCCTCTCGAACCGCGTGCTCACCGTCCAGGGATCAGAAGGTGCAGTACTGTCAAGGTGTCGCGTCTCATACAAAGGGGCCCCCTTTTTTCTCACCGTCCGATTCCGGTCCGATAGCCACGTCTTCTCTTCAACGAGCTGACATCAATCTTGAGGGTCCCTATTTGGGTGCCATCTGAAAGACCAAAGAAATATCGAGGCTTAGTACCACAAAATGAAATACAGCAATCAAGGGCTGAAAAGATACAAGTATCTTTTATTTCTGTACAGCCCAAGCAAAACAGATAGCTATCTGGCTCCCAACACCTCGCAGTGTGTACCAGCAGACACAGTGAGGAGTGAGAGTGCTGGACATCTAAACACAGACATATTTATACTATTTCAGAAAAATTGTACGGCCCCTCTCCACACTAATAAGTTACTGGCTAGAGTTTGTGCCCACTTCACATGTCAAATATTACAATATTGTACAAGGAATTATATAAGTTTACATGTCCATGAACATACAATGGTACTGTTAGTTCTCAGATCCCTGGTAAGCCTTATTCCAAGAGTCACTATAATGCAGTTCAGCTAAAGCATATGCTCAAAGTTTGTTCTTCATTGTTTCTTTGTTTATATAAGGATGAGGCTTGTGAGCTCAGACAGCACTTGGAAGTCAGTTCATTCGAGTTACAAGGTTTCTTTACATTGCTCAAACAGTCTGCTCTCGGTCAGCCTAAACATTAACAGAACTCAAAGATCGTTCAACTTGGCTGCAAGTTGAAAACAAAGTCCACCATTTTAGAACATAGAAACAAGAGTTGAAATCAAAATGGCGGGCGATTCTTAAAATGGCAGCAGCATTGATAAAAAAACAGAACATTTCAGATGTGGTTTTCTGCGTGACGTGAAAGGGCTTAGGCCAATATTCATAATAAGGCGGTAATATGCGAATAGGGTTTAACACCAAGAGAAGCAAGACAAGTAGCTCCACGTATGCAGACCCGCCAAATGGCTGGAAACAAGAATAAAGAGAAAGAAGTGCACACAAGCATTATAGATTAGGGTTCAATGTTTTTCAAAATAAACTAAAGATCATTAGTTTCCAGATTTGACAAGGATAAATTAGACTTGCAGCTACCTTGGAACACTCCTTTTAACTAGGATCAAGAGACAATCAGAGAAGAATATTGACTTTTGTTTATGATACCCATCATCACACTAGTATATACATTCTTATCTGTTCTTTTTTTCCTATAAACTGCAGACTTATCCAGCTTTAGTTCAAATAGAAATAAACATTATTACATTTTTGGAGGAACCAAAAAACAACTGTATTTTCGGAAGAGTGAAATTGCAATAATATGCCAGTTTTTGATATAGAAGTGATTACAAAGGAGATAACAAATGTGCATATTAAAGTAAATACAAGATGGAGAGGCTTCAACATTTTAGAGATTTGTTGCCATCCAAGAAATCGAAAGGTTTTCATGTGATATTGATGGTGATGTCAGCTGGTATTGTGATTTGTGCTTTTCTCCTTATTCCTATGGCATTGTGAAGTGTTGCAGAAAATGGCACTATCATGGAGGGTATTAATAACATTGATATGAAGGGTATTAATGAAAAACGTATTATTGTTCCCACTAAAGGCACAGACAGCCTGTTTTTTCATATAATTAAGAGTTTATTTTGATTTAAAAGGGATGTTGAGAACCATGAAGTTACAAATACGTGTCTTGAAAACTCAGTTCATTTAAAGAATAATCTATGGTACCAGCACATGCAAGAGGTGGGCGAAAGAACGTCATACAAAAGTTGTTATGTTTGTTCCTTAATACCATACGCCATGAATGCGGCAAGAACATTTATTGCAAGAGAAATGTCTTCACATGATGCAAGATGCCTCCGTCATCTAGCTGCATGCACAACCAGAGGACAATTTGAAGGAAAATGTACATGTTACGATGGCAATCAAAAATGTAATTCCCATAAGTAGATACCTATGTGAAGACAATAAGGATGGAAAATGGACTAGGATGGTCAAGGAAGAAACTCATGTATCCATCTCAGATAGGAGATCGCATAAAGGTGGCCCAAATGAGGAAGCTGAATTTCTCAGACATAACTGAAATACCAGGAGATCCAAGATGTGGAGAAAGACCTCAGTTAGTAATATATGGATGTGTTTTCACCAGTACTGGATGGGAAGAAAGGGTATTGGCCTGCCCTGCACATCTATTGAAGAAATAATCAGCAAGCATAGTGCAGATAGTGAGTGATAAATGCCTGGAATCATGGACCAAGTACTTAAAGTTACTCACATGGGTCAACAATGAAGCAGGACCAGTTTCTATAATACCACTGAGAAATGCAACAGCATTCTTTAGAAATGATGGCATGATTCTGGTTGGACAAAATAAAGGATGTGAACAGATAATTGAAGTCCCAGAAATGAATGGAGGAACTGCAGTGTTAATGGATTGATATTAGCCCCGTGGATCCAGAGGCTACATGCAATTGCCAAAGAATTGGGGAGGACTATGCTCCATGGTAATGTTACATGCACCAGCATTGGTGATTCCCGAAAGTGACCTCCATATTGATGTGTTTCCAAAAATGGATGAACACATGAGGATGAAGAAATCACCACAAACTCTGCCAAATGAAGGGAATCAATTATTTCTCTGCCAAAATAATAGAGTCCTATTACAATATCCTAGATGAGCATAAGCTGTTGAGCAAGATAGCAATGATAATGACAGCTATATTCTTTCCAGCGCTACAGGCTGCAGTAAACGCCAATTGGCTGCAGATTACAAGTTGGGAGCGGCTGCAGACATTCAATGTAAAAATAAAAGGATTAAATGCAATCAGAAAAGAATGAAGAGCCATCAGACTAATGACTCTCCAGAACAGGTATGCCCTGGACTTAATTACTGCAATGGATTGAGATGTGTGGTCCAAGGTCATCCCTTCTTGCTGTAAGTTTTATATCATCTTGTGATTGAGGAAATTGAACCCTGACAGAAGCAATAACCATGTTGTCATCTTTGCACACAAAGATGGTGGAGGAAGTAGACAACATTGAAGATGATGATTATTTTACATCTCTCTTCTCGTGGATTCCGACCTGGTTATCAAATGCTTTAAAAATTCTTGCAGCAACACTAGTGCTCATGTTGCTAGTATTCTGTATCATAAAGGTCATTGTGGGACAATGCAAGAAGACAGCCAAGAAAGCTATTGGGATGGAGATAATGATTGAAATTGATCTGGAATGGGTGAGCAGATGCAAAATGAAGCCAGTGTCCCAGAGAATATAATGAAAAATACCCTTGCACCTCCAGGAACCATGTTTCAGTGCCCTAAAGATTGGAAAGAATATGTAGGACGTTGGATATTCTGTTTGCAATCTGGAGTGTGCTGTCATATGACTTGCAGTGTGGATGAACACAAAAATAAATGCAAGCCACCTGATGGTGGTGACAAAGATTTTGATCCCAAAAAAGAAGCAGGATGAAGAGAAGATGCTGATAAATGATGAAGAAGAAGTAAAGACTATGGAAGAAGAGAATATGGTCAACGATTCAACCAGAGGGGAAAATGTAGAGAAGCAGGTAAATGTGTTCTTGCCAGTTCCCACACCTCACCACCGTCATATTGGAACAGTCTAAGAAAAGCCATAGATGGGACCCCTTGCATCGTTCCTATATCGCATCAAGTGTGTGAGAGACGTTATGCACTCAAACAGTCATACAAAATGTACCCTTGCACTGAAACTGTGGAAGGATGTCAACTGGAAGAAAGCTGCAGGGAAGGATGTCTTCTGCCAAGATGCCAGAATGCATCTGTAAACATCATGGATGGATGTTAAAGTAAAATCTGATGAGGAGGAAGTGATGTCAAGAAGAAGATATATGAACCTATGTTGATACAATATACAAATATTAAGTAACAATGTAACTGAATCACTGAGAGTAACATGTACCTAAAGCTAAAGTAATCATGGATCTAAAGAAAATGATGTAACTTACTGACCAATAACTGTAAATATGCAGTAATGCAGGGTAGAAAGGCAACGTATAGAAGCATGCCATAGAGGACTATATAACGTGGCAAGGACAGCCATTTTAGGAAAATGGACACAAAACTTACTTTGAATTCAACCACGCCAACTCAGAGACAGGCCAAGGCTCTAAGAATCAGGAGACGTAGAAAAACAGCCCCATGAGCAGACCCGACATTAAGTCAAGGTTGGCCCAGAGCGAAGATACTATTTTGGGGGATAAGTGCAAAGCACAAAGGGGTTATATGGATAAGCTCTGAATCTGGAACATTCTTTATAGATGCAAGAAGATGAAAAAATCTGTGAGAGCCAAACTGCTGGTCAATTAAAAGTGTATATAATTCATATGCAGAGCAACAGCACCGTGCACAATTAAATCAAATAGCATTAAATGGAAGGCTGAAATTGACAAATTTGTGGTCTTTTCACATGTGTCTCAGAAGTCAAAAACAAAGGCTATTCATTAGAGCCTTAAACTAATATAGTGGTGTGCTAACACTCCATTGAATGTTCCAGGACAATGAGCAGCAACAAGGTCAACTACAAATGGAAGACTTTGGCTGATGGCCTACGGATGACAGATGATACACTAATTGGGAAAATGGGGAATAGTCTGACTGGATTCAAACACCTAGGTTTTGATTCATGTGCGTGCTGCTAAGGGGCTAAACTTCCAAGGTTGGTATAGAATCATTGAGGCTGGGGGCAACCTAACATAGAAAGTTACAGGAGCCAATCCACTGATGTTTTGTCC
Source organism: Ambystoma mexicanum (assembly GCF_040938575.1). Lineage (NCBI taxonomy): Eukaryota > Metazoa > Chordata > Amphibia > Caudata > Ambystomatidae > Ambystoma > Ambystoma mexicanum. The sequence continues at coordinate 167,503,057 of NC_090935.1, read as the reverse complement.
ACTATAATCAGTACTATATGTGTTGAGAGGTAGTTTAAGGCATGCCCTACAGACAAGAGATGCCAATGCAGCACTGATCCTTATATATTCTATAAGTAGATAGATCTGGACCCTTCACCTATCCCTTCCCTCAATAGGTTTTGCTTTTTTTCAGTTATAATGACATCACTGATGATGCATATTGAGGTATAAGAACTCCATGTAATCAAACTCGGTTGGGAGTGTGCAAGCACATGTCCGATCTCTGCCAGTTGACACTGCTTTATTAAACTTAGAAGGAAGTAGTACTTTGACATACTCTTTGAGTCTGTCCGACTATTTGGTTTTAGATTTATTTTTGTAATTCCATCTAGCACAAAATATGCTTCAAGGTACTAGAACACATAGTCAATGTGCTATTAGGTTTCTCAAGAATGGCGAACAGGGTTTTAGGGAGAATTCTCAGAAATGTGCTAATTCCCTTCACCTTAGAGACACCCAGCAACTTTGCTGAATTTTGAGGACTTGATTTTTTTTTTACCTGGAAAAAGTGTGAGCCTTTTTTCCACTCTTTCATGTGTTTTGATGTGTGTTTTACATTTGTGTTCTCTGATTATGGAGTTTTAGATAACTCCATAGGCATCATCTTTTCATGTGTGCTACACAGCACCCTCAGTGCAGTGACACTAGGATTTTGGGTTTCTCAAGAATGGCGAACAGGGTCTTAGGGAGAATTCTCAGAAATGTGCTAATTCCCTTCACCTTAGAGACACCCAGCAACTTTGCTGAATTTTGAGGACTTGATTTTTTTTTTACCTGGAAAAAGTGTGAGCCTTTTTTCCACTCTTTCATGTGTTTTGATGTGTGTTTTACATTTGTGTTCTCTGATTATGGAGTTTTAGATAACTCCATAGGCATCATCTTTTCATGTGTGCTACACAGCACCCTCAGTGCAGTGACACAGGGATGTCTTTTATACTTCCCAAAGGTTTAGAAACCTTCTCTGGGATGAACTACTGTTTCCCAGAGAATGACAAGTGAAATTGACTTTACTAGTCTTTTCCAAATTCACAGACCCAGCACACATCATCTTACAATGGAGTGCCGGAGGGGTTACTTAGTATCTCATGATTCTAAACACTCATGTAGCAGTCAAATGCTACCCTTCTTATTGAAAACGCTGGTGGCAGGGGTTTTACAATGAACTACCATTATTTTTCCTGACCGCAAACTCCGGTAGCTAAAAATCACGGGAGCCATGCTTTTCAAGATGGCGCCTTAAGCCACTTTGTTTAAACGGGTTCCTTTTTTCACAATTTATTTTTGCAAAGGTCCTTCTAGTGTTTGTCTCTGTGTGCCAAACCAGGTTTGGTCTCTTTGTTCGTGTGCTTTTGGTGGGCTTCAGGACTGACATTCGCCCTTGGTGTCTGAGTGTCTGGGGTGGGCAGGAAGTGAGGGAGGGGCCCGAAACTCCCTGTGCTTAGTCTCCTAGGAGACCCAAATGAACTGTGACGTGATTGGCTGGCTGACTTTCCGGCAAGGACAGCCACTCTGCTGGGTGAGTGACAGCTAGGCTGAAATGAAAGGGAGAAAACTGTTAAAAAAACGGGTCTCCAGGATTGGAAGGCAGAGTCGACCACTGGAACAAAAGAACTGAAGACGAGCTGGAAGAGGACGGCTGCTGCAACTACTGGACCATTGGTTTGCCCAGTGAAGCCCTGCTGTAGGTCCGAATTGCCAAACTCCATTCGACAGAGAAGCTCCTTCAAAGACAGCTTCTTCCTTTGAGTTGGTGGGACCAATAAACTCATAAGACACCTGGATACCATTCTCAAGGCTGGTTAGGATTAACCAGGGAGAGGGATACCAGATTGTGTTTGTGTTCTTGAATATACAGCTAATGCAAACTCAGGTGACTCCATTTTGTTTGCTTTCTTCAATGATCCTGTGCAGTGCAGGAGTCCCCCGACGTCCTCCCTCTTGTCCCCACGACTGAGGTTCAGGAACAGCCAGATCTGCAGGAACTGCCAGGAACCACGACTTCAGCAACATTTGTTTTCTTCATACAAAGGTACTGTGCCAACCCGATTGCGAGAATGTGACTCCCGCGGTTATAGTTCATGAAACTTTCCTCACTTGCAGGCCTAATTATTTTGTGACCCCACAAATGATTCTTTTTCATCTAAACTATTTCTGAGATCTTTTGCAAAGACTTTACCGTTTGATACCAGAACAGCTCTTTCCTATCCAGAACACTAGCCCATTGATTTTGGCCTGGCCTATTGACTTGAATTGAACTATTCTGGTGAACTGAAACTATCTGCACTGCCTAGAAAGTATATATAATTTATTCTACTTACTTTTGTCCTTTTTGCTCAATGCTAAGTAACCGAACTGCCATCAAGGAAGCTCAAACTGTCTCAAAAACTTAGAATTATGTATTGAAGTTTATTGGTCTATATTATTAAGTTGCCTTCTTCTAATGAAATGTTTTATAAATGATTGTGTAAATAAATTAATCAGTGCTTTACCAAGAAACCTTAAGTATAACTGTCTTCTTGAACCACTGTGATTGAAAGTCCTTGGTGTAACTACTTGTACTACTCACATTCACTCTTGAGATAAGCCTGGCTACTTAGCTTGCTACCAACACACTGGGCCTCATTACACGTTGTGCGGTAACGGAATACCGGTACCGGTAAAGATTTACCGGTACCGTTAATTTCCTAAGCCAATCACGACCCGGACCCACCGCTATCAGCGCACCCGTTAATTACAGTGCCACTAATAGCGGCACGATCGTGGGCGTGCGACCCCCAGGCCGGAATTAGCGCCATGGCGCTAATACCAGGCCATCACAAGCCATGCGGACATGGCATTAGCGGAATGGAAAACACCCAAAAAACCCTTACCAGCATGTCGCTAATAACGGCATCGAAAAGCACCCGTTAAGAGACCTGAGCAGTGTACCCATCTACCACAGGTGGACACAATCAGCACAGATGCATGCAATGGAGACAGGCAGCACAAAAGAGCACACCACACCCCTACCCACACCCCTTCCCACACCAAGATGGTCCCAATAGCAGCAGCATGACATGACGGGCTTGACTACATGATGGCAGTGCAGCACCAACAACAACAGCCCGCACCAGAGGTGACCTGTAACAGGTACCCATTCCTCACACCATACAGGCGATGCCAGCTATCCACTGAGGAGGTGGCTCCCAACCCCTGTACGGAACCCACAGAACCAGCAGGAAGAGGACAACAATATTGCACATCCCCGTACCTGCGTCGTGATAGAGCTGGCAGTCAGCCTTCCAATGACAGTGCTCCGCTGCCTAAGCAGCCTGTGTGAGGCACTCCTGTACAGCCGTGTCAAAGTGGCAAAGATAACCATGGCATGTGTAGAGCATCAAAAAATGTGCATATGATGGAATGTGCCAATACCACCTGAAATTGACATGCAACCACCAGAAGAGCATGATGTGGATGGGGATGGGGATGAGTGCGGGTGGAATGCCCCGGCAGGACATGCAAGAGGCAATGCCAAGGAGGCACACGATGTGCGTCAGCATCTGATTCTGAAATCCCATCAGGCACAAAGGTGAAATAGCATGGACGGAGATGGATATTGTTGCCCTGGTGCACGTTTGGAGTCCCACAAAGGACCCTGTCCAAGATAAATGACACATACGCAATGATGGAGACCACGCTTGGGTTTCAACTTCATAACAGTGTGTATTGAACAGAATGTGATAAGAAGTGCAACATCCCAACACAGCCAAAAGCACCCTTACCCCCCTGCCCCCCAAAACACCCAAATGCACCCTTACCCCCCTCCCCCCAAAACACCCAAATGCACCCTTACCCCCCTCCCCCCCAAAACACCCAAATGCACCCTTACCCCCCTCCCCCCTAAAAACCCAAATGCACCCTTACCCTCCTCCCCCCCAAAACACCCAGGTGAGTATTATGGTGTCTATGTTTCCTGCACCACATGTGCCACCTGGTCCTTGGTGGAGCTAAGCATCAGGGCCTCCACCAACATTGGGTTGCTGTGATGTGGGGCGCCTCAGGTTGCGCAGGGAGCGGTGCAGGGGGCTGGTCTGCTGGGAACTCGCTGAGGAGGAGGTTCCCGGTCGATCCTGTGTTGGGGGTTGGTGATGCTGCTCCATGATGTCCCCAATACGTAAAATGGCCTGGCGGAGTTGGCCCATCTCCTGGCATATCCTGTCAGTGCAGGCCTCAATGGCCTCCTTTGTTTGCCCTGCATATTTTTGTTTGGAGGTCATCCCTTAGACGGCCTGTCTCGGCCACATGCTGGGCGACCAGCGCAGTAATGTCTTCCTGCCTCCGGGTGATGGTTGCAAAGTCTGCCAGGGTGGTAGGTGCTGCTGGGCTGGACGGTGCGCCCAGGTCCGTGCTTCCGGCATCTGGAGAGGACAGCTGAGGGCTCCATGCACCTTCTACAGTGTGGGTGTCATGTGCTCCCTGGGTAGCAGATCCGGACGTTGCCCTTGGACTCCCCTCAATGGACCATGTTGGGCTGGGGTTATGGATGAGTTGTAGGACATCGGTTGCGTCCTCCTCGTCAGTGGCCGGTGCGGTGGCTGCTGCCTCCCCAGTGGAGCTGGTGGCTGCGGAGTGCGTGCCCTCCGTGCTCATCTCAGCAATGATGGGGCACACTTGCGTGGGTTCAGCTACAACAGGAGCCGTGCCCTCAGGCTGTGATGTAATGGTGCTCCTGCTGCCCTTGGCCCTCTACAGATGGACTGTCCTCCCAGTTCCCCTGGAGGTGGTGGCGGTGTCACCTCTCTCATGCATTCTGGCTTTTTTGGCTGCTGGGGGAGTACGTGCTGCAGTGCTTGTGTCTCCAGTGTCTGTCGGTGATCCTGTGGAGGACATAAATAGGATACATCATTGTTAATGGGTCTAGGTGCCTCATGAAGAATGTTCACGTCATGCTGCTCTATGCATTGGGGCCTATTCATCAGTGATTCTTGTAATGGGGATGTCGGGTTGGTCATGCATTGATGGGTCAGTATTGCACGTGTATATGGTGATGCATGCATGTATGTGTGTGGCAGGATCAATGGCCTGGTCATCGACACATGTTTGGGGTACCCCCTCACCCTTCACTGTACATTGTTTGACGTATACACTCACCTCCATCAGATGAGATGGCCACACCCTGCTCCATGTCTCCGACCCCCTCTATGGCTTCGACTCCAATTGTGGAGGCACATGTCTCCTCCCACTGCTTCATCTTCAGAGATGATTCTGCGCCACCTCCTGTGGCCATTGCAAGGTTGCGGTTGACTGATAGGATATTCCGCACACGTAGCCAGAGGTCGTCCCACCTCTTGCGGCAGTCCTTCACACTGCGGGTGGTAGTGCCCACCTCACTAACTTTGCAGGCAACTTCGTCCCAGATGGCCTTTTTCTTGATGATCGCCTCCCGGCGCATATCATTTGCAAAGACGACTTCGGCATTGGCTGCAAGTGTGCTAGTCAGCATTATGAGCTCCTCTGGTGTGAATTTCTCTTTCCGCTGTCGATCAGAGGTTTTTTTCAGGGCCTTTGACATCTTCAGGCAGTCCTGGATGGTTATTTCATTGAGAGTACTGCTATCACTTTTGTTCAAATAACCTTCACAAGGATAAGCATCACTAGAAAAGCAATTGTCTTATAATGCCAAATATGGATAACTTCAAACAGGAAGCCCTAATCATTCTTACAGTAGATCAACTGAAAGATATGTGCAAAATTAGGTCTCTCCCTGTTAAAGGCAAGAACAACAAATTGATTTAGAAATTGTTGAATCATAAAAGACTAGGAGGTAGCGCTATAACCCCTATCCCCCCAGGAAATGTGGATAATGTTAATGAGGATGATAATGTTTCTGAGTCAGGCTCAGATGTTATTGATGAGTTAGAAGAGTCAGAGGAGTCTCAGGAAGGGAGGCCCTCTTTAACTCAACCAGCTCTAGGCCCTCAACCTATAGCCACAGGGACCCTCCCAGGTCTAGTACTGAGTCCAGATTTTGTCTCTCTTGGGTAGTTGAGACTTGAGTTAGAATTTAAAAGGCTCCAAATGCAAACTGAAAGCAAACATCAAGAACTCAGGCTCAGAGAAATGGAGTTAAATAATGGACATGAAATGAAGAAATTGTCTTTTGAAATGGTTCTCTCCCAGAGTCTTCTAGGTCTTCCAGTGCTAAGAGGCCTTGCATGCCTAAAGAAGCTGTTAGTATGTATGAGGTGAGACTTTATATTTTAGATTGGTTGGCTGCTTTTGGATATAACTATGCGATTCAGGATTTCACAGGGAATCAGTTGATTCCTTGGCTTTTGTCTAGGCTCCATCAGGTTGCAACTGATGCTGTAATGGAGGTGGGGGAACTTGAAAGATTGGAGTATGAAAATGTGAAGCTAGCTTTGGTAGCTAGATTTGGGAAAACTCCTTCCCAGTACCTTAAGAGGTTTAGGACCCTTAAAAAGCATGATGGTACCCCTTGGACTACCTGGGTGTGTGAATGTTTGAAAAACTTAAATGGTTTGGAAAAGGGTTACAGAGTTAATACTTTTGAAGGAATGAGGAACCTATTTTTGTTGGAATCTATTTGTGATGCCTGCTCTCCTAAGCTGAGACAGCACTTGGCTGACTCTAAGGAACTTGCTCCAAAGAGGTTAGCAAAGGCTGCTGACTTGTGGGTTGCCAACAGGGCTCTTCACATGGATTCTGGGGCAACTCAGAAAAAGGATGAGGGGAAGCAGCACAAGAAAGATGACAAAGAGAATCCCAATACCTCCAATCCAAAAGAGGGCCCCAAAAATAAAAAGGGTAAGCCACATGGGAAACCAAATCAGGCTACTGAAAACTCTGGTGCCGAGAGGGAGGTCAGCAGGGGCCCTGATTTGTCAAAACATTTGGAAAATGTTATGCTTGCGGGTCAACTGACCATGTGAAAGGGGATCCCAGATATAAAGGTAAACCTTCAGGGATCCACACTGTCTCCTTAGACTTCTCCCCAGAGGAAGAAGTACATGTGACAAGTGGTAACTTTAAAATACTGGCTGAAGACCCCATTGGAGTCTCTCACAAAAAAACACAGGGAGGTTGAGGGAAAGAAATGAGTCACATGCAAATCTTCACATTCAGGGCTGAACCCTTGTTACACAACAGAAAAGGCTTGTGACTCCGAAATTGACCGCTGTCTTGTAGTAAGGGGAAAAGCTAACCTACATCCTCAAACCATATCGAATACATCAAAGATGGAAAACAACATAGTTGATGGATCTAAAACATTTGCATATTTTAATTAATATTCAAACACAAGTGCATTACACAAATTAAATGCATAAACAATATGAATACCCTCTGATAGGGCTAATAAAAAAAGAAGGTTAATAAAAGGATTAAAGAGAATATCACTGTACAGAAACAATGCAAAGTAATTCCACAAATAGGTCCCAAATTTGGGGGCCTAGATGCAGTGTAATAATACATAATCATATTTCAGTTAATTGTTAATTGTTATTCATTCATTCACACATGATAAATTTAAACAATGGTTAAAACAAGCCCAACATGTTTCTTTCCTATAGAGGGTTAATCCATGGAAATTCATCAGGGGCGGAATTAAAGTTGGAATTGTTGAATAGTAACAGTGAGTCCGTACTCTTGCATTGAATGGATTTCCTCAGAGCGCAAATCCTTAGGTTGATTTCATAGATATGCCATTGTTTAATTTCAAGGAATTTTAGTTAGAAGACTTCAAAGGGTAGCTTTCCCTGCAAGAGAGCGGTACAGAAAACAGAATATAAATTTCCATTGGCAACTATGTGTGGTACAGGTGTACTGACACTCCGGAAACTAGACAAATATTGTTCCGGATATAATGAAGCTTGCAATTAGCTCAGTTAAAAATGGTTTCAAATGGCAATCATGGCTCCAGTACCCTTCACCCATAAGTGTCAGAATGTTGGTAAATATCTTAACTACGGATAACACAGATTTGAAAATCTAGATAATGTGCACAAGTCTGCCAGGTGATCGAAAGGTGGCATCCCCCTAAGCGGGAGACAGGAGAAGGGAAAGAGAGAGAAGGAAAAGATCCTTTGGATCGCAGCCAGACCACATCATATTATACGCTAGGTTCTTATTCAAGTATCCCAGAAATGAGTTAAATGGGTTCAAAAAGAAACCGTCATAGTGGAAGAGGGATTAGCCAGTGTGACAGATAGAAAGATAAATAGAGAGATTACCTTACTGGCTATCCAAAACATTTGGCCGCTTCTTTCTGATAGGGCCTGATTATTCATTACTAGCTCGATCAACATTATTAACTCGATATTTCGGCTGTGCCTGTCCAATGAACTAGGTTCAAGGTCCAAAGATCAAAGTCCCCTCCCCACCAGCGATGATGTAATACTAGAAGGGGTTATAGCTAGCCTTCAAGAAGAAGAAGTCTTACATTGAGGTAGAAAGCTCCGTATCTGTCTGATGGTTGATAGCAGACTCTACGCGCAGGGCACTAATTATTCTTGGACCGCGCTGCACAATGTCAACACGCACGTATCAGATGTCAGGTGAGTTTCACGTCCCAGCTCTAGAGGAAGTATCATGGGAGACGGCTACATTAGTTGAGCAGTTAGTTGGCACAATTGTCAAGATAGCAGTAGTAATACAGCAAATGTGTCTAAATCATCACATCATCAATAGTCTTACCCGGATAATAGTGATTACTTGCCCTTATACGAGATCTGAGCCTCTGACCCATATGGCGTGGGACACGGTGTAGTGTCTCAGTACGGAGTGTTGCACACGTCTAGTGCACGGGATACCAATACTGCACCCACCCAGTCGAACCTGGTAGCTTCACAGAATATGTCGGGGAGGACATAAAAGATAATGTTACATGGCGTCATATTCAGTTTCCATTGCGTGGAAAGTATTTGTTCATCCCGACTTACGTGAGGTTAGGTGCTCGAAGTCTACATACATGTGTCAGATTAAAGACTCGATCCATTTGAGTCTCTGCCAGTGTTTCTTTAGTGTCACTGGGTCTGTGGGAACAGCAGAATTTAGATGTCTATAATTCAGTTCCAGAATACACAAAAGAATATTACAAGGACAGTGTTCTTGTGAATGGTCAGGAGACCCCTGCCATTAGAGACACTGGGGCCAGCATACTGTAGTGGATGAATCTTTTTTTAAGGCTGAGGATGTTGTGAAGGCACCCAAAAGCCTCACTAAGCTTGCTGAAGGCCCTGTTCAAATTCTTCCTAGACTGCCAGCTCTCATCCAGTGCCGCAACATGACTGTCAAGATACCTGTTAGTGTACAAAGTGAGGTGCCTGGGAGAGTCCTATTGGGGAATGACTTAAAAACTGTTGGAGTTGTATCAAGCACCAACAGGCCTCCCAGCAAAAGGAAACAGGAGCAGACAAGGAGGGCCGGGGAGAGTACCTTAGATGGCTCTACAGAGGATGTTACAGAATAATCTATTACACCTAGCCCACAGGAGCTACTGACTGCTATTTCAAAGAAGAATGAGACAAAGGGGAAACCCAAGATCTCCAAGAAAAAGCCAGAAAGCACTCCTGTGCTAGCAAGAAGGACAACCCGAGAGGACTATCCTAAGTCACACCTATGACGACTCCACCAACTGAGGGTGAGTGTGGGGACCAACCAGGGAAGGTTGAATCAGCTGCTGAGGATTCAGAGCTGAAAGAAGGCCTGACCCCTGTTGGAGATCTGGATTCTATAGACCATCCTGAGCTCCAGTCTTTACTGGCAGAAGGTGGCCCCTGTAGAGCAGACTTCAGTAGAGGCCATAGAGAGTGTCCTACTCTCGAGGGTATTCGCCAACAGGCAGCTTCCTAGCCGGACGGGCAAGAGCCAGGGAAGGATAGGTTGTAATGGGAAGATGGCCTCTTCTACAGTGAACCAACTGAGTCTATCCCAGGGAACTACAGAAGACTTGTTGTGCCTCTGGAGACAAGACACCAGTTCCTACAGTTAGCCCATGAGATTCCTTTGGCTGGTCGCATGAGCTTCAAGAAGACCAAGGAAAAGCTTTCTCTGTATGTCTACTGGCCTAGGTTGGGGTCTGATGTAGATACATTCTTTAGGAGCTGTCAAGCTCTGGCAAGAGTGGAGCCAAGAATGTGGCACCTCTGGTGCCCCTCCCAGTGGTGGGAGTCCCTTTTGAGTGGGTAGGAATCGACATTGTTGGTTCCTTAGACTCTCCAACATCTTCAGGAAATCAATTTATATTGGTTGTATTAGACCATGCTACTAGGTATCCTGAAGCCATACGTTTGAGGACTGTTACAGCTCAGGCTGTTGCTAAGGCCCTACTCGTTTTTTTTAAGGGTAGGTTTTCCTAAGGAAGTCATCTGTGACAGGGGATCAAACTTTATGGAGTGACTTACAAGTTCTCAACTGCCTACCATCCGCAAACAAATAGATTGGTAGAGATGTTTAACCATACTATGAAGAGCATGATAGGTGATTTAGAGGAACCCCTTAGAACAAAGTGGGACCTTATAATGCCATGCCTTCTCTTTGCTTATAGAGAAGCCCCTGAGGAGGGAGTTGGATTTAGTCCCTTTGAGCTTCTCTATGGTAATCCGGTTAGAGGTCAATTGGCCCTAATTAAGGAGGGGTTGGAGAGTGCTCCTTCTCCCAAGCCAGTGAGAGTCACTGACTATGTGTTAGGTCTCTGGAGGAGAATGACACACATGATGACAGAAGCCTCAGATAACTTAAAAGCAGGTCAGGCTCTGGTAAAGCATTGGCATGACCAGAAGGCCAACAAGATTGAGCGTACTCAAGACCAGCAAGTTTTAGTTAGGGTTTCTAAAAGGCAGAGGACCTTACTGGACAAATGGATAGGACCCTTCAAGGTTGTGGGAAAACTTGGAGAGGTGAACCATCTGGTGGACTTAGGCCATCCTAAGGGGGCCCCCAGGGTCTTTCATAACAACCGTCTAAAAGCGTATGTCACCAGACCAGAAGCGGGAGCTTTGCTTCTAGCTTCAGCTCAAGAGGAGGAAGAGAGTAAACCTCTACCTGATCTCCTCAAGGGACAGCCTTTAGATGATAAAATAGAAGAAGTTAATATCTCTTCTAATCTGACTCTGGAACAACAGGATGAGTGCAAATTTCTGTTAAATCTGTTTGCCTCACTGTTTTCACTATCAACAGGCTTGACCCCTTGGGGCCAGCATGATATTCTCACTGGTGACTGTTTACCTGTTAAAAGCAGAGGTTACAGAATGTCAAATAATGTTAGAACCCACATAAAGGAGGAGGTCAACAAGATGCTTGATCTCGGGGTACTAGAAACCTCTATCAGCCCATGGTCTATTCCAGTGGTGCTAGTACCAAAGGCAGGATCCAAGGAGTTGAGATTTTGGGTGGATTATAGAGCTCTAAATGAATTCACCAGGTTTGATGCCCATCCTTTACCTAGGACTGATGACCTGATGGACAAACTTGGTTCAGCCAAGTACCTCAGTACATTAGACCTAATGTCAGGCTGTTGGTAAATAGCCCTGACAGACCATGCCAAGGAGAAAACTGCATGCTCAACCCCAGCAGGCCTCTACCAGCTTATGGTAATGCCTTTTGGATTAAAGAATGCACCTGCTACATTCCAAAGGATGGTTAATCAAGTTCTGAATGGGATGGAGGACTTCTGCATGGCATACTTGGATGACATAGTACTGTTAAGCCCTACTTGGAAAGAGCATGTTGACCACTTAGGATATGTTTTGCAGGCTCTTGAGCAGGCCCATCTGACCATAAAGGCAAGTAAATGTCAAATTGGTCAGAGCAAAGTGGTTACCTTGGCCATGAGGTAGGAGGAGGTGAAATAAGCCCATTGGCTAGCAAAGTTCAAGCTGTACAAGAATGGGCCACCCCTACTACTCAAACCCAAGTGAGAGCCTTCTTAGATCTCACTGGTTATTATAGGAACTTCATTGAGAACTATGGGTCCATAGATTCTCCCTTTAATGTGGTGTCCTCACCCAAATTTCCAAAAGAGTCAGTTGGAATGAGGAGTGCACTAAGGCATTTCAAGGATTTAAGAAAGCCCTTTGTCAAGCTCCAATTTTAAGAGCTCTAGACTATAGCCAAACCTTCATTGTGCAAACAGATACTTCCAATACAGGTATAGGTGCAGTTCTGAGTCAGCTGGATGAGAAAGGTAGTGAGCACCCCATTTGCTTCATCAGCAGAAAGCAGAAGGAACCAGAAACAAGATGGGCAACCATTGAAAGAGAAGGTTTTGGTATTGTGTGGTCACTGAAGAAGTTTAGACCATACTTGAATGGATCTACTTTTGTGATTCAGACTGACCACCAACCCTTGAGATGGTTAATGCAGATGAAGGGGGAAAATCCTAACTTGTTAAGATGGTCAATCAGCCTACATGGGTTTGATTTTTCCATTGAACACAGGTCAGGGTGTAATCACCAACATTCTGATGGGCTCTCCAGAATGTTTGACCGACTAGAGTAAGGAGATTCACCCAGGGGTGGATTAAATCCTCCTGTCCCTTGGTCTGGGGGGGGACGAGTGTTAGGGAGAATTCTCAGAAATGTGCTAATTCCCTTCACCTTAGACACCCCCAGCAAATTTACTGGATTTCGAGGACTTGATTTTTTTTTACCTGGAAAGAGCGTGAGGCTTTTTTTCCCACTCTTTCATGTGTTTTGATGTGTGTTTTGCATGTGTGTTCTCTGATTATGGAGTTTTAGATAACTCCATAGGCATCATCTTTTCATGTGTGTTACACAGCACCCGCAGTGCAGTGACACAGGGCTGTCTTTTAGACGTCCCAAAGGTTTAGAAACCTTCTCTGGGATGAACTACTGTTTTTCAGAGAATGTAAAGTGAAATTGACTTTACTAGTCTTCTCCAAATTCATAGACCCAGCACACACCATCTTACAATGGAGTGCTGGAGGGGTTACCTAGTATCCTGTGTGTCTAAACTCTCGTGTAGCAGTCAAATGCTACCCTTGCTACCCTTGCCTATTGAAAAGGCTGGTGGCAGTGGTTTTACATTGAACTACCAATAATTACAAAGACCTAGAAATTGCTGCATCGCTCTTACTGTGCTTGGCTGAGGTGTTTTCATGATCACTTCAGCTCTTTCAGGGGTCACCTTTGTGCCATCTTGAGATACCAACTGTCCAATGTACAATACTTCCTCCTGACAATATTGTAGCTTCTGCTTGTCTACCTTGTACCCCTTGTCTACCGGGATTTTTATCAGCTGTACTGAATCTCTTTTTTGCACTGCACTTCTGTGTCACTGCACACCAACATATCATCCACATACTGGATGTATGTTTCCTAAATCCATCTGGAGTACCCTGTTAAAAATGGATGGTGACTCGCAGTACCTCTTTGGGAAACAAGTATGTTTCCACTTTTTATTTCTATATGAACATGAAGTCAAGTCTTGTGATTCTTCTTGTGAAGGGGGATAGAAAAGAATGCATTTTTGAGTATATAACCGTAAAACAGTTGGTCTCAGCTGTAATATTGCACTATATTGTGGATGGATTTGGGACCAATGGAAATTCTTCTTCAACAATGTTATTTAGGGGGTGTAGAACCTGAATAAATCTATCACAACCCCCCTGTTTGCTTTCGTCACTGGGTACACTGCTGTGTTGCATGGGGATTCAGAGAGAACCAGCATTCCATGCTGCACAAGAACTGAGATGGTCTCATAAATGCCCTCATCTGCTTCCTTTGACATGGGATATTGCTTTACTCTTGGTAAAATTTCTCCTGGCTTTAACTTAATTTTGGCTGCACCTACTCCTTTAAGTAGGCCAACAACATAAAGACTGCTGGTCCACCATGTGTCTGGCACCTGTGCCAGATCTTCCTTGAAAAATGAGGGTGTCTTTTTTATCATTGCTATCCTCCGTGGCATTTCTCTGTCCTCAATCTTCTCGTCATACATGAAACTTATGATCTCGTCATACATGAAACTTATGAAGAATACTACATCATCTAAATTACTGTTCATAAATAATTCTTCATCTCTCCAATCAGTTAATCTGTATCCTTTGGCCAGAGCTATTACTGCTCGCCACGCCTTTCCTGCATAAAAAGCCCTGTGGATAACCACCCTTACTATGGCAGCTTCTAGCTCCAATGGAAATGCATGTCCCTCTTCTTCACCCATAGGAGTCTGGTCTGAGTAAAAACTCTTGGGGTTTAGCCTAAATATTTTGCCTCTGATCCCAAGAAGCCATGGCAACATGATATTCACTCCATATTGAAATAACTTGAAATCCATAGGCACACCCACTAGGCTTTCTGTCCTGCAAAAGCCAAGACAAACTTGTGGGGATTCACATAATGAATTCCAGGAGTGGAAGACACTATTCCCTAATCGGTAAATGAGATGGTAATATTGAGTTTGCTCATTTTGTCCCTTCCCATGTTAACTGGTGTTTGGCAAGAATATAGTAGTGGCATGGACACATCATGTTCCCCTAGAGTAATGGGTAGGTTGTCAATAAATGGAACCAAATGGGTATCCCCAGAAAAACCTTGCACATTCATGGCAGTGCCTGACATTGAGAACCTCTCCTCCCTGACAAACGACCAGGTCGCCCCTGTGTCTACAAGGAAGGAAAATGTCTTGTCACTTTAGGTTACTCCCATCCGTGGTTCCTCTTGTATGTCCGGAGTAACAGATAGGATTTAACACATCAATTCAGTATGTGGGCAGTCCTATTGTGAATATAGGCTCAGTCCTCTCCCAGTAATAGGGCTTCCTCCTACCACTGCCACTTTCTGTCCTGCTTTCAACCTGAGTCAGCGGTTGCTGGCTGCTCTCATTCACCTCATTGCTCGAGAGGCTGACAAAATGAGGGATGCATCTCCCCAATTACTCAAGGTAAGCCCAGTTGGGCTGTTTGTTTCATTGTGCCTCGATAACAACAAAATAATAGCTGCCTCCATCACTGGCATAGCCGTGCCTCTGATAGTGAGCCTGGGAGCCTGCCAAATTCAGTCACTGATTGGCTCGGATTGCAACTTGGCCAATCCAGTGAGCCGGCAGGTAAGAGCCAGCCCCCAGAAAAAGGCCCACTCTTAAGGCCCCTGAATGGCATGTCTGGCCGTGGCTGCCAGGCCGCGCCGCAAGCCAGTCACAAACTTCTGCTGGATCCGATGTTCTTGCATCACTCAGTCTCCACCTGACATTCAGTGCCTCGGCCCCTGGAACTGTTGGTAAGTGATTGTTCCTGCTGCTGTTCTGATCCACTGTATGCACTCTGGGAGCCTCAGGACACTGGCAGCCTTCTCCAAATCTCCCACCTGAAACCGCTATGCTGCATTCTTCCTTCCCACTTCCATTAAACCAGTAACGCCCCACTAGTCTTTTCACCTCCTGTTTTTCACCATAAGCCTGCTCTCCTGGCAAGTTAAACCTACTTCAATCTTTGTGCCTGTCAACTTCTTCTGCCATGTATTCTCGTTAAGCATATCACGCTACTCTGGTAGTTAATCTAGCCTGTTCTAAATCTGCCTGCTTTCAAATGCTGGCTGTATGTCTGTTTAAAAAAGAAAAATGAATATTGATTTCTCTGTATCTGTTTGCTTATGCTAATGGTGGCATTTAGCTGTAATTGTGGAATTTGAAATCTGGGCATTTTTAAATGTGCGTCTTACCCTAATGATGGCATTTTAAATGTATTCCTGAAATTCAAATCATGTTCTTCTAAAGCCACAAGCTCTGCCTTTCACTGGATGTGGGATTTACTAATCAGAGTACCATTTGTAATACAGCCGTATGAATTGCTATTTCTTTTACCTGTACCCCAACTGTTATCTATGGTTGCTCACTTTTTCAGGCTGCACCACCACATTTGATTAAATTGTTCATGCTTCCCACTTCATTTAATTAACATATGCCCTATCTCTTATTGCTTTTTTTCTTACTGTCTCTGCTGTTGCATTTGACTCTTCATCACTTGACCTGCTGCTAGGCTGGCTGGTGAGTGCCTCGTGCTTGTGCAGTCCTTGTGTCTGTCCTCCACCCCCCTGCAACTATGGAGCACCCCATCTCCCTTATCTACTCCAACTGCTACTCTATCACCTTTCCTACCTCCGTCATGAAGTCCGGAAAGAAAACATTTAAAAAAGGATTCCTTGTCTCCAACCCAGGCCTATAGCTGACACCTACGTCAATGCTTCCTCCAGACAGACTATCACTGACATCCTCTTTGCTGTCCCCCTCTCTTGAACTATGGACTCCACAAATGGTTTCTATCCTCTCCCCTTTTTCTCATTTGACCATTAATGATGGCACCAGATGGGAAGGTCTCCTGGCACACTTCTCAACTTTTAGGTGCATTATTAATGCACCAGAATGACACTATCATGGTCCAGGGCTTGCAGCCCTAACCTCCTCCTTCTTGACAGCAGTCCACTGTCTCTCTTTAACTTCCTCCCCATTCCTTTCACACTTCCAACTGGAAGCTGTCTAACGTCCTTGCCATCACCTACGGGAGTACCCAGTCCCTGCTCCCTACCTCGGAAGACCTTTAAAAGTAGTAAACAGCTTCACTTACCTATCCTCAATTCCTGCTGTGCTGTCAAACACTCCTCTGACATCTGCCATATCCTCTAAGACTTTGACCTTGAAATCCTCACCCTCAGCAAGACATGGTTCAATGCCCGCTCTGTCATTGTTTTTGACACTCTCCTTCCTGATGGCTATAAGACCCTCTCAAAGCCCAGGACTAATCAGTCTGGGGGCTTAGTGACCCTGATTGTCCCTGAATGGGTCCCTGCTTCTATCATACCCAATCAACACTATGCAGCCTTCAAATGTATTGTCTGCAAGCTTTGCATCTCTATTAACTTCTCGCTCACTCTCACCACCATCTACAGTACCCTTGGGCCTATATCCCTCTTCCTCTCAGAGAGGGCCAACCTCACATATTCTCTCCTGACCGCTAAGCTTCCCCTCATTGGAGACTTCAGTATTCATCTCCACTCTCCAGATGAAGCCACTTTACCCTTCCACAATCTCTGTGACTCTCTCTCCCTCACCAACCTTACATCTGGTTCTACTCAGGCAGCCAGACATAACTTGTTTGCCTTCTTTCTGCTGACTTCTCACTCTCTAATCCTCCCACTACTCCTCTCTCCTGGTCTGCCCATGCTCTCCTCTCTTCCCACCTGGAACTCCTGGGCTCTCCGGCTAAGCCTCTCCCCGCACTGCCAGTCTCCTTCTCCATCATTCGACTGATGAAGCGTGTGTCAGTAGCTGCTTCCTTCATTCCCCCACAGCTGCTAATGACTCTCACACTGATTCACCCCTTACTGCCCTTATCTCTCCATCTCCAACACCCTTGACATCCTTGCCCCTGCCTTGAGGATCTGCATGGAGACTGCTTCCAAGTGAAATAGCTGGTGTGATTCTGACCTTGCCTGGCTCAAAAACAAGTGCAGAGTCGCGGAACGGAGGTGGTTGCCTTCTAGCATATACCCTAACAAATTGGCCTGTCGGCTGCTCTAGAATCAATACAGACTCTCCATCCACTCCCAGAAATGGGCCCATATCCAAGCCTGCATCTCTAGGGCCATAAACAACATGGCTGAACTCTATAAAATCTTCACTATCTCCCCCTTTCCCTAAAGTGTCTTTCTAAACTCTTTTCTCTCTCACACTCCTGTTGATCGTTTCTCTTTTTTCTTTGGCGTTCGTGTTCCACTTCTTTTTTTTTCAACTTCCATTGCCATCTCTCTCTACTCTGCTCTTTCTATCTTTCTCTTTCATCCACTAATTCCCTCACTTGTTTCTCCTCTGCTTCCATTCAACTCCCCCTTTCTTCTTTTCATCTTCTCGCCTTTCCCCTTTCTTCCCTATCGTTCTCCTGTTCTCTTTCATTCAGTTCCCTTCTCATCTGCTCCTGTCGTCTTTGCTCTTTTTATTTGTTTGCTTGTTGCTTTCTCTCCCTTTCTTCGACTTCCTTCATTATGTTACCAGATTCTATTTTTCTCCTAACTTCCTCATTTGTCTCACTTCTGTGTCCTCTTTTTCTTGTCTCTTTTTAAGTACCTCATCTCTGTATTTCGATTCATTAATTTTCTTTCCATCCACTTTAAATATTATTTGTCCTCCCACCCACTCATTTGATGTGATTGCTGTCCCTTCATTGGCATTTGATTTACTTTTCTGCCTTTACATTCCCTCATCAAGTGCTGTCAATCTTGCCTGTAATGCTTGGCACTGACTGTATTCTGTTTGCATGGGCACTGGTTTTTGGTTGTTTAACATAGTTTAAAGTGTCCTCATTAATATAAGTGGTTGACACGTATTTGAGATTAGTGTACCCTACTGCTGCTTTTAATTTTATTAACGGATAACATCTCAGTCCGTCAGCTGTTGGGTCAATGCTCTGGGTAGGAGGAGGAGAGCCAAAGGCGCTGTGTCCTCCCCTTCATTGTAATTATGCACCCACTCCTTCGGGGTGGATCTTCCATCTCGTCTCCATATTTTCCACAATTCTAGAATAGCTCATCTTATCTGCATCTTTTTCCCTTCATATGAAGCGTGTAAGAATGTGGTCATGTGTTGCAGCACTGATTACAACAGGGTTCCCTCTTGAGGCCAGGGCAAGAACCTTTTACCTGCTACCGCTCAAACCCACTGCACATGATACTTTTCTATCTTATTCTTGTATCTCAGCAGGGACTTGAATAGGTGCATAAGGGGAGTATCTCCTCTCATGCTGGCGCATCATGCTCTTGACTGTCAATACTTACCAGATTTATACCCAAGCAACTCTTTAGGTCTAATACCTCATCACTCTCTTGTTTACCAATTTTCTATCAACATGTTTTACTTTACTTGCATCACTTTTCTATATTTCCTTTCAAGCCTCTCGGCTCCACCACCAGCCCTGTGGATCCAGACCATAAACACTGTCTGTGCTTCACAATTCTGCCTTTTCCATCACAACAAAACTCATCATCCTATAATTCAAGCTACCTTTTAACAAACACCTTGTGTTCCACACCCTATAACAATTTCATCCCCTACAGCTGGCCAGAAATCACTTACACATATGATTATTTATATTCACTGAAAACACTTTGTTAAAGGGACCTTATGGTTGAGTTGCACCGTCAAAAACCCATGAAATTCAATGAAAAGACTTTGTTAAAGAGACGTTATGGTTACAAGTAAAACCGATAAACCCTTGAAATTCACCAGTTATGGTAAGCTAAGCAACCATAACTCACCCAACCTCTGTGTACTGCTATGACTAACACCTAGAACATCAAAGATGACATCACAAATGGCATTGATAACATCACTGATGACATCACATATCTGGGCTACTTCTTTTTGTTCACTGACATATCTAGGCCACATGGTTTTGTTCAATGATAGAAACAATGTTAATAGTTAAAAGGTGTTACATATGTAGATATGAACCTTGTTGTATGTTGTTAAGGCACTTTCCGTAGGATTTGTACTCAGCTCATGGTGCACATATATAGAGAAATAACCACAAACCTCAAACACACAATTCATGTGTGTTCTTGATAATAAAATTTAATGTTACTCTAATTTTTTGCTGGTGTTGTTTCTTTCCTCCTTACTAAAGTTTCCCTGTATGTGCTTGAGATTTATATGTATTGTGGGTCTTCATACGTATTGTTTATACTAACACAAGAATGTAGTAAGTCTTGAATTATTATCTATTAGCTATTTATTCCATGTTCATCATTAATCAAAACGCTGAAAAGGTACCATTTATCATTTTGCTATTCAAAATTACCAGCTAAAAAATAGTGTACTTATATAGGGCATGCTGCACCCATTGCTGATGTGTAATTATGATCAGGTTCCTGTATTAACAATAACACTCCAATATCATGTTTTGTTCAGATGAGTGCATTCTTTATACATTAAGTAGTTCATGATAGGTATCCTGATCACTGCTGGCATCTTGTTACTAACATTATAAACACAACCCCTTTCAGAGACTTTTCATCAAAATTAATTTCATATGTGATGTCATCAATGCCATTGTGATGTCATCTTTGATGTTCTGGGTGTTAAATTTACCAGTGTAGGGCATGGAATTGGCATGATTTATGGTTGCTTAGCTTACTGTAACTAGCGAATTTCAAGGGATTTCTGGTTTTACTTGTGACTATAATGTCTCTTTAACAATGTTTTTTTTCATTGAATTTCATGGGTTTCTGTTAGTGCAACTTAACCATAACGTCCCTTTAACAAAGTTTTCTTCAGTAAATTCCCTGGGTTTTTTTCAGTGAATTTTATAATTTTTACAAGTGCACCCTTAATGTGCTACAAGTTCCTCATATTATACTCACCCCCAATGTGGCAGATATGGAGTCCGCAGACAGTGCGGTAGTCCACAAACAACTTTCACTAGCCTAGGGGAGACCCAAAAAAGGCATACCCATCAACCAACAAAAAGATGTACATAACATGATTACTAATGTTTATGACACGTAAATATACCTTTTTGTAGAAACAATTACTTCAAAGAATGCTCATTATTTCTGGAATGCACCAATCAGAAACCATAAGTGTACACTTCATATAATCTCCTCAGTACAACTTGAGAAACACCAGGTGCTTATTGGAAAACAGATTTGCACTGAATAGTAAGTGCATTGTATTAATTTCTCTATTATTAGCATTCATTATGTAAACAATTGTTATAAAACAGAAGCACTTCATTTTTCTCACAGTAATGGCAAAAACACTTGAGTGGTTAGTGGAGAAATTCCCAAAAGAAGAAATGAGTGATGATAACATCTCTAATGGTACACAATACATATTTTAATTAAACAAATCATGTAATGTGTGCAAACCTTACTAAAATATTACGGAGTTGCACACACATTGAATACAGGCTTTAACCTTTTAAACATGTCCGCTACCCAACTGCTTCAAATGATAAAAGACAAAGATGATATTTTGTTTGCAGTCAAGTATCCCAATTCTCTTGTCAAACATGCATGGTACAAAATAATACGGGTTCTGATGTCACATTGATGTATGTTGTATGCTAAGGAGCCTAAGCCCGCCCACATGGTTTGTTACTTTAAGTTGTGCAGAGTACGCTTGGGATGACTTGCACAACTTCTTATGCACTGCAAACCAAAATAAAGATGGAATAGATATAGAAACAACAGGATAACTCTATTCTCTTGACCCTGCCAATGTATCAAGGTACTTTCACTATTGCCTCATTGCCATGCTGCTCTTTATCTGAAATAAAAATGCCCTTTCACTCAGAGAAGTGCAGCACTTATTTTGGAGAAACGAATATCAATCCAGAGGAGCAACACAAATCGACATGCGTTTGTAGATAAAAGATGCTCCTAATTTTTGTCCATGATAGAGACATCACTGTTTTACAGTTTAATGGAAAATAACCTGCAACATCCCTTCAGAAACCACAGATAGTGACCTACATATGCACATTTTATGCTTCCGAAAACATAAGTGTGGCAAATACTGCCGATGTATATATAAAAACAAAGTCAAATACCATACCAAATGTCACTTTGGCTTTCCTAGAGCAGTTTGAAAAAAGGACAAGTAAATAGCTTGATGTTTTCTGTTAGACACAGTGTAAAAGGCAAATCCTCTATACCACATTCAACATTAAAAGGGACAAAGCATACAAGTACATCAATGATTACAATGGAATCATTGCCATCTTGTGGAGTGCAAACATAGACCTACAATAAAATGCAGACAATTGCACTGCAGTTGCAAGATATGTCACAGCCTGAGAAAACAGAGCTAAAAGACTTCTGGCATGACATATCATCTGAAAACCACTATCACAAAAATTGTAGAGCGTTAAACTTGCTGTCCCATAGACAATGCAGGCGCTACGAAGCTGCAGATGTTTAACAGGTACAGCCATATATGGCAAATCTGAACACATTGTCTGGCTGAACCTTGGTCCAGCTTCATCCCGAAAAAGAGTACTAAATCGCACCAAAAGATTGAAACCATTGCAGTACTTTGTGTCTGTACGGCATTAACAAAAACTATACCTACAAAAACAACGTCAGACCAAGTGACACAACATGCAAATATTCTGTCTCAACTTGTAAAGGAAGCCTAGTGAAACTCGCCAAACCCAGTGTAATTAACCATATAAAGTTATCATTTAAATGTCCACTACATAGAGAAATGTATTACATGGCCCTACACCAACTTTTTAAACCTTGGAGAAAGGAAGAAGAATTATTAGGTGACTATGACTCATTTTAAGCTGCATTCAAAGCAAATGAAAGCAGTATAACCAATGACAATTTCAAACAATACAAACAAATGTAGGGCAATGAATGCCAACAATAGGAAGAAATTGAAGCTCAACTAGATAAAGACACTCCCAAGGGCAATCAACCATCCACTATCGGAAGCCAAGAACACTTGGAGAACCACTCGTTCTAAATGTATACAGAACTAGCCATTACTGAGGTAGAAAATACCATGTATCAGTATAAACAATCTGAGGAAGACTTGTCAGTGCTGGAATCATAGCTAAATGATGAACAACTCACCATTTATCTAAAAGTCACTCAAGAAATTGAACATGGCTTTAAACATGAAACTAAAACCTAAGTTGTAAACACTATAAACCTCTGCTCCTATATGGAAGTGGTGAAGCTGTTTCTGGTAAAATGTCATTAATTAAAATACTCAGCACATTTCTACAAACCTTAACAAACAGCAACCTTTCGGCTGTTGTAATAGTCCCACAGGTTTAGCTGCCTACAACATAGAAGGTGTAAAATTACAACTACTACTCCTTCAGGTAGAAGACCAAAACAAATTTAGAATACTACAATTCATCAGCTCCAGCTGCTACTGAAGTACGCAGAATTCTGAAACAAATGAAAGTGTTCCTGATAGATGAATTACGCATGACTTCCAACCTCATGTTGGTTTTAATTCATCTCAGTATGCAAGAAGTCCTATAAGACAACTATGAAAACTGTTTGGAGGAAAGCATGTCATTGTTTTAGGAGACCTCCTGCAGGTAACACCAATAAAACGTAAACCTATTTTCAAAACTTTAAGACCCAAACAATACTGCAATACATTCAGCAGCATTGGAAATGTAAATCTGGCAAAAATGTCACTACAGAGAACTAACTCAAAACATGCGCCAGTATGCAGACCTCACCTACACTAACATTTTAAAAGATTAGAACTGATCTGCTTACTAAAGATGCATAATCCATCTTAAATAGTAGACTGATGCATGAGCTATATGGACAAAACACAACTTCTCCTGATGCCATAGAACAATTAACTCAATGAAATATAAAATGCATGTCCTTAATTCCAACCTTTGCAAGCTGTAGTCAATTCAACGAGACAATGTTGAACAAAAGAAAATGCAACCCATACTGCATATCAGCTCCACAGACAAACTAGAAGTGCAAGACATGAAACTTCCTATGTTTTCAAAAAGCACCAGTACAACTAAATAGCTAAGGAAAATGTATCTCTAACACAGATGAATTGGAGAGAATATTGACTTTGTGTCTAAACTGCAGAGTAATTCAAAAATGTAACCTTGACATAGTACAAGGTTTAGTCAATGCAGCAATCAGTACTGTTGTTGGTTTCCAAACATATCCACATGACAACAACACTCAGTTTGTCAACATCCACTTTCACAAACTTGCAGAAGGTCAAAAAAATTGGCTGCACAATTACACGATTCCTTCTTTTCGAAGACATGTTTAGACGCAGAGAACAATTCTCTCTATCTCTTGCATATGCTGTCACTATTAAAAAATCACACAGCCTAACCCTAGATCATGCATTGATTTTTTTTTTTTTTAAACTTTGGTTTTATTGGCATTTTGAAAATTTAACAAACTGGGCTGAATAACCCATTAGGTTCACAAGGCGATTAACTGTCCCATTCAGCCCTTAACCCCCCCTACCCTCTGCCCCCTCCCAACAGTGCCCCTCCCCCCCGCAATCCTGCACTAACTTCAAACGAAAGAGACAATGAGCAGCTTTATCCTCCCCTGTGTTCAGGAGACGCTGTGGTAGGTGACCATTCTTTCCGGCTGTGGCCGATGGTGCCGTTCCCCCGGTCGTGGGCATTCAAGGCGGGCCCAGCTGGGCTCCATGCCCTCCTCCCCTCCCTCGGTGCGTGCCATTGTCTCAAGTCAGTGAACATCCCATCCCCAAGATTGTTGCACCCCATACCAATGTGCCATGAAAGGCCCTGAGTCGTTGTTCACCATAGCTGTGAGTTTATCCATCAAGAACATATTCTTTACTTTCTTCAGCCAATCCTCCTTGGAGGGGAGTTCCAGGCTCTTCCACTTCTGTGCCAGGGCCACCCTCCCCGCCCGCAGCATTGTTTCCATCATCCTTGGATATCTATATATTTCCATGTCTTCCGGGGGTACCCCCAACAACATTGACAGAGGGTCCTGGGGGAGAGGTTCGTCCGACACCTCCGCGATCCAGGACCGTACTTTACCCCAGAAGACCTGAACTTTCGGGCAAAGCCACCACATGTGCTTCCTGGATCCCCTCTGGCCACAACCCCTCGGGCACATTGGAGTTACACCCGGGAACATTTTAGATAATTTTACTGGGTCCCTATGCCACCCCTGCAAAACCTTGAAGTTATGTTCCATGTCTGCGGTGAACAAGTTCCCATGGAAAGCGATTTTGAAAATTCTCGACCAGGTGTCTTCCGGGATGACCTCTCCCACCAAATCGTCCCAGAATGAGCGGAAACCCCTTCTCCCGGGGAGGATGAAAGTGTTCAAGATTTTATACATGTTCGACACCGCGCCCTTTCTCGAGGTCGCTGTATCTAAGAACTTTTCAAAGGGGGTCAGCTGCCTCCTCAAGTTTTTGCCCCATGATTGGTCACATAATATGCCCTTGAGGCGGAGGTATTCAAAAATGGTGAGGGATCCCCTGCCGAGGGCCTCACTCAGGTCCTCGTATGGGAGAAACTCTCCTTCCCTGAACATCTGCCCAGCCCATTCCATCCCCATGTCGGACCAGGTCTGGGAATTCCGAAACCCCCTCCCGCCCATGTCAAGTGGGAGCCCCCAAAGGGAGGACATCGGGGACGGCCATGAAGTGAGGTAGGATGTCTGTGGGCCCTCCCTCCAAATTTCCCAAAGGACTCCCAGGGTCGGGTGCCCTCTTAACTTCCCCGGAATGGATTTGCGTGGGGCCCACAGGAGATCCCTAACCTTCAGGGGGTGGGCGTCCATGTCCTCAAGGTAAGACCAGTATGTCTCCATCCCCTCTTTCATGTGTTCCAAGAGTACCCTCAATTGTGCAGCCCGGAAGTACAGGCGGAAATCAGGGAGCCCAAATCCCCCCTCCTCCCTCGGCAACGTCAGGGTCGCTCTACCTGTCCTTGGGGTTTTCCCCTGCCATATAAATTCTTGGACTGCATTTTGTAGGACCCTGAAGGTCTGCTCTGGGATGATGGTGGGGAGCGCTGTGAACAGGTACAAAAGCCTGGGTAAGACATTCATCTTGACCGCTGTCATCCGGCCGTACCAGGACAGGATCATCTTGTCCCATCTCCTCAGGTCCGACCTGACCCCAGCAATTATAGGGTCATAGTTAGTGGAGGCTAGTTTAGATAGGTCCCTAGTTAGCAGGACTCCCAGGTATCGGATGGAGGTCTTTCCCACCGCGATTCCCTCGAACCTGTCCAGGGGGTCCAGCTCGGGGTCTCGCACTTTCATTGGGAGCAGGACCGATTTGGTTGTGTTGATTCGCAGTCCGGAGAAGCGGCCAAATGTGGACACCAGGGACAAAAAGGGGGGGAGCGAGGTGGCCGGGTCCACCACATAAGCAAGGATGTCGTCTGCAAAAAAGGGAGAGCTTGAACTCTACGTCGTCTCTGCTAATCCCCCTGATGTCCGCATGCGCTCTGATCGCTATAGCTAGCGGTTCTATCGTTAGGACATATATCAAGGGGGAGAGGGGACAACCCTGCCTGGTCCCTCGCGAAAGTGCGAAAGACTCGGTCAACCTCCCATTCACCTGGACCCTCGCTGTAGGAGCTCTATAGAGTGCCGATACCCAGCTCCTAATGTGGGACCCGAAGCCCATTTTCTTGAGAAGGAGTTCCATGTATCTCCACTCCACCCTGTCGAAAGCTTTTTCGGAGTCTAAAGAAATGACACATGCGTCCAGGTCAGATTCCTGTACGAAGTGGAGCAGATCTATCGTTTTATGGATATTGTCCGACCCCTGTCTCCCTCTTATGAAGCCCACCTGGTCTCCATGAACCAACCTCGGCATTATCCCCTCCATCCGCCTCCCTACCACCTTGGCCAAAATCTTGACGTCCGTGTTCAATAATGATATTGGGCGGTATGAGGAGCACTCTGCTGGATCTTTCCCCTCCTTGGGCAGTACTGCTATTATGGCTCCCATCATGGAGTCGGGGAGAGTGCCTCCCTCGAGGACAGAATTGAAGACCCTCGCCAGATGCGGGGCCAAGCTGGAGCGGAACCTCTTGCAGAAGTATACTGTATAACCATCCTCCCCCGGGGAGGTTCCCACCTTCATCCCACTTATCACTTTGTCTATCTCCTCCTCGGTGACCGGACCCTCTAACCCCTCCGACATCTCTTTTGTTAGGGCCGGGACTTGTATGGACTCCAGGAAGCCTTCCATCTGGGCATCGCCCTCGTCGAATTCCGAGGTATATAATTTCCAATAGTAGTGGCGAAAGGCCTCTCCTATATGGGGAGCATCATAGCCTATCGTCCCCTGGGCGTCCTTCACTGCCTTGACCATTCTGCTTCTTTGGACCACCCTTAGTTTCCAGGCTAGGATGCTATCTGCCTTATCCCCTTTGTCATAATATTTCTGCCTCACCATCTGGAGGCTCCTCTCCGTTTTGTGCAGGAGGAGGTTTTTAAGCTGGAGTCTGTAATCCTCCATGGCAGTGACCTGGTCACGCTCAAGTGGCCGTTCCGGAAGCCCGCCAGGCTGGTGCTGCGCTATTTTATCCCATAGGGTCTTTTCCAGGGTCTCCCTTTCTCTTTTCTTCTGGGCTCCTATTTTGATGAGCACACCTCGTAGGGTTGCCTTGAATGCATCCCACAGTGTGTGTATGCCGACTTCCCCATTGTCGTTCAAGTCAAAGAACTCCGTGATGGCATCTAGCACTTCCTGCGCAATGACCTCGTCTTTGAGAAGGGAGTCATTACATTTCCAGCGGCCTTTGCGTTCCGCGTGCCAACCCCCAGCTATAGTGACGCGGGCCATGTCATGATCCGTCCTGGGGACCGGGTCCACACTGTAGCCCGAGACGTGTGGGCGAAGCGTTTCGTCCACCAGGATATAATCGATTCTGGAGAATGAGGTATGAATGGCCGAATAGTACGTGAACGAGGGGACGTCTGACCTGGGGAATGGAATCGTGTCGACCAGGCCCATCTCAGCGTTGACCCTCCGGAAGCAGCGTGCCATGGCCTCGTCCACCGGTCTGACGTTCGGAGGGCCAAGTCGCTTCCTATCGAAGGCCGGATCTAGGACCATGTTGAAATCCCCCCCTACCACTATTTTGCCTTGGACAAAGAGTTTGAGCCTGTCCTTTACTTCCTCCCAGAACTGGGCTTGGCCTTCATTTGGGCCGTATATAGCTACGAGGGTTAAGGGGGCCCCCTGTAGTGAGCCCCTCACCATTAGGTAACGTCCCTCGGGGTCCTTCAGGGTCGCCTCTTGCTCAAAGCCTACGCTCCTTGCTAGCAGAATTGCCACTCCCCTCTTCTTTGACTTATGTGATGCACAAAAAATCTCGCCAATCCCTCCTCCCCTCATCTTTGGTTCCTTCCCGCGGGCCCAATGGGTCTCCTGCAGGAAAAGCAGGTCTAGCTTAGCTCTTCTGAACTCCCTGCAAACCAGGGACCTCTTTGTGGGGGTATTCAGACCTCGCGCATTCAAGGTGCCCACCCCCAGGGCCGGCAAGCCATCACCATTATCTATGTAACTCTCCCGGCTGGCCACCCACGTCATGTCAGAAACCCTGTTTCGCTTCATTTGTCTCGCTTCTGGATTGCTTGGATTCCCCCCACCCCCTTCCCCCGGGGCCCTAAAACTGACCCCAAACATCCCCTCCTCCCCCCTCCCTGAAAAACATCCCCCGCCAACTTGAAAGAACCCCCCACCCCCCTACCCGACGTCCAGCCAGTAAGTTCCGCCATCACTGGCATGTGGCCGGACCACCAGCCTGACCTCCCCTGGCTAGGTCCACTGAACAATGCTCATCTCCTTGAGCCCCCCTTTTTCCCCCCCCAGCCTCTTCCCCGTCGGTTGCCCGCTGTGTACTTGCTGTTCCAGGGGGTAGAGTCGTCATTAGGACCTCACGTGCTTCCACGCCTGTCCCACCGCTTGTCAGGGCTCCCCCGCCGTCAGCCCGCCGAGTCCATTTGTTCTCCTTCCTGGGCGGGAGGTGGAGTATTCAATTTTTTGTATTTTCGTGAGGCTGTTTTCCTTCTCCTGGGTCCCGAATGACCCGGCCCACCCCTGGCCAGAGCCTCCGGGCCGATTGGGCTTCTTCGGGGGGCTGGGTCCACCACGTAATCGTGTATGGCTCCTCTAATGTCCTCTTCTGTGATTAACGTGGTGCGTTGGCCCATGTATTCGAAGGACAGGGAGAAAGGATATCCCCACCTGTAGCGGACCCCCTTCTCCTTGAGTAGCTGCGTCAGGGGACGGCACATTCTGCGCTTCGCCAAGGTGTAGGCGGAGAGGTCCTGAAAAATAGTGATCTGGGCATTGTTGTAGGTGATCACCCCTGCCTTCCTCGCTTCTTCCAAAACCTTGTTTTTTTCCGTGTAGTAGTGGAATCGGGTTAGGACAGATCGGGGGTTCCCGGCCCTGCCCCCTGCTCTATGCACCCTGTCGAACGTGGGTTCCGTGGTCATCTCCTCCGCGAACAGAAGGGTGATAATGTCTTTCACGACTCGGGTTAGGTCTCTCTCTGTCTCCCCCTCCGTTTCCGGGATCCCGAAAAATCTTAAGTTATTCCTCCTTTCCCTGTTTTCGAAGTCATGAAACTGTCTGGCCTTTTCCTCGTCCCTCTTCTCCAAGCCCGAGAGCCTCATGTCAAATTGAACCTCATGTGCCGTTGACGAGGACTGGTTGGTTTCTACCCGTTGCAGCCTCTCCTCCACTTTGTCCACCCTCTGTTCCATTTTTTCGAATTTCTGTGCGATATCTGATCGCATTTCCCTAATTTCCTGAAGGATGGAGGCAAAGCCCCTCTCCATCGCCGTCGAGGATTCAGACATGTTTCCCGGGTGGGTCGGGTCACTGTAGTCTGTGTGGTTGCTGTTGCGATTCCTATACCTAAACGCTTGCAGCGATTCCAGCCCGTTCATGCGATCCCCCTCTGTGCCCCCTTTGGGGTCCGCCGCTGGCCCAGATCCCCCACGTCCTGGTGCGGTCTCGTGGGGAGTGGGAGGCTGCCAACGTCGTGTTCCAGCCTCTGTTTGCTGTCCAGGTTCTCCACCCGGGGGGAGAGTCAGGCGGGCACACGCCCCGGGGTTGTCACCGGGGGCCACCACCTGATTAGGCCTGGTTTCCGTCCCTCCGGGCTCGCTGGGCTCCTTTGTTGGGTCGGTGGGCGATATCCCCACTCCCCAGCGTGTATTGCGCTGTGCGGCCAGGCCAGGGCCCCAATGGGTCTGTGATCGCTGGGGTGGGGTGTGCTGCGGGGGTCGCCTTGGCCGCCTCCGATCTCGGGTGTGCTTCCCTTGTCCTGCGATTGTCTCCTGGGGGCACAGGGGGGGCAGCGTTTCCACGCCCCGGATGCTGGGCCCGGGGCCGCCGACTGGGTCGTCCTGGCCCGGTGCGGGAGCTAAGGCTGGGGGTCCGGTTCCCCTCTCAGGGGATATTGCCCGTGGTGGGCCCGAAGTATGAAGCAGGCGCCGGCGGGAGGGACCGTTCCTGCCCGTCCGGCTCCTCGCCTTTCCGGGCCGCTTCCCGCCGCCGGGGTCTGGCAGGGGCGGGCCCGGGCCGATCCTCCGAGGCGGTCCGCCGGAGCCCGTCCGGGGGTGGACTGGCCCGCGAGCCGCTTTGCTGCCGTGACCCCCTTACCTCCTCCGCCCGGTGTTGGTGCCGGCTCCGTTCGCCCGCTCCTTCCGGGTCTGCGGGGCGCTGTGCTCTGGCTGGCGGTCGGGCTCCTCTGCTGGGCTCTGTACGTCCGCAGGCCTCTCCCCGTCCTCGCTCACTCGGCCGCGACTCCAACACGGCCCGATCTCCGGTTTTCGGGGGGCGGCGAGATCCGCTCCTTCGTGTCGGCGTCTCGCGGGGGGGTCACCAGTCGATGACCAGATAGCTGTTCCGCCGGGGGGGTCCGGGGGGGGCTCAATCCCTCTAGAAGGCCCTGTCCTGGCGGGAGCTCGGCACTAGGCAGCCATTGCCTCTGCGCCCCCTGGTGGTCGTAAATCATGCATTGATTGACAGTGACAGGACAGTCTTCAAGGAAATTATGAGTTATGTAGCACTTTTACGTCCGTGTCGACTTGAAGGTTTATTCCTAGCCAACTTTGATGCAAACAAAGTCAACACTGACATTCCTTGCATCCAAGAATATGACAAGCGTTGTGGACTGTACACCCCCTATATAGATATGTACCCTGTACCTCAACAAAATAAACCTTTTAAAAGAAAAGTAATACAAATAGAACCTATAAGAGAACTCCAAACAATACCACCAAAGAAACAAAAAAACAACTGCGACTCCATCAGAATACAAAAAGACAAATATTTATTCTCAAAAGGTAAGTGCAGGCCTATCAAATAACATAGAAGCTCAACTGTCTGGTCCATTTAAATGTAGAAACACAACTGGAGTAAATTGCTATGCAAATGTAGCAATTAATCATCTCTTCCAATTACCACTAATTGTTAAAAATGTTTACTTAAACATATCAGACCAGTTGTGTTTGCAAATTCTGGTCCTTCATAGAAATGCGACAAACAACCCTGACAAAACGTTCAGTGTCTCAGGTATACCGCAAGAATTGGACTGTTATACAGGAATGGTGCAATTCACCATAAACACACATGAAGATCCACAAGCATTTCCAATGTACTTACTGCAAGTACTAGCGACCAAAAACACACTGTTAAATGAAATCTTTCAGATTTCATACACATGGAAACATCCATGCAGTCTTTGCAACCATGTTTCACAAGAGAAAATCCCTAATGAACAATTTGTGTATGTATCCATACAACATTAGGAATCTGTTCCATTTCACCAGCTTCTGCAAAATGCAAATCATGGCATATTGTGCATTTTTTGCAATTCAGTCAATCGTTCCACCATACAAATAAACTCACATAGGCAATGTCTTATGCTAATGCTTTTAAGGTATAATGCAGATGTACCAAAAACAACAGTAAGCTTACTATCTTCAAACATGGCCAAGTATCTCTTGGCAAGAAAACCTTCACAACAGTAGGCATAATCTACCACTCTGGTGCCTAAACAACTGCACACCACTATACTGCATAGGTTAAACAAATAAGCGGTTGGTTTGAATGTAACAACACTTCTGTTACTAAAATATAGCTGACCAGCAAATCTAATGAATACCTACTTAATATACCTTAAACCCAAATTTAATCTCTGATCTGTAACACTATCAACAATTAGAATACGCCAACTGTTATCTAACTATGTCCATAATGCTATAATACTACTTTTAAAAGTCTAAATATTTAGAATACGCCAACAGGTATCTAACTACTTTACAAACAGCCTTTATTGCACCATACTTCAAATACACCATCACAATTGTTCTTCAGTTCTTCTAACATCAAATATACTTAGAATACACAAACAGGTATCTAAGCACTTTAATCATTCCCTTAAGTACAACACACTTCAAACACACATACTGTCAAACCTAGACTCATATAAATGTATTATGGTTTTTTAATCCTGTATGGATTGTTTCACCCAATGAACCAATGATTATTTTATGTCAATAAAACAATAGTGTAGCACACACTAATGTTGTACCAAACATATCACATAGAATGTACTGTTTATGAGGCTCTAAAAAGTACATGAATATGTGAAAATGTATGCAATTAAACATTTCAAACTATTCTGCTTAACATATTATGGGGTCGATTCATGGAATTAATGTGCGCCGAAAATTCCCGCGCAGAGGTGCCAAAACGTGCGAATCGCAGGAAAAGTGCGAAAATCGCAGTGCAAGTGTGAAAATCGCAGGAAAACCAGCGCACAGCGATTCATGGAAGTCCGTGCGCGAGAAAAACATCGGATGTGCACTAAAAATGTGCGCCGCGCATGCCGGCCTGGTGGAGGCTGCCCCTGCACTGTTGGGGGGTGGGGGTGGTGGGAGACATGGGTGGGGGCCTGGTGGAGGCTGCCCATGGTGGCTGGGGGTGGGGGTGGTGGTAGACATGGGTGGGGGCCTGGTGGAGGCTGCCCCTGGTGGCTGGGGGGTGGGGGTGGTGGTAGACATGAGTGGGGGCCTGGTGGAGGCTGCCCCTGCACTGCTGGGGGGTGGGTGTGCAGGGGGACATGAGTGGGGGCCTGGTGGAGGCTGCCCCTGGTGGCTGGGGGGTGGGGGTGGTGGTAGACATGGGTGGGGGCCTGGTGGAGGCTGCCCCTGCACTGCTGGGGGGTGGGGGTGGTGGGAGACATGAGTGGGGGCCTGGTGGAGGCTGCCCCTGGTGGCTGGGGGGTGAGGGTGGTGGGAGACATGAGTTGGACATGAGTGGGGGCCTGGTGGAGGGTGCCCCTGACTGCTGGAGGGTAGGGGGTGCAGGGGGACATGAGTTGGACATGAGTGGGGGCCTGGTGGAGGCTGCCCCTGCACTGCTGGGGGGAGGGGGTGCAGGGGGACATGAGTGGGGGCCTGGTGGAGGCTGCCCCTGCACTGCTGGGGGGTGGGGTGGTGGGAGACATGAGTAGGGGCCTGGTGGAGGCTGCCCCTGGTGGCTGGGGGGTGGGGGTGGTGGTAGACATGGGTGGGGGCCTGGTGGAGGCTGCCCCTGCACTGCTGGGGGGTGGGGTAATAGGGGACATGAGTGGGGGCCTGGTGGAGGCTGCCCCTGGTGGCTGGGGGGTGGGGGTGGTGGGAGACATGTGTTGGTGATCAGTAGTGCAAGGTGACATGTGGGTTGGCTGGTGGGCATGGCCATGGTGGATGGTTTGCCTGTGGGACATGAGCAGGGGTGCAGGGTAGTACCCTGTGGTGTGGGCTGTCTGCAGGGTCCGTGGAGGGTGTAGAGGGAACACCTGGGGGGACCCACATGGCCAAATCACGTGTAGCATTCCCCGGCACCACCAAAATACACGTACCCTGCAGAAATCGCGTGTGAATCTTCCGCGCACATCGGAATACACGTACCCAGGGCAATCGCGTGTGGAACTTCCCGCGCACCCCAAAGTACACGTACCCAGGCCAATCGCGTGTGGAACTTCCCGCGCACCCCCACCTACCCAGGCCAATCGCGTGTGGAACTTCCCGCGCACCCCGTAATACACGTACCCAGGCTAATCGCGTGTGGAACTTCCCGCGCACCCCGAAGTACACGTACCCAGGCTAATCGCGTGCACCTCATTTGTCCTAGAGGGCCACTGTATGGGCCATTCATCATGGCTGTATATGGGTGCTTTTTGTTAGCGCACATTTTGACGCACATTTTTTTCAGTCGCATTGGCGCTACCGCCTGCTTTCTTGTGGCGTACTTGTTTGGCCCTGTGCGCGTCTTTGACCGTGCGCTGGTTTGCCCTATTCGATTCCATGAATACGGGTTGTAGGCGAGCGTGTGGGCGTTCCGCGCACTTGCCTCCTGTACTTCCCCCGTGACGCCCATATTTTCACGCGTTGTTCCCCATTACGAGTGTTACGCCCCGTGTTCCGCCTACTTTTGGCCCCCACTCATGTCTACCACCACCCCCACCCCCCAGCCACCAGGGGCAGCCTCCACCAGGCCCCCACTCATGTTTCCCACCACCCCCACCCCCCAGCAGTGCAGGGGCAGCCTCCACCAGGCCCCCACTCATGTCCCCCTGCACCCACACCCCCAGCAGTGCAGGTGCACCCTCCACCAGGCCCCCACTCATGTCCAACTCATGTCTCCCACCACCCTCACCCCCCAGCCACCAGGGGCAGCCTCCACCAGGCCCCCACTCATGTCCCCCTGCACCCGCGCCCCCCAGCAGTGCAGGGGCAGCCTCCACCAGGCCCCCACCCATGTCTACCACCACCCCCAACCCCACCCCCCAGCCACCAGGGACAGCCTCCACCAGGCCCCTACTCATGTCTCCCACCACCCCCCACCCCCCAGCAGTGCAGGGGCAGCCTCCACCAGGCCCCCACTCATGTCTACCACCACCCCCACCCCCCAGCCACCAGGGACAGCCTCCACCAGGCCCCCACTCATGTCCCCCTGCACCCCAACCCCCCAGCAGTGCAGGGGCAGCCTCCAACAGGCCCCCACCCATGTCTACCACCACCCCCACCCCCCTGGTGGAGGCTGCCACCAGGGGAAGCCTCCACCAGGCCCCCACTCATGTCTCCCACCACCCCCAGCCCCCAGCACTGCAGGGGCAGCCTCCACCAGGCCCCCACTCATGTCTACCACCACCCCACCCCCCAGCCACAAGGGGCAGCCTCCACCAGGCCCCCACTCATGTCTCCCACAACCCCCAGCCCCCAGCAGTGAAGGGGAAGCCTCCACCAGGCCCCCACTCATGTCTCCCACCACCCCCACCCCCCAGCAGTGCAGGGGCAGCCTCCACCAGGCCCCCACTCATGTCTACCACCACCCCCACCCCCCAGCCACCAGGGGCAGCCTCCACCAGGCCCCCACACATGTCTCCCACCACCCCCACCCCCCAGCAGTGCAGGGGCAGCCTCCACCAGGTCCCCACTCATGTCTCCAACCACCCCCAACCCCCGGCAGTGCAGGGGCAGCCTCCACCAGTCCCCCACTCATGTCCCCTATTACCCCCATCCCACAGCCACCAGGGGCAGCCTCCACCAGGCCCCCACTCATGTCTACCCCCACCCCCACCCCCCAGCCACCAGGGGCAGCCTCCACCAGGCCCCCACACATGTCTCCCACCACCCCCACCCCCCAGCAGTGCAGGGGCAGCCTCCACCAGGCCCCCACTCATGTCTCCCACCACCCCCACCCCCCAGCAGTGCAGGGGCAGCCTCCACCAGGCCCCCACTCATGTCCTCTATTACCCCCACCCCCCAGCCACCAGGGGCAGCCTCCACCAGGCCCCCACTCATGTCTCCCAACACCCCCAGCCCCCAGCAGTGCAGGGGCAGGATCCACCAGGCCCCCACTCATGTCTCCCACCACCCCCACCCCCCAGCCACCAGGTGCAGCCTCCACCAGGCCCCCACTCATGTCTCCCACCACCCCCACCCCTCAGCCACCAGGGGCAGCCTCCACCAGGCCCCCACTTATGTCCCCTATTACCCCCACCCCCAGCAGTGCAGGGCCAGCCTCCACCAGGCCCCCACTCATGTCTCCCACCACCCCCACCCCCCAGCCACCAGGGGCAGCCTCCACCAGGCCCCCACTCATGTCTCCCACCACCCCCACCCCAGCAGTGCAGGGGCAGCCTCCACCAGGCCCCCACTCATGTCTCCCACCACCCCCACCCCCCAGCAGTGCAGGGGCAGCCTCCACCAGGCCCCCACCCATGTCTACCACCACCCCCAGCCACCAGGGGCAGCCTCCACCAGGCCCCCACTCATGTCTCCCACCACCCCACCCCCCGGCAGTGCAGGGGCAGCCTCCACCAGGCCCCCACTCATGTCTCCCACCACCCCCGCCCCCCAGTAGTGCAGGGGCAGCCTCCACCAGGCCCCCACTCATGTCTCCCACCACCCCCACCCCCCAGCAGTGCAGGGGCAGCCTCCACCAGGCCCCCACTCATGTCCCCCTGCACCCCCACCCCCCAGCAGTGCAGGGGCACCCTCCACCAGGCCCCCACTCATGTCCAGCTCATGTCTCCCACTACCCTCACCCCCCAGCCACCAGGGGCAGCCTCCACCAGGCCCCCACTCATGTCCCCCTGCACCCCCACCCCCCAGCAGTGCAGGGGCAGCCTCCACCAGGCCCCCACCCATGTCTACCACCACCCCCACCCCCCAGCCACCAGGGGCAGCCTCCACCAGGCCCCCACTCATGTCTCCCACCACCCCCACCCCCCAGCAGTGCAGGGGCAGCCTCCACCAGGCCCCCACTCATGTCTACCACCACCCCCACCCCCCAGCCACCAGGGGCAGCCTCCACCAGGCCCCCACTCATGTCTCCCACCACCCCCACCCCCCAGCAGTGCAGGGGCACCCTCCACCAGGCCCCCACTCATGTCCAGCTCATGTCTCCCACCACCCCCCAGCCACCAGGGGCAGCCTCCACCAGGCCCCCACTCATGTCCCCCTGCACCCCCACCACCCAGCAGTGCAGGGGCAGCCTCCACCAGGCCCCCACCCATGTCTACCACCACCCCCACCCCCAGCCACCAGGGGCAGCCTCCACCAGGCCCCCCCTCATGTCTCCCACCACCCCCACCCCCCAGCCACCAGGGGCAGCCTCCAGCAGGCCCCCACTCATGTCCCCCTGCACCCCCACCCCCCAGCCACCAGGGACAGCCTCCACCAGGCCCCTACTCATGTCTCCCACCACCCCCACCCCCACCCCCCAGCTGTGCAGGGGCAGCCTCCACCAGGCCCCCACTCATGTGTACCACCACCCCCACCCCCCAGCCACCAGGGGCAGCCTCCACCAGGCCCCCACTCATGTCCCCCTGCACCCCCACCCCCCAGCAGTGCAGGGGAAGCCTCCACCAGGCCCCCACCCATGTCTAACACCACCCCCACCCCCCTGGTGGAGGCTGCCACCAGGGGAAGCCTCCACCAGGCCCCCACTCATGTCTCCCACCACCCCCAGCCCCCAGCACTGCAGGGGCAGCCTCCACCAGGCCCCCACTCATGTCTACCACCACCCCCACCCCCCAGCCACCAGGGGCAGCCTCCACCAGGCCCCCACTCATGTCTCCCACAACCCACACCCCCCAGCAGTGAAGGGGAAGCCTCCACCAGGCCCCCACTCATGTCTCCCACCACCCCCACCCCCCAGCAGTGCAGGGGCAGCCTCCACCAGGCCCCCACTCATGTCTACCACCACCCCCACCCCCCAGCCACCAGGGGCAGCCTCCACCAGGCCCCCACACATGTCTCCCACCACCCCCACCCCCCAGCAGTGCAGGGGCAGCCTCCACAAGGTCCCCACTCATGTCTCCAACCACCCCCATACCCCGGCCGTGCAGGGGCAGCCTCCACCAGTCCCCCACTCATGTCCCCTATTACCCCCATCCCACAGCCACCAGGGGCAGCCTCCACCAGGCCCCCACTCATGTCTACCACCACCCCCACCCCCCAGCCACCAGGGGCAGCCTCCACCAGGCCCCCACACATGTCTCCCACCACCCCACCCCCCAGCAGTGCAGGGGCAGCCTCCACCAGGCCCCCACTCATGTCTCCCACCACCCCCACCCCCCAGCAGTGCAGGGGCAGCCTCCACCAGGCCCCCACTCATGTCCCCTATTACTCCCACCCCCCAGCCACCAGGGGCAGCCTCCACCAGGCCCCCACTCATGTCTCCCACCACCCCCACCCCCCAGCAGTGCAGGGGCAGGATCCACCAGGCCCCCACTCATGTCTCCCACCACCCCCACACCCCAGCCACCAGGGGCAGCCTCCACCAGGCCCCCACTCATGTCTCCCACCACCCCCACCCCTCAGCCACCAGGGGCAGCCTCCACCAGGCCCCCACTTATGTCCCCTATTACCCCCACCCCCCAGCAGTGCAGGGCCAGCCTCCACCAGGCCCCCACTCATGTCTCCCACCACCCCCACCCCCCAGCCACCAGGGGCAGCCTCCACCCGGCCCCCACTCATGTCTCCCACCACCCCCACCCCACAGCAGTGCAGGGGCAGCCTCCACCAGGCCCCCACTCATGTCTCCCACCACCCCCACCCCCCAGCAGTGCAGGGGCAGCCTCCACCAGGCCCCCACACATGTCTACCACCACCCCCACCCCCCAGCCACCAGGGGCAGCCTCCACCAGGCCCCCACTCATGTCTCCCACCACCCCCACCCCCCAGCAGTGCAGGGGCAGCCTCCACCAGGCCCCCACTCATGTCTCCCACCACCCCCACCCCCCAGCAGTGCAGGGGCAGCCTCCACCAGGCCCCCACTCATGTCTCCCACCACCCCCACCCCCCAGCAGTGCAGGGGCAGCCTCCACCAGGCCCCCACTCATGTCCCCCTGCACCCCCACCCCCCAGCAGTGCAGGGGCACCCTCCACCAGGCCCCCACTCATGTCCAGCTCATGTCTCCCACCACCCTCACCCCCCAGCCACCAGGGGCAGCCTCCACCAGGCCCCCACTCATGTCCCCCTGCACCCCCACCCCCCAGCAGTGCAGGGGCAGCCTCCACCAGGCCCCCACCCATGTCTACCACCACCCCCACCCCCCAGCCACCAGGGGCAGCCTCCACCAGGCCCCCACTCATGTCTCCCACCACCCCCACTCCGCAGCAGTGCAGGGGCAGCCTCCACCAGGCCCCCACTCATGTCTACCACCACCCCACCCCCCAGCCACCAGGGGCAGCCTCCACAAGGCTCCCACTCATGTCCCCCTGCACCCCCACCCCCAGCACTGCAGGGGCAGCCTCCACCAGGCCCCCACTCATGTCTACCACCACCCCCACCCCTCAGCCACCAGGGGCAGCCTCCACCAGGCCCCCACTTATGTCCCCTATTACCCCCACCCCCCAGCAGTGCAGGGCCAGCCTCCACCAGGCCCCCACTCATGTCTCCCACCACCCCCACCCCCCAGCCACCAGGGGCAGCCTCCACCAGGCCCCCACTCATGTCTCCCACCACCACCACCCCACAGCACTGCAGGGGCAGCCTCCACCAGGCCCCCACTCATGTCTCCCACCACCCCCACCCCCCAGCAGTGCAGGGGCAGCCTCCACCAGGCCCCCACCCATGTCTACCACCACCCCCACCCCCCAGCCACCAGGGGCAGCCTCCACCAGGCCCCCACTCATGTCTCCCACCACCCCCACCCCCCAGCAGTGCAGGGGCAGCCTCCACCAGGCCCCCACTCATGTCTCCCACCACCCCCACCCCCCAGCAGTGCAGGGGCAGCCTCCACCAGGCCCCCACTCATGTCTCCCACCACCCCCACCCCCCAGCAGTGCAGGGGCAGCCTCCACCAGGCCCCCACTCATGTCCCCCTGCACCCCCACCCCCCAGCAGTGCAGGGGCACCCTCCACCAGGCCCCCACTCATGTCCAGCTCATGTCTCCCACCACCCTCATCCCCCAGCCACCAGGGGCAGCCTCCACCAGGCCCCCACTCATGTCCCCCTGCACCCCCACCCCCCAGCAGTGCAGGGGCAGCCTCCACCAGGCCCCCACCCATGTCTACCACCACCCCCACCCCCCAGCCACCAGGGGCAGCCTCCACCAGGCCCCCACTCATG
Organism: Ambystoma mexicanum; assembly: GCF_040938575.1. Classification (NCBI taxonomy): domain Eukaryota; kingdom Metazoa; phylum Chordata; class Amphibia; order Caudata; family Ambystomatidae; genus Ambystoma; species Ambystoma mexicanum. Next base: position 167,463,411 of record NC_090935.1, on the reverse strand, counting down.
TCTCCCACCACCCCCACCCCCCAGCAGTGCAGGGGCAGCCTCCACCAGGCCCCCACTCATGTCTACCACCACCCCACCCCCCAGCCACCAGGGGCAGCCTCCACAAGGCTCCCACTCATGTCCCCCTGCACCCCCACCCCCAGCAGTGCAGGGGCAGCCTCCACCAGGCCCCCACTCATGTCTACCACCACCCCCACCCCCCAGCCACCAGGGGCAGCCTCCACCAGGCCCCCACTCATGTCTCCCACAACCCACACCCCCCAGCAGTGAAGGGGAAGCCTCCACCAGGCCCCCACTCATGTCTCCCACCACCCCCACCCCCCAGCAGTGCAGGGGCAGCCTCCACCAGGCCCCCACTCATGTCTACCACCACCCCCACCCCCCAGCCACCAGGGGCAGCCTCCACCAGGCCCCCACACATGTCTCCCACCACCCCCACCCCCCAGCAGTGCAGGGGCAGCCTCCACCAGGTCCCCACTCATGTCTCCAACCACCCCCATACCCCGGCCGTGCAGGGGCAGCCTCCACCAGTCCCCCACTCATGTCCCCTATTACCCCCATCCCACAGCCACCAGGGGCAGCCTCCACCAGGCCCCCACTCATGTCTACCACCACCCCCACCCCCCAGCCACCAGGGGCAGCCTCCACCAGGCCCCCACACATGTCTCCCACCACCCCCACCCCCCAGCAGTGCAGGGGCAGCCTCCACCAGGCCCCCACTCATGTCTCCCACCACCCCCACCCCCCAGCAGTGCAGGGGCAGCCTCCACCAGGCCCCCACTCATGTCCCCTATTACTCCCACCCCCCAGCCACCAGGGGCAGCCTCCACCAGGCCCCCACTCATGTCTCCCACCACCCCCACCCCCCAGCAGTGCAGGGGCAGGATCCACCAGGCCCCCACTCATGTCTCCCACCACCCCCACACCCCAGCCACCAGGGGCAGCCTCCACCAGGCCCCCACTCATGTCTCCCACCACCCCCACCCCTCAGCCACCAGGGGCAGCCTCCACCAGGCCCCCACTTATGTCCCCTATTACCCCCACCCCCCAGCAGTGCAGGGCCAGCCTCCACCAGGCCCCCACTCATGTCTCCCACCACCCCCACCCCCCAGCCACCAGGGGCAGCCTCCACCCGGCCCCCACTCATGTCTCCCACCACCCCCACCCCACAGCAGTGCAGGGGCAGCCTCCACCAGGCCCCCACTCATGTCTCCCACCACCCCCACCCCCCAGCAGTGCAGGGGCAGCCTCCACCAGGCCCCCACCCATGTCTACCACCACCCCCACACCCCAGCCACCAGGGGCAGCCTCCACCAGGCCCCCACTCATGTCTCCCACCACCCCCACCCCCCAGCAGTGCAGGGGCAGCCTCCACCAGGCCCCCACTCATGTCTCCCACCACCCCCACCCCCCAGCAGTGCAGGGGCAGCCTCCACCAGGCCCCCACTCATGTCTCCCACCACCCCCACCCCCCAGCAGTGCAGGGGCAGCCTCCACCAGGCCCCCACTCATGTCCCCCTGCACCCCCACCCCCCAGCAGTGCAGGGGCACCCTCCACCAGGCCCCCACTCATGTCCAGCTCATGTCTCCCACCACCCTCACCCCCCAGCCACCAGGGGCAGCCTCCACCAGGCCCCCACTCATGTCCCCCTGCACCCCCACCCCCCAGCAGTGCAGGGGCAGCCTCCACCAGGCCCCCACCCATGTCTACCACCACCCCCACCCCCCAGCCACCAGGGGCAGCCTCCACCAGGCCCCCACTCATGTCTCCCACCACCCCCACCCCGCAGCAGTGCAGGGGCAGCCTCCACCAGGCCCCCACTCATGTCTACCACCACCCCACCCCCCAGCCACCAGGGGCAGCCTCCACAAGGCTCCCACTCATGTCCCCCTGCACCCCCACCCCCAGCACTGCAGGGGCAGCCTCCACCAGGCCCCCACCCATGTCTACCACCACCCCCACCCCCAGCCACCAGGGGCAGCCTCCACCAGGCCCCCACTCATGTCTCCCACCACCCCCATCCCCCAGCACTGCAGGAGCAGCCTCCACCAGGACCCCACTCATGTCTACCACCACCCCCACCCCCCAGCCACCAGGGGCAGCCTCCACCAGGCCCCCACTCATGTCTCCCACCACCCCCACCCCCCAGCAGTGCAGGGGCAGCCTCCACCAGGCCCCCACTCATGTCTACCACCACCCCCACCCCTCAGCCACCAGGGGCAGCCTCCACCAGGCCCCCACTTATGTCCCCTATTACCCCCACCCCCCAGCAGTGCAGGGCCAGCCTCCACCAGGCCCCCACTCATGTCTCCCACCACCCCCACCCCCCAGCCACCAGGGGCAGCCTCCACCAGGCCCCCACTCATGTCTCCCACCACCACCACCCCACAGCAGTGCAGGGGCAGCCTCCACCAGGCCCCCACTCATGTCTCCCACCACCCCCGCCCCCCAGCAGTGCAGGGGCAGCCTCCACCAGGCCCCCACCCATGTCTACCACCACCCCCACCCCCCAGCCACCAGGGGCAGCCTCCACCAGGCCCCCACTCATGTCTCCCACCACCCCCACCCCCCAGCAGTGCAGGGGCAGCCTCCACCAGGCCCCCACTCATGTCTCCCACCACCCCCACCCCCCAGCAGTGCAGGGGCAGCCTCCACCAGGCCCCCACTCATGTCTCCCACCACCCCCACCCCCCAGCAGTGCAGGGGCAGCCTCCACCAGGCCCCCACTCATGTCCCCCTGCACCCCCACCCCCCAGCAGTGCAGGTGCACCCTCCACCAGGCCCCCACTCATGTCCAGCTCATGTCTCCCACCACCCTCACCCCCCAGCCACCAGGGGCAGCCTCCACCAGGCCCCCACTCATGTCCCCCTGCACCCCCACCCCCCAGCAGTGCAGGGGCAGCCTCCACCAGGCCCCCACCCATGTCTACTACCACCCCCACCCCCCAGCCACCAGGGGCAGCCTCCACCAGGCCCCCACTCATGTCTCCCACCACCCCCACCCCCCAGCAGTGCAGGGGCAGCCTCCACCAGGCCCCCACTCATGTCTACCACCACCCCACCCCCCAGCCACCAGGAGCAGCCTCCACAAGGCTCCCACTCATGTCCCCCTGCACCCCCACCCCCAGCAGTGCAGGGGCAGCCTCCACCAGGCCCCCACCCATGTCTACCACCACCCCCACCCCCAGCCACAAGGGGCAGCCTCCACCAGGCCCCCACTCATGTCTCCCACCCCCCCCACCCCCCAGCACTGCAGGGGCAGCCTCCACCAGGACCCCACTCATGTCTACCACCACCCCCACCCCCCAGCCACCAGGGGCAGCCTCCACCAGGCCCCCACTCATGTCTCCCACCACCCCCACCCCCCAGCAGTGCAGGGGCAGCCTCCACCAGGCCCCCACTCATGTCTCCCACCACCCCCACCCCCCAGCAGTGCAGGGGCAGCCTCCACCAGGCCCCCACCCATGTCTACCACCACCCCCACCCCCCAGCCACCAGGGGCAGCCTCCACCAGGCCCCCACTCATGTCTCCCACCACCCCCACCCCCCAGCAGTGCAGGGGCAGCCTCCACCAGGCCCCCACTCATGTCTCCCACCACCCCCACCCCCCAGCAGTGCAGGGGCAGCCTCCACCAGGCCCCCACTCATGTCTCCCACCACCCCCACCCCCCAGCAGTGCAGGGGCAGCCTCCACCAGGCCCCCACTCATGTCCCCCTGCACCCCCACCCCCCAGCAGTGCAGGGCACCCTCCACCAGGCCCCCACTCATGTCCAGCTCATGTCTCCCACCGCCCTCACCCCCCAGCCACCAGGGGCAGCCTCCACCAGGCCCCCACTCATGTCCCCCTGCACCCCCACCCCCCAGCAGTGCAGGGGCAGCTTCCACCAGGCCCCCACCCATGTCTACCACCACTCCCACCCCCCAGCCACCAGGGGCAGCCTCCACCAGGCCCCCACTCATGTCTCCCACCACCCCCACCCCCCAGCAGTGCAGGGGCAGCCTCCACCAGGCCCCCACTCATGTCTACCACCACCCCACCCCCCAGCCACCAGGGGCAGCCTCCACAAGGCTCCCACTAATGTCCCCCTGCACCCCCACCCCCAGCAGTGCAGGGGCAGCCTCCACCAGGCCCCCACCCATGTCTACCACCACCCCCACCCCCAGCCACCAGGGGCAGCCTCCACCAGGCCCCCACTCATGTCTCCCACCACCCCCACCCCCAAGCACTGCAGGGGCAGCCTCCACCAGGCCCCCACTTATGTCCCCTATTACCCCCACCCCACAGCAGTGCAGGGCCAGCCTCCACCAGGCCCCCACTCATGTCTCCCACCACCCCCACCCCACAGCAGTGCAGGGGCAGCCTCCACCAGGCCCCCACTCATGTCTCCCACCACCCCCACCCCCCAGCAGTGCAGGGGCAGCCTCCACCAGGCCCCCACCCATGTCTACCACCACCCCCACCCCCAGCCACCAGGGGCAGCCTCCACCAGGCCCCCACTCATGTCTCCCACCACCCCCACCCCCCAGCAGTGCAGGGGCAGCCTCCACCAGGCCCCCACTCATGTCTCCCACAACCCCCACCCCCCAGCAGTGCAGGGGCAGCCTCCACCAGGCCCCCACTCATGTCCCCCTGCACCCCCACCCCCCAGCAGTGCAGGGGCACCCTCCACCAGGCCCCCACTCATGTCCAGCTCATGTCTCCCACCACCCTCACCCCCCAGCCACCAGGGGCAGCCTCCACCAGGCCCCCACTCATGTCCCCCTGCACCCCCACCCCCCAGCAGTGCAGGGGCAGCCTCCACCAGGCCCCCACCCATGTCTACCACCACCCCCACCCCCCAGCCACCAGGGGCAGCCTCCACCAGGCCCCCACTCATGTCTCCCACCACCCCCACCCCCCAGCAGTGCAGGGGCAGCCTCCACCAGGCCCCCACTCATGTCTACCACCACCCCACCCCCCAGCCACCAGGGGCAGCCTCCACAAGGCTCCCACTCATGTCCCCCTGCACCCCCACCCCCAGCAGTGCAGGGGCAGCCTCCACCAGGCCCCCACCCATGTCTACCACCACCCCCACCCCCAGCCACCAGGGGCAGCCTCCACCAGGCCCCCACTCATGTCTCCCACCACCCCCACCCCCCAGCACTGCAGGGGCAGCCTCCACCAGGACCCCACTCATGTCTACCACCACCCCCACCCCCCAGCCACCAGGGGCAGCCTCCACCAGGCCCCCACTCATGTCTCCCACCACCCCCACCCCCCAGCAGTGCAGGGGCAGCCTCCACCAGGCCCCCACTCATGTCTACCACCACCCCCACCCCTCAGCCACCAGGGGCAGCCTCCACCAGGCCCCCATTTATGTCCCCTATTACCCCCACCCCACAGCAGTGCAGGGCCAGCCTCCACCAGGCCCCACTCATGTCGACCACCACCCCCACCCCCCAGCCACCAGGGGCAGCCTCCACCAGGCCCCCACTCATGTCTCCCACCACCCCCACCCCCCAGCAGTGCAGGGGCAGCCTCCACCAGGCCCCCACTCATGTCTCCCACCACCCCCACCCCCCAGCAGTGCAGGGGCAGCCTCCACCAGGCCCCCACCCATGTCTACCACCACCCCCACCCCCCAGCCACCAGGGGCAGCCTCCACCAGGCCCCCACTCATGTCTCCCACCACCCCCACCCCCCAGCAGTGCAGGGGCAGCCTCCACCAGGCCCCCACTCATGTCTCCCACCACCCCCACCCCCCAGCAGTGCAGGGGCAGCCTCCACCAGGCCCCCACTCATGTCTCCCACCACCCCCACCCCCCAGCAGTGCAGGGGCAGCCTCCACCAGGCCCCCACTCATGTCCCCCTGCACCCCCACCCCCCAGCAGTGCAGGGGCACCCTCCACCAGGCCCCCACTCATGTCCAGCTCATGTCTCCCACCACCCTCACCCCCCAGCCACCAGGGGCAGCCTCCACCAGGCCCCCACTCATGTCCCCCTGCACCCCCACCCCCCAGCAGTGCAGGGGCAGCCTCCACCAGGCCCCCACCCATGTCTACCACCACTCCCACCCCCCAGCCACCAGGGGCAGCCTCCACCAGGCCCCCACTCATGTCTCCCACCACCCCCACCCCCCAGCAGTGCAGGGGCAGCCTCCACCAGGCCCCCACTCATGTCTACCACCACCCCACCCCCCAGCCACCAGGGGCAGCCTCCAGAAGGCTCCCACTCATGTCCCCCTGCACCCCCACCCCCAGCAGTGCAGGGGCAGCCTCCACCAGGCCCCCACTCATGTCTCCCACCACCCCCACCCCCCAGCAGTGCAGGGGCAGCCTCCACCAGGCCCCCACTCATGTCCCCCTGCACCCCCACCCCCCAGCAGTGCAGGGGCACCCTCCACCAGGCCCCCACTCATGTCCAGCTCATGTCTCCCACCACCCTCACCCCCCAGCCACCAGGGGCAGCCTCCACCAGGCCCCCACTCATGTCCCCCTGCACCCCCACCACCCAGCAGTGCAGGGGCAGCCTCCACCAGGCCCCCACCCATGTCTACCACCACCCCCACCCCCCAGCCACCAGGGGCAGCCTCCACCAGGCCCCCCCTCATGTCTCCCACCACCCCCACCCCCCAGCCACCAGGGGCAGCCTCCACCAGGCCCCCACTCATGTCCCCCTGCACCCCCACCCCCCAGCCACCAGGGACAGCCTCCACCAGGCCCCTACTCATGTCTCCCACCACCCCCACCCCCACCCCCCAGCAGTGCAGGGGCAGCCTCCACCAGGCCCCCACTCATGTCTACCACCACCCCCACCCCCCATCCACCAGGGGCAGCCTCCACCAGGCCCCCACTCATGTCCCCCTGCACTCCCACCCCCCAGCAGTGCAGGGGAAGCCTCCACCAGGCCCCCACTCATGTCCCCCTGCACCCCCACCCCCCAGCAGTGCAGGGGCACCCTCCACCAGGCCCCCACTCATGTCCAGCTCATGTCTCCCACCACCCTCACCCCCCAGCCACCAGGGGCAGCCTCCACCAGGCCCCCACTCATGTCCCCCTGCACCCCCACCACCCAGCAGTGCAGGGGCAGCCTCCACCAGGCCCCCACCCATGTCTACCACCACCCCCACCCCCCAGCCACCAGGGGCAGCCTCCACCAGGCCCCCCCTCATGTCTCCCACCACCCCCACCCCCCAGCCACCAGGGGCAGCCTCCACCAGGCCCCCACTCATGTCCCCCTGCACCCCCTCCCCCCAGCCACCAGGGACAGCCTCCACCAGGCCCCTACTCATGTCTCCCACCACCCCCACCCCCACCCCCCAGCAGTGCAGGGGCAGCCTCCACCAGGCCCCCACTCATGTCTACCACCACCCCCACCCCCCATCCACCAGGGGCAGCCTCCACCAGGCCCCCACTCATGTCCCCCTGCACTCCCACCCCCCAGCAGTGCAGGGGAAGCCTCCACCAGGCCCCCACCCATGTCTACCACCACCCCCACCCCCCTGGTGGAGGCTGCCACCAGGGGAAGCCTCCACCAGGCCCCCACTCATGTCTCCCACCACCCCCACCCCCCAGCAGTGCAGGGGCAGCCTCCACCAGGCCCCCACTCATGTCTCCCACCACCCCCACCCCCCAGCAGTGCAGGGGCAGCCTCCACCAGGCCCCCACTCATGTCCCCCTGCACCCCCACCCCCCAGCAGTGCAGGGGCACCCTCCACCAGGCCCCCACTCATGTCCAGCTCATGTCTCCCACCACCCTCACCCCCCAGCCACCAGGGGCAGCCTCCACCAGGCCCCCACTCATGTCCCCCTGCACCCCCACCCCCCAGCAGTGCAGGGGCAGCCTCCACCAGGCCCCCACCCATGTCTACCACCACCCCCCCCAGCCACCAGGGGCAGCCTCCACCAGGCCCCCACTCATGTCTCCCACCACCCCCACCCCCCAGCCACCAGGGGCAGCCTCCACCAGGCCCCCACTCATGTCCCCCTGCACCCCCACCCCCCAGCCACCAGGGACAGCCTCCACCAGGCCCCCACTCATGTCTACCACCACCCCCACCCCCCAGCCACCAGGGGCAGCCTCCACCAGGCCCCCACTCATGTCTCCCACCACCCCCACCCCCCAGCAGTGCAGGGGCAGCCTCCACCAGGCCCCCACTCATGTCTACCACCACCCCCACCCCTCAGCCACCAGGGGCAGCCTCCACCAGTCCCCCACTTATGTCCCCTATTACCCCCACCCCCCAGCAGTGCAGGGCCAGCCTCCACCAGGCCCCCACTCATGTCTCCCACCACCCCCACCCCCCAGCCACCAGGGGCAGCCTCCACCAGGCCCCCACTCATGTCTCCCACCACCCCCACCCCCCAGCAGTGCAGGGGCAGCCTCCACCAGGCCCCCACTCATGTCTCCCACCACCCCCACCCCCCAGCAGTGCAGGGGCAGCCTCCACCAGGCCCCCACTCATGTCCCCCTGCACCCCCACCCCCCAGCAGTGCAGGGGCAGCCTCCACCAGGCCCCCACTCATGTCCCCCTGCACCCCCACCCCCCAGCCACCAGGGACAGCCTCCACCAGGCCCCTACTCATGTCTCCCACCACCCCCACCCCCACCCCCCAGCAGTGCAGGGGCAGCCTCCACCAGGCCCCCACTCATGTCTACCACCACCCCCACCCCCCCCAGCCACCAGGGGCAGCCTCCACCAGGCCCCCACTCATGTCCCCCTGCACCCCCACCCCCCAGCAGTGCAGGGGAAGCCTCCACCAGGCCCCCACCCATGTCTACCACCACCCCCACCCCCCTGGTGGAGGCTGCCACCAGGGGAAGCCTCCACCAGGCCCCCACTCATGTCTCCCACCACCCCCAGCCCCCAGCACTGCAGGGGCAGCCTCCACCAGGCCCCCACTCATGTCTACCACCACCCCCACCCCCCAGCCACCAGGGGCAGCCTCCACAAGGCCCCCGCTCATGTCTCACACAACCCACACCCCCCAGCAGTGAAGGGGAAGCTCCACCAGGCCCCCACTCATGTCTCCCACCACCCCCACCCCCCAGCAGTGCAGGGGCAGCCTCCACCAGGCCCCCACTCATGTCTACCACCACCCCCACCCCCCAGCCACCAGGGGCAGCCTCCACCAGGCCCCCACACATGTCTCCCACCACCCCCACCCCCCAGCAGTGCAGGGGCAGCCTCCACCAGGTCCCCACTCATGTCTCCAACCACCCCCATACCCCGGCCGTGCAGGGGCAGCCTCCACCAGTCCCCCACTCATGTCCCCTATTACCCCCATCCCACAGCCACCAGGGGCAGCCTCCACCAGGCCCCCACTCATGTCTACCACCACCCCCACCCCCCAGCCACCAGGGGCAGCCTCCACCAGGCCCCCACACATGTCTCCCACCACCCCCACCCCCAGCAGTGCAGGGGCAGCCTCCACCAGGCCCCCACTCATGTCTCCCACCACCCCCAGCCCCCAGCAGTGCAGGGGCAGCCTCCACCAGGCCCCCACTCATGTCCCCTATTACTCCCACCCCCCAGCCACCAGGGGCAGCCTCCACCAGGCCCCCACTCATGTCTCCCACCACCCCCACCCCCCAGCAGTGCAGGGGCAGGATCCACCAGGCCCCCACTCATGTCTCCCACCACCCCCACACCCCAGCCACCAGGGGCAGCCTCCACCAGGCCCCCACTCATGTCTCCCACCACCCCCACCCCTCAGCCACCAGGGGCAGCCTCCACCAGGCCCCCACTTATGTCCCCTATTACCCCACCCCCCAGCCACCAGGGGCAGCCTCCACCAGGCCCCCACTCATGTCTCCCACCACCCCCACCCCCCAGCAGTGCCGGGGCAGCCTCCACCAGGCCCCCACTCATGTCTCCCACCACCCCCACCCCCCAGCAGTGCAGGGGCAGCCTCCACCAGGCCCCCACTCATGTCCCCCTGCACCCCCACCCCCCAGCAGTGCAGGGGCACCCTCCACCAGGCCCCCACTCATGTCCAGCTCATGTCTCCCACCACCCTCACCCCCCAGCCACCAGGGGCAGCCTCCACCAGGCCCCCACTCATGTCCCCCTGCACCCCCACCCCCCAGCAGTGCAGGGGCAGCCTCCACCAGGCCCCCACCCATGTCTACCACCACCCCCCCCAGCCACCAGGGGCAGCCTCCACCAGGCCCCCACTCATGTCTCCCACCACCCCCACCCCCCAGCCACCAGGGGCAGCCTCCACCAGGCCCCCACTCATGTCCCCTATTACTCCCACCCCCCAGCCACCAGGGGCAGCCTCCACCAGGCCCCCACTCATGTCTCCCACCACCCCCACCCCCCAGCAGTGCAGGGGCAGCCTCCACCAGGCCCCCACTCATGTCTCCCACCACCCCCACCCCCCAGCAGTGCAGGGGCAGCCTCCACCAGGCCCCCACTCATGTCCCCCTGCACCCCCACCCCCCAGCAGTGCAGGGGCACCCTCCACCAGGCCCCCACTCATGTCCAGCTCATGTCTCCCACCACCCTCACCCCCCAGCCACCAGGGGCAGCCTCCACCAGGCCCCCACTCATGTCCCCCTGCACCCCCACCCCCCAGCAGTGCAGGGGCAGCCTCCACCAGGCCCCCACCCATGTCTACCACCACCCCCCCCCAGCCACCAGGGGCAGCCTCCACCAGGCCCCCACTCATGTCTCCCACCACCCCCACCCCCCAGCCACCAGGGGCAGCCTCCACCAGGCCCCCACTCATGTCCCCCTGCACCCCCACCCCCCAGCCACCAGGGACAGCCTCCACCAGGCCCCCACTCATGTCTACCACCACCCCCACCCCCCAGCCACCAGGGGCAGCCTCCACCAGGCCCCCACTCATGTCTCCCACCACCCCCACCCCCCAGCAGTGCAGGGGCAGCCTCCACCAGGCCCCCACTCATGTCTACCACCACCCCCACCCCTCAGCCACCAGGGGCAGCCTCCACCAGTCCCCCACTTATGTCCCCTATTACCCCCACCCCCCAGCAGTGCAGGGCCAGCCTCCACCAGGCCCCCACTCATGTCTCCCACCACCCCCACCCCCCAGCCACCAGGGGCAGCCTCCACCAGGCCCCCACTCATGTCTCCCACCACCCCCACCCCCCAGCAGTGCAGGGGCAGCCTCCACCAGGCCCCCACTCATGTCTCCCACCACCCCCACCCCCCAGCAGTGCAGGGGCAGCCTCCACCAGGCCCCCACTCATGTCCCCCTGCACCCCCACCCCCCAGCAGTGCAGGGGCACCCTCCACCAGGCCCCCACTCATGTCCAGCTCATGTCTCCCACCACCCTCACCCCCCAGCCACCAGGGGCAGCCTCCACCAGGCCCCCACTCATGTCCCCCTGCACCCCCACCCCCCAGCAGTGCAGGGGCAGCCTCCACCAGGCCCCCACTCATGTCCCCCTGCACCCCCACCCCCCAGCCACCAGGGACAGCCTCCACCAGGCCCCTACTCATGTCTCCCACCACCCCCACCCCCACCCCCCAGCAGTGCAGGGGCAGCCTCCACCAGGCCCCCACTCATGTCTACCACCACCCCCACCCCCCCCAGCCACCAGGGGCAGCCTCCACCAGGCCCCCACTCATGTCCCCCTGCACCCCCACCCCCCAGCAGTGCAGGGGAAGCCTCCACCAGGCCCCCACCCATGTCTACCACCACCCCCACCCCCCTGGTGGAGGCTGCCACCAGGGGAAGCCTCCACCAGGCCCCCACTCATGTCTCCCACCACCCCCAGCCCCCAGCACTGCAGGGGCAGCCTCCACCAGGCCCCCACTCATGTCTACCACCACCCCCACCCCCCAGCCACCAGGGGCAGCCTCCACCAGGCCCCCGCTCATGTCTCACACAACCCACACCCCCCAGCAGTGAAGGGGAAGCTCCACCAGGCCCCCACTCATGTCTCCCACCACCCCCACCCCCCAGCAGTGCAGGGGCAGCCTCCACCAGGCCCCCACTCATGTCTACCACCACCCCCACCCCCCAGCCACCAGGGGCAGCCTCCACCAGGCCCCCACACATGTCTCCCACCACCCCCACCCCCCAGCAGTGCAGGGGCAGCCTCCACCAGGTCCCCACTCATGTCTCCAACCACCCCCATACCCCGGCCGTGCAGGGGCAGCCTCCACCAGTCCCCCACTCATGTCCCCTATTACCCCCATCCCACAGCCACCAGGGGCAGCCTCCACCAGGCCCCCACTCATGTCTACCACCACCCCCACCCCCCAGCCACCAGGGGCAGCCTCCACCAGGCCCCCACACATGTCTCCCACCACCCCCACCCCCAGCAGTGCAGGGGCAGCCTCCACCAGGCCCCCACTCATGTCTCCCACCACCCCCAGCCCCCAGCAGTGCAGGGGCAGCCTCCACCAGGCCCCCACTCATGTCCCCTATTACTCCCACCCCCCAGCCACCAGGGGCAGCCTCCACCAGGCCCCCACTCATGTCTCCCACCACCCCCACCCCCCAGCAGTGCAGGGGCAGGATCCACCAGGCCCCCACTCATGTCTCCCACCACCCCCACACCCCAGCCACCAGGGGCAGCCTCCACCAGGCCCCCACTCATGTCTCCCACCACCCCCACCCCTCAGCCACCAGGGGCAGCCTCCACCAGGCCCCCACTTATGTCCCCTATTACCCCACCCCCCAGCAGTGCAGGGCCAGCCTCCACCAGGCCACCACTCATGTCTCCCACCACCCCCACCCCCCAGCCACCAGGGCCAGCCTCCACCCGGCCCCCACTCATGTCTCCCACCACCCCCACCCCACAGCAGTGCAGGGGCAGCCTCCACCAGGCCCCCACTCATGTCTCCCACCACCCCCACCCCCCAGCAGTGCAGGGGCAGCCTCCACCAGGCCCCCACCCATGTCTACCACCACCCCCACCCCCCAGCCACCAGGGGCAGCCTCCACCAGGCCCCCACTCATGTCTCCCACCACCCCCACCCCCCAGCAGTGCAGGGGCAGCCTCCACCAGGCCCCCACTCATGTCTCCCACCACCCCCACCCCCCAGCAGTGCAGGGGCAGCCTCCACCAGGCCCCCACTCATGTCTCCCACCACCCCCACCCCCCAGCAGTGCAGGGGCAGCCTCCACCAGGCCCCCACTCATGTCCCCCTGCACCCCCACCCCCCAGCAGTGCAGGGGCACCCTCCACCAGGCCCCCACTCATGTCCAGCTCATGTCTCCCACCACCCTCACCCCCCAGCCACCAGGGGCAGCCTCCACCAGGCCCCCACTCATGTCCCCCTGCACCCCCACCCCCCAGCAGTGCAGGGGCAGCCTCCACCAGGCCCCCACCCATGTCTACCACCACCCCCACCCCCCAGCCACCAGGGGCAGCCTCCACCAGGCCCCCACTCATGTCTCCCACCACCCCCACCCCGCAGCAGTGCAGGGGCAGCCTCCACCAGGCCCCCACTCATGTCTACCACCACCCCACCCCCCAGCCACCAGGGGCAGCCTCCACAAGGCTCCCACTCATGTCCCCCTGCACCCCCACCCCCAGCACTGCAGGGGCAGCCTCCACCAGGCCCCCACCCATGTCTACCACCACCCCCACCCCCAGCCACCAGGGGCAGCCTCCACCAGGCCCCCACTCATGTCTCCCACCACCCCCACCCCCCAGCACTGCAGGGGCAGCCTCCACCAGGACCCCACTCATGTCTACCACCACCCCCACCCCCCAGCCACCAGGGGCAGCCTCCACCAGGCCCCCACTCATGTCTCCCACCACCCCCACCCCCCAGCAGTGCAGGGGCAGCCTCCACCAGGCCCCCACTCATGTCTACCACCACCCCCACCCCTCAGCCACCAGGGGCAGCCTCCACCAGGCCCCCACTTATGTCCCCTATTACCCCCACCCCCCAGCAGTGCAGGGCCAGCCTCCACCAGGCCCCCACTCATGTCTCCCACCACCCCCACCCCCCAGCCACCAGGGGCAGCCTCCACCAGGCCCCCACTCATGTCTCCCACCACCACCACCCCACAGCAGTGCAGGGGCAGCCTCCACCAGGCCCCCACTCATGTCTCCCACCACCCCCACCCCCCAGCAGTGCAGGGGCAGCCTCCACCAGGCCCCCACCCATGTCTACCACCACCCCCACCCCCCAGCCACCAGGGGCAGCCTCCACCAGGCCCCCACTCATGTCTCCCACCACCCCCACCCCCCAGCAGTGCAGGGGCAGCCTCCACCAGGCCCCCACTCATGTCTCCCACCACCCCCACCCCCCAGCAGTGCAGGGGCAGCCTCCACCAGGCCCCCACTCATGTCTCCCACCACCCCCACCCCCCAGCAGTGCAGGGGCAGCCTCCACCAGGCCCCCACTCATGTCCCCCTGCACCCCCACCCCCCAGCAGTGCAGGGGCACCCTCCACCAGGCCCCCACTCATGTCCAGCTCATGTCTCCCACCACCCTCACCCCCCAGCCACCAGGGGCAGCCTCCACCAGGCCCCCACTCATGTCCCCCTGCACCCCCACCCCCCAGCAGTGCAGGGGCAGCCTCCACCAGGCCCCCACCCATGTCTACCACCACCCCCACCCCCCAGCCACCAGGGGCAGCCTCCACCAGGCCCCCACTCATGTCTCCCACCACCCCCACCCCCCAGCAGTGCAGGGGCAGCCTCCACCAGGCCCCCACTCATGTCTACCACCACCCCACCCCCCAGCCACCAGGGGCAGCCTCCACAAGGCTCCCACTCATGTCCCCCTGCACCCCCACCCCCAGCAGTGCAGGGGCAGCCTCCACCAGGCCCCCACCCATGTCTACCACCACCCCCACCCCCAGCCACCAGGGGCAGCCTCCACCAGGTCCCCACTCATGTCTCCCACCACCCCCACCCCCCAGCACTGCAGGGGCAGCCTCCACCAGGACCCCACTCATGTCTACCACCACCCCCACCCCCCAGCCACCAGGGGCAGCCTCCACCAGGCCCCCACTCATGTCTCCCACCACCCCCACCCCCCAGCAGTGCAGGGGCAGCCTCCACCAGGCCCCCACTCATGTCTCCCACCACCCCCACCCCCCAGCAGTGCAGGGGCAGCCTCCACCAGGCCCCCACCCATGTCTACCACCACCCCCACCCCCCCCAGCCACCAGGGGCAGCCTCCACCAGGCCCCCACTCATGTTTACCACCACCCCCACCCCCCCCAGCCACCAGGGGCAGCCTCCACCAGGCCCCCACTCATGTCCCCCTGCACCCCCACCCCCCAGCAGTGCAGGGGAAGCCTCCACCAGGCCCCCACCCATGTCTACCACCACCCCCACCCCCCTGGTGGAGGCTGCCACCAGGGGAAGCCTCCACCAGGCCCCCACTCATGTCTCCCACCACCCCCAGCCCCCAGCACTGCAGGGGCAGCCTCCACCAGGCCCCCACTCATGTCTACCACCACCCCCACCCCCCAGCCACCAGGGGCAGCCTCCACCAGGCCCCCGCTCATGTCTCACACAACCCACACCCCCCAGCAGTGAAGGGGAAGCTCCACCAGGCCCCCACTCATGTCTCCCACCACCCCCACCCCCAGCAGTGCAGGGGCAGCCTCCACCAGGCCCCCACTCATGTCTACCACCACCCCCACCCCCCAGCCACCAGGGGCAGCCTCCACCAGGCCCCCACACAATTCTCCCACCACCCCCACCCCCCAGCAGTGCAGGGGCAGCCTCCACCAGGTCCCCACTCATGTCTCCAACCACCCCCATACCCCGGCCGTGCAGGGGCAGCCTCCACCAGTCCCCCACTCATGTCCCCTATTACCCCCATCCCACAGCCACCAGGGGCAGCCTCCACCAGGCCCCCACTCATGTCTACCACCACCCCCACCCCCCAGCCACCAGGGGCAGCCTCCACCAGGCCCCCACACATGTCTCCCACCACCCCCACCCCCCAGCAGTGCAGGGGCAGCCTCCACCAGGCCCCCACTCATGTCTCCCACCACCCCCACCCCCCAGCAGTGCAGGGGCAGCCTCCACCAGGCCCCCACTCATGTCCCCTATTACTCCCACCCCCCAGCCACCAGGGGCAGCCTCCACCAGGCCCCCACTCATGTCTCCCACCACCCCCACCCCCCAGCAGTGCAGGGGCAGGATCCACCAGGCCCCCACTCATGTCTCCCACCACCCCCACACCCCAGCCACCAGGGGCAGCCTCCACCAGGCCCCCACTCATGTCTCCCACCACCCCCACCCCTCAGCCACCAGGGGCAGCCTCCACCAGGCCCCCACTTATGTCCCCTATTACCCCACCCCCCAGCAGTGCAGGGCCAGCCTCCACCAGGCCCCCACTCATGTCTCCCACCACCCCCACCCCCCAGCCACCAGGGCCAGCCTCCACCCGGCCCCCACTCATGTCTCCCACCACCCCCACCCCACAGCAGTGCAGGGGCAGCCTCCACCAGGCCCCCACTCATGTCTCCCACCACCCCCACCCCCCCAGCAGTGCAGGGGCAGCCTCCACCAGGCCCCCACCCATGTCTACCACCACCCCCACCCCCCAGCCACCAGGGGCAGCCTCCACCAGGCCCCCACTCATGTCTCCCACCACCCCCACCCCCCAGCAGTGCAGGGGCAGCCTCCACCAGGCCCCCACTCATGTCTCCCACCACCCCCACCCCCCAGCAGTGCAGGGGCAGCCTCCACCAGGCCCCCACTCATGTCTCCCACCACCCCCACCCCCCAGCAGTGCAGGGGCAGCCTCCACCAGGCCCCCACTCATGTCCCCCTGCACCCCCCACCCCCCAGCAGTGCAGGGGCACCCTCCACCAGGCCCCCACTCATGTCCAGCTCATGTCTCCCACCACCCTCACCCCCCAGCCACCAGGGGCAGCCTCCACCAGGCCCCCACTCATGTCCCCCCTGCACCCCCACCCCCCAGCAGTGCAGGGGCAGCCTCCACCAGGCCCCCACCCATGTCTACCACCACCCCCACCCCCCAGCCACCAGGGGCAGCCTCCACCAGGCCCCCACTCATGTCTCCCACCACCCCCACCCCGCAGCAGTGCAGGGGCAGCCTCCACCAGGCCCCCACTCATGTCTACCACCACCCCACCCCCCAGCCACCAGGGGCAGCCTCCACAAGGCTCCCACTCATGTCCCCCTGCACCCCCACCCCCAGCACTGCAGGGGCAGCCTCCACCAGGCCCCCACCCATGTCTACCACCACCCCCACCCCCAGCCACCAGGGGCAGCCTCCACCAGGCCCCCACTCATGTCTCCCACCACCCCCACCCCCCAGCACTGCAGGGGCAGCCTCCACCAGGACCCCACTCATGTCTACCACCACCCCCACCCCCCAGCCACCAGGGGCAGCCTCCACCAGGCCCCCACTCATTGTCTCCCACCACCCCCACCCCCCAGCAGTGCAGGGGCAGCCTCCACCAGGCCCCCACTCATGTCTACCACCACCCCCACCCCTCAGCCACCAGGGACAGCCTCCACCAGGCCCCCACTTATGTCCCCTATTACCCCCACCCCCCAGCAGTGCAGGGCCAGCCTCCACCAGGCCCCCCACTCATGTCTCCCACCACCCCCACCCCCCAGCCACCAGGGGCAGCCTCCACCAGGCCCCCACTCATGTCTCCCACCACCACCACCCCACAGCAGTGCAGGGGCAGCCTCCACCAGGCCCCCACTCATGTCTCCCACCACCCCCACCCCCCAGCAGTGCAGGGGCAGCCTCCACCAGGCCCCCCACCCATGTCTACCACCACCCCCACCCCCCAGCCACCAGGGGCAGCCTCCACCAGGCCCCCACTCATGTCTCCCACCACCCCCACCCCCCAGCAGTGCAGGGGCAGCCTCCACCAGGCCCCCACTCATGTCTCCCACCACCCCCACCCCCCAGCAGTGCAGGGGCAGCCTCCACCAGGCCCCCACTCATGTCTCCCACCACCCCCACCCCCCAGCAGTGCAGGGGCAGCCTCCACCAGGCCCCCACTCATGTCCCCCTGCACCCCCACCCCCCAGCAGTGCAGGGGCACCCTCCACCAGGCCCCCACTCATGTCCAGCTCATGTCTCCCACCACCCTCACCCCCAGCCACCAGGGGCAGCCTCCACCAGGCCCCCACTCATGTCCACCTGCACCCCCACCCCCCAGCAGTGCAGGGGCAGCCTCCACCAGGCCCCCACCCATGTCTACCACCACCCCCACCCCCCAGCCACCAGGGGCAGCCTCCACCAGGCCCCCACTCATGTCTCCCACCACCCCCACCCCCCAGCAGTGCAGGGGCAGCCTCCACCAGGCCCCCACTCATGTCTACCACCACCCCACCCCCCAGCCACCAGGGGCAGCCTCCACAAGGCTCCCACTCATGTCCCCCTGCACCCCCCACTCCCAGCAGTGCAGGGGCAGCCTCCACCAGGCCCCCACCCATGTCTACCACCACCCCCACCCCCAGCCACCAGGGGCAGCCTCCACCAGGCCCCCACTCATGTCTCCCACCACCCCCACCCCCCAGCACTGCAGGGGCAGCCTCCACCAGGACCCCACTCATGTCTACCACCACCCCCACCCCCCAGCCACCAGGGGCAGCCTCCACCAGGCCCCCACTCATGTCTCCCACCACCCCCCACCCCCCAGCAGTGCAGGGGCAGCCTCCACCAGGCCCCCACTCATGTCTCCCACCACCCCCACCCCCAGCAGTGCAGGGGCAGCCTCCACCAGGCCCCCACCCATGTCTACCACCACCCCCACCCCCCAGCCACCAGGGGCAGCCTCCACCAGGCCCCCACTCATGTCTCCCACCACCCCCACCCCCCAGCAGTGCAGGGGCAGCCTCCACCAGGCACCCCACTCATGTCTCCCACCACCCCCACCCCCCAGCAGTGCAGGGGCAGCCTCCACCAGGCCCCCACTCATGTCTCCCACCACCCCCACCCCCCAGCAGTGCAGGGGCAGCCTCCACCAGGCCCCCACTCATGTCCCCCTGCACCCCAACCCCCAGCAGTGCAGGGGGCAGCTTCCACCAGGCCCCCACTCATGTCTCCCACCACCCCCACCCCCCAGCCACCAGGGGCAGCCTCCACCAGGCCCCCACTCATGTCCCCCTGCACCCCCACCCCCCAGCAGTGCAGGGGCAGCTTCCACCAGGCCCCCACCCATGTCTACCACCACTCCCACCCCCCAGCCACCAGGGGCAGCCTCCACCAGGCCCCCACTCATGTCTCCCACCACCCCCCACCCCCCAGCAGTGCAGGGGCAGCCTCCACCAGGCCCCCACTCATGTCTACCACCACCCACCCCCCAGCCACCAGGGGCAGCCTCCACAAGGCTCCCACTAATGTCCCCCTGCACCCCCACCCCCAGCAGTGCAGGGGCAGCCTCCACCAGGCCCCACCCATGTCTACCACCACCCCCACCCCCAGCCACCAGGGGCAGCCTCCACCAGGCCCCCACTCATGTCTCCCACCACCCCCACCCCCAAGCACTGCAGGGGCAGCCTCCACCAGGCCCCCACTTATGTCCCCTATTACCCCCACCCCACAGCAGTGCAGGGCCAGCCTCCACCAGGCCCCCACTCATGTCTCCCACCACCCCCACCCCACAGCAGTGCAGGGGCAGCCTTCCACCAGGCCCCCACTCATGTCTCCCACCACCCCCACCCCCCAGCAGTGCAGGGGCAGCCTCCACCAGGCCCCCACCCATGTCTACCACAACCCCCACCCCCCAGCCACCAGGGGCAGCCTCCACCAGGCCCCCACTCATGTCTCCCACCACCCCCACCCCCCAGCAGTGCAGGGGCAGCCTCCACCAGGCCCCCACTCATGTCTCCCACCACCCCCACCCCCCAGCAGTGCAGGGGCAGCCTCCACCAGGCCCCCACTCATGTCCCCCTGCACCCCCACCCCCCAGCAGTGCAGGGGCACCCTCCACCAGGCCCCCACTCATGTCCAGCTCATGTCTCCCACCACCCTCACCCCCCAGCCACCAGGGGCAGCCTCCACCAGGCCCCCACTCATGTCCCCCTGCACCCCCAGCCCCCAGCAGTGCAGGGGCAGCCTCCACCAGGCCCCCACCCATGTCTACCACCACCCCCACCCCCCAGCCACCAGGGGCAGCCTCCACCAGGCCCCCACTCATGTCTCCCACCACCCCCACCCCCCAGCAGTGCAGGGGCAGCCTCCACCAGGCCCCCACTCATGTCTACCACCACCCCACCCCCCAGCCACCAGGGGCAGCCTCCACAAGGCTCCCACTCATGTCCCCCTGCACCCCCACCCCCAGCAGTGCAGGGGCAGCCTCCACCAGGCCCCCACCCATGTCTACCACCACCCCCACCCCCAGCCACCAGGGGCAGCCTCCACCAGGCCCCCACTCATGTCTCCCACCACCCCCACCCCCCAGCACTGCAGGGGCAGCCTCCACCAGGACCCCACTCATGTCTACCACCACCCCCACCCCCCAGCCACCAGGGGCAGCCTCCACCAGGCCCCACACATGTCTCCCACCACCCCCACCCCCCAGCAGTGCAGGGGCAGCCTCCACCAGGCCCACCACTCATGTCTCCCACGACCCCCCACCCCCCAGCAGTGCAGGGGCAGCCTCCACCAGGCCCCCACTCATGTCCCCTATTACCCCCACCCCCCAGCCTCCAGGGGTAGCCTCCACCAGGCCCCCACTCATGTCTCCCACCACCCCCACCCCCAGCAGTGCAGGGGCAGCATCCACCAGGCCCCCACTCATGTCTCCCACCACCCCCACCCCCCAGCAGCCACCAGGGGCAGCCTCCACCAGGCCCCCACTCATGTCTCCCACCACCCCCACCCCCCAGCCACCAGGGGCAGCCTCCACCAGGCCCCCACTCATGTCTCCCACCACCCCCACCCCCCAGCAGTGTAGGGGCAGCCTCCACCAGGCCCCCACTCATGTCTCCCACCACCCCCACCCCCCAGCAGTGCAGGGGCAGCCTCCACCAGGCCCCCACCCATGTCTTCCACCACCCCACCCCCCAGCCACCAGGGGCAGCCTCCACCAGGCCCCCCCTCATGTCTCCCACCACCCCACCCCCCAGCAGTGCAGGGGCAGCCTCCACCAGGCCCCCACTCATGTCTCCCACCACCCCCACCCCCCAGCAGTGCGGGGCAACCTCCACCAGGCCCCCACTCATGTCTCCCACCACCCCCACCCACCAGCAGTGCAGGGGCAGCCTCCACCAGGCCCCCACTCATGTCCCCCTGCACCCACACCCCCCAGCAGTGCAGGGGCACCCTCCACCAGGCCCCCACTCATGTCCAACTCATGTCTCCCACCACCCTCACCCCCCAGCCACCAGGGGCAGCCTCCACCAGGCCCCCACTCATGTCCCCTTGCACCCCCACCCCCCAGCAGTGCAGGGGCAGCCTCCACCAGGCCCCCACCCATGTCTACCACCACCCCCACCCCCCAGCCATCAGGGGCAGCCTCCACCAGGCCCCCACTCATGTCTCCCACCACCCCCACCCCCAGCAGTGCAGGGGCAGCCTCCACCAGGCCCCCACTCATGTCTACCACCACCCCCACCCCCCAGGACCAGGGGCAGCCTCCACCAGGCCCCCACTCATGTCCCCTGCACAGCCACCCCCCAGCAGTGCAGGGGAAGCCTCCACCATGCCCCCACCCATGTCTACCACCACCCCCACCCCCCAGCCACCAGGGCAGCCTCCACCAGGCCCCCACTCATGTCACCCTGCACCCCCACCCCCCAGCTGTGCAGGGGCAGCCTCCACCAGGCCCCCACCCATGTCTACCACCACCCCCACCCCCCAGCCACCAGGGGCAGCCTCCACCAGGCCCCCACTCATGTCCCCCTGCACCCCCACCTCCCAGCAGTGCAGGGGCAGCCTCCACCAGGCCCCCACCCATGTCTACCACCACCCCCACCCCCCAGCCACCAGGGGCAGCCTCCACGAGGCCCCCACTCATGTCCCCTATTACCCCCACCCCCCAGCAGGGCAGGAGCAGCCTCCACCAGGCCCCCACTCATGTCTACCCAGCCACCAGGGGCAGCCTCCACCAGGCCCCCACTCATGTCTCCCACCACCCCCACCCCCCAGCAGTGCAGGGGCAGCCTCCCCCAGGCCCCCTCACATGTCTCCCACCACCCCCACCCCCCAGCAGTGCAGGGGCAACCTCCACCAGGCCCCCACTCATGTCTCCCACCACCCCCAACCCCCAGCAGTGCAGGGGCAGCCTCCACCAGGCCCCCACTCATGTCCCCCCTGCACCCCCACCCCCCAGCAGTGCAGGGGCAGCCTCCACCAGGCCCCCACTCATGTCCCCTATTACCACCCCCAGCCACCAGGGGCAGCCTCCACCAGGCCCCCACTCATGGCTCCCACCACCCCCACCCCCCAGCAGTGCAGGGGCAGCATCCACCAGGCCCCCACTCATGTCTCCCACCACCCCCACCCCCCAGCAGCCACCAGGGGCAGCCTCCACCAGGCCCCCACTCATGTCTCCCACTACCCCCACCCCCCAGCCACCAGGGGCAGCCCCCATCAGGCCCCCAACTCATGTCCCCCTATTACCCCCAACCCCCAGTAGTGCAGGGGCAGCCTCCACCAGGCCCCCACTCATGTCTCCCACCACCCCCACCCCCCAGCCACCAGGGGCAGCCTCCACCAGGCCCCCACTCATGTCTCCACCCACCCCCCAGCAGTGTAGGGGCAGCCTCCACCAGGCCCCCACTCATGTCTCCCACCACCCCCACCCCCCAGCAGTGCAGGGGCAGCCTCCACCAGGCCCCCACCCATGTCTACCACCACCCCCACCCCCCAGCCACCAGGGGCAGCCTCCACCAGGCCCCCCCTCATGTCTCCCACCACCCCCACCCCCCAGCAGTGCAGGGGCAGCCTCCACCAGGCCCCCACTCATGTCTCCCCACCACCCCCACCCCCCAGCAGTGCAGGGGCAACCTCCACCAGGCCCCCACTCATGTCTCCCACCACCCCCAACCCCAGCAGTGCAGGGGCAGCCTCCACCAGGCCCCCACTCATGTCCCCCTGCACCCCCACCTCCCAGCAGTGCAGGGGCACCCTCCACCAGGCCCCCACCCATGTCTACCACCACCCCCACCCCCCAGCCACCAGGGGCAGCCTCCACCAGGCCCCCACTCATGTCCCCCTGCACCCCACCTCCCAGCAGTGCAGGGGCAGCCTCCACCAGGCCCCCACCCATGTCTACCACCACCCCCACCCCCAGCCACCAGGGGCAGCCTCCACCAGGCCCCCACTCATGTCCCCTATTACCCCCACCCCCCAGCAGGGCAGGGGCAGCCTCCACCAGGCCCCCACTCATGTCTCCCACCACCCCCACCCCCCAGCCACCAGGGGCAGCCTCCACCAGGCCCCCACTCATGTCTCCCACCACCCCCAGCCCCCAGCAGTGCAGGGGCAGCCTCCACCAGGCCCCCACACATGTCTCCCACCACCCCCACCCCCCAGCAGTGCAGGGGCAGCCTCCACCAGGCCCCCACTCATGTCTCCCACGACCCCCACCCCCCAGCAGTGCAGGGGCAGCCTCCACCAGGCCCCCACTCATGTCGACCCAGCAGTGCAGGGGCAGCATCCACCAGGCCCCCACTCATGTCTCCCACCACCCCCACCCCCCAGCAGCCACCAGGGGCAGCCTCCACCAGGCCCCCACTCATGTCTCCCACTACCCCCACCCCCCAGCCACCAGGGCAGCCTCCACCAGGCCCCCACTCATTTCCCTATTACCCCCAACCCCCCAGTAGTGCAGGGGCAGCCTCCACCAGGCCCCCACTCATGTCTCCCACCACCCCCACCCCCAGCCACCAGGGGCAGCCTCCACCAGGCCCCCACTCATGTCTCCACCCACCCCCCAGCAGTGTAGGGGCAGCCTCCACCAGGCCCCCACTCATGTCTCCCACCACCCCCACCCTCCAGCAGTGCAGGGGCAGCCTCCACCAGGCCCCCACCCATGTCTACCACCACCCCCACCCCCCCAGCCACCAGGGGCAGCCTCCACCAGGCCCCCCCTCATGTCTCCCACCACCCCCCAGCAGTGCAGGGGCAGCCTCCACCAGGCCCCCACTCATGTCTCCCACCACCCCCACCCCCCAGCAGTGCAGGGGCAACCTCCACCAGGCCCCCACTCATGTCTCCCACCACCCCCACCCCCCAGCCACCAGGGGCAGCCTCCACCAGGCCCCCACTCATGTCCCCTATTACCCCCACCCCCCAGCAGGGCAGGGGCAGCCTCCACCAGGCCCCCACTCATGTCTCCCACCACCCCCACCCCCCAGCCACCAGGGGCAGCCTCCACCAGGCCCCCACTCATGTCTCCCACCACCCCCAGCCCCCAGCAGTGCAGGGGCAGCCTCCACCAGGCCCCCACACATGTCTCCCACCACCCCCACCCCCCAGCAGTGCAGGGGCAGCCTCCACCAGGCCCCCACTCATGTCTCCCACGACCCCCACCCCCCAGCAGTGCAGGGGCAGCCTCCACCAGGCCCCCACTCATGTCTCCCACCACCCCCACCCCCAGCAGTGCAGGGGCAGCATCCACCAGGCCCCCACTCATGTCTCCCACCACCCCCACCCCCAGCAGCCACCAGGGGCAGCCTCCACCAGGCCCCCACTCATGTCTCCCACTACCCCCACCCCCCAGCCACCAGGGGCAGCCTCCACCAGGCCCCCACTCATTTCCCCTATTACCCCCAACCCCCCAGTAGTGCAGGGGCAGCCTCCACCAGGCCCCCACTCATGTCTCCCCACCACCCCCACCCCCCAGCCACCAGGGGCAGCCTCCACCAGGCCCCCACTCATGTCTCCACCCACCCCCCAGCAGTGTAGGGGCAGCCTCCACCAGGCCCCCACTCATGTCTCCCACCACCCCCACCCCCCAGCAGTGCAGGGGCAGCCTCCACCAGGCCCCCACCCATGTCTACCACCACCCCCACCCCCCAGCCACCAGGGGCAGCCTCCACCAGGCCCCCCCTCATGTCTCCCACCACCCCCCAGCAGTGCAGGGGGCAGCCTCCACCAGGCCCCCACTCATGTCTCCCACCACCCCCACCCCCCAGCAGTGCAGGGGCAACCTCCACCAGGCCCCCACTCATGTCTCCCACCACCCCCAACCCCCAGCAGTGCAGGGGCAGCCTCCACCAGGCCCCCACTCATGTCCCCCTGCACCCCCACCCCCCAGCAGTGCAGGGGCACCCTCCACCAGGCCCCCACTCATGTCCAACTCATGTCTCCCACCACCCTCACCCGCCTGCCACCAGGGGCAGCCTCCACCAGGCCCCCACTCATGTCCCCCTGCACCCCCACCCCCCAGCAGTGCAGAGGCAGCCTCCACCAGGCCCCCACCCATGTCTACCACCACCCCCACCCCCCAGCCATCAGGGGCAGCCTCCACCAGGCCCCCACGCATGTCTCCCACCACCCCCACCCCCAGCAGGGCAGGGGCAGCTTCCACCAGGCCCCCACTCATGTCTACCACCACCCCCACCCCCCAGCCACCAGGGGCAGCCTCCACCAGGCCCCCACTCATGTCCCCCGGCACCCCCACCCCCCAGCAGTGCAGGGGCAGCCTCCACCATGCCCCCACCCATGTCTACCACCACCCCCACCCCCCAGCCACCAGGGGCAGCCTCCACCAGGCCCCCACTCATGTCCCCCTGCACCCCCACCCCCCAGCAGTGCAGGGGCAGCCTCCACCAGGCCCCCACCCATGTCTACCACCACCCCCACCCCCCAGCCACCAGGGGCAGCATCCACCAGGCCCCCACTCATGTCCCCCTGCACCCCCACCTCCCAGCAGTGCAGGGGCAGCCTCCACCAGGCCCCCACCCATGTCTACCACCACCCCCACCCCCCAGCCACCAGGGGCAGCCTCCACCAGGCCCCCACTCATGTCCCCTATTACCCCCACCCCCCAGCAGGGCAGGGGCAGCCTCCACCAGGCCCCCACTCATGTCTCCCACCACCCCCACCCCCCAGCCACCAGGGGCAGCCTCCACCAGGCCCCCACTCATGTCTCCCACCACCCCCACCCCCCAGCAGTGCAGGGGCAGCCTCTACCAGGCCCCCACTCATGTCTCCCACCACCCCCACCCCCCAGCAGTGCAGGGGCAGCCTCCACCAGGCCCCCACCCATGTCTACCACCACCCCCACCCCCCAGCCACCAGGGGCAGCCTCCACCAGGCCCCCCCTCATGTCTCCCACCACCCCCACCCCCCAGCAGTGCAGGGGCAGCCTCCACCAGGCCCCCACTCATGTCTCCCACCACCCCCACCCCCCAGCAGTGCAGGGGCAGCCTCCACCAGGCCCCCACTCATGTCCCCCTGCACCCCCACCCCCCAGCAGTGCAGGGGCACCCTCCACCAGGCCCCCACTTATGTCCAACTCATGTCTCCCACCACCCTCACCCCCCAGCCACCAGGGGCAGCCTCCACCAGGCCCCCACTCATGTCCCCCTGCACCCCCACCCCCCAGCAGTGCAGGGGCAGCCTTCACCAGGCCCCCACCCATGTCTACCACCACCCCCACCGCCCAGCCATCAGGGGCAGCCTCCACCAGGCCCCCACTCATGTCTCCCACCACCTCCACCCCCCAGCAGTGCAGGGGCAGCCTCCACCAGGCCCCCACTCATGTCTACCACCACCCCCACCCCCCAGCCACCAGGGGCAGCCTCCACCAGGCCCCCACTCATGTCCCCCTGCACCCCCACCCACCAGCAGTGCAGGGGCAGCCTCCACCAGGCCCCCACCCATGTCTACCACCACCCCACCCCCCAGCCACCAGGGGCAGCCTCCACCAGGCCCCCACTCATGTCCCCCTTCACCCCACCCCCCAGCAGTGCAGGTGCAGCCTCCACCAGGCCTCCACCCATGTCTACCACCACCCCCACCCCCCAGCCACCAGGGGCAGCCTCCACCAGGCCCCCACTCATGTCTCCCACCACCCCCACCCCCCAGCAGTGCATGGGCAGCCTCCACCAGGCCCCCACTCATGTCCCCTATTACCACCACCCCCCAGCAGTGCAGGGGCAGCCTCCACCAGGTCCCCACTCATGCCCCCCAGCCGTGCGATTTGCCTGGGTACGTGTACTTCGGGGTGCGCGGGAAGTTCCACACGCGATTGGCCTGGGTATGTGTACCTCGGGGTACGCGGGAAGTTCCACACGCGATTAGCCTGGGTACGTGTACTTCGGGGTGCGCGTGAACTTCCACACGCGATTTGCCTGGGTACGTGTACTACGGGGTGCGTGGCAAGTTCCACACGCGATTGGTCTGGGTACGTGTACTTCGGGGTGCGCGTGAACTTCCACACGCGATTGGCCTGGGTACGTGTACATCGGGATGTGCGTGAACTTCCACACGCGTTTGGGCCTGTGAGAGTGGGGTACATGTATTGCAGGGGTGGGCGGGAATATTTACCCACGACTGTGCCTGTGAGAGCGTGCTACGTGTATTCCTGGGGTGGGCGGGAAGATTCACACGTTCGCCTACGACGTGCCGAAAAATAAATGGTCCAATCCTGAGACACGTACGCCAGCATGAAGCAGGCGTACGTCGACCCGCGCAGCATAAAAGTGCGCGCAAACAACAAACAAGCTCATACGCCAGGATGAATATACCATTCCTAGCAGCAGTGGCCGTGGGTTACCAAAGGAGGAGGAGGAGGATAGTGAGGGCCTGAATTTTCACTCCCAGAACCAGCCTTTTTGGGATGCCTGATGACCAGGTGTATGGGAGGTACAGGTTTCCCCCACACATAATACTGGACCTGGTCAGTGAGTGGGAGGATGACCTCACATCACCCACCCTGTGCTCCCAAGCACTCAGCCCCCTGGAGAAGGTCCTCAATGTACTGCACTTCTTGGCCACAGGATCATTTCAGCGGACAAGTGCCATAGTGGGTGGGGTGTCACAGGCCACGCAGTCACGCTGCCTACACCAGGTCCTTAACATCATCACTGCACGCCCATCAGTTCGTAGGCACATATACCTGCCCAGGACACCTGCAGAAAGGCAGGCTGCCACCCTCGATTTCTACGGTGTGGCACAATTCCCAAAAGTGCTAGGTGCCATTGACTGCACCCATGTGGCACTACGTCCCCCCAGGGCATCTGAGCACATCTATAGGAACAGCAAGCACTGTCATTCCATCAACGTGCAGGTAGTATGTAATGCTAAGAGAATCATCACCTCAGTATATGCCAACTATCCAGGGTCCACCCACGACAGCTTCATTTACCGAATGTCTACCCTAAGCCGGGACCTAGAAGCTGGGCGGCATGACGATACATGGCTGCTTGGTGAGTATGAATGCCACTGCACATGCATGCATGTCAGATGCAGAGTTATGTCACTACCCCACTAATGATACCCATCACCTCCTCACAAGGGGACAGTGCCTACCCTCTGAGCACCCACATGATGACGCCAATTCGGAACCCCATCACGCCTCCAGAGGTAAGATACAACACAGCCCATATTGCAACCCAGGGCATAGTGGAGCGCACATTCGGAGTGCTCACGTCACGCTTTCGCTCCCTTGACCGTTCTGGCGGGCAGCTGTTATATGCGCCCCCAGTAGTGTGCAGGATCATAGTGGCAGCATGTGTCCTGCACAATGTTGAAACACGCCGGGGCCTGGCCGTGGACATGGTGGTTCCCCCACATCCCCAACCACATGCACGCCTGCTGCGCATGGGAGGGGAGAGGGCACGGGGAGAGGCAGCCCGTACGCAGCTGGTGGCTAATTACTTCACATAGAAATCACACCCAGTGGAGTGCACACAGGCCTGGCACATACCATCTGATAAGCAATGATGACTCGACCTGACAATTAAGACGAACAAAGGGACTGTCAACTGTCAGAACCATAGCAGCCTGAGATTGTTCATGTGGAAGTGTCACAATGTGTGCATCCCTACCTACACAAACACCAACCAATGCAGTGTCATGAAAAGACACTTCCATGCTGCAGAAATGAATACCCACTTGCAAAATACTACATGAAAACAGTGCCATGTCACCCACCCCCTCCCCGGCACGGCCACACAACACACCATGGCATGTCATGCAATGTGAGAGGAAAGAAATTAATCCCCACAACATGCCCCAAGTGTCAGCAGCTACAGTGTCCCTAATGGAAACATGTCCACACATGAAATGCTCACAGTAATGCAGGACCTACAACCCACATTACCAAATACTTACCAAGAATACCAATCACCTACACAACCTCCAACCTACCTTAAACATGACATTACAGACTTAAAAATTAGCTCGCCTCACCACCTGATCATGACAGCCCTCCGAACACTTCCAAGTATACAGTGTTAGCGCCACGCAAGAGTGTAGGTGCACTGCTTACAACATGGACTTCAGTTCCAAGGTGGACCGCATTGTGAAGACATGAGGAATGGACCTGCAAATATGGAGGATGAGATGGATGCAGAGGCACATATCAATACACCACGCAGTGTACAATACAACAACAATATGCACTATGAATGTATGCACAGTATGGACTACAGACTGCCCACACAGCTCATGGGAGTCCAATGTCACCATGTACGTCAATGTCACTTGGGAACACCCTTTGCAAGCCCATGGAAACGGGAAGCAGGAGGGGTTTGTGTGACAAAAACCCAAGCATCTGAACCAAATCCATGACAAGCCTGCATGTGCCCAGCCACAATGCAGCGTATGCCCACGGGAGCCACACAAGGCAACACACTGTCCCAAAAAAAAAAAATCAAAAATGCCCATTAATGGGCCCGGGGGGGGGGTTGGGGAGGCCACCTAGGAGGTCCGAGGACAGGGTGCACACCAAAACCCACCTGTGTGGTTCTTGCGAAAAAAAAACACCTCCATGGGCTCATGGCCTACACGGCTACCCTATTGTGGGAGTATCACTGCTGTCGCTATCCTCACCCTCTGCAGGTGGTGGCACTATGGGAGGCAGCCCATGCAAAGCCATAGTCTGTTCCTCCATGGCTGCAAGCATGCGGGTGTGGTAGGTCCAGTTCTGGAGGATAAGTGTGCGAAGGTCCCCATGAAACAACTCACGGGATGCCCGGACCTCCGCCCTAGTTGCCTGCATCTCAGCTGAGAGTGTACGGGTGAGACGCTCCAGCTGCTGTTCTGTCCTTCGGTTTGTTGAAGCCTCAAGCTCAACAAGAGTCGTCCTGAGGTGAAGAAGTTCCAGCCTCAGGGCTTCCCTGTGGCCCTGGGACTCTATGGAGATGGCTTCCTGCAGAGTCGCCAGTGCCGCCCGCCTGTTCCTGTCGGACGCCAACATGTCCTCCCTGTGTGACTGGCAGATGGAGTCGGTTGCCTGCTGTAGTCGCTCCATCAGCCTTTCGGGGGGGACAATGGAAGTGGCCACCCTATCCATGGCCTGAGCCATCATCTCTGATGATGCTGCCTGTTGGGTTGCCATACCGTAAATGGATTGCTCCCATGCGGTATTGCCAGGTGGCGTACGGCCACCACGTCGGCGGGCACCACACCTGTCTGGGGCAAGGCGAACTGCGCCTTGCTGTGCCGGCACTGCCTGAGGCTGCAGGACTGCATTCCCCCTCTGATCTGCTGGCCCAGGAACAGGATCAGATGTCGCGGAGTGTGACCCTGCATCCGTAACCACCAAAGGCGTACCTGCCAACACTGACATCCCCATTGAGGGTTCTAACCCTGGTGCAGGTGGGTCGGACAGAACAGAATCCCTCCCAGGAACACTCACCTGCGACGGCACGTAGGTCTCATCATCCGAATCAACACCTGAGTACAGCTCGGGCGAGGTGCAGCCAGAGACACCCCTTGAGAGCACGACCTGCAGCAGTTGTGGGTTCTCACCCACCACCACACCACGTCCCTCACTGGTGGTCGGTCGGCCCTCAGACCCCTCCTGGGTCTGCACCATCTCCACAACCCCAGCAGTATCAAGTGCGTCTTCCCCTGCAAAGACATAAAAGAAAACAAATGGAAACAGGCATTAGCACTATGGTACACAATTAGGGCTGAGAGGCTACAGAAACAGTACTTGATTGACACATGTCCCACATGACTAAAACACTCCCATGCATGCACCGTCACTGCGTGTGATGGGGAGGCAGATGGCACACATTGATGACACCAAGATGGAAGATGAACACATTTGCTGCATGCTGCCTAGCAGTGGCATCACACATTGGCCAGTGATTGGCAGGTCAAATACACATGCCATCACACAGATGGCATGTACCCTAGCCATGAAGTGAAGAGGGAGAGGAGGTCACCAATTGTTCATTCAGTCCAGTTTGTTCATATAATTGATTATTTTCATTGTAATGGTCCAAATGTTTAACCTGCAGCTGCCAGTCAAAAATGGTCCTATAGCACAGGGACATGTCCAAACTAATCATGTCCACGAAACTGAGCCAGTCCACTGTACCATAGCCATGTCAGACATGTGACAATAGGACTGAGAAATCCCGAGTAAAAGTGGTGGTATGCAAACAATCTGCCTGAATAAACAGAGGCAAATAAGCAACAGTGTTGTGGCAAGATGACACTCCAAGGGCAACTGGCGTGGTGTTGGGCTGGATGTCTAATGTTGGCCGAAGGGATGCTGCTATACCCAAATGCTGTTGCCAAGAATGTATAGGAAGAGGCACATGGGTGAGCCGAACCACTCAGGCAAACACACCCTCCCCTGGCACCCAAACAGAAGCCCTCCCACACACACCATGCACATGGATGACACACACATGCATGTGCACTCACCGGACAATGCCTCGTAATCTGCCACTTCTCCCACGCCTTGGATCTGTTCCTCTGTGACGTAGGTCCCAGCAACCTGTTCATGTGGAGTGAGTTCTATGTCCTCTGCTGGAGCCCCACCTCCAGTCACTAGAGTTGCGGCATTACTTGAGGCCAGCTTATTCTTTGCCCTGCGCTTCAGGTCATTCCAGCGCTTGTAGCATTCATTAGCTGTGCGCCTCACGATTCCAAGGGCACTTATGATGTCCGCAATGGTCTGCCAGTGTGCCTGACGTTGTGCAGGTGTGTTCTTGGATCCTGCAACAATCACCATTTCGCGGTCATGTGCGGACACATACTCTACAAGTGCATTCAGTTCGGCCTCATTGAAGCTGGGCTTCCTTGACGGGCCGGACTGTGTAGCCGTGTCTGGGGCATCAGCCTCTACTGGACGAGCACTCTTCCTCTTCCGCTTGGAAGGTGGTGGGGATCCGGAGTGTCCTGCGCCGCTCTGGACACTAGGGGCAGAAGCCTGGGATTGCACACTCAGCATGGGAGTTGGTGCAGGCATTATCTCAAGTGTGATGGTGTCAGGGGGAATGTCAGCATGATGGACTTAGACCGACACTGTCCTGGATGGGTGTGTGAGAGGTGGGGTGGATGGAGCCGCAGCTGCCCCTGCAGCCTCCCCAGCCTGCCTACACGGGGCAGCAGATGACCTAGCTGCCCCTGATCCACTTGGCCTGATGACACCAACGTTCACCGGCGCACGTGGCCTAGACCTGCTAATCTGGAAGTCAGCCATGGAGTCACCCTGTGCCAGGTCTGGTTCCACAGTGGGCTGGTCCAACAAGGGCTGAGCATGGATGGTGTCAGCCACGGTAACCTCAACCAGGGAGGGGGGGGGCATGGGTGTCCCTGACTGCTCCTCAACACATGGGGGGCTAGGGGCACCCTGCAAGTCACGGCCACGTCCCCTACCGGATCCACCACGGCCACCACTTGGGGCTCGGCCACCTTTGCCACCCTTACGGCTTGTTCGCCTCCCAGCCATGGCACTGATGTTATTGTGCGTATGGGAGTCAATGTGAACTATTGTCCTGGGCAATTGGGGTTCAAAGGGGTTGGGTACCAGATGGTAATCGTACCCTAGTGCTCTAGCAAGGCTGTATGTCACCCCTGGGGAAAGATGACGGGTCACGCAACGCACAGGCACCCCAAAAAAGCGAAGTAAGGTGCACGCAACCCCTCCTAGACCATGTGCGTGGAAAAATAAACCTGCACTACGCTGTGGCACCCAGGAACACAAGAATGAACGTATGCGTGTCACACGCAGCCTAGAATGACCTCTGAAGGGGTACGCGACACACGGGGCAAGCACAGATGTTAAATACGTGCGCGACTCACCGTCCGCCAGGAACAAAAGCATGAAAAATATGCGCGTGTGCGCGTTGGCAACACCCCCGCCAAAAAGAAGAATTGTACGCTGTCTGAGGAGACAGGACAACAGTAGTAGGGAATGCTGTTTGAGGAAACAGGCCCAGGAAAAAGAGGAAAAGAGAAAAAGCTGTCAGAGGTAACAGGGAGTACGAACTGGAAACGCCGTGAAGTAAATCGCGTGTGAACCAACAAGAAGTACAGATTTCACCCACTCGCTCTCCACGAAAAGCACGTACAAGGAAATGGCGTTCTACACGTACCTTTTATACACACGTCACAGACGCGCATACGCAATGAGGCCATTTCCACCAATTACGCGCTTTGACACTCAAACATGTATCTCTTCATTTTTACACGCGCCATTCTCTACGGCCATGTGAGTGACGTCACAGCTGCGCATGGTGGCCTTTGGGCCAATGAAATCGCATATGCGAGCACACGTGGTAAAACTGCACGTCCGAGTGTCATCGCGTGTAATCGGAGGGAAGTGAGCGTACACGCGATTGGCCTAGGTGCGTGTATTTCTGGGGTGCGCAGGAAGTTCCACACGCGATTGGTGGAAATCCACGTGTGCTCTGTCATCACGTGTAATGAGGGAAACACCCGCACGCCTCACGTCACAGAGGCGCTCACGCGCTAAGGGCCTTTGGTCCAATGAAATCGCATATGCGTGCTGACGTGCATACGCGCTAAGGGCCTTTCCTCGATTTACACGCAGACGTGCAGGATTTTCACGTGCCAAATCACTCCGTATCAAGCTGGCCACGCGTAAGCACACGGAAGACCACGCTCCTGCCCAAAAGGCCGAATTACTGCCCCCCAGAGCCCCGAGCAGCCTCCCACGAGCCATCTGCTGCTGCCTGCCTGCCTGCCTGCCTGCTGCCACCGTGCCCTGCCATTTGGTGCCTGCACATCAGCCATCTGCAGGGGTCCATTTGCTCTGTCCACCCCTGCTGGAACAGAAGACTCCTGACTGGGATACCATCGCTCCACAGCCCAGCCCCAGGACCCAGTTGCCCACCCACTCCTGCCTCTGGGGTTGCCATGTCGGGCACTGCTACATCTGGCACCACTGGCAACCCCCGGCCAGAGTGGCAGAGTGGCACCAGCTTCACTGCCACCGAAGTTGGTGTCCTGGTGGAGCAAGTCCTCGGGCAGTATGATGCCCTCTTCGGAAGTAAGCGCGCCAACAAGGAAGGACGGACTCGGATCTGGACGGACATCGTGACTGCCATCAACTCAGAGGGGGTGGCAGTCCGCGACTACCAACATGTCAAGAAGCGCTGGGATGACTGCAGGTCCAGGACCCTCTTGAAGGCCCGGTGCATCGTGGAGGGGGGCCGGGGCCGCATGAGTACCATCCAGATGAGGGTCCTGGAACGCGTAGGCCCAGCGCTCCACGCCCAGATCCTTGAGAGGCAGACCCGTCTGGAGTTGAGCGGTAAGTGGCCAAGCATTGCTGTGTGAGACAGGGCATGTCGCAGTGTGCTGGTTGTCTGATACTTGCCTGTATGTGTGACATAGGCCATGTATGCATGTGTGTGTGCAGGGACATCATGTATGTGAGACCAGTAATGTGTGAACCACACGGTTGGTGCATGTGTTCAAATGCAACATGGGTTGCCGTATGCGGAATGGCCACATGAAAGCATGGCAGTCTCTGTTCCTGGACATGGGTGAGGGATGGGTGCTGATGCCATGTACATGTATGCTGTCCATGTCTGTGTGTCTGACCTGCGTGTCTGTGACTTGTGAATGCCAGGGATGCATGACACATGTCTGTCGCAATGTTCAGGTTCACTGATGCAGCCTAGTCATCCTTGTATCCACTGTGTCTGTGGTGTACGAGGCCAGATGGATGAAACTAGGGTGAAGTGTGTGCATGTGATAGGCATGGCACATGATGCATGTGAGTTCCAAAACAACAGTGTATGTTTCAAGAATCACTTGGACATGTATGCTAATGTCCATAGCATGTGCCATGCCTGTTACCGAATGTGTTTTACCTGCACTGAGCCATGTGTTGTGGAGGGACATGATGGAAGTGATCTTTGACAGTGCCACTCATCTGCTATTGCTTCCTGTCTAGGGGACCATTGTACAGTACCCTGATGCTTGTGTTCTATGTCTCCCTCTACACAGCGCCACGTGAAGAAGAGGGCGGAGACGGCTCTGTGGAGCAAAGCGGCGGGGATGCCCCCACGGCTGCAGCGAAAGGGGTGGGTGAGCCCCCACAGGGGCTTGCAATGGCGGAAGACGGGGTGGAGCCATCCAGGTTGGTGGTTTCCACAGAGGAGGAGGAGGCCGCTACTGAGGCGCACATGGGGCCTGGTGGGGGCATCCCTGCTGGTGCAAGTGTTGCAGTCCAGGGACAGGGGCAGGAGGCAGCACAGGTCGCCGTGGAGGGGCCTGTGCATGTCACTGTCCCTGACACTGTGACTGCACCACCATGCACCAGCAGGGATTCCCCATTCCAGGCCCGTCCGCAGGTAGGGGGGATGTCCATGTCATCTGACTCCCCTCCACCTGCGTACGAGGGGACCCCTGGCCGTATGGAGAAGGTCCTGATTGGTGTCGCGTTGCGCACAGGTGCAATTCGTGATGAGGTGCGTGCTTCCCGGGAGGAGCATGCACGTCATCACGGAGAGCACCGTGCCGACGTGGCCCAGTTGGGAACGGCCATGGTCGGGGGTTTCCTACATGTGTCGGCCAATCTGGCGACCCTCTGTGGAGACTATGCACCAGTCATTCTCCATGCCGTCTTCCGGCCCAGATGCCACCAGGGCCCCCTGTGGAACTGCCCCGACCAATGCAGCCGGCTCGGTGGGGATCCCATCCCTGCCACAGTCGGGAGTCGCAGGTCCAGCAGGGGTGGACACACCAGCAACTGGACCCCAGCAGATGGAGGATGTGACGGCATCATCAGGCAGGGCACGTGCACAACGGCGTCGGTGGATACCATCAGCCTGGATGCCGTCGTGCTGGCACAGGCAGTTGCGTCGGAGGCAGCGGCAGGCTCGACGTGGGAGGCATCATGGCTCGGTGCCATCAACATCAGGGGTGCAGGCATCGGCCGGAGGGCAGGAGAACCCTGGAATGGGAGTGGCTTCCGTGGCTTCCGCGTGGGAGCGGTTGGGCCAGCAGATAGGTGCGGAGCGGCAGCGGGCAGAGGAGGAACGGCTCACAATGGTCAGGGTGGAGAACTCCATGCGGAGGGCGCTGAGTGCCTCGAGGGTCTTTGCAGGGAGTTGGAGCTGGACACTGCTTTATCCCTGCGAGACCTCAGGGCCAGGGAACATGCCCGCCTCCAAGCCATTGAACAGGAGTTTGATGATGCCCTGGCCCATGACAACATCCAGTGAGCCGTTGGACTAGTCCGCTGCCCATGTAAATAGTTATGTAGTTAGTGTTAGGTTTCCTTTGTTTTTGCATTTTCTTTGGACCTTTTGGACAATGGGCCACATTTTTGTATATAGTTATTTTTTATTAGGTAGTGTTGTTAGATAGGTTTCATTTCTTATGTTGGGATCATGGACCCTGGCTTGTTCACCTGTACATAGTTCACTGTTGGATTTTCTTTTCTTTCTACAATTTACCCATGGAGCAATGGCTTTCAATTATAATTTCCCATTGGATTTTCTTTTCTGGACTGTGACTTTGGACACCATTCCTTTGGATTCTGATTTTTGGTTTTGCATTTTTTCATGGACATGCTTCTTTTTACTTTTTTTACATTCCCATTTCTGTTAGTTTATTTTTGATTCAATTCATGTTTTCTTTAATACATATTTTTTGATCAAACTTCAATGTGTAGTATCATCTCATTGGTTTCATGCATATCATGATATGGGTTTTGAGATTCACTGACACCCATTGGGTGTATGTGAGGGACATGTGTTCGTTTCCAAACTTGCAATTGCAGTTCTATCATGTTATATCCATTTCTGAGTGGGTGGATGCAATACTCGGGTGGGTGTTTTGCATTTGGAGGCTGACCATAGGGACCGGGGATCTAGATTGTGATGACATGTTGGCTGGGGAACATGAGTTGGACATGAGTGGGGGCCTGCTGGCAGGTGCCCCACAGTGATGGGGGGTGAGGGTGCAGGGGAACATGAGTTGGACATGAGTGGGGGCCTGCTGGCAGGTGCCCCACAGTGCTGGGGGGTGGGGGTGCAGGGGAACATGAGTGGAGGCCTGGTGGAGGCTGCCCATGGTGGCTGGGGGGTGGGGGTGGTGGTAGACATGGGTGGGGGCCTGGTGGAGGCTGCCCCTGTACTGCTGGGGGGTGGGGGTGCAGGGGGACATGAGTGGGGGCCTGGTGGAGGCTGCCCCTGCACTGCTGGGGGGTGGGGGTGGTGGGAGACATGGGTGGGGGCCTGGTGGAGGCTGCCCCTGGTGGCTGGGGGGTGGGGGTGGTGGTTGACATGAGGGGGGGGCCTGGTGGAGGCTGCCCCTGCACTGCTGGGGGGTGGGGGCGGTGGGAGACATGAGTGGGGGCCTGGTGGAGGCTGCCCCTGCACTGCTGGGGGGTGGGGGTGGTGGTAGACATGAGTGGGAGCCTGGTGGAGGCTGCCCCTGCACTGCTGGGGGTGGGAGTGGTGGGAGACATGAGTGGGGGCCTGGTGGAGGCTGCCCCTGGTGGCTGGGGGGTGGGGGTGGTGGTAGACATGAGTGGGGGCCTGGTGGAGGCTGCCCCTGCACTGCTGGGGGGTGGGGGTGGTGGGAGACATGAGTGGGGGCCTGGTGGAGGCTGCCCCTGCACTGCTGGGGGTGGGGGTAATAGGGGACATGAGTGGGTGCCTGGTGGAGGCTGCCCCTGGTGGCTGGGGGGTGAGGGTGGTGGTAGACATGGGTGGGGGCCTGGTGGAGGCTGCCCCTGCACTGCTGGGGGGTGGGGGTGGTGGGAGACATGAGTGGGGGCCTGGTGGAGGCTGCCCCTGCACTGCTGGGGGGTGGGGGTAATAGGGGACATGAGTGGGGGCCTGGTGGAGGCTGTCCCTGCACTGCTGAGGGGTGGGGGGGTGGGAGATATGAGTGGGGGCCTGGTAGAGGCTGCCCCTACACTGCTGGGGGGTGGGGGTAATAGGGGACATGAGTGGGGGCCTGGTGGAGGGTGCCCCTGACTGCTGGGGGGTGGGGGTGCTGGGAGACATGCATTGTTGATCAGTAGTGCAAGGTGACATGTGGGTTGGCTGGGGGGCATGCCCATGGTGGATGGGCTGCCTGCGGGACATGAGCAGGGGTGCAGGGTAGTCCCCCGTGGTGTGGGCTGCCTGCAGGGGCCGTGGAGGTTGTAGAGTGAACACCTGGGAGGACCCACACGGCCAATTCACGTGTAGTACTCCCCAGAACCCCTGAAATACACGTACCCTGCTGAAATCACGTGTGGAACTTCCCACGCACCCCTGAAATACACGTACCCTGCTGAAATTGCGTGTGGAACTTCCCGCGCACCCCTGAAATACACGTACCCTGCTGAAATTGCGTGTGGAACTTCCCGCGCACCCCTGAAATACACGTACCCTGCTCGCACGGGGCCAATCGCGTGTGGAACTTCCCGCGCACCCCTGCAATACACGTACCCTGCTGAAATCGCATGTGGAACTTACCGCGCACCCCCGGAATACACGTACCCTGCTCGCACGGGGCCAATCGCGTGTGGAACTTCCCGCGCACCCCTGAAATACACGTACCCTGATGGAATCGCATGTGAAACTTCCCGTGCACCCCTGAAATACACGTACCCTGCTGAAATCGCGTGTGGAACTTCCCGCGCACCCCTGAAATACACGTACCCTGCTTGCACGGGGCCAATCGCGTGTGGAACTTCCCGCGCACCCCTGAAATACACATACCCTGCTGAAATCGCATGTGGAACTTCCTGCGCACCCCTGAAATACACGTACCCTGCTGAAATCGCGTGTGGAACTTCCCGCGCACCCCTGGAGTACACGTACCCTGCTCGCACGAGGCCAATAGCGTGTGGAACTT
This sequence comes from Ambystoma mexicanum, assembly GCF_040938575.1. NCBI lineage: Eukaryota > Metazoa > Chordata > Amphibia > Caudata > Ambystomatidae > Ambystoma > Ambystoma mexicanum. The sequence goes on along the minus strand of NC_090935.1, from coordinate 167,424,290 downwards.
CCCGCGCAGCCGTGAAATACACGTACCCTGCTCGCACGGGGCCAATCGCGTGTGGAAATTCCTGCGCACCCCTGAAATACACGTACCCTGCTGAAATCGCGTTTGGAACTTCCCGCGCACCCCTGTAATACACGTACCCTGCTGGAATCGCGTGTGATACTTCCCGCGCACCCCTGAAATACACGTACCCTGCTGGAATCGCGTGTGATACTTCCCGCGCACCCCTGAAATACACGTACCCTGCTGATTTTGCGTGTGATACTTCCCGCGCACCCCTGATGCACACGTACACAGGACAATCGCGTGTGGAACTTCCCGCGCACCCCTGCAATACACGTACCCTGCTGAAATCGCATGTGGAACTTACCGCGCACCCCCGGAATACACGTACCCTGCTCGCACGGGGCCAATCGCGTGTGGAACTTCCCGCGCACCCCTGAAATACACGTACCCTGATGGAATCGCATGTGAAACTTCCCGTGCACCCCTGAAATACACGTACCCTGCTGAAATCGCGTGTGGAACTTCCCGCGCACCCCTGAAATACACGTACCCTGCTTGCACGGGGCCAATCGCGTGTGGAACTTCCCGCGCACCCCTGAAATACACGTACCCTGCTGAAATCGCGTGTGGAACTTCCCGCGCACCCCTGGAGTACACGTACCCTGCTCGCACGAGGCCAATAGCGTGTGGAACTTCCCGCGCAGCCGTGAAATACACGTACCCTGCTCGCACGGGGCCAATCGCGTGTGGAAATTCCTGCGCACCCCTGAAATACACGTACCCTGCTGAAATCGCGTGTGGAACTTCCCGCGCACCCCTGTAATACACGTACCCTGCTGGAATCGCGTGTGATACTTCCCGCGCACCCCTGAAATACACGTACCCTGCTGGAATCGCGTGTGATACTTCCCGCGCACCCCTGAAATACACGTACCCTGCTGATTTTGCGTGTGATACTTCCCGCGCACCCCTGATGCACACGTACACAGGACAATCGCGTGTGGAACTTCCCGCGAACCACTGAAATACACGTTCCCCGCTTGGCGTTTGCTGTTTGCCAGCCCTTTGAACTGGTCCATGGTTAGAGCAGCCCTTTGCGATTATTTGGGGATTTTGAAGGCTTTTCCTTGCGCGAGGGCGTTCTTGGGGGCGTAACTGTCGCTGCTGCAGGGTCGCTGCGCCACACTGCGCCACGGCTGGTTTTGGATGTGAAAATCCATGAATACGCTGTGCGCGGAAATCGATTTTAGCGCACGCGGCTGGCGCAGACATTCGCACGGGCACGCTGTGCGCCAGTCGCGTGTGCCACTTTTGTGCGAATTTCTATGAATTACCCTGTATATTGTGTGTTTGTCACAGACAAAGAACCACACGTCTCCTTCATCACCATCTGCAACTAAGTAAACCTACCAAATGTAATCCTTTTTGTTATGTTTACAAAAACATGTACATTTGATAACCCTCAATTGTACTGCACTTTAAATGTATTACCCACCATATTACAAATAATGTATACTCCCCCTAAAGTACCTATAATTACTATACACATATTACTATACTGTGTGTAGCCAGTTGCCATATTCTTGTAGGAATGACCACTACCCTCAATAGTTCAAATGTATTATGCCACAATAATACAAATAATGTATTATCCCCCTACAGTACCTGTAATTACTGTACAACATATTACCATAGTGTGTGTAGCCAGTGGCCGGATTCTTGGCCACAACATTCACAATGAAACCATATAGCAAGTAAATCCAGTACATATTGAAATAATCAAACTAGGCCAGATTCCCCATTCAGTACAAACTATTTCCATGGATATGGACATTGACTGCAGACTCCACACCCCACACTCCCGAGCCCCGTTTCCACCACAAAATAACCTAAAATGTGTTTTCCAGACTTTTTCCCTGCCACGCTATCCGAGGACACCGGCTGCTGTGCACGGATCCATCATGGCGGCTATTTCCAAAAATATGACGCACCTCACACTCTTCACAATCAAATCAGCGGGTACGTCCGATGTCCGCGGCCTCCCTGGGCCAACCGGAGGCCCGTCCATGGACGAACCTGGGAAGTGAGTCTGCAGACCAAACCCAGATAACACAAATCTTTTTAGACCTACATTTTGGCCATTAAAAATGTATTTATTGGACAGATTCACACCAAATGTATGAAAGCATGCTTTCTGACCAAGCTGCTGCTCCTTCCAGAAAATTTGATGAAAATCCGTCCAGCGGTTTGGGCTGTAGGTGTGAGAAAAATATTTTTCCATCGCGTATATGGGAGAAACCACACATTTTGGGACCCCCGCTATAACTTTGACACTTCTGAACAAAACGTCAAAACAATTTGCAGAATTGATTTGAGGGGGCCATATACTTGTATTGCAAAGTTTGGTGCAGTTTTGTAGAGGAGGGACAATGTTATAGGGAGGGTCACACAATGTGTGGAAATCCTCAAAGATGCAATGGAAAAAAACATTTGCTCACGCCTAAAGTGCAAACCACAAGCAGCTTGGTCTCAAAAGTATGCGTACGGAAATTTGGTGTAAACCCATCCAGCAGTTTATTTTAAAATGACCAAAAAGTAGGTCAAATAAAATTAGTGATATCTGGGGCCAGTCCACAGAATAATTTCATGATTCAGAGTCCGTGGATGCCTCGGGACCAATCAGACATCATAAATGCTCACTGATTGGTCAGTTAAAAATGCGAGGTCTATCAAAACCTTTGTAATGGATGCATTGTTGGATTTGCAAACAATGCCCGTAGTCTGCGGACATTGTGGTAAGAACCTGTTACAAAACACAACATTGCACTTGTAAAACTAACAAAACTATCTCTGAGGAGCTGAGGGGTGATGCAACGGTATGGAATATGGTCATAAATAGCAAGATATCAGGTGTTTTTTCTTCTACGAAGTCTGCGAACATCTCAGATGTTGGGGGGCATTCCTGTGATGTTCGCAAACATCTCAGATGTTTGGGGACATGCATGCATATTTCTGCATTAAAGGGTCTGTGAAAAGTGATTTTTGGATGGCTTATACTTTAGGTGTCACTCAATGATACTGCAGGAAATGTTGCAATAGAATTTTAGACCTGACCCTGAATAGTTCTGCAAAGTTTGGTGTTGTTTCGCCTGTTACTTACATTACTTAAATTAGAGGGGGTTCCCAAAGTATTTGAAAGGCTTACAAATTTGCTGCCATTTGACTAATCTGCACAAATGTTTGCAAATTGATTTTAGATCCAGATTTCCAAAGTTTGGTGGGATTTTAGTCAAGAGGGGGCAACATTAAAGAGGGGTCTTATCATTTTTAGTTGGCTTATAACATTGTTGCTGTTTCAAGAATCTGCAGGAAGGTTTTCAGAAAGATTATAGACCAAACCTTGAACGCTAGTGCAAAGCCTGATGGATTTTGTCAAGTGGGGGCTAAGTTATATGACCATTTTTTGTATGCACACTTTTCAAAAAATAAAACATAGACATATTTGCAGCAAACTTGTGCAATTACTGACCATGACCACGAGGGAGTGGCAATGGGGTTAAAGTGGGCATGGCCACCAGGGGCAATGTGGTAAAGTTTTTCGGAATCTAGATAGGTTTGAATAGGAAAAGAACATTCTGCTAGTGGGTACAGCCCGAAATGCTGGAAAGGATTGCAGCAAAAATTTGCAAGGAGCGTCAGCAAGGATGTCAAAGCATGGTTTTGCAAATCTATCCTGTGTTTTATTTTTTTGAAAGTGCTAAAATGTAAGTACACATTGTGATATAACCTTCGTGCCTGGGCAGTGAGCTTGGCCCTGAGCAAGGACAAATGTGTACTCTGATTTGCTTATTGGGCCATGCGGCATGACTGAAGCCCTAGGTTTGCATGAGAACAAATATTCTGCTTGTGGCTGCATCCTGAAATGCTGGACTGGATTGCAGTGAACCTGCGCGAGGAGCTACAGCTAGGACCTGAAAGCATACTTTTGCAAATCTTCCTGTTTTCTACTTTTTTCAAAGTGTCAACCAGTAGTACAAAAATAGTGATTTAACTTTGCTGCCTGGCAGTGGACCTGGCCCTAGCCAAGTACACATTTCTACTCTGATTTGCCCTTTGGGGAATCTGGCATTGCCGAAGCCCAAGCCCCATGGATTGTGGATACTGGGAATGGCTGCAAGCCATGAACACTGTCCGTGGTCACATTATGAGGGTATAGTGGACACTGAACTAGGATGCAGGGTAAGTGCAGTGGATTTTGGAGGGGGGTTTGGTAGGGCTGCGGTCATGGTGGAGCCTCACACCCTAGGCAATTCAATCATGACTTGCATCCCAAGCATTCTCTGCTGTTAACAACACACATCAGTTTGCATTGCAAAAAATATGTTTGTTAAAGGAAGTTTACAGTTCTTTCATATATGTTAAAAGAGGAATTATAAATAACTTTTATACAGTGATGTAATATCATGAAACATTTTCACTCATAAAAACCTATGAAATTCACAGAAAAAACTGTGTTAAAGAAACGTTATCGTTAAGTTGCACTGATAAAAAACTATGAAATTCAGTGAAAACAAAAATAGAATTTAGCCAGTTATGGTAAGCTAAGCAACCATAACTCGCACCACCATCGTGCACTGCTAAGAGTAACAACCAGGACATCAAAGATGACAACACAAATGTCACTGATGACATCACTGATGCACTTAATTTTGATGAAAAGTCCCTACAAGGTGTTGTGTTTATAATGTTTATAACAAGTTGTCAGGGATGATCGGGGGACCTATCATGAACTAGTTAATGTATTAAATAATGTACTCATCTAGACAAAACATGATATTGGAGTATTGTTCATCTTCATGTATACAAATAAATTGTGTGTTTATTGCCATGTGTATATGCACCTTTACCCCTTGAGCTGAGACCAAAAGTACTATAAGAACATACAAGAAGGTTAACGTCTAGATATATAGCACCTTTTGAATTTCCATATTCTGACTATCAGTGAACAAAAACAGCTGGCCTAGATATGTCAGTGAACAAAAACAAGTCGCCTACATATGTGATGTCATCAGTGATGTCATCATTGACATTTGTGATGTCATCTTTGATGTCCAGGGTGTAAGTGTTAGCAGTGCACCTGGTGGTGCAAGTTATTGTTGACTAGCTTACCATAACTGGTGAATTTCTTGGTTTTTCAGTTTTACTTGTAACCATAATGTCCTTTTAACAAATCTTTATCACTGAATTTTATAGGTTTTTATTAGTGCAACTTAACCAGAACATCCCTTTAACTAAGTTGTTTCACTGAATATATGTATGTATATAGGTGCACCTTTAAAACCCCACAATCAAACTTCTTGCAGCTGTCTACTTGTGAAAGCAACAACATCTTTCTTATTCTTAAATCCCACCAGGATGTTTGCAATGTATTCTTCTTAACCCCTTGGCTAAAGATATCCTTTTATCAATCACTAACTACAATACCGCCTTCCGAGTGTTAATGCGTCACATTCCACGATGCTTTTAGAAGGGAATCCTCATAAATACAGCACTTTATTGCAATTTTCCCACCATATTAAAATAATTTCCTCTCACCTTCGTTTGTCACTACAATGCTCCTATAGTTACATCATCCGTGGATCGATCGAGGTCTCTGGTATCGCGCATCTCCCAACTGGTCACTTTTCTTCACCCTGCGGGGAATGTCGGCAGGAATAGGGCAGGATTTTCACAAATGTGGCTCCTGACGACTGCCTCAAGGGTCACGTGTGATTCTCTGGTCTCTTCCAGAGCTCACAACGGGAAAGAGTCAACCATCCGGGGGTCCTGGTCAACCATCCGGCTGCTACCATATGTAATGGAGGACCCAAAGTCCCAGCCCTTTGCAGCTTGGTTAGGCTGGGAAATCCCAGGCCCAAAAAAGTGAAGAGTCAGAGCACGTGACAAAGGCCTATTTTATTCAATTATTTGAAAACAGGGGAAGCAGTCAAGTGTACAAGTCTCACATCTCTCTAACTTCATAATTCAAGGGCCCTCATTACGACCCAGGCGGTAAGGGGTTTACGCCGGCGTAAACTTCGCCGACCCTTACCGCCTGAGTATGAGTTCCCTTAGCGCCATGGCGGATTTAACACCTGCTTTTAGCAGGTGTTAAAATCCATGGCGCTAAGGGACCTTGTTGTTAATTACGCCACCGTAATTTACGGTGGCGTAATTAACGCCTTCCCCACTCCCATTATGCCCTATGGGGCAAAAATGGGAATGGGGAAGGGTAAATGGGGATTGGGGACTTACCGCCCCACCAAGGTCGGAATGGGGCGGTAAGTCCGCCAACCACCATGGCGGAGTTGGCAACTTAGCGCCATGGACCATGGTGCTAATAGCACCATGGTTCTCCGCCAAGGTCGTAATGAGGGCCAAAGACAATAAATGGTTTAAAAGACAAATGGCCTCATTAGGACTCCGGCGCTAAACCATGGTGCTATTAGCACCATGGTCCATGCCGGAGTCCGCCATGGCGGAATGGGGAATTACCACCCATTCCGAGGTTGGTGGGGTGGTAATTCCCCATGCCGCCATGGCCCTTCCCCATTCCCATTTTTGCCCCATAGGGCTCAATGGGAATGGGGAAGGCGCTAATTACGGTACCGCAAATTGCCGTACCGTAATTAGCACCAAGGTCCCTTTGCGGGTTCCTACTTTAACGGCTGGTAAAACCAGCCGTTAAGGTTGGGTCCCACAAAGGGACCTCGTAATTAGGCGCTAGGTGTTTAACGGCGCCGCAGCCTTTTACGCCTGGGTCATAATGAGGCCCAAGAATTCATCACTTCTGATGTCACAACTTTATGTGGGTTAGTAAAACCTACGAGACAGTGGGATTGGGTTAGAGGTAGCATACAGGTATATAATTTGCATGGGTCGACATTGCAATTGTTCTTACTCTATCTAATGGTTCCACCAGGTACCACTTCTAAATTGATATGGGTGACTATATGCAATCCCTACACTACTTGATTGGCTAATGAATTCTGTTAAAAACAACATTGTTTGAGAGCAATGATTGGTTGGCATTGGCTTCGCCAACCTTGGTTACTTGCCAGGTCATCACCACATGAGCAATAATTTATGGCAGGGGATCAACATCCAGGTTCCACTTTTCCTAATTATAACACACCATCTCTTAGGTCATGAGGCATGGCTCTTAGCTTTGAACTAGGTCCTATCCTGTTTTTTTCTTTCTGAGAATTCAGAGGGAGTGGGGGTCTTGGTTTGCTCTGTGTCTGGTGCTAATGAATAGACAGTGTTCTTGAATTATAGGTCACATGTGAGAAGACCGCATTTGGAATCACTTCACCTTGCATTTTATGAGTTTCTTTAGCTAAAGTTCATGCAGGTGTTATATGCCTTCTCTACCACTGGGGTCACGCTTAAGCTTATTTCCCATGGTACCTTCTGAGTTATGATTGTCCTGTAACTGGCTTGTGATAGTCGATTGTGCTTGTTCAGACCGTAATTAATTTTGAACATACACTCTTTGCATCCTGGGAATCCTTATCTGGTGCCTTCTCTCCAAGGTTGAGACCGTTCATAAGTGCTCGGTAACCTTGGAGTGCTTGTGCAACTACTGTCCAATCTGCTCATTTCTGTGCTCCTTTAGTTAATTCAGCGGATTTGCCTTTCCTGTATCTTTGAAGGTCCTTCAAACTCTCCCTTTCAGTTGAGCCTCTCAGCGCCATCCATTTTATCCAAAATCTCAGCACTCCCCTGTTGCTCTTCTGCATTAAGCAAATATTATGTGTTGCATCTTGCATTACAGTGTGTATATTCGAGTATGTGTTTTCTAGTGTCTATTCAGTGCAGTGTATGTTCTTCATGTATAAGTGCTGATTGACCTAATGTTCTTGTAACTTTCTGATGAATGCAAGTCTGATTCATGTCTTGTGGATCTATGTGTGTCAGAAGAGGGGTGACATCACTCACTTTTGTCATTCTTCGGTTACATGCCAGAACTTGTAGGCATATCCCTTCTTCGAGCTGTATGGAGTAAGGCTGATCGGGTCATTTCAGTGAATAACTCCTTTTGTGTCTGTAGTATTATGGTGAAGGGGGGCAGTTGTCAGGATTGTTGCATTCCTCTCATTTCAGCGATATGGAGGCGGGCACGGCTGATGCAATGTATGACACATTAATCTGTCTCTCAACTCTAGATTATCTGACAAAGCACCATTCTGCCGAATTCCATTCTCCTAACACCTTTGAGTCATGAGATAGGAGGCTGCATAATGCCACAGGAGCTGAGCTCCCCTGCGTCACTTAGTGAAGTTGACGGTCGCTGAAGGTGGTTTTCCTGGGTTCCTTCCAGTGCTCTGAAGACTGCTGTATCAGTGTTTTCTTTGTTCTTCATCCAAATCAAGAGTAGCAGCTCCTGTCTGCAACTACAGCACCAATGCATCTGGAAACAAAACTGAGGATGGGGAAATCCTACCTCAGATGACCACTCTTAGGCCTGCGAAGTCTGGTCCAAAACCTAGCTTAGGACGGGGAATAGTATAGCCACTTGCTGGTGGTCCTTTTTTCCATCCAAACACATTTATGCATTGAAGGTTCTTTTTGGCCTTTCTGTGATTGCACAGTTGGATTGGGTAGTATTTGTTTCCTAAGACCCTCCAAAAGATTGGAACAGCTTTGTGCATTGCAGCAAATGCTCACCTGACAGTTGGAATATCCTTAACCCCTTCAGAATTCTTCCCCTATCTTTTTCTTGCGCTCTAAGAAGTACTTGTGAATTTTACGCACAACTGTGCACTTTTACACATGCAGTGAACTTTGAGCTCAAGGCTCCATTCATTTTAGGGCTGCACTTATAAAGTTAGGGTTGCCATCTCTGAAGATTGTTGGTGCTACTAAAGTTATACACCCTTTTCCTTTGCCGGTATTGGATGATTTATTAACTTTCTCACACTAACTCCAGTGACTGAATATATATTATATAGTGTGTTGCTTGCGTGGTGTTTTACTATTGCATTTCATGATTCATTTGTGTTGTTATTGGGCCCTTAATAAATATTATATTTTTATATACTATGTCTACTTGCAATTCTTGGTGTTACAATGGGTGTGCTCATTGTAGACCCCGGATCAACCTCATGCCTCCTGAGACTTAGCCATTACTGCTTTCCAAGCTACCATGATATAGTCTGGATATCTATCTAGAATTGTTCCCCTGTTGATCTAACAAGGGTGGCCTCCAAAACATATATCCACCAGGGCAGAGTTTAGAAATCCATTCTAACAGGTGCTCAGGGACACCATACATCAACATATGGGGATCAGTGACCCTGTCCTACGCTGGTTCAAGTCCTACCTTGTCAACCACCAGCAGCTTCTTCAGATTGACTCCTCTGGATTGAAAATGCTACCATTCAACTTTGGAGTCCCGCAGGGCCCTTCCTCTCCCCAGTGATCGTCCTATACATGAAGCTGCTAGGAGCTCTCAAATTCACACACAAAATCCACATCCACCAATACGCCAATGAGACACAGCTACACCTCAATATTGACTCTATTAAGAACATCAACAGGCTCAAACCCTGCCTCTTGCTGAACTGTCTTGGACGTCTAGTGCATACTTGAAGCTCAACCCCTCCAATACGGAATTCCTACTCCTCGCCAAAAACACTGAGCACCTAGACATACAGACCCGGCCATCAACCATGAACCCTGAGGGCTTCACAACCAAACTCACCTCCTGAACCAAGTCCCTCAGGTTCCACATCAACAAACACCTCTCCTTCAAGAGAGACATAGCTAAGAAAACTCGGAAAGCTTGGTATCAGCTCTCCCTGCTGTGGAAAGTCAAGCCCTTTGTCACACCAGACAGTTTAAGATCCACTGTTTAAGCACTGGTCCTATCCCACCTGGATGGCGCAAATCCCTCCTTGAAGTCCCCCTGTCATCCTCCCTTGTGCTCCTGAGAATTGTTCTACAGGTGGCTGCACACCTCATTAAGGGTATACGCAAATAGGACCACATCACCCTGGCCCTCATCGACCTTCACTGGCTCCAAATGGATGCATGAATCACCTTCAAGTCTTTCTGCATCTTCTATAAGGCAGTCACTCTCAAGTCATTGAGCTATCACGCTGAGAAAAACTCAGCATCTCCGGCGGACAGTGCACCCCCAGAAGCCAGGACACATGCAGACTTGAAATCCACTTCTGCAAAAAGGAAAGGACCAGAAAACAAGTATTCTCTGCCGACACCCAAAAACTATGGAACCTCCTCACCATCAGCATCAGACTTTCCCCCATGCTCCTACCATTCAGGAAGAAACTCAAGACCCACCACTTCCAGGTGTCTCTCCTCCTCAACACCTAGGCCATCACGTTGCCCCCCGCAACCACCTGACTTGCTAGATGCTGTCCGCCCCTCACATCCCCGCCACCTTGTACAGCTGTACCCCTCCTCTGTCTCCCTCTGTATCATACCCCCTGCTGTATATCAGTTCTGATATTAGCTCTGTTGTTGTTTCCTCTGCAAATCACTCTGTTATGCATCTCTACTGCTGTAAACCACTGTAAATTGCTCGTTTGTGTATCTCTATTGTTGTATGCCTTGGTAAAGAGCATTGTTGCTTCTTGAAGCTAGGTCCATGTTCAATAAATACAATAATAATAATAATAATAATTGAATTAACAGCTACTGATCAGAACATTGGTCAATGGGTAGGTTTTTGTTTCAAACATGTCCCAATCGTAATGAGATTGAGAGCCGCATCACGAGTTGGGTGGAGTGGTGAAAAGTAGAGATAATACCATTACCACAACATTTACCACAACATTTGCCTCCATCTCTGAGTTGGAGGCAAATGCACCGGCTTCAAAGCCATTTTCGGTGCTATTACCACTACTACCGCTGGGCGTTAGCAGCCCCCAACTCCATTGGGTCCATTGGACCCAATAGGAATGGGGACTTGCCGCGCTTCCCACTGCAATTCGGGATCCGGTGCAAATTGCGCCAGATCGTGTTGTGGTAACGCTAATTGTGTTGTGTGCCTGGACACCACCTAACTTATGATTAGGCCCTGAGCATGTTATTGTGAACTTCGATAAAATAGAGGAACCACAAAAACATGGCTGTACATGTGCACAGATCCTAGTTTTTAAAGACATGTTTTTGAAAAGAGAGACATTCTCTCTTTGTTTTGCATATGTTGTGGCTATTCATTCATAAGTCACAAAAACTTAATTTGGATGTTAAACTGGATCTGGTGCAAACGTTTTCAAAACGAAGTCAGATATGTGGCCTTTTCATGTGTACACACTCTAGATGTACAGTATCTAATGTATTACTTCAAAGGTGAATGTTTAAATACTCCGCAATTTGAGGTACAATAGACTCTGTTAATTATGAAGCAGAATTCATTGCCAAAGAGGCTTGCTCCTTTTAGAAAAGAAAGAATCACAAACAGAGTAAAATAGTCCATAAACCTGGAGTTTTCAGGATAAACTGAATGATGCAATGTCAAAGACTTCTCAAGGTAGTCATTTCAAGTTTTAAAACATCAATAGATTCAATTGCTTCTTAAATAATATTAGATCAATATACTGTTGCAGTCATTTCCATTACCGAGTATATTTATGCAAATAATATGGAACACCTCTGCAAAGCATTACCTCTACTATTCAGACATTGGGCCTGATTACCGGGTAGGCGGTGAGCCATGGCGGTAAAATACCGGCACCGCCTTGGCGGAAAGGGGATTTACCGCCCCATTCCAAGGTTGGAGGGGCGGTAAATCCCCCTTCCGCCATTGCCCTTCCCCATTTCTGCCCCATAGGACTCTATGGGAATGGGGAAGGCGCTAATTACGGCACCGCAATTTTGCGGTACCGTAATTAGCTCCCTGGGTCCCTTTGCGGGTTGGTTTTTAACGCCTGCAAAAAGCAGGCGTTAAATTCCCCAACCCGCAAAGGGACCTCGTAGTAAGGCGGTAGGGATTTACCGGTACCGGTATTTTACCGGTACCGGTAAATCCCTACCGCCATCCGTGTAATGAGGCCCATTGTGTGTCATTTCCATTCACCAGTCACAGTGTTTCTGGCATTCTGCTGGTTATTTGGACAGGTAATAAAAGGTTTACTCAATCTATAACTCTGATGCTCCTGAGTTGTTTCTTCAGTGGGACACATAACGACTATGAAATTGCCAATTTTAAATATGAACCATATCGATAAATGGATGTATTTTAAAGACAGTTGGCATTGTTCATTTTGGAATATGCACTTATTCTTGAATCCATACTGCATGAATTTGCTATGCAGCTTCAAGATATGAATATATTGACAAATCTATTACCTGCAGACAAGGAACACCCTGCAATTTAAAAGATGCAGATCTTATTTTGTATAATGATTTGAAAAAAGAAACATGTGTAGTTAAGTTTAAACAGTACTACATGTGATCAGCTTCCACAGATAACATAGATTAATAAAATGTACATGAATAATGTGTACACTCTGTTATAAATACTATTGATAGGTGTATCTTTGTTATTAGTATATAAACATCATTAGTGATGGTCTTGGAGGAAATCTAACGTTTTGCACGTAAGAAAATTAGAACACAGCACAAAAGGCATTTTGAGTGGTATTTGGATGAGAGGAGGGGGAGTAGATCTTCATGTTGCAAATTAGGTAATTGCGGAGTAACCTCGTACTGTACTAGTAGCAATAATTGATCTTGCTCCTCAGAGTGCCTTATGTGCATTTGAAAACAGAGCTCATGCCCTGAAAAACCATATAACTTTAGAAATGGGCTTTCAGTGCAAGAGCCAATATTTAGAAACATATTTTCTCTTTTGGGGAACATGATGTTGTTTGTTTCCATCCTTAGTTCTTTGCATATGTGGCTTTATTAGATTTATGTTTTTAAATAGTTGTACGGTCTTTCTTGAAGGAAACAGACAGTTATGAGTTCCAATTCTTTGTCCCCGTTGTTCTCTTGTAAAGATATCTATACCAAAGAAAAGTATGGCAAGAAAGACAAGTGCCAGTGTAATACAAACATGTGTGCTGCAGCTTACATGCAGCATCGGAAAGAAATGACACATGGGAAGAAATGTGCAATGCTCACAGCCCATCTACAATAAAATGATATGTTCAACACAACTACAAAAAGGAATTGTTGTGTAACAGAAAGATTCCAGCAAACGTTTATTAAAATAGTAAACTGTCCAAGCTGAGATGAAAAGCAGAACATTTGATAGCAAAGACTGAAACTGGAATTGAGCCTTGCGTTGTGTTTATTTCCATTACAGGATTAAGAGACAGTATTATGAAACCTACAAGGTTGAAGATGTGGTCCTTTGATAGGAGTATGATGTTGCCCTGTTTTGTGGAAATGTAGAAACAAAGGGGAAATATAATGTGACTTTAAAGGCTGAAACTGTGAATGAAACCATCATGAATGAAATTAGGCCTAAAATGCCAATTGGCATTTCTTCCTTCCACCAATCCATGTCAACACAACAAGAGCAGGACTGGGGGTCAGCTTGCCTTCCCATGACAACATGGGTCAAAAAAGGCTTTTGAAGCTGAACCATAAAATCTTATGACTGTGCCTGGAGTTTCTTCACATGATTGAGGCCCTGCAATAAAAACAAATGCCCCCACTACCATCTGTCTCTTAGTTTGGCTAAAATCCTAAAATATACATTGAATTCATCCTGACCAGCAGTCGTCTCTCAACTAATCTAATATTTCAATCATTCAGGTCTCTTCTAAAGAAAACTCTTCACACTTGGGAGGACCTAAGGCCATCTACAGGAGGCTGATGCTGGAATCACTCAAGTTGGTGTGATATTGCAAATGGCCATGCTAGCACTACAAAGAATTTTCACCCTGACAACAGTACTCTCTGAGTTATAAATGCCCCTGTCCTAAGGTCTAAGAGGAACTGATATGTGATTTCAAATTGTGATTCATCCCATATGTCAAATAATTCACAGTGTTAAATTGATTTTGCTGTTCAGCTTTAAAGACTCTATCAGGTGGATGTAAAATGAAATTTGTTGGTATATGTCAAGTTTGCAAATTAGGTGAATATGGATATATTTTAGGAAAAACAGTGCACACCAGTGATTTATCAATCGTAGTATCAACGCCAAAGAGCCTGTTATTTTGAGATGGAAAAATAATGTTTGTATAAAAGTATTTGGGAGTAAATCTGATAAATGGAATAGCTACATGATTGCATGTGTGAAATATGATGCTTTAAAAGGTTTAATGTGTTTAATGTAGAAAGCTCTAAGATTATATCACATCAAATGAGGGGGAAACTGGGTTGAGAAGGTAACCCCATCAGACAGCCTTCCTCATTCATATGCCCAATGACCTTATAGGTGTTGGTTTGGTGTGATGTCACTTTTGGAACACTGTCCAAAGAGAAACATTAACCAATTAGAGTAGAGAAATGATACGCACCTTTTACAGTAGCAAGCGTCGGAAGCGGCCACGGCTACCACTGTGTTTCAATCAGTGTCAGCAACGTTGATGCGGCTTGACGTTCACGCGCTAAGCATTTTGGGTGCTTTCCTCTAGCGGACACGGACGCGTATTCGGAGGTGGAGGTGAAGTGTTTTTCGTGGGAGTGGGGGCAGCTCTCCCTGGAGTCTCATTGGAGCCGTATCGGCGACGCCATCCACCCCATCGAGCCGGTGACTAGGAAGTTCTTTCCCTCAGTGGCAAAGGAGGTGAGGTGAGGCGAGGTGAGGGGCGGTGGTAGTGCACCACTGTGCACCCTGTCTGCCTGGATTGCGGTGCCATAATCCATCTACTAGACGCACTGATAACTTAGTGACTAGAGAGTCACACCCCCCCTTTTTTTATCCCGCGCCAAGATTTGCCGTGTCTTTTCTTTACGGTACTTGCGCTCCACTGATCTGTCTACAGCCCCCTCCATTCCCTTCCACTCCCTTTCCCGGCTCCTCTGGCTCCCGTAAGAGCATCACAGCGCCTACAGCTACAGCTCTGCAGCAGCAAGAACAGCTCTACGCTGAAGTGGGCACTGTGCCGTCAGGAGCGGAAGGAGAGGAGTAGCCTAAAATCATTGGCTCTACTTGATTTTTCACCTGCCTTGCCTGGGAGACTGTGGGCAATGCCTTTGATCCCAGTGCATAAGGCATGTCTATTTTGATATAGTACTAAGCAATAAGCATACGACATGAGCGTTCCATAGATTGCGAGCATCACTTTTGTCCCTGACGCTTGGCAGTTTGGAGCATCTGAACCAGAGTGTCAGCGACACGCAGTCCAACTGCCTGAGTTGCCTACAGTGACAAAAGTGAACAGATCCCCACTGTTACTGTTAGGCCACACCTGGAACAGGAATTACACTAACTAACTGCCTGCAAGACTTCCTTTCAACCAAGCACCCTCCATTTTTGAAAGACCATCTTATAGAGGGGTGAGGCAAGTCATATAATGCTTACAGTTAAGAAGTGTTCTGCTACGAGGCACAATCTTCGCAATCAGAAGGGTAGGTCCTCCACATAAGGTACGAACAAATGTAAGGGAACTAAATCTGTACCGATGGAAAAAGGCACTATCACTGACTTTTTTCCGATCCCGGGCACCTCAAACCTAATAATTTCACCGCCACTTGCGGAGAAGGAGACTGGCAGCCACAGTATGATTAACACCACAGAGGGCTTAGGGGAAAGCGCAATCGACAGTAACTCACTGCTGGATCTCTGCCTATCTATGCAGAGATCCATGACCCCAT
Source organism: Ambystoma mexicanum (assembly GCF_040938575.1). Taxonomy (NCBI): domain Eukaryota; kingdom Metazoa; phylum Chordata; class Amphibia; order Caudata; family Ambystomatidae; genus Ambystoma; species Ambystoma mexicanum. The sequence continues at coordinate 167,408,504 of NC_090935.1, read as the reverse complement.
TACCAGGAAGCAATGTTGGCAACCAGATCGATAGCTATCAACACCCGGCTATCGATACACAACGTGAAATATACAATAGACTATCTGCTTCCCCTAACTTGGATGTGCATTTGGAGTCATCGGAAACAGACAGCAGCAGAGATCAAGGGGAAAGCGGTACGACCCTGGGGGATCTGCAAGCCTCAGTCGCGTCATTACAATTTGAAATAAATATTCTGCTAAAGATTTGCGGGAAGATACTGGATGTTACCATTGCCTTGTCGGCAGGAAATACAGAGAACAATAGTAATCAGGAGCCTGAGCCAGAGGAAGGTAACACCACTATCCCAGAATGCTTGTTATCAGCGGACCTTGACTCAAATACTACAAACAACTTGGACGTCTATTTCTCACGCAAACAGCGACAAATGGCCAGAAGAGCGACTGGAAGGAAAAAGCGTCAAATTGTGACCATAACATTACCTGACACAGCTGAGCCGGAAGATGAAATTGCCAGACCCACGGAAGGTAGTACGCCCAAAAAGGGACAGAGAAAAACAAAGCGGAAAGCGGCACGTGCCCGGAAACACACTGCAGGAAAAGAGGGAAAGTTGACCAGTTGGCTCATCGTTGATAAGAGTAATACCTCGTATCCAGTAGACGTGGGGGATCCGGAGCCATCACTTTGTTTAAGCGAGCAGGACATGAACCCAGCTCTGAATATTACAAACACTGAACCAGTCATCTCATTGCAACCAGATATTGAACCTGCACCGCCAACAATATTACCATCTGAGGACAATGATAATACTATACTGCCCCAAGGCGGAAGAACTTGTCTCATCAAAAATATATAACAAACCAGCGACCATGACTGGATCACCAGATCTGCACTGATGACCAGACTACACTCCATTCCACAGCTGAGAGTGCTTCGATCTGAGGACTTTGAATGTGCCGAACCACTGAAAGTAAGGAATTCTAATACATTGGCAATACACCGCAAATTCTTAGCAACAGCTAATTTGATACGTAGCATTAAAACCCGCCTGAAGGAAGCATACATGGAAGTATACGCTGATCCTAACTTGATTGATCCGCTATGGCCGACGCAGATGACGAGCACAAAAACGGAAGAAATTACAACACCATAGTTACCAAAAGTCAATTCTGTACAGATGACAGATGTATAGAATGTTCTTAAGTGGCTTGCGGAGTCTCTCACTGCACTAACATTAAGACAATGAGATCAAAGCCTAATATCATGGAACTGGCAGGGCTTTAGCCACTTATTATCTGCGGATGGCTCTATCCCCCTGTTAGCATGACATACCTGAATATGCCTCCAGGAGACGTTGCTTACCTCTCGGGCCCTGCTAAATGGTTATAACATCCATCAGGAATTAGCCAAAAATGGGCAGAGGGGAAGACCATATGGGGGATTACTCATTGGAATCTTACATCCACTAAGATCTACCCGTATCCACACTAACATGGACAAATTTGTGCTAGCGGTGGAACTAGAACTCCCCGGCAAAGATACAGTGGATAAAATACTGCTGATTAATCTATACAATCCTCCCGAATCTTCCCACAGAGACCTTATTCAGGAAGCCTGCCACAATCTGATGATTGATTGGATGACAGATGTAAGAAAAAATCTGGTAATAATCGCTGGCGATTTAAACTGTCATTTAGTGGGAGATGCGAGCAGAAGTAACAATCCCTTGCTAAAGAGAATAGGCAAGATGTGGAATGCAGGTGCAAATCCTGAGGGATTACTATGGTTCAACTTCTTCAACTCATGGAACTTTGAAATCCTAAATGGTAGAACCAACAGTGACTACCCGGGACAACCCACATGGGGTAATATCAAATCCAGAAGTACATTGGACTACATTTATGTAAGTCCCTCTATGGCCACTTGGGTCACCGATATGAAGATCAATGACAATGATTGGAGTGACCATGCCACACTTACATTCACATTCAATTACACTGCACAGCACTTTCGGACCAGACCTACTGGTGAATTGAGGATGAACCATGCTTCCTCCAACATCCGTTGGTCCGACAAAAATATCAAGAAAGCAGTAGAATCCACAATTGATAAGACAAGTATGGGTTACGATGAGCTTCTTGCTATGACCAGCAATGAGATCGAAGAATGGATTACATCATTCTCGTATAGTTACGCTATTGTCAAATGAAATATGTTGGCCTCAGAAGTGAAATTCACTAATGCCTTTGACATTGAAATCAGAGATGCCAAAAGAATACTAAGAGCAGAAGTCAAGAAGTTGTGCACAGCCTCCATTACATGGAACAGTTACCTGAATTTAACCTCTTTAATGCAAAGGACGAGCTATTATCACTGTAAGCAGCCCCTCTCCCCCTCCCAACCTACAGATTTGGGCCTAGGGTGTCGAAGCCAGCAAGGAAAACAGGGAACCCCATTCATTTGACAAAAGAGGACACCCGTGGGAATGCACAGAGGTCTGACTTGCGCGAAGCGGCCCAGAATTTATTACCCAGAACCCCAGAAAAAGTGAACATTGTGTTTTTTCCCCACCAAATATCACTCTGTCAGGGATTGTGGCTAATATAAACTGGGGCAATTTGCGCAAGGCAGACCTCTGTGGATTCCCACGGGTGTCCTCTTTTGGGAAATGCATGGGAAACCCACATTTTTCACTTTGTCGGGGGTTCTGGGTAATAAATACTGGGGCGATGTGCGCAAATCATACCTCTGAGGATTCCCACGCGTGTCCTCTTTTCGGAAATGCAAGGGGTTCCCTGTTTTCCTTGGTGGCTTGGACACCCGAAGCCCATATCTGTATGTTGTGCCGGTCGGCAGAGCGTCTCAAATTCCGGTCTGAAATCAGACTTGGGGTTACTTGTGTTTTAGGCTTTCCCCTTGGCGGCCAGGTAAGTGCACCCACATATGTGAGGTACCATTTTCATTGGGACACCTGTGGGAACGTGGGACGGTAGGCCATATGTTGTTGGGGGCGTGTTTCGATGGGTGATCTGAGCAAAATGTGCAGAAAATGCTTTTTTTTCCCACATTTCAGACTTTGCGGGGTTGTCTGGGTAATACATTCTGGGGCGATTTGGGCATATCATACCTCTGCGGATTCCCACGGGTGTCCTCTTTTCGGAAATGTATGGGGTTCCCTGTTTTCCTTGGTGGCTTGGACACCCGAGGCCCATATCTGTATGTTGTGCCGGTCGGCAGAGCGTCTCAAATTCCGGTCTGAAAACAGACTTGGAGTTACTTGTGTTTTAGGCTTTCCCCTTGGCGGCCAGGTAGGTGCACCCACACATGTGAGGTACCGTTTTCATCGGGACACCTGTGGGAATGCGGGACGGTAGGCCATGTGTTGTTGGGGCGTGTTTCGATGGGTGAGCCGATCAAAATGTGAGGAAAATGCGTTTTATTCCTACATTTTGGACTTTGCAGGGGTGTCTGGGTAATAAATTCTTGGTCGATTTGGGCATATTATACCTCTGCGGATTCCCACGGGTGTCCTCTTTTCGGCAATGCATGGGGTTCCCTGTTTTCCTTGGTGGCTTGGACACCCGAGGCCCATATCTGTATGTTGTGCCGGTCTGCAGAGCGTCTCAAATTCCGGTCTGAAAACAGACTTGGGGTTACTTGTGTTTTAGGATTTCCCTTTGGCGGCCAGGTAGGTTCATCCACACATGTGAGGTACTGTTTTCACAGGGACACCTGTGGAAATGCGGGGCGGTAGGCCATGTGTTGTTGGGGGCATGTTTCGATGGGTGAGCCGAATGAAATGTGCGGAAAATGCGTTTTTTTTCCCACATTTCAGACTTTGCGGGGGCTGTCTGGGTAATAAATTCTGGGGCGATTTGGGCATATCATACCACTGCGGATTCCCTTGGGTGTCCTCTTTTCGGAAATGCATGGGGTTCCGTGTTTTCCTTGGTGGCTTGGACACCCGAGGCCCATATCTGTATGTTGTGCCGGTCGGCAGAGCGTCTCAAATTCCGGTCTGAAAACAGACTTGGGGTTACTTGTGTTTTAGGCTTTCCCCTTGGCGGCCAGGTAGGTGCGCCCACACATGTGAGGTACCGTTTTCATCAGGACACCTGTGGGAACGCGGGACGGTAGGTCATGTGTTGTGTTTGTGTGGTTTTCATAACGTTTTGACCCATTTGCTGGTGGCCTTTGTCACACAACCCTTTATTTTCTCAATTGTGACCTACATTTAGTTGCTGCTTTAGGCACCACACACTTTAGGCAGTCACCTACCCTTGAAAAGGTCTGCATGTGCTCTTTCAAAAAATGTATGCTTGCCGTTCCTCACCACATTGATTTTCCCAATTTACACATGCTAAGTGCGTCTGTTCAGGCCATGAGCATAAAACTCCTGTGTACCATGGCTCAGTGTTTGGCTTGTGGTATTGCTTGTTTTGTAAAATACTACAAAAAATGTGTGCTCTCCTAACTGGAAGAGTCGGGGGAATGTAGCGGAGCATTGCTTTTCTCAAAATTCATAGAAGCCATTGCCGTACCAAGCCAACCATGTCCAACACATAACTTTTTTTTCGATCATTTTCCCGCTTTTCCCCCAATCTATGCCAGTTTCCCCTACCTAATTGTTCCCTGACCTATGCAAATCATCCCCTTCCTAAACTTGGAATTTTGTCTACTTTTCACAAATATATGCCTTTCTGTCCTCCAATTCAGCTTTCCTACCCTTTTCTTCCATTCCGTCCATGCATGTCCAATTGGCAAAAATGGCCAAAATCGCCTACCTCTCACAAAACGGTTGATAACCACAGCCAGGAAATTGGGGAACTCAGCGCAGCAAACCATTTGTTCTAGCTCTTACAAGGAAAAAGCCACAGCCTTCTTTGTACCTCATTTTATTGGCATTTTTTGAAAAAACCCAAAATGTTCACCCTTTTTGCTTATTTTCTCTCACCCCCCTACAGCAACCTAGGATTCCTGGGTGGCGTTACGACCACCTACATGTGGGAAAAAAAGGAGCCAAATGTGGGCGAGATATCTCATGTAACAAAAAATTTACAAGCCATTGAATGGCCACATACCGACATCACCAAAAAAGACCCTGGCACTGGGGGGAAATACCCATGGCAGTTAAAGGGTTAAGTAAGAAGCGAAAACACGCTTTTAGAGAATGGCTCAGGCAGAAACACTACGCAGCCAAATTACTTAAATGGCAAAAGACAGTTCAAACACTTTACACAGGGAACTCTCGGTCTATATGGGGACTGCTGAGCAAGGCAAGGGGAGACACCAGTAGCTCCCTATCTAATCCTATTGGCATAGTCCAGTGGGAGGAATTCCTGAAAAACCACAACTATATTGCCCCTGGTCAGTCCCAGGTGTTGAAAATTCTGAGCCGACCCACTCCCCATTTTAAGGTGACAGTCGAATCACTGATTGCCAAGATAAAAAAGCTCAAAACATCGAGCGCTTCGGGTCCTAATGGCCTGGCAAATGTTATTCTAAAGAGCAATCCGGAATTTTGGGCAGGAGTCCTTGAGATACTATTTGAAAAGATCTTGAACGATGGGCGTATTCTGAATCCTGGCAGACAGCAACCCTGGTCCCGGTTTATGAGAGGGGAGACCGGTCAGACCTTTCTAACTATCGATTACTGTCCATGTTGGACTGCATGGGCAAACTATTTGCAGCGTACCTACTACACGAACTACAAATATGCGTAGACAGAGAGAAGATCCTAGACCAAATCCAATGCGGCTTTAGGGGTGGATATTCTACAATACACAACCTAGTTGTAATGGACATACTGTGAAATAAGGCCAGAACACCAGGCAACCCGCCCCTATATGCATTGTTCATTGATTTCAAGGCTGCCTTTGACCTAGTCCCTAGGGATCTACTGTGGTCTAAACTTGAGAACTTGGGTTGCCCCAAAGGAATACTACACTATCTCAGATTGTTACATCACAACACTAAGTCTCCCTGAAGTTAGACTCTAAGGGGAACATGACTAATAAGATTGGACAAAATCGTGGAGTAAAACAAGGATGTGTTCCAGCACCAATATTATACAATCTATTTGTCCTCGATATACCTAAAGTATTAGCATCAGAAAACAACAGTCCCCCTAAAATAGGCGCCGCTCATTGTTTGGTCCTAGCATATGCTGACGACTTAGTCATCATGGACCACACAATTAGTGGTATCCGAAGGTCAGCAGAGGCATTATGGTTTTATATTCAAAGCAACGGCCTTGCAATCAATTTGAACAAAACCCAGATGGTGGTCATTAGTAGCAAGAAGATACCACGATTGAATGTTAAAATACATGGGTCTGCAATTCAATACCACCCCTATTATAGATATCTGGGCATTGAGATTGAGCCCAAGGGGCAATATACTATGTGTAAACAGGCTAGAATCACGCGAGTGGCCCAAGTTACAGCCCTGATATATAGTTTTTCTACTTCTCATTGTGGGTACACCATCTGGGCGGCACAACAATTATATCTCCAGGTGCGAGCACCAATGATAACCTATGCCTAGAAGCCTTACAACTGATAGATATGGGGTGGCTGCAGATTCTTGAGGGAAATACTGGAAGAAAATACTCGGACTTCCGGCATGCATACCCATGTCCATCCTTAGACTAGAACTGGGTCTTATCTCGTGGAAATCTCAGGTACTTAGAAAAAGGGCTGAACTGTACTTAGAAATGACATTGTATACAGATAACCTCTTGCTGGCTGCTCCATACAGAGAAATCAAATAAGTCCTCCTCATTTCCACTCATGAAGAAACGCATGTACTGTTACCTGGAAAAGATTGGCTGAACCCAAAGGCCATACGGGGACATAGCCTCTTCACTCAGAGCATTATCTAAGAAATCCGAACTGAACTACTGGATTGCCAATTTTGCACATCTGGAAGATCTGAAGCTCTACAAATGTGTCGAACATATGAGATACACCTTTAAGAAGCCATTACCATACTTGTCTCTTTGCCCTTCACCGCGCCTGAGACGATTTATCCTCTTGCTAAGGATTGACCAGTTTCCGGTACTGGCTATAAGCGGGATTACGAGTAATCTCACTATACTTGAATGCTCTTGTCGACTGTGCACGAACAGATCTGAGACTAAAAATGGCAAACATGTCCTTACTAGATGTCCTGCTATGCTAAAAGTCTATTCAACATGCTATTCGGACTTTGTCCACAGAATGGACCACACCAGCAGCAATGACTTCTGGTTAAGGGCAATCAACGCAAGCGGATTGAAACTTTATATCGCAATCTTTAATGTGTGGTTGACTATGGAGAAATTACTGGATATAACGATATAGTTGCTCTGCTAATCTGCTAATCTATTTACCAGAGTTTCACCTATGAACCAACAAGTGTTTGCACCAGTAATTTGCTTCTGAGAACTTTTTCTTTTTTAGAATATGAAACAGATGTAACATAGGCAACTATTAATGAATGCCAATGAATTTACTATACATTATTTAGATATGCTTTATCCTTTATTGCCGGTTATGTACTGTTTATCGCTGGTTTTGCCTGTTCGCTTGTTCTCTACTCATTAATCACTATTCCCTCTTCTTTTTATTTTATTTTCTCTCTTTCTTACTTTTCACTTTAGATATTTTGAAAATTCTTTTACATACTATTGTCCTTGTTTCTCTCTTTAAAATCATTTTAATGTATTTTTTGTATGATGATCGAAGTTACAAGAGTATTTACTTTATGTAATTTATGAAATGTGAAAAGCTTATGTTAAGCTATAACACATTAATAATAAAATTAAAATTATATTAAGGGGTGTGGTTTCTACTCAATAACAGTACAAACCTATAGATTCCAAGACAGTCACTTGCTCACACACTGGCTGATGGAGAGAATGGATAATCGATAACAGAAAGGTAGTGGAATATATTGCTTTCATTTTGGACCAAAATTTGGATTTCTAGCAGTACACTTTGAGTACACTTTAAGAGATGACTACCTCGAGTTAAAGTACCAGCACATCTTCAGTGGAAGAGAACAAAGACAGGATGTATCTTGCTGACTGACACCCACCTGTTCCTGTGGGAGAGGGTTAAAACCAGTTTTTAAGATGGTGTGCAAAGATGGTGTGCACCTTCCGGTGAAACACCCAAAAGAAATTCATATGTATAATACCAGTGGGAAATAATCCTGAGGAGAGCGATATTATAAAGTAACATCGATAAAACCCCAGTCCCTGTCATTTGTAAGTACTGAAGCGTGGGAGTGTATACATTGATTGTGCATCATTGGAAGTTGGGGAATATTTCAGACGTGTTTGTGCTTCTGCAATTATATATTTGATAGAATAGGTCCTATGGTGTGCATACAAGGAGGTCCCCTTGCTCCTTCTCCCGTGAAGGCTCCTCCCATAGACAAAGTATTTTTGGATTCAAACTGACTGTTTTCATACCTCAAACAATAATGCAATTGTAGTAAGTTCCTGGTGACGTCCAAGCAGTACCAGACAAAAAGCAAAGAAGGAATCATTTGCAAGCCATTTTCCCACCTTTAAGATGCCCATTGAAAATAAAACATATTTAATTTTTACATTAATGCAAAAGAAATGACTCTGAAGGGTATTTAGCAAACATAAACATTGAGCATACATTTCCTTTTTTCAAGCTATTTACATGCAGGAAGGTCAAACAGCCAGTATTTCGAGTGAGTTTTCTGGAACACTGTTTGAAAGTGACATGTGCATTGAGTAAAGCGGGAGATATCTATTTTCAATAAAGGGGAAGTATAGAGGTTTAGATATTCGGGGATGATCTGATTTAATTTGGTTTTAAGCAAATTTAAGTTTTATCCAGATTCCACAATCATTTTTTAATCCATAGTGGATGGGCGCTCTGGGTAAACCAAATGTACAAATGCTGATGTACCAGTTCACAAAAGTCTGTTCAAGTAAATGTGGTACAGAAAGTGAAGTGACTAGTCTATTGATCTTCAGTGTTGATGTTGAAAAATCATAGATGTATACTTTGTTTATATTTAAATTGATTGAGCTTTTGTGCAACCCTGTGTGTTTCCAGTCCTGAAAGTGGAGAGAGGCTCCAGTGAATCAATGCTGTTAAATTCGGGTTCCAGGTATTAAAATGAGCGTTATTAAATAAAGAATATTGTGTGCACCGGATTTGGGGCGGGTGGAAAATTCAACTAGATTTCCCACGATTAATACATCCTACACATCAAACAAATGGATTAAAAAAAAACTTAAAAAACAGGACAAAGTTATTTTTAGGACTACCAATTTTCAATAAAAGAACTCGTACATGCTTTTTAAAGTAAAACATTCTAGTATTCTAGACACAGGAACATTATAGTACTTCTAGAGAATTAACCTTGTCTGCATGGCTCCTTAGGCCCAAAAGATCTCCACCTTCTGTCTCAACTTTCAGTGTTATACGGATGACACACAGGTCTCTTTCAGTGTCCCTACAGCTTCCTCCCCTCTCTCGTGCATTCCTGTCTATCCGCAATTCTGGGGTGTTGCACCTTTAATGATCTCTGCCTTAATTCAAGTAACACAGAGATTCTTATTATCGAGACCCCTGCTCCCGCTTTCCCTCTCTCATGCTGGCCGCCTTCCATGGGCCTCTTATTTTGGCTTTCTGTGAGCCAAAATGCCTTGGGCTCATCTTCGATTCCACTCTCTCCTCTCCTCACATAACTGACCTTTCCAAGAAGGCCTATTACCAGCTGCACCTCCTCAAAGGTACTCTTCCTTTTCTCATTTCCCCCTAGAAGTTCATTATCTCAAGAGCCCAGGTTCTCTCTAGGTTGGACTACTGTAACAGCCTCTTTCTCAACCTGCATTCCTCTACTCTCCGCCCTCTGCATATATTCCAGAATGGGACTGCAAGACTTATCCTTGGCCTCAAGCTAAGGGACCACATATCTCCAGCCCTGCAATCTCTCCACTGGCTCCCAGTGGATGCAAGGATCAAGTTCAAGACCCTCTGCCTCGTCCACAAGGCTTTCCGGAGCCAGGGCCCACACTACATCCAACACTCTGTTCCTAAATACCTTTCTTCTCGAGCCATTAAATTCTGCTGCCTCCAACTCTCTGAGGGTCAGACACTTCTCCAGGCAGAGCATAGGGGGCAGATCACTTTCCTCTGCAGGTGCCTCCTTCTTTAACGGCTTCCCTGCCTCTCTCAAACTTGATCCAGACCACCTGAAGTTCGCGAAGCCGCTCAAGACTTTCTGTTTCTCCTCTGCTTTTTCTTTCTCCCTCCCCTGATGACCTAACTGCCTGTTGTACTGACTGGTTGCTTGGATACCATCTGAGTTTCAGTGGGTACCAGGCTCCTATATCACCAGTCTCCCCTGCACTGCCTCCGGGCCTGTCATGAACTAGGGGCTGTAACTATAATCTCTATATTCCCCCTCCTCCTTGCACTTGCCCTGAGCTGCACTGACCTGGCTGTACTTACTCAGAGCAATTTCGCCCTGATTGCGCTTTCCCTTTCCCTCACCCTTGCACTTCTCCGATCCTTCTCTCCTGCTCCTTGCCTTACCACACTTGCACGACCTGAATGACTGAAGACCTAGTAAGATTGTGTGTCTTGTCTTCCCTCCGTACCCTCCCTTGTCTTTTCATTCCTACAAACACATGTGTAAAAGCGCCTTATAAATGACTTATATCATATCATATGGTGTGTGGTTCAGTTAACTCAAAAAATGTTTTGAAGATGTTCTTACTTTTATGTTGTGTATACATAAAGATATGCATAGCATTTCAAAAACAGTGAAGTTTAGTCAGAACATCTTGTAAGGGAATGTTGTGGTTAAGTTGCATTTGGAAAGACGTTTTTTTTTTTTTAAAAAAAGTGATGTTCACTTCGGTAACATTGAATAACAACTTCAGTTTTTAAAAATCCTTTGAAAATCAGTTCAAATCTTTGTTAAGGGTAGATCTCAGACAGCCAGGGAATTCATGGGTAGGGATGATCTAAGGACGAGACTGGGGGTCTGGACTTGCTCATAGGGCCAAGCAAAAGCTGAACCAAGGAAAAGGCTGTGTTAAATGGAGAAGAAGTTTGTGTCAAGGGCTTGGGTGAAAGAAAAGGGGCTACAAAGGTTGGGAGGCCAGACAGAGGTCTAAAGAGGAAACAAAAGCAGCGACATGTGACTGGATCAAGAAAAGGCTCTAAAGAGGGCTAGAGACAAGAATAGGGGCTTAGCGGGACAGGGGCAGCAAAGCAAGCTATAGAGGTTGGGGCAACAAAAGGGGCTAAATGAGATTGGAGCAGCAAAAAGGGCTTAAGGTGTTGGGGAAAACAAAAGGTACTTATGATGGCTCAGGGATTAAAAAAGTGGGATTTATTAAAAAAAAAAAAAGGGAGCCGGATAGCAAAGAAAAAGCTAAATGGATTGAGGGGAAGAAAAAGGGTATGAACAGGATTGTGTGGTCACCAAAAAAGGCTAAAGGAGTTGGGGGTACCCAAAGGGCTAAATTGGGCTGGGGCTAAAAGGGGTCTAAAGTGCAAGAAAATGGGCTAAACTGGACTGTGGCAACAAAGGGTGCAAAAGGGTTTGGGGCAATACAAGGGCATGCATTGGATGGGGAAATGAAAGGGGCTAAACGGGAATTAAGGCTATGAGACTTTGTGGGGTTTGGAAAAACTCCTACTTTGCCCTATAACTAGGCTAGGAGCCATCTCGACTATCAAATAATAAAGAAAATAATAAGGAAAACAGTCTTAGTCGTGTCTGTCAAATCACAATGACCTTTGCTAACAAAACCTAATACCTGCCGTACCTTTTGTACAAAAAAGTGTAAAGGAGGTATGTATTTAAAAGGAAAATCAGTATTTCACAAAGATAAAATGTGGCTGAATCATCTCTCCTTCCCACATTCAGACAGCGTGGTATAAGGCAGTCTATCTGGCAGGATGACACACTCTGGCTATGGCTTTAACACTGAAACAGTTCAGAATGTGGATCGAGGCCGGCCTGACCTCCACTTTAAAGGCACTTGTTCCAGTTTTCCCCAAATAACTAAACAAAAGGTTCACACCGGTAGCCTTCTGTCGGGCTCAGACCTTTAAAAAAAACAAAAGTTCAACGTTGGTCCCCCTCTGCCGGTCTCACAGCTTGCACAGTTCAACAATGGTCCCCCTCTGCTGGGCTCAGACCATTCACAGTTCAATGTCGGTCCCCCTCTGCCAGGCTCAGACCTTTCATAGTTCAACATTGGTCCCCCTCTTCTGGGCTCAGAATTTTCACAGATCTATACTTGCCATGGCTCCCTTCCCCAAGCTTTCTACAATTTGGGTCTCACTCAGTTGGACTCAGGCCGCTTTTCGGATGTCAAAGACTTTCAAATGTGTAGTGCTTCCATTACAGATCACTGCAGGACCACTCAGACTCCGAATGTAATGTTCAGCTTTTCCTCTGTGGGATGTTCTGACCCACTAGGCTCTGCCCTGCAATATCACTGTGTGCTGCGTTCATCAGAAACAACAGAATGGCCACCAAAAAGCCCAATGTGTGCTAAACAAATCTCTGAGAAGTGCGCAGGGAAGCCGGAAAATAGGCCGCCAATCTATTTTGCCTATGTTAATGGTAGAACAGGAGATCACACTGCCAAAACCTGTCATTGGGCTGCCCACAGAGTGAAATGGAAATACCTAAAAAGGCAGGGCTTCATTGCCAGGAAAACCCAGAAGTGCTTTAAAATCAGTTTTTCCTGGCTGTTGAAATTGCAAAATCATGTTCTCCAAACAGCAGAGAAGATCCAACATCCTTGTGGGGTGTTCACCATCATCTTATTTAAGGAATCCCCATAAGCACAATGTCAGGAGAAGCACCTTTCATCACAAAAATATCCCCATTCAAAAAGGTGCTTGCCTGGCAAAACCTGTCAGATATGGGCACAGTACCACTGCTCGCCTGTGTCAAAGCTGTCATTTACTTACCCTGTAGTTTAAACTTGTACATTAAGATCAAATTGTGGAAAAGAAGAGACTTTCCATGAAAAGCAATATAGGTTGCTACAATTCAATTTTTATGTTTTAAAAAGACTGGAATTAAGAGATCTGTGGGTATATTTGTTGAAAATGTAAGGTTTATTTTAGCAAAAGACAATTTTGAACAAAGTATTTTACAGTGGACTGAGGCCAGCCACACTGGACTTCAAAGGCACATTCCACAGTTTGCCCCAAACAAAGGTGCCTTCCCTTTGCTCTCTGCCCAGGAACTATGCTAATGAAAGAAGGAGGGGATTTTGCTCTGCTTCTCTGGAAGAGACAATAGGCTTCCTGGACTGAAATGGAATGCAAATTCAGGTGTCAACAGAAACCAACTGCCAGCAGGAAGAGAGCCCTGCACTGCTCTGGGTCCAGCAAACCATGGAGGTGGGACCAGACAGATTTGTTTATCTGAAACTGTAGAAAATATCTTTTTTGAAAAAAATACTCATAGAGAACTGTGAAAAAATTGTAAAAATCTGTCTGTAATGTATAGGTTGTTAATATGAAAATGCTGCTCACAGTTTGAGACTACTATGAACTCTGTGCGATTTTCAGAGACAGGACTACTGAAATGTTGATGTTGTAGCAATTGCGATAATGCTAGAAATATGAAACTTCACAGGATTATGCCCAGATGTCGTGCACATGTATGGAGAAAAATGTGGACAGATCTGGCATTGGGTAACGAACCCAAAGCGCAAAAACTGTCACTTTTGAAACAAAGCTCACACTGAGTTGTGACTTGCACGGATACGTGCTCTACTAAATCTGTGATGTGAATATGTATTATTAGCAAGTTGGTGATATTGTAAATATGATTTATGTGAAAAACAGATTTACTGTACAGAAAGAAAGGGGAGGTACTCCCTGGATTGTAAAATGCCACATCATCATGAAACCATGTGTTCCTTCTCAAATCAGGAGAGAGGACAGACCCTAACCAATAGGATTCCTAGAGGGTGTGCTTAGTATAATTTAGCCTACCCACCACTTAGGGAAATACATAAATAGGGACAGTTTAGGACCTAGGGACACACACAGATTCACCCATCAACTGATTTACTGGTGAAGCACTCCACAGGAGAACCCATATCCAAGACTCCAGAACTTTGAAAGCAGAGAGGCCAAATTCCAAAGCTGAACCCTTCTCAGCTTGGCCTTTAAAATCTTGCAACCTGATTTTACCCCAGACTTCCAAGGGGCACAACAAAAAGAACAGCCTGGCTGTGCTGTTTCTGCTTTCTTGCCAAGAACTCTTGCTAGAACCCAGAGATCCAAACCAGTAGAGCAAAGCTGTAACCAGATAGCTGCAACCCAGAACCAACCCTTCAGATCCAGTCCCGAGGCTGTGCAGTGTCCAGAGTGCCGTACTAAGTGCAGAATCCAGGTGCCCTGAATCTGTCCGGTGGGCTAGCAGAATTCCAGTCCAGAACCCTTTAACCAGATTGCTGACGGGCCCTATTCCAAACCATAGTTGTGAGTATCTATAGCATAGAATTGTCCATAGCCAGTATCTTATCCTTAAGTAATCCTATCCAACCCATTCTATAATATATAGAAATGCATTGTAGAATCTCTTTTGTTTTTCCTGAATCTTTCCCTCACCCATATAGTCCTTTGATAATTGTAGTGATAATATCATCTTTGCGCTAATATATTTGCTGAAGAAAAACAAGTGTCTCGGTGGGCAAAAGTCAGAACAGAGTTGCCGCTGACCTGGTGGCTGTCCGGTTGGGTATCTTGTATCTTCATAGCCTCCCTAGTGTAAAGAAAACCTTGTTTGAAATTCAAAAGCGCATCTTTCATTTGAAAATCTTGACTCTTTCTGAGATAAATCAACCTCTACTAAAACCTCTGTAACTTCCATACAGTACATGCTAGAAACGAAATTGTCAAATTGAAGCTAACATCCTCAGCTTTCCAACAAACCCAAAACCGCATTCCAACTCTCTATACTTTTTCCGCAATCGGGTTTCTCGCGTGCGGAAAAATTTGCTGCAAATTTGCCTTTGGCTCAATTTCATCACGTGTAAAACAGCTATTCTTTGCATCTGACCTCAGACTTCAATTTTCAATCTGATAGTTGTCCAATCATCATTGCTAGTGTTTACCTGCAACTTCGCAAAGTGGATCCCACTAGTTTTGAACCCAGTTTAGTAAATTAAATCAATTTTTCAGTGTTTTTCCCATTTATTCAAGGCACATTGAAAAGAAGTTGCCCTTTTTTGAAATCATTCCTGTTTGTCTCTGCTTGCTGGGGGGGAATTGGAATTCAAACTGTATTGTTGAGTGTTTATTCCTGAAACCTGTGTTCTCCCCTTCCATCTCTTTATACTGCATATTGGGGGGAATTGAGTAGGGTGCAGGGGGAAAAAGTGACATTGCATTTGATTGAACCCACACCAAGTTTTATGCTGTGCTGCATTGTTTTCCTATCCATATTCCTTCTGATAAAAGAGATTGTTGATTGTTGTGACATCACCCCAATGGTGATCATTGTATAAATATTAATAGTGTGATATATATATTACATGGCCACGGTAGTGGCCATGTAGTTATGGTTAAGTTGCTGTTTCCATAGGAAGAGCTCTTTTTGGGCGGCTTATAACTTCGCTCTCCCTGAACGGATCCTCACCAAACTTTGCAAAAGTTGGGTCACTCTGAATTTTTTTGCAAAGTTTGGTGAGGATTCGTCCAGGGGGGGCAAAGTTATAGGGGGGGTCCCAAAACTTTTTTTTTTCCCATAGACTGAATGGGAAAAAACTTTGCGCACGGCTACAGCCTGAACCGCTGGACGGATTTACACCAAATTTGCGGCAGGAGCGGCGGCCTCGTCCCAAAAGTGTGCTTTTGTAAATTTGGTGTAAATCTGTCCAGTAGTTTTTTTAAAAATGACTAAAATGTAAGGCAAAAAAATTAGTGATATCTGCGTTCGCTTCGCGGACGGACTTCCCTGTTCGCTCCGCGGACAGCACCCCGATTGGCCCATGGGCTTGCATCATGTCCGCGGACATGCGACGTGTTCGCTGATTGGACGCGAGGGGCGTGGAGCGCGTCAGATTTTCGGTGGCGCCCGCCATCTTGTATTCGCAGTCGACCGCGTACAGCGCAGTGAAAGGTGGATAAAAAATTGTATTTAGTGCCGTGTGTTGGTGTGTAAGAGTGTTTGGGGAGGGTGGGGGAGTATGAGATAGGTTCAATGCTTTGTTTTTTTATGTGCTAGACGTTTTTGTTGCGTTCGATTTGTCCGCGGAGAACACGGCTGTTCTGACATTTTGTAAATAAACTAAATGGTGGAGTGTTTAGAGGACGGAGTATGTGTCATTTTTGTTCGCAAGGAAGGTAAAAATGAGCTATGAACACTCGTGGTGTACTTAATTGTTCGTAAATACACAAACTGGGGGTGTCCTCAGGACGCTGTCCGTATTGTAATCTGTCTAGTTGAATGTGTTCTAAGAACACTCGCAGTGTCCCGAAATGGTTGCAATTACACAAAATGGGGGTGTTCTGAGAACCTTGTTTGTATTGTTCGTTGCCAGGGTGAAAGTGTTTTAAGAGCACTCCTTTTGTCCGCTAATAGTACAATTTCCTAGGGGCGTCAACCGACTTTTTGTCCACTAAAGAAACGATAAATCCGGCTGGTGTGCGTCGACATTATGTGATAATCCTATGACTGGCGCTATTGACCTGGCTGACTTGCTTTTGCGACACTAAATCATATCTCCCACCACTAAGCCTGATATTATCAAAGCATTCATATTCCCCGCCTCTCTCTGTGACGTTACAGGGTGCGTAATGAAACGCGCCCAGTCGTCTCCAGTACTACGCGACTTTATACAGAACCCGGAAGACAACACACATTATGTCACAACACAGCGTGCCACAATTCAGAATATGAAACTGTGATTTAAAAGCAAAGAGCAAGATTGTAAATGTTGTAAAGTACATTTATTTGACATCAAATGTTTAGAGAATATTCAGCAATTTGCATTTGTCTTTGTTGGCGATCCGCAAAAGTTCATGTTGAGACACGCGATGTTCCTTTGCGGTACAGAGAGTGTTAGATCAGGTTACAACTCAGTGCGCCACAATTCGGAATATGAAACTGTGGTTTAAAAGTAAACAGCAGGATTGTACACTTGGTAAAGTACATTTATTTCACATGAAATGTTTAGTGAATATTCAGCGATTTGCTATTGTCTCTGCTGTCAATCAGCAAACGTTTATTTGGAGCCGTGTGTTGTTCCTTTCCAGTTGATAGGCTGTTGGTTTATGATAAAAGCAGTAAATGGTCTCTCTGATAATCGGAAGGTTGCTGCAACAACGAGACATTAGACCACCGTATTGGTTGGTATGTTGTTTGTAGCCGCTAGTACTGCGTAAGGGCATATTGGTCCTTGGCGATTGTCCCATAAAATGGTGAGGGTCATGAAGTTGCATATTTGGACTTGCACCTGGCAGTTGAAGACCCCATCTGCTGGAGTCTGTAAATCGTGACATAGACAAAACGGGGCCACGTACCTGTTTTAAAAATCATAAATTAGTCTCACCAGCCGATCTTCATTAAAAATCATCATTTTATTTATTAGGGCGTGAAACTATTTGCTATCGAAGATAGTGCAACAGGTTATGTTAATAATAAAATAATAATATGTTCCCATTCATATAGCGCTAAGAACTGTGAGGTACCTAAGCGGTGCTTATTATTAACCACGGTGTGTGGTGCTCATTTATCGACCACGGAAGGATGAAAGGCTGAGTTTGGGCTTGCCGGGATTCAAACTTGCGTTAGCAAGCTGTGCACGGATGTCAAAGCGAGTGCTGTACTCGCTGTGCCACTTGACAGGCTACAGTAAAGTGGCACAGCGAGTAGAGCGCTTGATCGCCTATAGACCGGTTACATTATTTCTATTAACCCACTTTGTGTCGTCTGCCTTTTTCAGATCCCTCTAAATGACAGGGGATCAATTCGGCGGTGATAGTACGCGGTAGAAAACATTATGCCACTTTCAACGAACAAGTTCAACTTCAGCGGTCTTTAATGCTACGCTATTGTAATTATATTTGGTATAAAGTAATGTAAAGGGTTACTTACAGTACAATTGCAATTTCCATTGTCTACGAGTGGTGCAGTTCCGAAAATACGACTCCGCGTGTGCCAACGATCTTTCGCATAGTGATATAATATGTAAAAGTGGTTTCGTTTCAGAAATTTCATCTTTATCTTCTCTTACGTTTTAGCAACACTCTTCAAGAGAAGTCTTTCATCACAATCTCTGTCTGTCAAGGTCAAAACACAATACAACCTGATAGTCTGCTTCGTGAGCCTCTCCGGGGCCCGGGAAAAAAATGAAGCAGCTGACCTTCACTGTGAACGAGCATAAATTCTTACTTTGCAACATTCTGTGTAAAGCCATCTGTAGAAGTTGGTTTTTGCACGCCATGTTTGTATATTGTTTGCGTGATATTAAAAAAAGTTTGTTTAAAGGACGTTATGGTTCTAAGAACAGCCGAAAGACCCCTAAAAATAGCAAGTTATGGTAAGCTATGAAAAATAACTCGCGCCAACACCATGCACTGCTAAGACTAACACCCAGGACATCAAAGATGACATCGCAAATGTCATTGATGAAATCACTGATGACATCACATGTGTATGTACTTTTCATGGAATTTGTGTACTAGGGATTTTCATTATAATGTTCCGAAAAAAGTGTCAAGGATATTGCAATAAATATCATACCGTTATTAGTGCTTTGAACGATGCATTTATATCAATAAATAGCATTGTATTATGGGATTCTATGTAGTATACTGAGCTGCTAATGGAGAAAGATAGCATTGTGTGCAGAGTACAAGATAAAAGTATAATATTTGTAATGTTAATATGTAGAATAATGAAATGATAATTGTCCTGAAATGTTGGAAAATTCACAAAATGGGGGTGTTCTGAGGACGTTATTCGTATTGTGTGATTGCTTAGCTGTATGCAATGAGGGAATGGTACAGCGAGTAAAGTGGACGCCGCCCGCGGACACCGCGGCTGTTCGTGGACAGGGCGTGGTAAATCCGGGTTTTTCCAGGAAATCCAACATGAAAATAAGACTGTATGGATCAGCCAATCAGATGTCGAGGTTGTGGATTTGTGTTGAAAGAGACTGTGTGTGGTGAAGATGGCAGAAGTGGAGAAAGTCAGGGTGTTGGTGCTCGGAGATATGTTTGTGCATGGTTTACAGCAGTACGCTGAATGCAGGCATGTTGCAAAGAACTTTGATGTCAAAGGAGTGGAGGTGGTGTGGAGCACTGTGCCTGATTGCAATGTACAGGGAATTGTACAAGTTTGTGCGGATATGGCCACGATGAACAGTCCGCATGTGGTAGTTTTGCACTATGGAGCTTTCCATTTGTGCAACGTCAGTGCCCCTACTTTGTTGGCTGATTTGGAACGCTTGGTTCAAGTCGTAGTGAAGATCCTTCCAAATGCGAAAGTAATTTTTTCTGGATTACTACTTAGGGCAATATGGGACAATAGTTCAGTTTTTTGTCCTCAGCAAAACATTGCTAGGTGTGTCATCAACCGAGGCATGTGTGCCTTCATGCTTAGAGCTGGTATGTTCTTCTGT
This sequence comes from Ambystoma mexicanum, assembly GCF_040938575.1. Taxonomy (NCBI): domain Eukaryota; kingdom Metazoa; phylum Chordata; class Amphibia; order Caudata; family Ambystomatidae; genus Ambystoma; species Ambystoma mexicanum. The sequence continues at coordinate 167,388,876 of NC_090935.1, read as the reverse complement.
AACAATGAGAATATTGATGCCAGTAATGCTGTTAATTTTAAAGAAGATGGCATTTCTTTATCTTTTACCGGAAATGCCTTTTTATTTTGGAATGTAAGGGTTGCTTTGGAGAAGGTTATGTGAAGATTTTAGGAGTAAAGTAAGAAAAAAAACAAGAAAAAAAATATAAAATAACAGGTGTCTGTCAAGCATCTGTAAAAAAAAAAAAAAAACGGCTCTTTTTAGAGCAACTTCAAAGGGGAAATGGGGCACACTATTTAAATCTACATTCACCACGCTCAGATTTTAGATGTGTCCGCGGACATGGCGGTAGTCCGCGGACATGAAAATCACTACGAGGGGGTTAGTATGTTCTATGTTACATGTCAGGGATATTATGGTTAAGTTGTGCTACTAAAAACCTATGAAATTCAGTGAAAAAACTTTGTTAAAGGGACGTTATGGTTCCAAGTAAAACCGAAAAACCCTTGAAATTCGCCAGTTATGGTAACATAAGCAACCATAACTTGCGCCACCGTGCACTGCTAACACTAACACCCAGGACATCAAAGATGACATCACAAATGTCATTGATGACATAGCTGATGACATCACATGGCTGGCTCTCCCTTTTTATCCTTTAGTGACATATCGAAGCCACATAGTTTTCTACAGTAACAGTCAGGAAGTAAAAATTGAAAAGGTACTATATTTGTAGACTTGGGTTCCTGTCACATCATATATGAAACATGTACGTAGCGGAAGATACAGGCTTGAAAGAGAGGAATCCTTTCTGTGCATGAAGATAATCATTATGGTATCAGCACTTTGTCATAGTTTTATTTTTATTACTCTACCTTCCCTCTATATGCTCATATTTGTATACATTATAGTCACTCTCCATAGATTTCCACCAAATCTGGACCAGGAGCAGCGGTTTGGTCCCGAAAGCGTGCTTTTGCAAATTTGGTGAAAATTCGTCCAGTAGTTTTTTTTTAAAATGACCAAAAAGTAGGTAAAAAAAAAGTTAGTGATATCTGTGTTCGGTTTGCGGATACACTTCCCTGTTCGCTCCGCGGAAAGTGTCCTGATTGGCCAATCGTCTCGGACAGCGCAGTGAAACTTTGTTCAAAATGTGTATTTTGTAGAGTGTGTTGGTGTGTAGGAGTGTTTGGGGAGAGTGGGAGTGTGTGAGATAGGATGAAAGTTGTGTTTTTTATGTGTTAGATGTTCTTTTTGTGTTCGATTTGTTTGCGGACATCACAGGTGTTCTGATATTTTCTAAATAAACTGACTAAGGGGTGTTCTAAGGAGTCAAAATGTGTCCGTTTTGTTCGCAAGCAAAGTGAAACTGTTCTAAGAACACTCGTGGTGTCCGGGGAGTGTTCGTAGGTGGTGTCCTGAGGACGCTGTCCGTATTGTTCTCTGTCAAGTTGAATGTGTTCTAAGAACACGCGCAGTGTCATGAAATGTTTGCAAATAAACAAAATGGGGGTGTTATGAAGACGCTTCTAAGAACACTCGCGGTGTCCGGGGAGTGTTCGTAGGGGGTGTCCTGAGGAGGCTGTCCTTATTGTTCTCTGTCAAGTTGAGTCTGTCCTAAGAACACTCGCGGTGTCCTGAAATGTTCGCAAATAAACAAAATGGGGGCGTTCTGAAGACGCTTCTAAGAACACTCGCGGTGTCCGGGGAGTGTTCGTAGGGGGTGTCCTGAGGACGCTGTCCGTATTGTTCTTTGTCAAGTTGAAGTGTCCTAAGAACACTCGCGGTGTCCTGAAATGTTCGCAAATAAACAAGATGGTGGTGTTCTGAAGACGCTTCTAAGAACACTCCCGGTGTCCGGGGAGTGTTCGTAGGGGGTGTCCTGAGGACGCTGTCCGTATTGTTCTTTGTCAAGTTGAATGTGTCCTAAGAACACTCGCGGTGTCCTGAAATGTTCGCAAATAAACAAGATGGGGGTGTTCTGAAGACGTTTTTGAGAACACTCCAGGTGTCCTGGAATGTTCGTAGGGGGTGTCCTGAGGACGCTGTCCGTATTGTTCTCTGTCAAGTTGAATGTGTCCTAAGAACACTTGCGGTGTCCTGAATTGTTCGCAAATAAACAAGATGGGGGTGTTCTGAAGATGTTTTTGAGAACACTCCCGGTGTCCTGGAATGTTCGTAGGGGGTGTCCTTAGGACGGTGTCCGTATTGTTCGTTGTTAAGTGTTCTAAGAACTATTGCGTTGTTCTGAAATGTTCGTAGGGGGTGTCCTTAAAACGGTGTCCGTATTGTTCGCTGGCAAGCTCAAAGTGTTCTAAGAACACTCACATTGTTCGCGGACATTAAAAGTTTCCCATAGATCATAGTTGAAATGTTTGACTCTATGGATGTGATATGCTGCGGTGGTTGTTGCCAGGGCATAGAGTCTTGGCCATTTGGCCATGCACCCAAGACTCTATGCCCTGGCAACAACCACCGCAGCATATCACATTCATATTTGTTTATAACTTTGGGTGAAAAACAAATGTATAAGGAACAAAGGTATTAGATACTATGGATGTGATGTGCTGCTATGGTTGTCCTTATTATTGTATACTTACTGTTTGGTCTAGTAATGGGAGTCCATGTTTTTTTTCTTCATTTCTGTGATAAAAGAAAATAGCATGTTAGTATTAGTATTTTGTAATGACTTATTACATTGCAAAAGCAATATACTTTTATTTTTTTTCGTCCCTCATATTTAGTAGAGTACAAATCAGAGTACTGTGCAATTTGCTCAGTTTCTGTATTTGTTGGTAAAATCATTGGGTCTGTGGCAGAAAATAAAATCCATGTTGGATTTAAAAAAAAAACTTTTTCTGTTATGCTACAGTTTATTTGTTTGTTTGTTTTCAGTGTTCACTTGTTGTTTCTGGCTAATGCTTTATACTTTGCTTTGTTGTATTTCTTTTGGAACAGTAACAGATTCTTCATATGTTTTGATATTATAAAATTTTGGAGCAGTTAGATACCAATCGGCGTATTCTAACTGTCTATTTTTTTAATATATTGTAGTGGTTTTCATTTACCTATTTGGATATTGTTAAATTTTGGGACAGTTAGATACCAATTGGCGTATTCTAACTGTGTATTTTTGGTCTAATTTAGTGGTATTCATTTATCTGATTAGTTGTTGTAGAATCTTTGATCAGTTAGATAGGTTTTGGAGTATTCTAACAGTTTATATTTTTGTAACACAAATTTACTTAAAGGTTTAAATACAGTTTATTTATCAAATTTTGGTTTTAAGAACATCAAATAAGCATTTGTAAGATTTGCTGGTATCTCTGCTTTAGAGTAATGGTACTATCATTACATTCAAACCATCCACATTTCTTTTTTATGTATGCAGTGTAGTGCCCTGAATTGGTTGTGGCTCCTGTGTGGTAGATTATACCTATTGGTGTGAAGGTTTTCTTACCAAGTGATATTTGACCATGTGTGAATCCAGTCAGCTTGCAGTTGTTTTTGGTACCATCTGCATTGTAACGTAGAAGCATTAGTCTTACGTATTTACTATGTGTTTGTATTACTAACGTGGAGCGATTATCTGAATTGCAGGTAGAGCATATTCTACCATGTTTTGCATTTTGTACAAGTTGCTGAAATGGAATGGATTCACAATTTGGTATTGATATATATATGAAGCGTTCATTGGGGATTTCTTCTTATGTCACATTGTTGCAGAGAGTGCATGTATGTTTCCACATGTATGAAATCTGAAAGATTTCATTTATAGGTATGTTTTTGTTTTCCAGTACTTGTAGTAAGTACATTAGAAATTCTTGTGGATCTTCCTGTGAGTTTATAGTGAATTTCACCATTCCAGCACAGTAGTCCAATTGTCGTCTTATTACAAAAACACTATATGTGTTGTCAGGATTGTTTGCTGCATTTCTGTGAAGTACTAACATTTGCAAACACAATGGGTTTGTACTGTGTGAGTAAATGTTGTCAACAATTGGTGGTAATTGAAATAGAATATTCATTGCTACATTTGCATAGCAACTTACACCAACTATATTTGGGAATTTAAATGGTCCAGGTAGTTCTGTATCTAACTGCTTTTTTTGGAGTTTGTCTTCCTTCTTTAAAGAAGTACCTGGTTTACTTTCTCTAATTGATTCTTTTTTGTTTGTGGTACTTGATGGAGTATTAGTTTCTTTTACTCTCTTTGGAGGATTTCCAGTGACGTCCTGTTGCATTTCAGTTTGATTTAGTTTTCCTTTATAACGTTTTAGTTTTTGTGGAACAGAATATGTGTTTAGATGGGGAGTGTATAGTGAGAGAAGTCTATTATATTCTAAAATGCAAGGAATATCAGCGTTTACTTTACTTGCATCAAAGTTGATTAGAAATAGACCGTCAAGTGTACGTAAGCGTGATAGTGCTACGTAGCTCATGCCTTCTTTAAAGACTGTGTTACCAATATCTATCATTGCTTTGTCTAGGGTAAGATCTTGTGATTTATGAATTGTGACTGCGTATGCAAGAGTTAGAGAAAATTGTTCTCTGCGTACATACATATCTTTGAAGAGAAGGAATCTAGCTGTTGAGCGTCCTATCCGTTTTACTTCTGAAAGTTTGTCAAATAGTATATTGACAAACTGAATTTTGTTGTCACGTGGGTATGTTTGAAAGCCAACAACTGTACCCAGTGCTCCATTAACTAGTCCTTGGTCCACGTCAAGGTTACGTTTAAGCATTACTCTGCAATTTAAGGATAATTTTAACATCTTTTCTAAGCCTGCTGTGTTTGAGATTGATTTTTCAAAATTATTTAGTCTTGTTGTGGCTTGGTCACACATGGGTAGTGTCATACCATGTACATCTAGTTTGTCTGTGGCGCTAATTTCCATTATTGGTTGCATTTCTTTACTTAGCATGATTTCATCGAATTTGAAACAGCTTGCAAGAGTTGGCATTAAGGCATACAATTGACATTTTTGTGGGCTAATTGTTCCATAACATCTGTAGCACATGCATTATCGCCATAAAGTGCATTAATGTGCCGGGTTTTCAATGTTGCTTCTGCTTCTTTAGAAAGTATACCAACTCTCAAACTTTTTAAAATGTTGGCATAAGTGAGATCTGCAGATTGGCGCATGTTTTCTGTTAATTCTCTGTATTGGAAATGTTGCCAAAGGTTGACATTTCCAATGCTGCCAACAGTTTTACGGCAGAGTTTGTGCCCTAATGTTTTAAAAATAGGTTCACCTTTTACTGGTGTTAATTGAAGCAGATCTCCAAAAACAATAATGTGTTTTCCTGCAAAGAGCTCTTCATAGTCTGTTTTGAGTACTTCTTGTAATCTGAGGTGAATCAAAGCTAACATCAGGTTGGAGACCATGCTCACTTCATCTATTAGTAGCATTTTCATTTGTTTCAATACTCTGCGTAATTCCATTGCAGCTTCTGCAGAAAGTTTGTAATAGTCTAATTTGTTCTGGTGTTCTACTGGTAATAGTAGTAATCGGTGTAATGTAAAACCACCTATGTTGTAGGCAGCTAAACCTGTGGGGGCAGTGACAACAGCTGACAGTTTGTTGTTTGTCAGTTGTTGAAGGAACTTACTAATGATTTTGATTAGGAATGTTTTGCCAGAACCAGCTTCACCACTGACGTACATTAGTATAGGTTTATAATTATGGCAGGAACATTCTTTATTTTCATGTTTTACACCATGTGCAATTTGTTTTGTTACTTCTTGAAAAATGCTACTTTGCTCATTGTTTAGTTTTGATTGTACTATAGTTAAGTCTTCTTTATCTTCATACTGACACATGGTGTTTTCTACTTCTATCATAGCTAATTCTGCCTCATTTGTTATTAGTGGTTCTCCCAGTGGTTCTTGGCTTCCTGTTACAGAAGGTTGACTACTGTCAGGAGTATCCTTATCTAGTTGAGCTTGGAGTTCTTCTTCATGTTGCTGTTCATTGTGCAACATTGTTTTGTACTGTGTAAAGTTTACATCAGTTATAGTGCTTTCATTTGCTTTGAAAGCATCCTCATATGAGTCATAGTTATCTAGTAATTGTTCTTCTTTTCTCCATGGTTTGAAGAGTTGCAGCAGGGACATGTAATATACTTCTTTATGTTGAGGAGTCTTCAATGACAATTTGATATGATTCATTAAATTTGGTTTAGTGAGTTTAACTAAGCTGCCTTCACAGTCTGTCACTCTATATTTACCTTTTTTTTCATCGGGTTTCATATTATTTTTGTATGTGTAGTTTTGGGCTGTGTGGTATAGACACATGTTTTCCAAAGTATTACTTCTGTTGGGTAGTATGTGTCTAATAAATTGTTTTTAAAATGTCTTGGCTGTTGGGATCATGTTTGGCTATTGTTTCTATATCTTCATATGATTTTAGAACTCTTTTTCTAGATTTAGCTGGACCAAGACTTAGCCATACTATATTTTCAGATTTACCATACAATGAAGTACCAGTTAAACGATCAGCTGCTTCATAAGATCCACATTCTCTATGGGTGAGCATTTTTATGCCCAAGCTGTATAATTTCTGAGATACTGTTTTATCTGATGACAGGTCATTCCAGAGGTCTTGGAGCTCTGTCTTTTCTGCTTTAGTTAAGTATGCTGTGACATATCGTGCAACTGCAGTAGAATTGTCTGCAATGTACTGCACATCTATGTTTGCATTCCATAAGTGGGCAATGATTGCATTATAATCATTGATATATTTTTCTTCTTCTTTTCTTTTTATGTAATATGTATTTTTAGGTGACTTTCCTTTAACAGTATGTCTAACTGAAGGCATAAGGTTGTTTACTTGACCTGTATTTGTAACTGGTCTAGGGAAACCAAATCGGCATTTGGTGTAGTATTTGCCTTTGTTTTTGTATTTGCGACGACAATATTTTCCACATTTGTGTCTTTGAAATTGTAAAATTTGTGCACAAAGATCACTATTTGTGGCTTCTGATGGAATTTGACAAGTGACATATTTTTCAATAAACTGTAAAACAGTGGGATCACTGTCTTGACCAAAATTAGGAGCATCTTTAATCCATAAAAGCATGTGGATATGTGGTGCTCCTCTGGCTTGGTATTCTTTTCTCCAAAAGAAGTGTTGCACTTCTCCAAGGGGAGGAACAGTTTTATTACAAATAAAATGTAGCATAGCAACGAAGCGATGGTGAAAATATCTTGAAACATTAACAGGATCCAAAGAACAAAGTTCTCCAGGTGTTAGAATATCTATGTTTGTTTTGTTTTTATTTGATATGCGTAGGAAATCATGTAAATCTTCCCATGCATATTCTGTACAACTTAATGTAACAAACCAAGTGGGTGGGCCAAGGTTTCTGATCATACAACGTACATTTCCATGACGTCGAAACCAGTACTCTTTAGTGCCACGCATATTTGCTAATAGATTTGTAATATTTGATTGTAAAATGTCATCCTTTTGTTGCACTTTCTCTAATAATTGTGTAGCTGTCATATTTTGAAAGTGTGATCCTGATTTTAATATGTGTGCAATTCCGTAACATAAAGTTGCTAGTTCACTTTCAAAGAGTAGGTGGAATATGTATTCCACATTTTGTCTAAATCTGGGATCCGTAATGAGTGGTATTCTGAAGCTGATATTTGAATAGGTCTATCCTCATATCTTCCTCCTTTGCCAGTTGGAAAGAGTAGAGGAAAAGCATGTGCTTCTATACTTTTTTCCCATATACTGATTAGCGATCCTTTTGTTTGACGCATTTGGTAAGGTTCCAGTACATCTTGTACGGTGTCATTACAGTGCAAAGGATGAATTGTATACTGGTCTAAAGTATTTGATATTGTAGCATGATCTAGTAGCTCAAATCGACCAGCTTCTTGTGTTTCTTGAATTATTTCAGTTGTATCTTTCAAGTTTTCTTCAATATTAATTTCTTTGTAATATTCATTATTCTCTTTAAGATATTGGAAGGCTTGTCTAACTTTATATAAATCTACCAGCTGTTGCCATATTTTTTTGTCTTTTGTAGGTACTCCATTTACTAATATAATTAAAGATTGGTGCATTGGACGTTGCACTCCTAGAGTATGCACATTTTCTTTTAGATTTAATGGTAAATAAACTACTTTTCCACAAATGCCTTTTACCAATTCAGAGGGAGGTAATTTTCCTGTTTTTGGTTGAAGGCGTATTATTGCTTGAAATGGGTGTACTGTTTGAATTATGATGCTCTCATATAAATTAAGTTGTTGTAGAGGTTTTGGTACTGGGTATAATTCCAAATTATTTGTGATAGAACATGAAGGAGTTTGGTTATTGTCAAGTTTTGTGGTGCAATAACTGCAAAGTATTAAGGGCTCAGTTATTTCGTATTTGTTTTCTGCTAGAAGGTAGAGAGCTAATTCAAACCATTTAGAATCTTCATTGTCTTCTATTTTGTATGATAGTCCACAGTTTTTGTGTTACTTTTATAAAAAAATTCTACGGCAACATACACATACATGGTTTGGTACTTCAGCTGATGTACTTTTAAATTTTAGTATTTCTTTTTTGTATGTGTTTAGCAAAAGGTTGCCATGTGTAGAATTGTTGCTTAATTGGTTTAAAGCTATTTCATTCTGTAAATGGCTTTCACTTCCAAAATATTTTTTCTGGATATAGTGAATTTCTTCAAGTAGGTCTTTTGCTGTACCATGTAGAAGGATGTTATTTAACTTTGCTAGTGCTAAAGCAGGACTTTTAGCATAGTACAGTTTATAGACTAGATTTCTTATAGTTGAATGATGTGTTGATATCCTTTTGATATCATGGAAAGTGGTTTTACAAGTAGGTCCTGTAATGCAGTCCAATGAATGTCCTTGTAGTCCTGTGTACTTGCGCACTGGACAGGTATCTATATTTTGCAGTAATTTAATTTTGATTTTGTCTTTGCTTTTTACATATTTATTGAGGAATTGGTGTAAAGATTTGAAACATTGTTTGGGAATGTTACACATTGACGTGCATGGCCATTTGTACACTAGACGTTCTGATTCAGTTGAATGGAGGGGTAATTCTAAGTTTTCAGGGCATATTTTTGTAAGGAGTACTTCTTGTTCCATTATGGTATTATTCACTTTTTCATAACCTCGACCACTGCTATTTATGGCAATTGTATTCGTTTGCTTTTGTTTGTACGCTTCTTCATTAAAAAATGGTTCTGTGCTCGTAGTGTGATTCTATTCACCTCCGCAGATACGTAAGAAGTTTTTTCTGCTGACATTTCGCTTATTGAGAAGTCTTTTTTGTAATTTAGTTATTAGTTTTGTTAGTGGTTTCATTTTGTTTGACAGTAAAATAAATACATTTCTTTAGAGAAGAATTGCACTGTCCATCAATGCTTCTAAGATTAATTTCCTACGATAGGTTTTAAGCTTTGAACCTGATTTCTCTCCTGTTTTTATAAGATTTTGAAGGACTTTGTGACGGTATATTTTGGCTAAAATACTTTTCTTGGTATGCTTACTTTGCACTATATTAAAATTTGAAGAAGTAGTTTTATCTGTACTGATAGGTGATTTTCTGTTAATTGTTTTTTGGTTTGTTTTACATTTTGATAGAGGAAGCGAAGTTGTTGTACTTGAAACTTTTTGTGTTTCACTAAATGATTGTATTAGCTGTTTTGTTTCAACTTTTTTTTACAAATTCTGATAGAGATGGATGCTTATGTTGGACACCTTTATTTTCATTTGCTCTAATTTTGCGTTGCTTTCTACGGAGTTGTCTTTTGGTAGGCATTCCTTAGGGTCTGTTGAAAAAAATAAAGAAGATATGGGTTGGGGTGTTCTGGAATGTATGTGTGCTGTGTGCATGAGTGTTTGAGTAAGATGATAAAGATGTATGTAATGGTGTGTGATTGTGCATTGGGAACTAAAAGTAGTAGGGGTAGGTATTCTTGAATTTATGTGTCACTAAGCTGGGGTTCAGATGACAAAAAAAAAGTAAGCTAGTGGTGTGGAAAAGTACAAATAGTAAATGTAATGTATACAATTAAAACAGTTGTTTGTTCTATAATATGAAAATTGTAGTGGTTCAGTTGGCTAATTTGTGTGTCCAAAAATAGAAATTTGTGGGCCATTCTGGTTGTAAATCGCTGTTTAGGACATGGAAATTTTTGGACAAAATGGTACAAAATCTCTATTTTAAGAAACCAAAATAGCTGCTATTAATGTTATAGTATATTTGATTAATAATATAAATAATATGGTGATATTTTACTTACTTTTTTTTAAATTAACAGGTAACTTCTTAGTTTTTCTTTCTTCTTCGAATTCGGCTGCTTCTTTTCAGGAAACTGGTCTTCACTGCAACTGTGAAAGCTTCAAATTAGTAACTTTGTTTGTATATAGCACTGTTTTTAATTTAGATATTGATTTTTTTAATTGAAATCCTCAGTGCCTTCTGTAAAACTATTAAACTAATTTATTTACATAAGATACATTGCATCAGGTCAGTGTATATGATATGTTCTTAATGAACAAATTGTATTGAATGACTAACTGTAGCAAAAATAAAATATCTTTACTATGTCTTGTGAAATTTATAATATATTAGTGAATACACTATTTCTGTAAGTAAACTGTTCTAGGTAATAGCGCCTCAATGTCATGTCTAATTTAAAGTAATTAAGTAAATAAATAAATAAAAACAAAAAATATGAAATTGTATAAGTATTTTTATAAAGGTTTAAACATAGATTGTGTTTGCATGCAATTTTGTTTGAATATATGTAGTCTATATATTTCATTTAAAAAAAATTAGTTTAACATGATTTGAGTGTGTGTGTTTAAAGAAAGTAAAAAGTATAAAGGTGTATAAGTGGTAGTTGATTTTAGGAAATTGAAAAAAGTACAGTAAATTCATTTAACAGATTTTACAAGGTAAAAGTCTGTTTGAAAATGTGTTCATCTACCATAGCTCTCAAGTCACACGCGTTTGGCGGGTGTCACACGCCTTGTAAACGGCAGACTCACCCGCCAAGCCTCCTGCATGCCAATTCATTCCAATGGGCGTCTCACCCGCTAAAAACAAAATCGGGTGATTTCACCTGCCTGTAAAACAAAAATGGTTGAGAGCTATGTCATGTACTATACAGAAAATATGCATACCTGAAGTTTGTGTTCATGCATATGGATATGCGTGGAGCTGCAAATAGAAATCTTGAATACTTGTACAGTATTTCTGGTAGATGCTGCTTGTCAATGATATGACACTTGTACTCAGAGAGATTCAGAGTACATTCGCAGTGCTGATCTATGATGATGCAGTTAGATGTAGAGGTCTTGAATGTGATTGGTGCATGGTCATGTGATTTTTGAGGTACATCCAATGAGGGAATGGCAGAGAGAGTGTAGTGGAAATGGTAGAAGAGCTGTTCATGTTACGAAATGTCCGCGGACATGGCGGTAGTTCCAGGACATCGGGAGTTACATCCGGGGATTTTTGGGTTCAGAAGTCATGCAAATGAGAATAAGCACTGAAAGGGATTGGTCAGGAAAGTTTGGTGGGTGTGTTGTGCCAGGAGAAATTTTTTGAGATACTCTTTTTGCTGAGAGAACAAAAGATAGCTATGGCTGTGTGTTTCAGAAAACAGATTGTTTGGATTTTAGGAGATTCGTGGATTCATTGGTTGAAGGTGCATGCAGAAAGCTGTGGAGTAGCTGTAGATCTTGGATTCCCACATGTGGAAGTACACTGGCATGGAGTACGTGGAATGAAGTGGTTGGATTTGCTACCTCTCTGTGCTACTTTGGAGACAGAGCAACATCCAGACATAATTGTAATTCATTTTGGAGGGAACAGTTTAGGGCATGTGACTGGAATTTTTTTGCAATTTGCTATGAAAGAAGGACTGAGGAAGGTTATGGACATGTTTCCAAATTCGCAAGTGATATTTTCACGGATTGCGCAGAGACAAATGTGGCTTTGTTCTTCTTCATTTGGTCCACAAATGGAAAAAGCAAGGCGCAATGTTAATAAGGCTGTTTGTGGCTTTCTAAGAGATTTTGGCATGTCTTCTTTTCACAATGAAAATATTATGTTTTGTAGTACATACATTTTTCGCAGAGATGGAGTCCATCTTACTTATGCTGGCAATCAGATTTTTCTGAGAAATGTACAAAATGCATTGCGACCTTTTTTGGAATTACAACAACGATTTTGAAGTAGATGTTAAGCATTTACAATTTTTGACTTACAAACACCACCCAAAGGCTCTTTTCAGAGCCACCACTTCTTTCCAGAGAAAATTACAATGTTTGTGATGGAGTAGTAACCCAATTTTTTTAATGTTCGCGAACTGTTCGCGGACTTCTAAAAAATACAAAGATCCCTGCTTCATTTATTTTCACTTCTATTTTTTAACTGGGAAAGGCGGCTCTGAAAAGAGCCTTATTTTTTTTTGATTTTTGTGATTTTGTATTTTTTTTGGTTTTTCAGACACGACACAGTAGGAGAGGAGGGTAAAGGAGGGTAAAGGGGGGGACACCAACCACAGGGATAAGAAAGGGCGAGCTGAGAGAGGAAGATGTAGAGTGGGTTTTATTTGGGTAGTGAGCAGGTCTTCTCGTGCTCTGAGACGATAGTCTCAAAAGCACTCCGAAGTCGCTCCCCCCTGCAGAGTACTGTGTCACAGTACATACATACAACTGTGACCCTCGAAAGGTAAGTGTCATCAGCATTCTGTATGGCCTGTGAGGCAGCTTCAGAAAGACGCTGTCCCACAGAGGTGGTCCTTGTGGTGACAGGATCAGAAACAGAGGATGAAGTAGAGGAAATCAACCTGCTACGTTCTTCGCAAGGTACAACCCTGCGAATAGCCCCAGAGTGAAATGACCTCAGGTGTCGCTTCATAGTAGTGGTTCCAAAGCTGTAGTTACCATCCTTCCCGCGACTGAGTATCATTTTGCACTCATTGCAGGTAACATGGTTCGCACGAGCCTTAGGACCATTCCCATGTATGGTAAATAACCGCCACACCCAAGACTCACGCCTAGTGCGGGTAGTAGGGATTTCCTCTACCTCATTCTCATCATCCTCTTCTTCCTCCTCCGCACCCTCACTCCTGTTCCCCTCTTCAGGCCCTTGGGGAGGTGGTGGTGGTGGAGGGGGTGGTGGTGGTGCTGAAGCAGGTGCAGTTTCACAAAGTTTTTTTCACTGAATTTCATAGGTTTTTAGTAGCGCAACTTAACCATAACGTCCGTTTAAAAAAGTTTTTTCACTGATATATATATATATTCAGGGAAAAAACTTTCTTAAAGGTACGTTATGGTAAAGTTGCGCTACTAAAAACCTATGAAATTCAGTGAAAAAACTTTGTCAAAGGAACGTTATGGTTCCAAGTAAAACCGGAAAACCCTTGAAATTCGCCAGTTATGGTAAGCTAAGCAACCATAACTCACGCCACCACCGTGCACTGCTAAGACTAACACCCAGGACATCAAAGATGACATCACAAATGTCATTTATGACATCACTGATGACATCACATGTGTATGTACTTTTCATGAAATATGTGTACAAGGGATTCTTATTATAATGTTGCGAAACAAGTGTCAAGGATCATTGCAATAAATATCATACCCTAATTAGTGCATTGAACGATGCATTGATATAAATAGCATTCTATTATGGAGTTCTATCTAGTATACTAAGCTACTGATACAGAAACATAACATGGTGTGCAGTGTACAAGATGAAGGTATAATATTCGTAATGTTAATATGTTGAATAATGAAATGATAATTGTTTTCTTAATAGATTTTTGTGTATTGTGAAATATGTAATACGTAGCTAATAAAACATTACTATAGACAAAACACAAAGACACAAGAACACATACCAATATGGGTATATACAGGGAAAGTGAAGTTAGCAAAAAAGCACAAGTAGTAGCAGAAACAATTCATAACTTAACTGATTATTTTCAAGCAAATAAATGATTGCTCTGTTTCAAAGCTGCTATTCACCCTATGTATATGTATCACTTGATGTGATTGGACCCACAGGGAAAGTACAGCCATAAAAAAAAACAACAGAACTATCAGAAAGTGCTCATAAGTCTATTGATTATCTTTATGCACAAAAAGGATTGCTGTCTTTCAAGCTTGTGTCTTCCCGTATGTATATGTTTCATATGATGTGACTGGACTCTAACAGAATTACTGTAAGAACCTACTTGAAGGATACATCTACAAATAAAATAAAATGTTTAGTTTCTGACTGTTACTGAAGAAAACCATGTGGCCTAGATATGTCAGCAAAAGAAAAAAGAGTGAGCCAGACATGTGATGTCATCAGTGATGTCATCAATGACATTTGTGATGTCATCTTTGATGTCCTGGGTGTTAGTCTTAGCAGTGCACGGTGGTGGCGCGAGTTATGGTTGCTTAGCTTACCATAACTGGCGAATTTCAAGGGTTTTTCGGTTTTACTTGGAACCATAACGTTCCTTTGACAAAGTTTTTTCACTGAATTTCATAGGTTTTTAGTAGCGCAACGTTACCATAACGTCCCTTTAACAAAGTTTTTTCCCTGAATTTCATAGGTTTTTAGTAGCGCAATTTAACCATAACGTCCCTTTAACAAAGTTTTTTCATTGAATTTCATAGGTTTTTATTAGTGCAACTTAACCATAACGTCCCTGTAACATTTTTTTTGACTAAATTTTAAAGGTTTTTATTAGTACAACGTGACCATAACATCCTTTTCAATAGATGAAGACCACTAACATCTTATGTCCTCAAAGTGGGAATGCCGGGTGGTAAAAAAAACAAAAAGATTTTCCTTCCTACGCCGGGATGCCTGCGGCGTCTCGGTGTAGGAAGGAAAATCTTTTACCAAGATGGCCACCATGGAAAGGGAAGGCGGGGTGTATAAAGAACACAACGGCGCATGAGCGGGGTAGGGGGGGCACAGGGGAGACACATGGGCATGAGCGGGGGGTGAGAGGGAACAGGGTACAAACGGGGCATGAGCAGGGGGTGGAGGAGGAAAAGGAAGGAAACACAGGGCATGAGCGGTGGTGGGGGGAACACGAGAGAGACACGGGGCATGAGCAGTGGGTGGGGAGGAACATGAGGGAGACACAGGGTATGAGCAGGGGATGGGGAGGAACACGAGGGAGACACAGGGCATGAGCGGGGGGGTACAGGGCACATACGGGACATGAGCGGCGGTGGGGAGGAAAGGAGAGAGACAAGGGGCATGAGCAGGGGGTGGGGGGGAACACGAGGGAGACACAGAGCATGAGCGGGGGCGGGGGGTAACACGAGGGAAACACGGGGCATGAGCGGGGGTGGGGGGAACACGAGGGAGACACGGGGCATGAGCGCGGGGTGGGGGGCAACAGGAGACAGACACGGGGCATGAGCAGGGGGTGGAGGGCAACAGGAGACATACACGGGGCATGGGTGGGAGCAAGAGGAGACAGACACGGGGCATGAGCGGGGGGTGGGGGTAACAGGAGACAGACACGGGGCATGAGCGGGGTAGTGGGGGGCAACAGGAGAGAGACATGGGGCATGAGCGGGGGGTGGGGGAAACAGGAGAGAGACATGGGACATGAGTGGGGGGGTGGGGGGGTACAGGAGACAGACACAGGGCCTGAGCGGGGGGTGGGGGGCAACAGGAGAGAGACACGGGACATGAGCGGGTAGGGGGAACAGGAGACAGACACGGGGCATGAGCAGGGGGTGGGGGCAACAGGAGAGAGACACAGGGCATGAGCGGGGGGTGGGAGGAACAGGAGACAGACACAGGGGATGAGCGGGGGGTGGGGGGAACAAAAGAGACAGACACGGGGCATGAGCGGGGGGTGGGGGGCAACAGGAGAGAGACACAGGGCAGGAGCGGGGGTGGGGGCAACAGGAGACAGACACAAGCATGAGCGGGGGTGGGGGGGTACAGGAGACAGACACGGGGCATGAGCAGGGGGTGGGGGGCAACAGGAGAGAGACACGGGGCATGAGCGTGGGGTGGGAGGAACAGGAGACAGACACAGGGGATGAGCGGGGGGTGGGGGGAACAAAAGAGACAGACACGGGGCATGAGCGGGGGGTGGGGGGCAACAGGAGACAGACATGGGGCATGAGCGGGGGGTGAGGGCAACAGGAGACAGACACGGGGCATGAGCAGGGGGTGGGGGAACAGGAGACAGACACGGAGCATGAGCGGGGGGTGGGGAGAACAGGAGACAGACACGGGGCATGAGAGGGGGGTGGGGGGCAACAGGAGACAGACACGGGGCATGAGCAGGGGGTGGGGGGCAAAAGGAGAGAGAAACGGGACATGAGCGGGTGGGGGGAACCGGAGACAGACACGGGGCATGAGCGGGGGGGCAACAGGAGACAGACACGGGGCATGAGCGGGCGGTAGGGGGTACAGGAGACAGACATGGGGCATGAGCGGGGGACAACAGGAGAGAGACACAGGGCATGAGCGGGGGGTGGGGGGAACAGGAGACAGACACGGGGCATGAGCAGGGGGTAGGGGGAACAGGAGACAGACATGGGGCATGAGCGGGGGGTGGGGGGAACAACAGAGACAGACACGGGGCAGGAGCGGGGGGTGGATGGCAACAGGAGACAGACACGGGGCATGAGCGGGGGTGGGGGGCAACAGGAGACAGACACGGGGCATGAACGGGGGGTGAGGGGCAACAGGAGACAGACACGGGCATGAGCGGGGGGTGGGGGGCAACAGGAGACAGACACGGGGCATGAGCGGGGGTGGGGGGCAGCAGGAGACAGACACGGGGCATGAGCAGGGGGTGGGGGCAACAGGAGAGACACGGGGAATAAGCAGGGGGTGAGGGG
The DNA here is from genome assembly GCF_040938575.1 of Ambystoma mexicanum. Classification (NCBI taxonomy): domain Eukaryota; kingdom Metazoa; phylum Chordata; class Amphibia; order Caudata; family Ambystomatidae; genus Ambystoma; species Ambystoma mexicanum. Next base: position 167,372,051 of record NC_090935.1, on the reverse strand, counting down.
CAACAGTAGACAGACACAGGGCATGAGCGGGGGGTGGGGGGAACAGGAGACAGACACGGGGCATGAGCGAGGGGTGGGGGAACAGGAGACAGACACGGGGCATTAGCGCGGGGTGGGAGGAACAGGAAAAAGACACGTGGCATGAGCAGGGGGGTTGGGGGGCAACAAGAGAGAGACACGGGGCATGAGCGTGTGGGGGAACAGGAGACAGACACGGGGCATGAGCGGGTGGGGGAACAGGAGACAGACACGGGGCATGAGCGGGAGGGTGGGGGGCAACAGGAGATATACATGGGGCATGAGCGGGGGGGAACAGGACACAGACACGGGGCATGAGCGGGTGTGGAGGGGAACAGGAGACAGACACGGGGCATGAGCGGGGGGTGGGGGAAGGGGAGAGACACACGGGGCATGAGCGGGGGTGGGGGGAGGGAGAGAGACACACGGGGCTTGAGCGGTGGGCGGGAGGGAGAGACACACGGGGCATGAGCGGTGGGCGGGAGGGGGGAGAGACACAAGGGGCAAGAGCGGGGGTGGGCGGGAGGGGGGAAGACACAAGGGGCAAGAGCAGGGGTGGGCGGGAGGGGGGAAGACAGAAGGGGCAAGTGCGGGGGTGGGCGGAGGGGGGAAGACACGGGGCAAGAGCGGGGGTGGGCGGGAGGGGGCAAGAGACACAGGGCCAAGAGCGGGGGTGGGTGGGAGGGGGCAAGAGATACGGGGCCAAGAGCGGGGGTGGGCGGGAGGGGGCAAGAGACACGGGGCCAAGAGCGGGGGTTGGCGGGAGGGGGCAAGAGACACGGGGCCAAGAGCGGGGGTGGGCGGGAGGGGGCAAGAGACACGGGGCCAAGAGCGGGGGTGGGCGGGATAGGGGCAAGAGACACGGGGCCAAGAGCAGGGGTGGGCAGGAAGGGGCAAGAGACATGGGGCCAAGAGCGGGGGTGGGCGGGAGGGGGCAAGAGACACTGGCCAAGAGTGGGGGTGGGCGGGAGGGGGCAAGAGACACGGGGCCAAGAGCGGGGGTGGGCGGGAGGGGGCAAGAGACACGGGGCCAAGAGCAGGGGTGGGCGGGAGGGGGCAAGAGACAAAGGGCCAAGAGCGGGGGTGGGCGGGAGGGGGCAAGAGACACGGGGCCAAGAGCAGGGGTGGGCGGGAGGGGGCAAGAGACACGGGGCCAAGAGCGGGGGTGGGCGGTAGGGGGCAAGAGACACGGGGCCAAGAGCGGGGGTGGGCAGGAGGGGGAAAGACACATGGGCCAAGAGCGGGGGTGGGCGGGAGGGGGAAAGACACACGGGCCAAGAGGGGGGAGGGCGGGAGGGGGAAAGACACACGGGCCAAGAGCGGGGTGGTCGGGAGGGGGAAAGACACACGGGCCAAGAGCGGGGGTGGGCGGGAGGGGGAAAGACACACGGGTCAAGAGCGGGGGTGGGCGGGAGGGGGAAAGACACACGGGGCAAGAGCGGGGGTGGGCGGGAGGGAGACAGACACACGGGGCAAGAGCGGGGGTGGGCGGGAGGGAGACAGACACACGGGGCAAGAGCGGGGGTGGGAGGGAGGGAGACAGACACACGGGGCAAGAGCGGGGGTGGGCAGGAGGGAGACAGACACACGGGGCAAGAGCGGGGGTGGGCGGGAGGGAGACAGACACACGGGGCAAGAGCGGGGGTGGGCGGGAGGGAGACAGACACACGGGGCAAGAGCGGGGGTGGGCGGGAGGGAGACAGACACACGGGGCAAGAGCAGGGGTGGGCAGGAGGGAGACAGACACACGGGGCAAGAGCGGGGGTGGGTGGTAGGCAGACAGACACACAGGGCAAGAGCGGGGTGGGGGGTACAGGAGACAGACACGGGGCATGAGCGGGGGGTGGGGGGCAACAGGAGAGAGACACGGGGCATGAGCAGGGGGTGCGGGCAACAGGAGACAGACACGGGGCATGAGCGGGGGTGGGGGGAACAACAGAGACAGACACGGGGCATGAGCAGGGGGTGAGGGGCAACAGGAGACAGACACTGGGCATGAGCGGGGGGTGGGGGGCAACAGGAGACAGACACGGGGCATGAGCGGGGGGTGGGGGGCAACAGGAGATAGACACGGGGCATGAGCGGGGGGGTGGGGGAGAACAGGAGACAGACACGGAGCATGAGCGGGGGGTGGGGAGAACAGGAGACAGACATGGGGCATGAGCGGGGGTGGGGGGCAACAAGAGACAGACACTGGGCATGAGCGGGGAATGGGAGGAACAGGAGACAGACACGGGGCATGAGCGGGGGGTGGGGAGAACAGGAGACAGACACGGGCATGAGCGATGGGGGGGTGGCAACAGGAGACAGACACGGGGCATGAGCGGTGGTGTGGGGGGCAACAGGAGACAGACACGGGCATGAGCGCGGAGTGGGGGGGTACAGGAGACAGACACGGGGCATGGGTGGGAGCAAAAGGAGACAGACATGGGGCATGAGCGGGGGGTGGGGGGAACAGGAGACAGACACTGGGCATGAGCGGGGGGTGGGGGGTACAGAAGACAGACACGGGGCATGAGCGGGGTAGTGGGGGGCAACAGGAGAGAGACACAGGGCATGAGCGGGGGGTGGGGGGTAAAGGAGACAGACACAGGGCATGAGCAGGGGGTGGGGGGCAACAGGAGACAGACACTGGGCATGAGCGGGGGGTGGGGGGCAACAGGAGACAGACACGGGGCATGGGTGGGAGCAAAAGGAGACAGACATGGGGCATGAGCGGGGGGTGGGAGGGGGTACAGGAGACAGACACGGGGCATGAGCAGGGGGTGGGGGGCAACAGAAGAGAGACACGGGGCATGAGCGGGGGGGTGGGGGGTAAAGGAGACAGGCACGGGGCATGAGCGGGGGGTGGGGGGTAAAGGAGACAGACACAGGGCATGAGCAGGGGGTGGGGGGCAACAGGAGACAGACACTGGGCATGAGCGGGGGGTGGGGGGCAACAGGAGACAGACACGGGGCATGAGCGGGGGGTGGGGGGCAACAGGAGACAGACACGGGGCATGAGCGGGGGTGGGGAGAACAGGAGACAGACATGGGGCATGAGCAGGGGTGGGGGGCAACAAGAGACAGACACAGGGCATGAGCAGGGGAATGGGAGGAACAGGAGACAGACACTGGGCATGAGCGGGGGGTTGGGAGAACAGGAGATAGACACGGGGCATGAGCGATGGGGGGGTGGCAACAGGAGACAGACACGGGGCATGAGCGGTGTTGTGGGGGGCAACAGGAGACAGACACGGGCATGAGCGCGGAGTGGGGGGGTACAGGAGACAGACACGGGGCATGGGTGGGAGCAAAAGGAGACAGACATGGGGCATGAGCGGGAGGTGGGGGGAACAGGAGACAGACACTGGGCATGAGCGGGGGGTGGGGGGTACAGAAGACAGACACGGGGCATGAGCGCGGAGGTGGGGGGCAACAGGAGAGAGACATGGGGCATGAGCGGGGGGTGGGAGGGGGTACAGGAGATAGACACGGGGCATGAGCAGGGGGTGGGGGCAACAGAAGAGAACACGGGGCATAAGCGGGGGGGTGGGGGGGTAAAGGAGACAGACACGGGGCATGAGCGGGGGGGTGGGGGGGTAAAGGAGACAGACACGGGGCATGAGCGGGGGGGTTGGGACAACAGGAGAGAGACACGGGACATGAGCGGGTGGGGGGAACAGGAGACAGACACGGGGCATGAGCGGGGGGTGGGGGGCAACAGGAGACAGACACGGGGCATGAGCGGGGGGTGGGGGGCAACAGGAGACAGACACGGGGCATGAGCGGGGGGTGGGGTGGAACAGGAGACAGACACGGAGCATGAGCGGGGGGTGGGGAGAACAGGAGACAGACACGGGGCATGAGCGGGGGGTGGGGGGCAACAAGAGACAGACACAGGGCATGAGCGGGGGTGGGAGGAACAGGAGACAGACACGGGGCATGAGGGGGGCGTGGGGAGAACAGGAGACAGATACGGGGCATGAGCGGTGGGTGGGGGGCAACAAGAGACAGACACAGGGCATGAGCGGGGGTGGGAGGAACAGGAGACAGACACGGGGCATGAGCGAGGGGGTGGGGGGCAACAGGAGACAGACACTGGGCATGAGCGGTGGTGTGGGGGGCAACAGGAGACAGACACGGGCATGAGCGCGGAGTGGGGGGTACAGGAGACAGACACGGGGCATGGGTGGGAGCAAGAGGAGACAGACATGGGGCATGAGCGGGGGGTGGGGGGAACAGGAGACAGAAACTGGGCATGAGCGGGGGGTGGGGGGTACAGAAGACAGGCACGGGGCATGAGCGGGGTAGTGGGGTGCAACAGGAGAGAGACATGGGGCATGAGCGGGGGGTGGGAGGGGGTACAGGAGACAGACACGGGGTATGAGGAGGGGGTGGGGGGCAACAGAAGAGAGACACGGGGCATGAGCGGGGGGTTGGGGGGGTACAGGAGACAGACACGGGGCATGAGCAGGGGGTGGGGGCAACAGGAGAGAGACACGGGACATGAGCAGGGGGGCAACAGGAGACAGACATGGGGCATGAGCGGGGGGGTGGGGGGTACAGGAGACAGACACGGGGCATGAGCGAGGGTTGGGGGTACAGGAGACAGACACGGGACATGAGCAGGGGGGGCAACTGGAGACAGACACGGGGCATGAGCAGGGGGGTGGGGGGATACAGGATACAGACACGAGCATGAGCGGGGGGTACAGGAGACAGACACGGGGCATGAGCAGGGGGTGGGGGGCAACAGGAGAGAGACACGGGGCATGAGCAGGTGGTGGGGGGAGCAAAAGAGACAGACACGGGGCATGAGCAGGGGGTGGGGGGCAAGAGGAGAGAGACACGGGGCAGGAGCGGGGGGTGGGGGGTACAGAAGACAGGCACGGGGCATGAACGGGGTAGTGGGGGGCAACAGGAGAGAGACATGGGGCATGAGCGGGGGGTGGGAGGGGGTACAGGAGACAGACACGGGGTATGAGGAGGGGGTGGGGGGCAACAGAAGAGAGACACGGGGCATGAGCGGGGGGTTGGGGGGGTACAGGAGACAGACACGGGGCATGAGCAGGGGGTGGGGGCAACAGGAGAGAGACACAGGACATGAGCAGGGGGGCAACAGGAGACAGACATGGGGCATGAGCGGGGGGGTGGGGGGTACAGGAGACAGACACGGGGCATGAGCAAGGGGTGGGGGGTACAGGAGACAGACACGGGACATGAGCAGGGGGGCAACAGGAGACAGACACGGGGCATGAGCAGGGGGGTGGGGGGATACAGGATACAGACACGAGCATGAGCGGGGGGTACAGGAGACAGACACGGGGCATGAGCAGGGGGTGGGGGGCAACAGGAGAGAGACACGGGGCCTGAGCAGGTGGTGGGGGGAGCAAAAGAGACAGACACGGGGCATGAGCAGGGGGTGGGGGGCAACAGGAGAGAGACACGGGGCAGGAGCGGGGGGTGGGGGGCAACAGGAGACAGACACGGGGCATGAGCGGGGGTGAGGGCAACAGGAGACAGACACGGGGCATGAGCGGGGGGTGGGGAGAACAGGAGACAGACACGGGGCATGAGAGGGGGGTGGGGGGTAACAGGAGACAGACACAGGGCATGAGTGGGCGGTGGGGGGTACAGGAGACAGACACGGTGCATGAGCGGGAGGTGGGGGGCTACAGGAGAGAGACACGGGGCATGAGCGGGGGGTGGGGGGAACAACAGAGAGACATGGGGCAGGAGCGGGGGGTGGAGGGCAACAGGAGACAGACACGGGGCATGAGCGGGTGGTGTGGGGTACAGGAGACAGACACGGGGCATGAGCAGGGGGTGTGGGGAACAGGAGACAGGCACGAGGCATGAGCGGGAGGTGGGGGGAACAACAGAGATACACGGGGCAGGAGCGGGGGGTGGGGGCAACAGGAGACAGACACGGGGCAGGAGCGGGGGGTGGGGGGAACAACAAAGAGACACGGGGCAGGAGCGGGGGGTGGAGGGCAACAGGAGACAGACACGGGGCATGATAGGAGGGTGGGGGGCAACAGGAGACAGACACGGGGCATGAGCGGCGGTGGGGGGCAACAGGAGAGAGACACGGGGCATGAGCAGGGGGTGGGGGGAACAACAGAGAGACACGGGGCAGGAGCGGGGGGTGGGGGGCAACAGAGACAGACACGGGGCATGAGCGGGGGTGGGCGGGAGGGGGAAAGAGACACGGGGCAAGAGCGGGGGATGGGCGGGAGAGGGAAAGACACACGGGGCAAGAGCGGGGGTGGGCGGGAGGCGGAAAGACACACGGGGCAAGAGTGGGGGTGGGCGGGAGGGGGAAAGACACACTGGGCAAGAGCGGGGGTGGGCGGGAGGGGGAAAGACACATGGGGCAAGGGCGGGGGTGGGCGGGAGGAGGAAAGACACACGGGGCATGAGCAGGGGTGGGGGGAACAACAGAGACAGACACGGGGCATGAGCAGGGGGTGAGGGGCAACAGGAGACAGACACAGGGCATGAGCAGGGGGTGGGGGGCAACAGGAGACAGACACGGGGCATGAGCGGGAGGTCGGGGGCAACAGGAGACAGACACGGGGCATGAGGGGGGGGTGGGGGGCAACAGGAGACAGACACGGGGCATGAGCGGGGGGTGGGGGGGAACAGGACACAGACACGGAGCATGAGCGGGGGTGGGGAGAACAGGAGACAGACACGGGGCATGAGCAGGGGGGGCAACAGGAGACAGACACGGGGCATGAGCAGGGGGGTGGGGGTACAGGAGACAGACACGAGCATGAGCGGGGGGGTACAGGAGACAGACACGGGGCATGAGCAGGGGGTGGGGGGCAACAGGAGAGAGACACGGGGCATGAGCAGGGGGTGGGGGGAGCAAAAGAGACAGACACGGGGCATGAGCAGGGGGTGGGGGGCAACAGGAGAGAGACATGGGGCAGGAGCGGGGGGTGGGGGGCAACAGGAGACAGACACGGGGCATGAGCGGGGGGTGAGGGCAACAGGAGACAGACACGGGGCATGAGCGGGGGGTGGGGAGAAGAGGAGACAGACACGGGGCATGAGAGGGGGGTGGGGGGTAACAGGAGACAGACACGGGGCATGAGTGGGCGGTGGGGGGTACAGGAGACAGACACGGTGCATGAGCGGGGGGTGGGGGGCTACAGGAGAGAGACACGGGGCATGAGCGGGAGGTGGGGGGAACAACAGAGAGACACGGGGCAGGAGCGGGGGGTGGAGGGCAACAGGAGACAGACACGGGGCATGAGCGGGTGGTGGGGGGTACAGGAGACAGACACGAGGCATGAGCGGGGGGTGGGGGGTACAACAAGGAGACACGGGGCAGGAGCGGGGGGTGGAGGGCAACAGGAGACAGACACGGGGCATGATAGGGGGGTGGGGGGCAACAGGAGACAGACACGGGGCATGAGCGGGCGGTGGGGGGCAACAGGAGAGAGACACGGGGCATGAGCAGGGGGTGGGGGGAACAACAGAGAGACACGGGCAGGAGCGGGGGGGTGGGGGGCAACAGGAGACAGACACGGGGCATGAGCGGGGGTGGGCGGGATGGGGAAAGAGACACGGGGCAAGAGCGGGGGATGGGCGGGAGAGGGAAAGACACACGGGGCAAGAGCGGGGGTGGGCGGGAGGGGGAAAGACACACGGGGCAAGAGCGGGGGTGGGTGGGAGGGGGAAAGACACACGGGGCAAGAGCGGGGGTGGGCGGGAGGGGGAAAGACACATGGGGCAAGAGCGGGGGTGGGCGGGAGGGGATAAGACACACGGGGCATGAGCAGGGGTGGGGGGAACAACAGAGACAGACACGGGGCATGAGCGGGGGGTGAGGGGCAACAGGAGACAGACACAGGGCATGAGCAGGGGGTGGGGGGCAACAGGAGACAGACACAGGGCATGAGCAGGGGGTGGGGGGCAACACGAGACAGACACGGGGCATGAGCAGGAGGTGGGGGGCAACAGGAGACAGACACGGGGCATGAGCAGGGGGTTTGGGGCAACATGAGACAGACACGGGGCATGAGCGGGGGGTGGGGGAGAACAGGAGACAGACACGGAGCATGAGCGGGGGGTGGGGAGAACAGGAGACAGACATGGGGCATGACCGGGGGGCGGGGGCCAACAAGAGACAGACACAGGGCATGAGCGGGGGTGGGAGGAACAGGAGACAGACACGGGGCATGAGCGGGGGGTGGGGAGAACAGGAGACAGACACGGGGCATGAGCGAGGGGGTGGGGGCAACAGGAGACAGACACGGGCATGAGCGGTGGTGTGGGGGGCAACAGGAGACAGACACGGGCATGAGCGCAGAGTGGGGGTACAGGAGACAGACACGGGGCATGGGTGGGAGCAAGAGGAGACAGACATGGGGCATGAGCGGGGGGTGGGGGGAACAGGAGACAGACACTGGGCATGAGCGGGGGGTGGGGGTTACAGAAGACAGACACGGGGCATGAGCGGGGTAGTGGGGGTCAACAGGAGAGAGACATGGGGCATGAGCGGGGGTACAGGAGACAGACACGGAGCATGAGCAGGGGGCAACAGAAGAGAGACACGGGGCATGAGCGGGGGGGTACAGGAGACAGACACGGGGCATGAGCGGGGGGTGGGGGCAACAGGAGAGAGACACGGGACATGAGCGGGTGGGGGGAACAGGAGACAGACACGGGGCATGAGCGGGGGGTGGGGGGCAACAGGAGACAGACACGGGGCATGAGCGGAGGGAGGGGGCAACAGGAGACAGACACGGGGCATGAGCAGGGGGTGGGGGGAACAGGAGACAGACACGGAGCATGAGCGGTGGGTGCGGAGAACAGGAGACGGACACGGGGCATGGGCGGGGGTGGGGGGCAACAAGAGACAGACACAGGGCATGAGCGGGGGTGGGAGGAACAGGAGACAGACACGGGGCATGAGCGGGGGGTGGGGAGAACAGGAGACAAACACGGTGCATGAGCGGGGGGTGGGGGGAAACAAGAGACAGACACAGGGCATGAGCGGGGGTGGGAGGAACAGGAGACAGACACGGGGCATGAGCGAGGGGGTGGGGGGCAACAGGAGACAGACACGGGGCATGAGCAGTGGTGTGGGGGGCAACAGGAGACAGACAGGCGCATGAGCGCGGAGTGGGGGGGTACAGGAGACAGACACGGGGCATGGGTGGGAGCAAGAGGAGACAGACATGGGGCATGAGCGGGGGGTGGGGGGAACAGGAGACAGACACTGGGCATGAGCGGGGGGTGGGGGGTACAGAAGACAGACTCGGGGCATGAGCGGGGTAGTGGGGGGCAACAGGAGAGAGACATGGGGCATGAGCGGGGGGTGGGAGGGGGTACAGGAGACAAACACGGGGCATGAGGAGGGGGTGGGGGGCAACAGAAGAGAGACACAGGGCATGAGCGGGGGGGTGGGGGGTACAGGAGACAGACACGGGGCATGAGCGGGGGGTGGGGGCAACAGGAGAGAGACACGGGACATAAGCGGGTGGGGGGAACAGGAGACAGACACGGGGCATGAGCAGGGGGGCAGCAGGAGACAGACATGGGGCATGAGCGGGGGGGTGGGGGGGTTCAGGAGACAGACACGGGGCATGAGCAGGGGGTGGGGGGCAACAGGAGAGAGACACGGGGCAGGAGCGGGGGGTGGGGGGTAACAGGAGACAGACACGGGGCATGAGTGGGCGGTGGGGGGTACAGGAGACAGACACGGTGCATGAGCGGGAGGTCGGGGGCTACAGGAGAGAGACACGGGGCATGAGCGGGGGGTGGGGGGAACAACAGAGAGACACGGGGCAGGAGCGGGGGGTGGAGGGCAACAGGAGACAGACACGGGGCATGAGCGTGTGGTGTGGGGTACAGGAGACAGACACGGGGCATGAGCAGGGGGTGTGGGGAACAGGAGACAGGCACGAGGCATGAGCGGGGGGTGGGGGGAACAACAGAGATACACGGGGCAGGAGCGGGGGGGTGGGGGCAACAGGAGACAGACACGGGGCAGGAGCAGGGGGTAGGGGGGAACAACAAAGAGACACGGGGCAGGAGCGGGGGGTGGAGGGCAACAGGAGACAGACACGGGGCATGATAGGAGGGTGGGGGGCAACAGGAGACAGACACTGGGCATGATCGGGCGGTGGGGGGCAACAGGAGAGAGACACGGGGCATGAGCAGGGGATGGGGGGAACAACAGAGAGACACGGGGCAGGAGCGGTGGGTGGGGGGCAACAGAGACAGACACGGGGCATGAGCGGGGGTGGGCGGGAGGGGGAAAGAGACACGGGGCAAGACCGGGGGATGGGCGGGAGAGGGAAAGACACACGGGGCAAGAGCGGGGGTGGGCGGGAGGCGGAAAGACACACGGGGCAAGAGCGGGGGTGGGCGGGAGGGGGAAAGACACACGGGGCAAGAGCGGGGGTCGGCGGGAGGGGGAAAGACACACGGGGCAAGGGCGGGGGTGGGCGGGAGGGGGAAAGACACACGGGGCATGAGCAGGGGTGGGGGGAACAACAGAGACAGACACGGGGCATGAGCAGGGGGTGAGGGGCAACAGGAGACAGACACAGGGCATGAGCAGGGGGTGGGGGGCAACAGGAGACAGACACGGGGCATGAGCGGGAGGTCGGGGGCAACAGGAGACAGACACGGGGCATGAGCGGGGGGTTGGGGGCAACAGGAGACAGACACGGGGCATGAGCGGAGGGTGGGGGAGAACAGGAGACAGACACGGAGCATGAGCGGGGGTGGGGAGAACAGGAGACAGACACGGAGCATGAGCAGGGGGGGCAACAGGAGACAGACACGGGGCATGAGCAGGGGGGTGGGGGGGTACAGGAGACAGACACGAGCATGAGCGGGGGGTACAGGAGACAGACACGGGGCATGAGCAGGGGGTGGGGGGCAACAGGAGAGAGACACGGGGCATGAGCAGGGGGTGGGGGGGAGCAAAAGAGACAGACACGGGGCATGAGCAGGGGGTGGGGGCAACAGGAGAGAGACACGGGGCAGGAGCGGGGGGTGGGGGGCAACAGGAGACAGACACGGGGCATGAGCGGGGGGTGAGGGCAACAGGAGACAGACACGGGGCATGAGCGGGGGGTGGGGAGAACAGGAGACAGACACGGGGCATGAGAGGGGGGTGGGGGGTAACAGGAGACAGACACGGGGCATGAGTGGGCGGTGGGGGGTACAGGAGACAGACACGGTGCATGAGCGGGGGATGGGGGGCTACAGGAGAGAGACACGGGGCATGAGCGGGAGGTGGGGGGAACAACAGAGAGACACGGGGCAGGAGCGGGGGGTGGAGGGCAACAGGAGACAGACACGGGGCATGAGCGGGTGGTGGGGGGTACAGGAGACAGACACAAGGCATGAGCGGGGGGTGGGGGGAACAACAGAGAGACACGGGGCAGGAGCGGGGGGTGGGGGCAACAGGAGACAGACACGGGGCAGGAGCGGGGGGTAGGGGGAACAACAAAGAGACACGGGGCAGGAGCGGGGGGTGGAGGGCAACAGGAGACAGACACGGGGCATGAGCGGGCGGTGGGGGGCAACAGGAGAGAGACACGGGGCATGAGCAGGGGGTGGGGGGAACAACAGAGAGACACGGGGCAGGAGCGGGGGGTGGGGGGCAACAGGAGACAGACACGGGGCATGAGCGGGGGTGGGCGGGATGGGGAAAGAGACACGGGGCAAGAGCGGGGGATGGGCGGGAGAGGGAAAGACACACGGGGCAAGAGCGGGGGTGGGGGGGAGGGGGAAAGACACACGGGGCAAGAGCGGGGGTGGGCAGGATGGGGAAAGACACACGGGGCAAGAGCGGTGGTGGGCGGGAGGGGGAAAGACACACGGGGCAAGAGCGGGGTGGGCGGGAGGGGATAAGACACACGGGGCATGAGCAGGGGTGGGGGGAACAACAGAGACAGACACGGGGCATGAGCGGGGGGTGAGGGGCAACAGGAGACAGACACAGGGCATGAGCAGGGGGTGGGGGGCAACAGGAGACAGACACAGGGCATGAGCAGGGGGTGGGGGGCAACAGGAGACAGACACGGGGCATGAGCGGTAGGTGGGGGGCAACAGGAGACAGACACGGGGCATGAGCAGGGGGTGGGGGGCAACAGGAGACAGACACGGGGCATGGAGCGGGGGTGGGGGAGAACAGGAGACAGACACGGAGCATGAGCGGGGGGTGGGGAGAACAGGAGACAGACATGGGGCATGAGCGGGGGTGGGGGGCAACAAGAGACAGACACAGGGCATGAGCGGGGGTGGGAGGAACAGGAGACAGACACGGGGCATGAGCGGGGGGTGGGGAGAACAGGAGACAGACACGGGGCATGAGCGAGGGGGTGGGGGGCAACAGGAGACAGACACGGGCATGAGCGGTGGTGTGTGGGGCAACAGGAGACAGACACGGGCATGAGCGCAGAGTGGGGGGTACAGGAGACAGACACGGGGCATGGGTGGGAGCAAGAGGAGACAGACATGGGGCATGAGCGGGGGGTGGGGGGAACAGGAGACAGACACTGGGCATGAGCGGGGGGTGGGGGTACAGAAGACAGACACGGGGCATGAGCGGGGTAGTGGGGGGCAACAGGAGAGAGACATGGGGCATGAGCGGGGTGGGAGGGGGTACAGGAGACAGACACGGAGCATGAGCAGGGGGCAACAGAAGAGAGACACGGGGCGTGAGCGGGGGGTACAGGAGACAGACACGGGGCATGAGCGGGGGGTGGGGGCAACAGGAGAGAGACACGGGACATGAGCGGGTGGGGGAACAGGAGACAGACACGGGGCATGAGCGGGGGGGGGGGGAACAGAGACAGACACGGGGCATGAGCGGAGGGAGGGGGCAACAGGAGACAGACACGGGGCATGAGCAGGGGGTGGGGGAACAGGAGACAGACACGGAGCATGAGCGGGGGGTGCGGAGAACAGGAGACAGACACGGGGCATGGGCGGGGGGTGGGGGGCAACAAGAGACAGACACAGGGCATGAGCGGGGGTGGGAGGAACAGGAGACAGACACGGGGCATGAGCGGGGGGTGGGGAGAACAGGAGACAAACACGGGGCATGAGCGGGGGGTGGGGGGCAACAAGAGACAGACAGGCGCATGAGCGCGGAGTGGGGGGGTACAGGAGACAGACACGGGGCATGGGTGGGAGCAAGAGGAGACAGACATGGGGCATGAGCGGGGGGTGGGGGGAACAGGAGACAGACACTGGGCATGAGCGGGGGGTGGGGGGTACAGAAGACAGACTCGGGGCATGAGCGGGGTAGTGGGGGGCAACAGGAGAGAGACATGGGGCATGAGCGGGGGGTGGGAGGGGGTACAGGAGACAAACACGGGGCATGAGGAGGGGGTGGGGGGCAACAGAAGAGAGACACAGGGCATGAGCGGGGGGGTGGGGGGTACAGGAGACAGACACGGGGCATGAGCGGGGGGTGGGGGCAACAGGAGAGAGACACGGGACATAAGCGGGTGGGGGGAACAGGAGACAGACACGGGGCATGAGCAGGGGGGCAACAGGAGACAGACATGGGGCATGAGCGGCGGGGTGGGGGGGTTCAGGAGACAGACACGGGGCATGAGCGGGGGGTGGGGGGTACAGGAGACAGACACGGGGCATGAGCAGGGGGGCAACAGGAGACAGACACGGGGCATGAGCAGGGGGGTGGGGGGTACAGGAGACAGACACGAGCATGAGCGGGGGTACACGAGACAGACACGGGGCATGAGCAGGGGGTGGGGGGCAACAGGAGAGAGACACGGTGCATGAGCAGGGGGTGGGGGGGAGCAAATGAGACAGACACGGGGCATGAGCTGGGGGTGGGGGGCAACAGGAGAGAGTCACGGGGCAGGAGCGGGGGGTGGGGGGCAACACAGGAGACAGACACGGGGCATGAGCGGGGGTTGAGGGCAACAGGAGACAGACACGGGGCATGAGCAGGGGGTGGGGAGAACAGGAGACAGACACGGGGCATGAGAGGGGGTTGGGGGGCAACAGGAGACAGGCACGGGGCATGAGTGGGCGGTGGGAGGTACAGGAGACAGACACGGGGCATGAGCGGGGGGTGGGGGGCTACAGGAGAGAGACACGGGGCATGAGCGGGGGGTGGGGGGAACAACAGAGAGACACGGGGCAGGAGCGGGGGGTGGAGGGCAACAGGAGAGAGACACGGGACATAAGCGGGTGGGGGGAACAGGAGACAGACACGGGGCATGAGCAGGGGGGCAACAGGAGACAGACATGGGGCATGAGCGGGGGGGTGGGGGGGTTCAGGAGACAGACACGGGGCTTGAGCGGGGGTGGGGGGTACAGGAGACAGACACGGGGCATGAGCAGGGGGGGCAACAGGAGACAGACACGGGGCATGAGCAGGGGGGTGGGGGGTACAGGAGACAGACACGAGCATGAGCGGGGGGTACAGGAGACAGACACGGGGCATGAGCAGGGGGTGGGGGGCAACAGGAGAGAGACACGGTGCATGAGCAGGGGGTGGGGGGGAGCAAAAGAGACAGACACGGGGCATGAGCAGGGGGTGGGGGGCAACAGGAGAGAGACACGGGGCAGGAGCGGGGGGTGGGGGGCAACACAGGAGACAGACACGGGGCATGAGCGGGGGTTGAGGGCAACAGGAGACAGACACGGGGCATGAGCAGGGGGTGGGGAGAACAGGAGACAGACACGGGGCATGAGAGGGGGTTGGGGGGCAACAGGAGACAGGCACGGGGCATGAGTGGGCGGTGGGAGGTACAGGAGACAGACACGGGGCATGAGCGGGGGGTGGGGGGCTACAGGAGAGAGACACGGGGCATGAGCGGGGGGTGGGGGGAACAACAGAGAGACACGGGGCAGGAGCGGGGGGTGGAGGGCAACAGGAGACAGACACGGGGCATGAGCGGGTGGTGGGGGGTACAGGAGACAGACACGGGGCATGAGCAGGGGGTGGGGGGAACAGGAGACAGACACGGGGCATGAGCGGGGGGTGGGGGAAACAACAGAGAGACACGGGGCAGGAGCGGGGGGTGGGGGCAACAGGAGACAGACCCGGGGCAGGAGCGGGGGGTGGGGGGAACAACAGAGAGACAAGGGGCAGGAGCGGGGGGTGGAGGGCAACAGGAGACAGACACGGGGCATGATAGGGAGGTGGGGGGCAACAGGAGTTAGACACGGGGCATGAGCGGGCGGTGGGGGGCAACAGGAGAGAGACACGGGGCATGAGCAGGGGGTGGGGGGAACAACAGAGAGACACGGGGCAGGAGCGGGGGGTGGGGGGCAACAGGAGACAGACACGGGGCAGGAGCGGGGGGTGGGGGGAACAACAGAGAGACAAGGGGCAGGAGCGGGGGGTGGAGGGCAAAAGGAGACAGACACGGGGCATGATAGGGAGGTGGGGGGCAACAGGAGACAGACACGGGGCATGAGCGGGCGGTGGGGGGCAACAGGAGAGAGACACGGGGCATGAGCAGGGGGTGGGGGGAACAACAGAGAGACACGGGGCAAGAGCGGGGGTGGGTGGGAGGGGGAAAGAGACACGGGGCAAGAGCGGGGGTGGGCGGACGGGGGAAAAAAGACACACAGGGCAAGAGCGGGGGTGGGCGGGAGGGGGAAAGACACACGGGGCAAGAGCGGGGGTGGGCGGGAGGGGGAAAGACACACGGGGCAAGAGCGGGGGTGGGCGGGAGGGGGAAAGACACATGGGGCAAGAGCGGGGGTGGGCGGGAGGGGGAAAGACACAGGGGGCAAGAGCGGGGGTGGGTGGGAGGGGGAAAGACACACGGGACAAGAGCGGGGGTGGGGGGAGGGAGACAGAAACACGGGACAAGAGCGGGGGTGGGGGGAGGGAGACAGACACATGAGGCATGAGCGGGGGGTGGGCGGGAGGCGGAGAGACACACGAGGCATGAGCGGGGGGTGGGCGGGAGGGGGAGAGACACACGGGGCATGAGCAGGGGGTGGGCGGGAGGGGGAGAGACACACGAGGCATGAGCGGGGGTGGGCGGGAGGGGGAGAGACACACGGACATGAGCGGGGGGTGGGCGGCGGGTGGTGAGAGACATACGGACATGAGCGGGGGTGGGCGGCGGGTGGGGAGAGACATACGGACATGAGCGGTCGGCGGGTGGGGAGAGACAACACGGACATGAGCGGGCGGCGGGTGGGGAGAGACAACACGGACATGAGCGGGGGTGGGCGGCGGTTGGGGAGAGGCAACACGGACATGAGCAGGCGGCGGGTGGGGAGAGACAACACGGACATGAGCGGGCGGCGGGTGGGGGGGACAACACGGACATGAGCGGGCGGCGGGTGCGGAGAGACAATACGGACATGAGCGGGCGGTGGGTGGGGAGAGACAACACGGACATGAGCAGGCGGCGGGTGGGGAGAGACAGCACTGACATGAGCGGGGGTGGGCAGCGGGTGGGGAGAGACAACACGGACATGAGCGGGCGGCGGGTGGGGAGAGACAAAACGGACATGAGCGGGCGGCGGGTGGGGAGAGACAACACAGACATGAGCGGGCGGCGGGTGGGGAGAGACAACACGGACATTAGCGGGGCATGAGCGGGGGGTGGGCGTAAGGGAGAAAGACACACAGGGCAAGAGGTGGGAGGAACAGGAGACAGACACGGGCATGAGCGGGGTGGGGGACTTACTGTGCAGGCGGGACACAAAGCCTCTCATGCGAGGAACAAAGATGGCGGGCGTCTCTGAAGCCAGACGCACTGCACGCTTCCACGCATCCAATGAGAGAGCACGTCAGATGTCCGCGGACATCACGCAAGCTGCTGGCCCAATCAACGTCCTGTCCGCGGAGCGAACAGGGAAGTGTGTACGCGAAGCGAACACAGATATCACTAATTTTTTTCACTTACATTTTTGTCATTTTTTAAAAAACTACTGGACGGATTTACACCAAATAAAGCAAAGCACGCTTTCGGGTCCAAGCCACCGCTCCTGCCGCTAATTTGGTGTAAATCCGTCCAGCGGTTTGGGCTGTAGGCGTGAGCAAAGTTTTTTCCCATTATGCCTATGGGAAAAAAAAGGTTTTGGGACCCCCCCTATAACTTTGCCCCCCCTGGACGAATCCTCACCAAACTTTGCAAAAAAATTCAGAGTGACCCAACTACTTTTTTTGCAACGTTTGGTGAGGATCCGTCCAGGGAGAGCAAAGTTATAAGCCACCCAAAAAGTGCTCTTCCTATGGAAACAGCAACTTAACCATAACTACATGGCCATGGTATGTTATATATATATATATATATATATATATATATATATATATATATATATTGTTCAAATTCATAAAATAAATCTTTTAACTTTGCAAAACAAACAGACTGATTCCTGGTTCAATGAGACCGGGGGGGTTCAAAGAGAGGGGTGTGATATAAGGGTACATCATTCTGAAATAAAAATAACTTATAGACACACATATATAATTAAGGGTTCCAGCTGTGCATCACACGCTAGGCATTGACTTAGTTGGAGTGCCAGGGGGGTTGAAATCACTTACAAGAATGGGGGCTCGTGTCTGAGATTTCTGAATTAGATATACCACTTGTGACAGTCTAATACATTGTGCTAACTAGTGGGGTACATAATCCCTGCTGAGTTACCACGCTGTGTTACACTGTGAAAAGCACCCCTAATAGGAACCCTCTAAGGAATTGGTCTGTTTTTCAAAAATAAAATAAACTTCTGTAAGTCAGGAAGGAAATCAATATTTCCAGAATGGCGAATTTGGTAGCAATGAATATGGCTAAAGAACACCTATTGCATAAATTATTTGTAGGGGGTGAATGGACAGAGCAGGATCAGAATGTGTGGTTGCAGGTAATCACAGAACAGATCACTGCAACAGGGTTAAATATGTGGCAAGATCAGGGTCCATTACATATGGCCCTGAGTGAACTATATATGGCCCCTAAGGCAAAGGAAGAGCAAAACAAGATTGCCAAAATAGCAGCATATATATATCTATATATTGGAGCAATACAGGATAAATATGCCAAGGGCCAAGATCTGGCAACCAGGCAACTGCAGGCATTAGAAAAGGCCCAAACTGATCTGGACTCTGCTGAGCAGAGGCTGCAGAGGAGCCAGGAGTCAGAAAATGAAAGTGGGCAGTACCTAATCAAAATAAAATAGGACATGGGTATCCTGCAGCAGGAAAAGGCAGACTAGGATACCAGAATGCTGGCCTTGAAGAAGGAGTACCAAGAAAGTTTGGACTCTCTACTGCAGAGCCAGAAAAAGCTGGACCAACAAATAAATTTCAACAGGGGATGCGCAGAGCAGGGAGTCACCCTGCAAAGCCACCTAGACAGAGAGAAGGAAGAGAGTAATAAGTTAATCCTGAAAGACCTGGATACCCAGACAGAATTTGATGAAGAGCACCAGAAAGCTGGTGTGCTCCAAAGGCAGAGGGACAACCTGGCTGCACAGAGGCAGGCTCTTGCTCAGGAAAGGGACATCTTAGGCCAGGAAGTCTGTCATTTAAAAGAGAAAATACATTAAAATCACCTGGCTCCTCAGGGACTGGGGGACCTCCATAAATACCATCAAAAATTGTTAGAGCACACCATAAGGGTGGAAGAGGCTCTAGCAAGAAGGACCAGGCCAGTATGGATAGGACTCAGGAGGTAACCCTCCTGCAGCAAAGACTGGCCCAGTACTCAAAAACCACCCAGGAAGCACAGAGAGAAAATGAGGCTCTCTGTGAGAACAATGACAGGCTCCCCAGACAGGTTGCCATGCAAGAGAGACTGATAGAAACTAGCAGGGTGTTATAGAGGAACAGAAAGCTCAGATTCTTGCATGGCAACAGGGAGCAGGGGCTGACTGAGATGAGGTTCGCTGTGAAAGGGAAACACCTGAGCATAACCTCAGGAACACTAGTACCAGAGGCCTTCATCTCTTCCAATCCCTGGACTCTGCCACCCCCATGTCCACTGGCGCACATAAGCCAAGGGCCACAGGGATGGCAGATTACAATCTAATCAGAAATATGGGGCTCATAGACCAGCACCTCCCAGGAATGGATGGGCGGGCATCTGGGTATGGGTGCCCAAGTACTGTGAAATTTAGTGGGGAACTCCATGAGAGTAGGCCCACTAAGGGCATCCTGAAAACCTCAGCCCAGTTAGGACAGTGGGGGGGGGGGTACTCATCAAATCATGGGACCAATGTGGAATCAGAAGACTCCTCTGAGCGCCCCAGGACACAGGAGACCAGGTCCCCACATTCTGCCGCCATTCCCAGACTCACAGAATCCGGGAGAGCCTGAAAGACCAGATGGGCAACTCTGGGAGCAGTGCCTCTGAGTCAGAGGAGGAGTGGACCAGGGTTACCCGAACCAAAAAGGCCAATAAGGCAAAAAGGGCATTGCTTAAGGACCCCTTAAAACAGATCAAAGCGATAAGGAGCGTCATCACGCCCTATCATAAGAACGCTAAATATTCTGTTTGGGAGCACTAAGAGCTCTTTGAGCAGATGATGGAAACGTTCCATTTGAAGGACAGCCAAAGCTGTATTCAATATGTGAAATGGACCTTCTCACCAGAATATTCCAGCTTCTTTGCGGGTCTGGAGGACCAAAATCATTCTAGATGGTCCACATATAGGGCAGCCATCTTGAAGCATTTTTCTGTGCACAGAAATCCTCAGGAGGCTCGCAAGGCAGCCTACAACTTGCAATGTGGGGAGGATCAGGCCCCCCCAAGAATGTGTTTAGGAGTTAAAGCGTGCCTTTGCGCATACCAGCAGAAGGGTGCGCACAGACAGCAAAGAATTTGTGAATACTTTTTTCCATGCTCTCCCCAAGTACATCATGACCCAGCTAGTGAGAGATTTTCATGAGAAAAGATCACTAAACTGGGTCATTGAACAGGCCACACAAATTTATGAGGTGCAAAAGCCCATAGAAAACAAAAATAATGCAAAAAGCCCCAAACCAACCAACACCCCTGCTGCTGCTAAGGTGGTAGAGGTAAAGATTTCCCCCATTTTAGATTTGGAGATGAGGGGCCTAAAAATCTGCCCGCACCTAATCAGAATAATCCCAAGCCCAGAAGGCCCTCGGGCCAGTGACAAACAGGGAGAAAGGAGGTAGTCCCACAAATGGGATTCCTCACTCCCTGATTACATAAGTCCCCGCTACAAGGGGAACAGACCCATTCTGGGTTATGTGTGGACTCCTCCTGCCCAAGGGGGGGATCCAACCAAACAGCAGCTAACCCAGGGAACTTCCCTCCTCACTTCCCCCAGGAGGGCAGAAATTCCCCAAATCCTGGACAGAACTTCTTCCCCAGGTACCCGCAAAACTTTCATCCCCAAAACCATCCATCCTTCTTTCCCCAATTTCCTGAGCCCAGACAACCCAATCCGGGAGAGGGAAAGTCAAGGGTGGAGGGGTACCCAAATTTTCCAAACCCGGGGTTATTTCAGAGTAGAGATAGCTACCCTTCCTGGGATCAGCCCAGGGGACACAACAGGACCCCGTATCAGCCTGAGCGGGTGTCACAGCTAGAGCACCAGGTTCAAAACATGGCACAGGATCTGGGTTGCATGCTGAGGGCTCAACAGAACCCTCAGATGAGTATGCCAGCGAAGAATGCCTCAAACTCCAGACCTGGTGCCCCAGAGCAATGATGGGGGCAGAACCCTGACAACCCACCGGTTCCCAGGGAGGAGGGACAAGGGGAAGGGGGGTGTAAAGCCTTGGAGAAAGCTTCCTGCCCCACTTGTAAAAAGCCCCTGGAAACCCAGGAACCGGAACCAAAATCTCCTGCCCCTGAAAGTCTGCCTCCCAAGGAGCAGAGGGGGGTAGGAGAAACAAAGAACCCAAACAGACCCATTTTGAGGAGGAGGTACAAATCTTCCAATTTGAAGGAGAGGGATCCCCAGAGGATCCTGGGAAAAGGATGTTCTCCTTCAGAGATGGGGGAACTCTTCCCAAAGAAAAATGGGTCCCAAAAGATACAAATCCAGACTGGGTAGATGTGGGGACTGAGCTAGCGCCGCCCATCATCCAACCCCAGAACCAACAACATGAAAATCCCCTGTTTCAAACCAGGCCTGGTGACTACCTCCAAAAGGGGGGGGGGGGCGGCCGAGAACTGGAACCAGGGAAACCCAAAACTTCTCCGATATCTAGTTGCCACCTTTTCTTTTCAGATTCCCAAGACTCCCCACATACTTCTGCCCAAATCTCTTCTCTATCAGTCTCCAAAACTAGAAAACTAACCCACCAGTTGTCCAAAAATGTACATTAGCTGTGCCCCCTTGAGGAGAAGGAGGGAAGATTGTATGCCCCGGTCCAGATACAGGGCAGGGTACAATGTTGGCACTGGTGGACACTGGATCCCAAGCTACCCTTCTGTCCAAAAAGGCCTTTGATATACTGAATTCGGGAAGGGGGGAGAAATACCAAATTCCTCTCACCCCTCTTCCTTGACAACTTCAGAACTTCGACGGGAAGGAAATTCCCTTCGAGGGGACTGCGGATTTGGATATTAAAATTGGGCGACACAAGGTGAAGCACCCGGTCATAGTTGAAACTCCAGAGGACACCCCTTGTTTACTAGGGAATGACATCCTGCAAAGGCTGTCACCCCTAATACATTGTGTAAACAACGTCCTCTGGACCCAGACTAACCGACCAATAAAGTTGAAACAGAGTGTCAACCATGCTAGTTTAAACGGCACATGCCAAATGGTTGAACAAAAATCTGACCAAGTAGAATTTCACTTCCAGAACAATCAAATCCCAGACATGACAGTAATAGCAGTAGGACAACAAACTGGTGATGGGGGGTCCTCTCTATTTCTGAAAATCAACCTTCCTTCC
This sequence comes from Ambystoma mexicanum, assembly GCF_040938575.1. Taxonomy (NCBI): domain Eukaryota; kingdom Metazoa; phylum Chordata; class Amphibia; order Caudata; family Ambystomatidae; genus Ambystoma; species Ambystoma mexicanum. The sequence goes on along the minus strand of NC_090935.1, from coordinate 167,350,186 downwards.
AGTCTAAGGTGGCATTCCACACTGGAAGGAAACTCTCTGAAATTCTTTACCAATCCACAATCAGACATTCCCACTTCTATAGTCCAGAAAGATGAGAAATCAGTTCAGAGCCTGGCTGATATCCAGCAAATTGGAGAGCAGTTGTTCATCCCTATTCAGTTAAATGAAGGGAAGGACTCTGTTCTCGCCCGAGTGTGTGTGAACAACGGTAAGAGCTTCATCAGCGAAGCCATGTTCCGCAAACTCCCAAAAGATCCAGCAATACTCCAACATTTAAACACATACACAAATGGGAAATGGTTCTGGAAACACCCAATTCCAAACATCTCCTGACAAGAAGGTGTATGCTCAAAATCTCCATAGGCAACAATAGCATAGTCCATAATTGTTGGGTCGTGCGAGACGTCACTACCGCCTTTTACTTAGGCAGTGACATTCTCAATTACTTCGCATTAGTTTGGACCTAATAAACCTCAAAACTTGGTCCCGATTAGCGGATAATCCCATGGGCTTTGATGATCCAGAGAAAGCATTTAGGTCAGCTCATTTGCTGCCTCATGTAGTTGAAATTCAGATTAGAGAGGAAGTCACCATCCCAGAAAGGACCCGACAATTCTCCCTGGAAGTGAAAGTTAAAAGAGTACAGAAACTGAAAAACCCTGATGCCTATATTCATCTAAATGCTTACTTCCAACAGCAAGGGATGGGGTAAACCGAACACCACTAGTCAATATAGAACATGACACCATTCCAATAGAGGTGGATAACTGCGACTTAAAGAGTATCACTCTAGTCGCAGGCACAATTATTGGAATGGCGTTTGATAACTTACTTTTTTCCATAGATTTAGGCAATGAACTGTTAGGACCAATCCCCAAGGACTGTTTTCACAGTGACAGTGATGACAACACAACACCAGACAGGATCTTTACCCGGCATGGGGGGAACTTCCTGGTGTACATTTCCTGCCCTTATTTTAAGGAAGATGTGACCTGTGACTTCAGGAGGGATGAGGTGATTTTCCAAATCCGCGAGGACTGCCTTCCCCACCTGAAGCCACCAGTCCAAATCAGCACTTTGACCAGGGATTTATCCACCCAGCTGGAGGAGGCTGCTGAGATAGCAAAACCAGAAGTCTTTCCAGGCTTCAGGCAGATGGTTGAAGAGAGAGTCAGCCTAGCTGATGCCTGTGAGACTCTGGAGCAGAAGCAAAAGTTGAAACAAGTTTTCTTGGATTTTCAGGATCTCTTTGCGGGTGACTCATATGACTTTGGTCGCACCGACATCCACACAACAACAATTCCCATGGACCCTGGCATGACTCCAGTGTTTGTGAAGCAATATTGCCTGCCTCTCGCATCAATGGAGTCCCTTACTGAAATAATTAAGAACCTTGAGTCCAGTGGGATAATCCGTCCAGTCCACATCACCTTCAATAATCCGGTGCTGGCGATATTGAAGACAAATGGCCAGTGGAGACTCTGCGCCGACCTTAGGGAGCTCAACAAACGGGTCCATACTTCCCAATGGCCTCTTCCCTACATTGACCGAGGGCCGGGCCAGATCCAGGGGTCACAGGTATTCACTGCAATAGACCTGACCAATGGATACTGGACTGTACCTGTCAGTAGGGAGGCCCAATACAAGCTGGCCTTTACCTTCGGGGGGCAGCAGTACACATGGACCCGGACTCCCTTCGGATACATCAACTCTGGCAATGAATTCAACATTTTTCTACATAAGGCCATGCCTGACCTGGGTGAAAGGGGTAACCTAGCTTATGTAGATGATGTTCTCATCAAAAGCTCGACTGTGGAGGGACACATAGTGGAGATCCATTATGTTCTGACACAGTTGAGGGCTGCCGGAGCAAACCTCTCCTTTAAAAAGGCACAGTGGTGTAGAACCCGTGTACATTTCTTGGGACATGAGATTACTCCTCAGGGTCTCTGTCCCCAGGAAAAAAAGGTGGAAGCACTCCAGAAATTGAAAGACCACACAACTCTGCGGGAACTAAGGAGCCTCCTTGGACTGACTAATTACAGTAGAAAGTTCATTGAGCACTATGCAGAGATCACGAGACCCCTGATTCATCTTTTGAAGGGGGGGTCAAGTGGGAGTGGGGTCCAGAACAAGCCGAGGCAGTAAGACAACTCAAACGAAGCCTCTCACAAGCGCCTTGCCTAACTTACCCTGTCAAAAACAAGGAGTTCTTCTTGGTGACAGGGTTCTTAAATACATGCTTGACTGCAGTATTATAACAAAATCATGACAAGGTCAATAAAGTAATCTCCTATGCGAGTAAAACTTTATCCTCTGTGGGGGAAAAATTCAACAATTGTGAGAAGGCACTCCTGGCAATGGTGTGGGCATTGAAGAATTACCGCCCGTTTATCCAAGGGGAACACATCATAGTGGAGACTCCACACCAGCCTTTGCAATATCTCCAAAGTGACAGAATCCGGGCCAGAAATGTGAGTAATTCCCGAATTACTTCCTGGATTCTGTCAATGCAAGGCTTTCCTGTGGAGGTCAGATATGGCCAAAACAAGGCGAGTCCCCTCGCGCAAGTTCTGGCTGACTTGTATGATTGTGCCAGAGAAAACTGTCTCGAGGACGAGAGTCTTAAAATCAAGGACAACATGGAGGCATACCTCAATTCCCCACACAAAGTCTTTGAAGTGTGAGGGAATGCCCACTGTCTATGTGGATGGATGCTCCTACCATGTTGACAACAATGGGGAAAAAGAACTTGTGGCCGGCGTAGGGAATGCACGGGTGAATGAGACCCCAGAACCCTCCGCTGGGTACAAGATTGGTCCCCGAAGTAGTCAAGTGGCAGAGTTGATGGCTGTGCATCAAGCCATCCTCACTGCTGTCCAACATCAACTCCACTAATTGGTCATAATCACAGATTCGAATTATGTACGGAACGGGTTCGTGGAGCACCTGGTTAACTGGAAAACCAGAGGCATGCTATGTGCTAACAACAAACCATTGAAACATGGAAAATTAATTCAAAATATTGATGATCTGGTCACCTTGAATCGGATGACCATCTACTGGTATACGATCAAGGGTCATTCTAAAGTAGAGGGACCAGACAAAACTGGAAAGGACTTAGCTGATCAGCTGGCCTAAACCGGAGCCATCCAAGGGGATCTACTTGAGATCGAGTCTCTATTGGGGGAAATCCAGGTCACTGCTATCACTTGGTACTAGACAAATGGGTCACAATGAACTCTCAACTGCACAATGGAGTAAGGAGACCCCAGATGCTGATTTGATTACTGCTCAAAAAGGGGATCCAATAATTGGTAAGTTTTATCAACACATTGAGGACCCTAGGAATTTTCCCCTGACGGATACCGATTACATAGGGAAAGAGGACCTCAGAGTGTTGATGAAATGTCCAAAAATGTTCCGAATCCAAGACGGTTTGTTGGTAAGGAAATCCCAAGCTGGCCATGATCAGTGGGTGGTTCCTGCCTCATTCCGAAGCCTGATGTTAAGTCACACCCATGATGCGGCCACAGCCGGTCATAGGGGGTTTCATACAACACTTGAAATCTTAAGAGAGGTTGCATACTGGCCACACATGGGGCAGGACATCAACCAATACTTTAAGGGGTGTCTTGTGTGTGCACAATTTCAGCCAACATCCCTCACATACCGTGCGCCTCTCCAAAAGAGGGGGATGATACTGCCTTGGTCAGATTTACAAGTCGATTATATTGGGCCCGTGATTTGCTCCTCTAGGGGAAATAAGTACATGTTGACCGTGACATGCTTGTTTACTAAGTGGGTGGAATGTCTCCCAGCCCCAAACTGCAAGGCAGAAACAGCAGCTGCACTGATGATCAACCACATCTTCTCGCGTTTTGGACTACCCCAAAGGATCGAGTCAGACCGAGGTAGCCACTTCACTAGCAAAGTAATGACAAAGATGTGGGAGATACTTGGGGTCAAAAGGAAATTACACATTTCCTACTGGCAAGCCTCTAGTGGTGCTGTGGAGAGATACAGTAAGACAATTGTGAGCATATTAAAAAAGTTTGTGGCAGATTCCGGGGCAAGTTGGGATATCCGATTACCTCTTGTCCTAATGGCCATCAGATCTACCCCTTCATCCGCAACTAAAATGTCACTGTTTGAGCTGATGACTGGATGCAGGATGGTGCTTGCCCAGCATCTGCTCTACAGAACCCAAAAGCAGAGATTGATCAATGTCTCCACAACTCATGAGTATGCTGAAAATCTAAGAAAACACCTTCAACATGCTTTTGCCTATGCTCAGCGACATCTGGAAAGATCTGCCGACAGCATGAAGACCCACTATGACTTAAAGACTACTAGAAAATAATACAATGTAGTAGACTGGGTCTACTTATACAATTTCCAAAGGAACTAGGCCAAACAGTGCAAATTTTTGCCTTCCTGGAGGGGTCCTTTTGAAATTGTAGATAAAATCTCACCAGTCGCCTACAAAATCTGCATCCCCAAAGGCAGTTTGGCAAAGGGGGAAGATAAGTGGGTCCATATTAACCAAATAAAGTGTTGCCATCCTAGGCACACTCTGCAGCAACTGGAGGAGTCTTCTGGAACCCCAGAGGGGGTCATTCCAGCTCCCTAGAATTCCAACTATAAAATAGTCCATACATAGTCAATACACTGCAATAGTAAAATGTGTCCTGATTTGTCAAATGTATGTGTCCGCCCCATTACATCAATAGTGGTGGGGAAATGTCTACAAATATGTTTTGCTTTGTCATCCTAGAATTGGAAACAATGGAGACTAAAACCAAGGAGGCCCACCCAGGGACCTGAAGCAAAGATCCAAGGGGCCCGGGATATCGCTCCATACTCACATCAGGACTGGGCGAGTAGAACTGTTCGATCCACCCCTGATGGAAGAAAAGATGATGAACTTTGCCATTTTTGGAACCAAAAGAAAAGAGACTGATCATCCCAGTCTTGCAACTTCCCATTGATGGACGGCAACGCCAAATCGCAAGAGGGGGCTTGTGGGATGTTCTGACCCACTAGGCTCTGCCCTGCAACATCACTGTGTGCTGCGTTCATCAGAAACAACAGAATGGCCACCAAAAAGCCTGATGTGCGCTAAAGAAATCTCTGAGAAGTGTGCAGGGAAACCGGAAAATAAGCCGCCAATCTATTTTGCCTATGTTAATGGTAGAACAGGAGATCACACTGCCAAAACCTGTCATTGGGCTGCTCACAGAGTGAAATGGAAATACCTAAAAAGGCAGGGCTTCATTGCCAGGAAAACCCAGAAGCGCTTTAAAATCCATTTTTCCTTGGCTGCTGAAATTGCAAAATCATGTTCCCCAAACAGCAGAGAAGATCCAGCATCCTTGTGGGGTGTTCACCATCACCTTATTTAAGGAATCCCCATAAGCACAATGTCAGGAGAAGCACCTTTCATAACAAAAATATCCCCATTCAAAAAGGTGCTTGCCTTGAAAATCCTGTCAGATATGGGCGCAGTACCGCCTCTCGCCCGTGTCACAGCTGTCATTTACTTACCCTGTAGTTTAAACTTGTACATTAAGATCAAATTGTGGAAAAGAAGAGACTTGCCATCAAAAGCCATATAGGTTGCTACATTTCAATTTCTATGTTTTAAAAAGACTGGAATTAAGAGATCTGTGGGTATATTTGTTGAAAATGTAAGGTTTATTTTAGAAAAAGACAATTTTGAACAAAGTGTTTTACAGTGGACCGAGGCCAGCCACTGGACTTCAAAGGCACATTCCACAGAATGCCCCAAACAAAGGTGTCTTCCCGTTTGCTCTCTGCCCAGAAACTATCATTTAGATGCTAATGAAAGAATGAGGGGATTTTGCTCTGCTTCTCTGGGAGAGACAACAGGCTTCCTGGACTGAAAGGGAAAGCAAATTCAGGTGTCAACAAAAATCAACTGCCAGCAGGAAGAGAGCCCTGGACTGCTCTGGGCCAAGCAAACCATGGAGGCGGGACCAGACATATTTGTGTATCTGAAACTGTAGAAAATATCTTTTTTGAAAAAAGACTCATAGAGAACTGTGCAAAACTTGTAAATATCTGTAATGTATAGGTTGTTAATATGAAAATGCTGCTCACATTTTAAGACTACTCTGAACTCTGTGCGATGTTCAGAGACAGGACTACCGAAATGTTGATGTTGTAGCAATTGTGATAAGGCTAGAAATATGAAACTTCACAGGATTATGCCCAGATGCCATGCGCATGTATGGAGAAAAATGTGGACAGATCTGACACTGGGTAACCAACCAAAACCACAAAAAACGGTCAATTTTGAACCAAAGCTCTCACTGAGTTGGGACTCGGACGGATACATGCTCTACTAAATCTGTGATGTGAATATGTATTATTAGCAAGTTGGTGATATTGTAAATATGATTTATGTGAAAAACAGATTTACTGTACTGAAACAAAGGGGGGGTACTCCCTGGATTGTAAAATACCACATCATCATGAAACCATGTGTTCCTTCTCAAATCAGGAGAGAGGACAGACCCTAACCAATAGGATTCCTAGAGGGTGTGCTTAGTATAATTTAGCCTACCCTCCCCTTAGGGAAATATATAAATAGGGACAGTTTAGGACCTAGGGACACACATAGATTCACCCATCAACTGATTTACTGGCGAAGCACTCTGCAGGAGAACCCAAATCCAACACTCTAGAACTTTGAAAGCACAGAGGCAGAATTCCAAAGCTGAACCCTTCTCAGCTTGGCCTTTAAAATCTTGCAACCTGATTTTACCCCAGACTTCCAAGGGGCACAACAAAAAGAACAGCCAGGCGTGCTGTTTCTGATTTCTTGCCAAGAACTCTTGCTAGAACCCAGAGATCCAAATTAGTAGAGCAGAGCTGTAACCAGATAGCTGCAACCCAGATCCAGTCCTGAGGCCGTGCAGTGTCCAGAGTGCTGTGCTGAGTGCAGAATCCAGTGCCCTGAATCCTGTCCGGTGGGCTAGCAGAATTCCAGTCCAGAACCCTTTAACCAGATTCCTGACGGGCCCTATTCCAAACCATAGTTGTGAGTATCTATAGCATACAATTGTCCATAGCCAGTATCTTATGCTTAAGTAATCCTATCCAACCCATTCTATCATATCCAGAACTGCATTGTAGAATCTCTTTTGTTTTTCCTGAATCTTTCCCTCATCCATATAGTCCTTTTATAATTGGAGTGATAATATCAACTTTGCGCTAATATATTTGCTGAAGAAAGGCAAGTGTCTCGGCGGGCAAAAGTCAGAATAGAGATGCCGCTGATCTGGTGGCTGTCTGGTTGGGTATCATGTATCTTCATAGCCTCGCCAGTGTAAAGAAATCCTTGTTTGAAATTCAAAAGCGCCTCTTTCATTTGTAAATCTTGACTCTTTCTGGGAAAATTCAACCTTTACTAAAACCTCTGCAACTTCCATACCGTACATGCTAGAAACGACATTGACAAATTGAAGCTAACATCCTCAGCTTTCAAACGAACCCAAAACCACATTCCAACTCCCTATAGTTTTTCCACAATCGTGTTTCTCGTGCGCGAAAAGATTTGCCGCAAATTTGCATTTGGCTCAATTACATCACGTGTAAAACAGCTATTCTTTGCATCTGACCTCAAAATTCAATTTTCAATCTGCTAGTTGTCCAATCATCATTGCTAGTGTTTACCTGCAACTTTACAAAGTGGCTCCCACTAGTTTTGAACCCAATTTAGTAAATTAAATCCATTTTTCAGTGTTTTTCCCATTTATTCAAGCCACATTCAAAAGCATTTTACTTGTTTTGAAATCATTCCTGTTTTTCTCTGCTTGCTGGGGGGAATTGGAATTGAAACTGTATAGTTGAATGTTTATTCCTGAAACCTGTGTTCTCCCCTTCCATCTCTTTATACTGCATATTGGGGAGAATGGAGTAGGGTGCAGGGGGAAACAGTGACATTGCATTTGATTGAACCCATACCAAGTTTTATTCTGTGCTGCATTGTTTTTCTATCCATTTTCCTTCTGATTAAAGAGATTGTTGACTGTTGTGACATCACCCCAATGGTGACCATTGTATACATATTAGTAGTGTGATATATATATATATATATATTGTTCAAATTCTTAAAATAAATCTTTTAACTTTGCAAAACAGCATGCTTCCTGGTACAGTGAGACAGGGGGGATTCAAAGAGAGGGGCGTGATATAAGGGTACATCATTCAGAAATAAAAGAACTTATAGACACAAATATATAATTAAGGGATCCAGCTGTGCATCACACGCTAGGCATTGACTTAGGTGGAGTTCCGGGTTGAAATCACTTACACCTCTCCCATTCTCTTGATGTTAACTTCGTTCACTTTCGCTTTTGTAGTTCATTCATTTTTACCGCCTCAAACAATGCACCTTTCACAGAGACTTTTGAGTGGGCTACTCCTTTTTTCGTCGGATCACTCCATTACTCAGTATTGCTGATTGCACAGTTGTCTTTATTTTAAAGTTGATTTACAGGTTTGCCTTTCTTCACGTCTAATCCATAAGCGTTCAGCCCTCTCTAGCGATATATTGCTTCAAACCTCAATCTTTCTTAGCACACACCGGTCTCTCAGGTCACTTGACAACTCATGGCTGTGTGCATTTCTTTCTTGCTTTTTCAATTTCTATTTCATGGGTCAAGGTTAGTACCACAGGCCTGGCCTGGCCTTCCCAAATCTGCTGTTCACCTAGAAGGGTCACTGGTGTCCTTGAAACTCAATGCAGTCTTCGATATATGGATCTGCCCTTTTCAACATGTCTTTTGTAGACTTGTGGAGGCAACAACCTTCTGTAGGGAAGTTTTGGGTTTTCCGACTTGCTGCTCTCGTCCCTTGGTCTGTTGCTCTGTTCCAGTAGGTTTGTCTTTACCCCAGATGTTCTGCTCGTTCATTGTGTTCCATCTTGCTCAGAGTGTGCACTAGGTTCCACCTTTTATCCATGTGAGGACAGCTAATTGGAGTCAGATGTATGCAAGTCAAGTGACTGATTTTGCGGAACCCGATTAGTGGGACATGTCCAATACGATGTATAAGAGTTAGTCTTGTTACTCATTTGCCCTCTTTCTCGGCCTAGTGTTTGTGCAAAGAGGGGGGGGGTGAAGTTGGGATATCGGATCCTAAAAATGAGGAGGGGTTGGATGTACAAAAAAGGGTTGAGCTCAGCTTCCCACCATTGACTGCCTCACCCCACTCCCTTTAGACCCCTCACCCACGTGAACCTCAAACACTGGTCCACCCCGAGGAAATTGATCCAAAAGTGATGGCTGTGTCCTAGTGTGGCGAATCAACTTCCGGTGTCCCAGTGGTCCAGAGATGAATATCAGTTTCTAAACCATCAATCAACCCCACACCTCTAGTACACCAGAAGGGATCCGAACATATTGGAATACAGTAAATTATAAGACCTCCTTGTTCAATTTTGGTAACGTGGATGAAACGGGCAGGCTGATCTCCACAAGGTCGTGGATTGTTGGTTAGTTGCAACACAGCAAAAATACAATTATTATAAAATGATTAAAGGGATTGTCCTGTCGACCGGGAAATCATATCATACCTCCTTTTATTGTATGTATTGGCCTAAGACCAGTCGCTCTGCGAAGAAATCCGCGTTGCAGGGTCCTGACCTTAGATCTGTGTTAGCCGCCATTTTAGGTTCGTCTGCCATTTTAGATTCTCACTCTGAAGTCACCCTGTGTTCCAAGATGGTGGACAGTGTCGTTTTGAATGTAACATGGCCGTCTTGACCTTTGTGTACAAGTTAATGTGTAAACTGCCCGCAGGCCAAATGTTAGGGTTATCTACTGAGACCTTGTCCTTCGTTGACCTGTGTATAGAGGATTACCTGTGCCAACGAAGGTAATCCATGAACATATATTGTGCACAATACTGTTTGAGCATCTTATGTGAACACTTGTTTTACTATATAGTATAAGATATGTGCGAAGGCTCAACGTGAAATCCGAAGACACACTGTTGCTATTGTAACTTGTTGGTGAATGTATTAAGGATAACCTCTAAATGTATAGATGCGTAAATTAGGAATGAACTCGGCATGAACCCTAGATACGAGATTTATTAACCTGCAAGTGGGCTGAACATCAGATTATACACTGTATAAAAGGCATGACTATTTTACTGTACAGTCCCACTCACTGAGCACACCGAAAAGGGCTGGTATTCGCTGTGTTGTACTGAGGGCCTGTTAGCTATCTGTTACTTTGTCCTTTGAAACTGTTTAGTTGTAGAATAAAGATCTGTGTATCTTTTGAAACCGCGTTTGGTGGATTTCCTTTTGGGGTACTCAGCCTTGTTATCTTCTTTTTGCTTTCATAGATGGCGCCCGAATAGGGACCCTCAAGATTGATGCCAGCTCGTTGAAGGTTGACGTGGCTATCAGATCAGGATCGGACGGTGTAAAAGGGGCCCCTTTACTGAATGAGAAGCGACACCTCAGCAGCGCAGCACGGCCCGATCCCTGGACAGTGAGCACGCGGTCCGAGTCAGCATCTTGACGAGGGTCCACTTATCGAGGCGGGCAGATTTGCCGAAATCACCAAACACGAGGTAAAATTTGTTAGAAAAACTTTGAATCCGATCGGACCTCCTTAGGCTTGATCAGGTAAGTCATGACCCGATTCTTAAGTATCCTGATTATTTGTTTTGGCGTATTACACTTGCAAGTGCAATTACTGACCAGGTAACACCAGTATTCTGATATGCCTGGGAACTTGTCTGCCTGCTTCAGAGCGTTATTCCGCGGTGACAGACAATCTTTGGAATTTAGCCATCCGGTGCCACAGGAGGGGTCGCCAGCTTGTACTATGTAATGTAAGCATGGCATTGGTAGTACAGTGTTTAATGATATTTGGCACAGACAAACTAGACATGCTTCCGGACTTCAGTGGCCAATCAATGGGAGTTTTGAAATTCCTCATATTGAATACTTAGAATCAATTTTATTAAAGAAAAAGGCTAGACCTGCAGCATTTGACGTATTGCAGAATTGGAAGAAAGAAGCTTCACAGCAGCTTAAGAGCAGAGAAAAACATGCGCGCCGTCATAAAATGAACGCCGAAAAAGCGTTGTTATATGACCAAGATAAACAGTCTGAGTCAGCTAGGAATATGGATAGGGCTTACTCACTTGGTATCCAGAAAATGTATCATTCTAAAGACTTTCATGTTTCCCATGAATTTATCGATAAATTGTTAAATGAACGAAGGTCTGGTGCCACTGTTCCACCTCTGTACGTTCCTCTTCCTGCTGCTTTGCCTCTTCCTGCTGTTATTCCTCATCCTGATCCTCCTGCTGCTCCTATCGTTCCTCCTGCTGTTCCTCTTCCTCCAGTTGTTGGTCCTCCTTTCATTGTTGCTCGTCCACCTGCTCCTCCACTTTTTCCTGTTGTACCAGTGATAGCACCTCTGTTGAATTTGCCTATTCTCCCTCTTCCAAGTGGTCCTGCACCGTTTGTAGTAGATCAGGGAGCAGGATTGTGGGTTCTTACTAGCAATACTGTACCTCCAGAGAAGAAATGTGAGTTGATTGCGTGGGCTAAGCATTGTATGGAGAAGGGTGATCGAGCTAATGTTTTTGCCACACTGTCTAATATGGACAATTTTCCTGAGAAAAATGTTTTTATTGAGGTATTAGGGATTCATTTGTATGTAATGTGGGACAGATTAAACGATACAGATCTCCCACAAGGTTTGAGGGATCTGAACACTTTAGCGTTCTCTAGAGACACTGCAGAGAAAGTACAAGAGCATGTTGAGAGGGTATTTGAGTATAGAAAGTAGTTGGAAAGGTTACAGAATGAGGATGAAGATGGAGATAGTTTGGACATTATGTATATGCAGAAACGGTTCCTCCCTTGTCGTAAATCGATATCTGAGGAAATGCAAATCTGCACGAAAGACGTGATTAGATGGATCTCAGACACGTCGATAACTCCTGTTGAAGTATATGACACGTATAGTCAGTATACGCCAGAAATGCAGAGGAAGGTGATACAGGTAATGGTAGAATACCTACAGGATGAGTGCGTAAAAAGAAAGATTTGTTGTGCCACAGAGAGTTATTGGGTATTTACAAGAGAGCTTTTTCATTTGACACTTCTTCGGCTGCCTTAGCGCTCGATTTAGCTATGTTGCTTAGTAAGCGTTCGGAGTTGCCTACTTCTCAGTTGCCTATTAGAGAGGTTCCTCCGACACTTGTCCCAAAAGTCGAGGTTCCAGCGGATGTCGGAACGGGTGTGCAAGCCTATGAAATACCTGCACACTATATGTCGCAGTTTTACAAAGGTAGCGGGCGCCCCTCTCTCGCAAGAACAGACATGATAACCTGTTCAGTGGTTATTAACCACTTGAGAGTTCGCAGCCACTGCTTTTACTCACTGTGCCTTTCACAGATGGGTAATATCCATTTGCATATCAGTCTTTGTCCTGCCCAGGGGCAGTCCAGCACCGAAATACAATGGCAATTCCAATCTGAACGAGAGTACCACCAGCAACCCCATACACGTGTTTCACCCTTGTTGGGGATCATCAGTGAGGTGAAGCTGATGCCTCTCTAGGCACAGTGAGAGGGAGACCACGTCTGGTTGCCCCCAGGAGACCTAGGGTTACCAATCCCAGGTTCCTTAAAAAACAGTTTTACAAAGGTAGCGGGCGCCCCTCTCTCGCAAGAACAGACATGATAACCTGTTCAGTGGTTATTAACCACTTGAGAGTTCGCAGCCACTGCTTTTACTCACTGTGCCTTTCACAGATGGGTAATATCCATTTGCATATCAGTCTTTGTCCTGCCCAGGGGCAGTCCAGCACCGAAATACAATGGCAATTCCAATCTGAACGAGAGTACCACCAGCAACCCCATACAAGTGTTTCACCCTTGTTGGGGATCATCAGTGAGGTGAAGCTGATGCCTCTCTAAGCACAGTGAGAGGGAGACCACGTCTGGTTGCCCCCAGGAGACCTAGGGTTACCAATCCCAGGTTCCTTAAAAAACAGTTTTACAAAGGTAGCGGGCGCCCCTCTCTCGCAAGAACAGACATGATAACCTGTTCAGTGGTTATTAACCACTTGAGAGTTCGCAGCCACTGCTTTTACTCACTGTGCCTTTCACAGATGGGTAATATCCATTTGCATATCAGTCTTTGTCCTGCCCAGGGGCAGTCCAGCACCGAAATACAATGGCAATTCCAATCTGAACGAGAGTACCACCAGCAACCCCATACACGTGTTTCACCCTTGTTGGGGATCATCAGTGAGGTGAAGCTGATGCCTCTCTAAGCACAGTGAGAGGGAGACCACGTCTGGTTGCCCCCAGGAGACCTATATGTCGCAGTTTGTTCACGTCCCGTTTTTGAGACAGGAAGTGAACATCATTATACAATCTATTCCCGACATTAGGAAAAATCCGACAGGGTTCTATAAAGAAATAGAGTCTGTTTTACAATCCTCAGTATTCACCTTAAGTGATATTGATCTGTTATTTCCTGTACTCCTGCCCGTAGATTTGTGGAAACAGGTTAGGACTATAGACGATGTAGCAGGGTTAGGAGATACATGGACTAACATAATTAGACTCGATGGAGAAAGGCCAGCTGGCGAGAGACCGCCTCAGGTGATATTAACTTTACCTGACAGAATAGTTGTGAAATTGAAAACTATAATTCCTGAAAAGAGAATTATTTGGGACAAGCTTACTGCCTGTGTCCAAGGGAAGTCTGAGGGTGCTACCGAACTCTTTAATCAGTTCAAACAGGTATTCTCGGATTTCAGTGGACAAGACTTAGGCACAGAGTCTGGGAAAAGATTATTTGGAGACAAATTTGTGCGTGGATTGCTGCCTGACATCCAGTCGCAAAAGATGTCTTCTGAGAGCACTTGGCAAGTGAAGTCTCAATCAGAAGTACTGCACATGGCTCAGTACTATGAGAATCGTGTCAATAATGAAAAGGAAAGAGTCGAAAAGAGAAAAGGTGATTTGAAGACAAAAGTATTATTGCAGCAAATTGTTAGAGGCCCTAGAGGGGGTAATTCACAAATTAGAGGTCAGTATGTTACACAAGGAAATGTGCCCTTGGGTCCTGTAAAAATTAACCAGTGTGCCCATTGTAGGCAACAGGGTCATTGGCTTCGACAGAGGTCAAATAACATATTTGGGAATATGGGTAGATGACCGAGAGGTCGACCGGGTGTAGGGGGCCCTGGTAGAGGTCAGTTTGCACAAGATTCACAGCAACCTTTTTCAAAGGATAATCAGGCACCAAGTGTGGATACTAGAAACATTTTCAATCATCCTTCTGCCGCTTACCTCTGTGAAGAACTTCCTTTTGACGATATTCTGTTTCGTTAGGATTGCCCGAAGCAGGGTTTGGAACCGATGCCTATTCCCGTTAATCAGAAAGGTCCCTACGTTGAAATGATAGTGGAAAATAAGAAACATCTATTTTTGTTAGATACAGGGGCACAGAAATGTTCCATTGATCATTCTCGGGTTCCAAACATTCCACTGTCAGGGCAAACCAATGTTTCTGTAGGGTTTTCTGGCACACCAGTTGTCTGTCCGGTTTCTTCGCCGGTACCTATTTCTTTGGGTCCCTTTACGGACCTTTGTCCATTCCTTTTGACTTCGAATTGTGGAGAGAATTTGCTGGGGTTGAATCTGTTGAAGGAATTAAACTTGGTAATTCATTGTTCTTCTGATGGGGTGTGTTTGACGATTTCACCACAGCAACTTTCTGTCTCTCAATTCTTGACTAGACCTTTGCCGCCGGAATTTAGTGATGTTCCGGAGTGTTTGTGGGCTATCGACGACAATGATGTCGGTGTTTTGCAAATTGAGCCTGTTAAAATTGTCTTGAAACATCCAGTGAAGCTGCCACGTATTCCACAGTATAAGATTTCAGTCGATGGTGAGCAAGCTTTGAAATGCATCGTCTCCGATTTTGTGCATCGATGGGTGATTGAGAAAATTGCAGGTAGTTTGTCCAATAGTCCGATTTAGCCCGTGTACAAAAAAGGTGATAATGCAATTCCTTTTCGTTTCATAATTGATTTACGTGCCATTAATAAGATCGTCGCTCCACAATTTCCAATTGTGCCTGATGTGACGACGATATTGACTATGATCCCCGCTTCAGCTACTCACTTTAGTGTTGTGGCCCTAAAGAATGCCTTCTTTAGTATTCCTATACACAAGGACAGTAGATACTTGTTCGCATTCATCTTAGGGGGACGCTCCTTCACATTTACCCGTGCACCGCAAGGTTACACGGAAAGTCCTAGCATCTACAGTAGGGCTTTGAAAGAGCAGCTCGATACCCTTGAGTTGCCCTCTACTTGTACACTGCTCCAATATGTTGATGACTTGTTGCTAGCCGCTGACTCAGAGAGCGCTTGTAAGGAGGGCACTGTGTTGTTGCTTATTCACCTGGCTAAACATGAACACAAAGCTTTGCTTAAAAAGTTTCAATATTGTTGCAGGAGGTCACCTATTTAGGCTATCACCTGTCAAAGGAGGGAAGAAGATTGACGCCTGAACGGATAAAACTTATTTCTGGCATGTCTGTCCCAAATACACAGAAAGAAGGTAAAGCCTTGATAGGAATGGCTTCTTACTGTAGGCAGTGGATCCCCAACTTTTTGTTAACGATTAAGCCGATGTTGGCTCTGACGAAGAAGGGCATTTCTTCACCATTGCCGTGGAACATGGAGCACCAGCGTGCATTTGGTTTGCTCAAGACTGCATTGTGCTCGGCACCGGTTTTGGGCACACCAAATTATGAAAAGGCCTTTGTGTTGTTTGTGCATGAATGTGATGCATGTGCTTTGGCTGTATTAACGCAGGATCATGGAGGGAAGAATAGGCCATGTGGTTACTTTTCTTCCGCCCTTGATCCTGTAGCATGCGCTTTGCCAAGATGTTTGCGTGCTGTCGCTGGTGCTGCTGCATCTGTAAAACAGAGTGAGGGAATGGTCCTAGGCCATGCTTTGACCCTGATGGTACCTCACTCTGTGGATGTTCTACTGAACAGAACTCAAACACAACTCCTCACATCCACACGGTTGACGAGATATGAATTGATCTTGTTTGCACCACACATACAAATTAAGAGGAGTTGTGTCCTTAATCTGGCTGAACTCTTACCTTTCCCACAAGGTACTGCTTGCAGTGACGAAGAGTCACATGACTGCCTTTAAACTACCGAACAAGAGACAAAGGGTAGAATTGATCTGAAAGATACTCCTTTGGACAACCCACAAGGGGAGCTGTTTTGCGATGGCTCCTGCTTCAAACTTCTGGATGGTACATCCACAGCTGCTTATGCAATCACTACCTTGAGCACGGTCGTGGAAACCAAGAGAATCACGCATAACTCTACGCAGGCCGCAGAGATTATATCATTGACCCGAGCTTGCAAACTTTCCGAAGGGTTTACCGTGAATATATATACTGACAACCAGTATGCCTTTGGGGTGGTTCACAACTTTGGGAGACTTTGGTCAGAAAGAGGGTTCTTAATTTCACATGGCACAAAGAACCAGAATGGCTCCCTGATAGTACGACTACTCTCAGCGCTTGTACTCCCTACTCAGTTAGCTGTCGTAAAATGCGCAGCACATCAAAAGATTGTAGATGATGTATGAAAAGGGAACGCTTTTGCTGATCGGATAGCTAAACAGACTGCCACTGATCTCTTTTCAGACATGTATATTTTGAGGGAAGTCACAAGTGCCTGTACAATAGATGAGGGTGTTGATTCCGTAAGGGATATCCAAGCTGATGCCACTTTAGAAGAGTCAAGGAAATGGGCTGAGAGCTTGGGGAAACTCGATGATGATGGGTGCTGGGTGGACAGAGTTGAGGGGAAATGGCTACTTCCTGAAGCATACATTATGATGATGGTTGTTATGGCTCATGGTTCCACGCATATATGTGCCCGCAAGATCACAAAAATGTTGGAAAATGTATGGGTAAACGATAAAATCTCTAAAGTAGCTGAACGCTTCGTTCAGGGGTATATGATCTGTTTGCAGCATAATGTGGGAAAGGGCACATTAACTCCTAGGGGAAGTTTTGGTCCACCTTCTGTCCCCTTTGAGGTTATACACTTTGATTTTATTGAAATGGAACGATGTAACAATGTGAAGTATGTGTTAGTTGTCATCTGTGCTCTTAGAAAATGGGTTGAGGCTTTTCCTGTTAAAGATGCTACAGCCATGACTACTGCAAAGACTATGTTAAAAGAGTACTTCCCAAGGTTCGGGCTACCAAGGTCATCTGGTCGGACAATGGGCCACATTTTATCGCTGCTGTAATTCTGCAGATATGTGCGGGATTACAAATCGATAAACGGTTCCATTCGACCAGCCACGCTCAGAGTGCCGGACTAGTGGAAAGACACAACGGAATCATCAAAAACAAGCTTGTTAAGACGTGTGCCGGCACCACACTAAAATGGCCGGACGCCTTACCGATCATGTTGTTATCAATGCGTACAACCCCTCAAAGTAAGACTGGGCTCTCTCCCTTTGAGGTGGTAATGGGGAGGCCTGCTAATATCTGGAATATTCCAAAATGTCGTTCCTTGAGAAATGTTGAAAATGTACTTCTCGCAGATTACTGTAGCCAGTTGACTAATAACTTGTATTTGATTTTTCACCAGGTGCGAGTGCTTTACCTGTACGAAACGAGGGACCCGGTCACAGTATACGACCTGGTGAGTGGGTCCTTGTAAAGTCCTTCGAGCGATCGTCTTGCCTTGCACCTCGTTGGCGGGGCCCCTTCCAGGACCTACTGGTCACACAGACGGCGGTGCGAGTGTCAGGCCGGAAAAATTGGATCCATGCGACACACACAAAGAAAATTCTACACCCAGTGCCATACGATACAGAAGAAGCAGAACCCCTCACCAGTACTGCAACCAACGATCCCGAAGCAGTAACTGGCATCGAAACTGTGTCAGGGAATCTCCCTGATCCTGTGAGGTCTGGGGAAACAGCCATTTCACCCCCACACTCTTCAACCATTTTGTTTCCAGAGGTGATCCCCATATGTGCCTCTGACTTCGCTTCCGCTCATTCACCGCTTCCAGTGGGAAGTGATGACACGTTGTTCACGGATCAATCAGTACCAGGGATCGCAAGGTATGATCTGCGTCCAAGGAAATAGATTTACAGTACGGTTCGGCTGTGCGCTTGGAGCAGAAGAAAGTCATCAAGGGCTTACTTTTTGGGATGATCAATTGTCTGAAAAAGAGGATTCTGTTGGCTAGGGTTTGTGGAACGACTAAGAAGACGCTCGGCCTGCAGGTCGCCAGCTAAAAACATTGGTGTTTTTCGTTTGAAGACTACAATGCCTGCAACCTCTCCCGCTCATATGGAAAAGGGAAAAGACTGTGTGACCAGCTATGGGAATAAACATTTAACTGTGTGGGCCCCGAAAACGTACTGCTGCTTTGTAAAAATGTTAATTGGGTTTATAATAGTAATTGTTTTAGGCTTCTGGTATCTAGAAGAAGTAAATCCGCTAGAGAATTTGTTGTCGACTGAAAATGTACCTACTGTTTCTACTCCTTTCATTCATCTGCACACTCTATCTCCTAGGGACTCTCAGTACAGACAGAGATATCCTAATAACACGCTATTACTCATCATGAATGCTACACATGCCATTTTTAATAAGTCCAACTGTTGGGTCTGCTCACATTTACTGCCACACGGGAATAAGGGGCTAGTTTGGTATATTCATCCTCTACCTTTGACAACTGCCTGCTATGCTTCTCATAGAGCACTATTATTTGGTCGCTGGAACAATAACATCTCAGGGAACTTTGATGGGACTAATTTGAATCATTTTGAAAAACGTGTTCTGACTCCCTTGGGATGCTCGCTCTTTGCAAATAGGAGTAAGCCTAATGTTGCTTCTATTAGGCCTTCTGATAGACTGTCTCATGCTTTTCAATCCTTGATCTCTTTTAAAATGGCTCCTATAGGCAATAAGGATGCCACGCCTCCTTCTTACACTGTTAACCATATCCCCGATTCAGTTTCTTTCTGCATACAGAGGAATGGTACTCAGTCAATGGGTGATTTTAAAAGTTGCGCCAATGTTGCAAATTTGACTGGGGAGGACAGACCTTTGTATGTAGGCGAACCTGTCTACTTTGTTTGCAGTAATGTAGCATTTCCATGGTTACCCAGGGATTGGCAGGGAACTTGTTATTTAGGGATCTTGTTACCCGGAGTATTAATAGCCAGTACTGTAGAAGTCTCAAAGGCTCGTCCACAACGGGACGAGGATGGTGACACTTCAGCACAGATTCTGGGCGATGTAGCAAAATCCTTTGTGCCATTTTGGGGACAAATAATGAACTCTGAAGATATCAGGAGACTAGCGAGAGTACTGGAGAGAACCATCAACCGGACCACTGACATACTCTATAACATGACTTTAGAACAGAATGCAATAAGGTTGGTAGCACTTCAGAACCGGATGGCATTAGATGTTATCCTGGCTGAACGTGGAGGGTATGTAAATTAGTGGGGTCCGCTTGTTGTGTTTTCGTGCCAGACTCCTCCCCAACTATTTTCAAAGCAATGTAGAATTTGAATGTCTTAAGTTCAGAAGTGCATGTTCCTGAAGGGAACTGGGATCTTAGCGCCTGGTTCTGGAACTTCTTGCAATCTTGGGGTTGGAAGCTACTCTCCGTCTTGTTGATTATCTTAGGAATTCTGCTGTTTCTTTGCTGTTGTATACAGTGTCTCCCTGGTATATGTTCGATGTTAGCAGGATGTTGCGCACAAGCAATGGGTACATTAGGACACAAAGTATACGCCCCTACAAGAACTCCAATGAATATGTGCTGAAGGAAATCCTAGTAACTGATCTAATGCCAATTGATAACTCAGATAGTGATTCAGGGTGTATGGACGTTGGGACATGGAGTTGTTTGTAAAGTGACTAGAAACAGTTTAGCGATTGGCTTAGGCCAAAAGGAGGGTTTGTCGAATGGGAAATCATATCATACCTCCTTTTATTGTATGTATTGGCATAAGCCCAGTCGCTCTGCGAAAAAATCAGCGTTGCAAGGTCCTGACCTTAGATCTGTGCTAGCCGCCATTTTAGGTTCGTCTGCCATTTTAGATTCTCACTCTAAAGTCACCCTGTGTTCCAAGATGGTGGACAGTGTCGTTTTCAATGTAACATGGCCGTCTTGACCTTTGTGTACAAGTTAATGTGTAAACTGCCCGCAGGCCAAATGTTAGGGTCGTGTACTGAGACCTTGTCCTTCGTTGACCTGTGTATAGAGGATTACCTGTGCCAACAAAGCTAATCCAATGACATATATTGTGCACAATACTGTTTGAGCATCTTATGTGAACACTTGTTTTACTATATTGTATAAGATATGTGCGAAGGCTCAACGTGAAATCCGAAGACACACTGTTGCTATTGTAACTTGTTGGCAAATGTATTAAGGATAACCTCTAAATGTATAGATGCATAAATTAGGAACGAACTTGGCATGAACCCTAGATCCGAGATTCATTAACCTCAAGTGGGCTGAACATCAGATTATACACTGTATAAAAGGCATGACTATTTTACTGTACAGTCCCACTCACTGAGCACACCGAACAGGGCTGGTATTCGCTGTGTTGTACTGAGGGCCTGATAGCTATCTGTTACTTTGTCCTTTGAAACTGTTCAGTTGTAGAATTAATATCTGTGTATCTTTTGAACCCATGTTTGGTGTATTTCCTTTTGGGGTACTCAGCCTCGATATCTTCTTTTTGCTTTCACAGTCCAGTCAAGGATGTACAACAATATCTACCTTATTATTACTTAAACTGACAGTTCTAGTACACTTCAATCACAACCCCCAATGTAAAGGCACACAGAGGACAGACAATTTCACATAGGAAAGGGGAGCACTCTGGATAATGACAGGAGGGTAGTTAGTAAAGCAATCAGTCTTACTGTTCAAGGTTATTTGGTTTCAACACCAAAGGGGAAAATGGTCATAACTGTCTCTAAGGGCCTTCAGAGAAGGACCAGGGGGGCAGAGTCACAATGTACCTGGTGCTGAAGAGGTTCTTGGTGCTCGACAGCATCGAGGTGGTTCAAGGGTGCTTAGCAGCCCATGAGACAGACTTGGTGGTGGGAGACAGCCGTGGGTACCAGGCGGCAGGCAGTTCGGCAAGCAAGGCTGGACGGACGTCTGCATGTTGTCCGGTGCTGAGACTCGGGGAAATAATTGTTATCTCTGTTCTGGTTGGTGGATCTGGAATGCTAATTGAGGTATGTCGGACGAGGACTCAACTCACTTGAAATTGACCATAAAAAGATGGACGCTGGATGATGCTTATGTGGCACTCCTCTTAGCTTCTTCGCAGGGCTCGTGTCAGGAGCTGCTGAACTGGTCCTCTGAGTCCATCTTCTCCCTCTGTTCCCTGGGAGATATTTAGGGGAGGGATCTTGCTTCCCTCTTGGAACTCCTTGCCTTCCTTCACTGGAGGAAGTTGTAAGGTACAACAAACATACAGAGACGTAGAGCCATTTTACCGACGTTTAGACAAGGCTCCTAAGAACAAATTCAGGACAATCCTTCGACCAAAGATCCAACTACGACCACCTGTTACCCCCTCATATACTCCCCAGGTCAAAACAACCAAGTACAAGACAACCCAGTACTTTTAGCAAATAGGTACTGAGTCACTACACAATTAATATATCACAATAATTTTATTTCATATATATCACAAATCATCATATCACCTACAAAAAAATGTGTTATGGTTAAAATTGCAAAAATTCCTAAAAACCTTGTACAAAATATCTCATAAAACTGGTTAACATATAAACAACAGCCTATGCTGTACTCAACCCTGTGACATCCTGCCTATACAAAGCTAAATCATGTACAGTACTTTGAAGAAGAACACTCTACCTCAAGAAACAAAATGGTCAGTAGCTCACTGGTTCCCTTCTGTTAGGGGATACCACTGGTACAGTATAACATCTACTCAGTACATTTCTACCCCATTCAGTGCTACCCTGGGGTGATTTCAAACTCAATTTGCAATGTTTTTCAAATATTGTCACTAAATCACAATACCCTTAATCGCCCAACATGTTTCATTCTGCACAATTTAGTTTGAAAAAATGCCTTAGAACTTCATCAGGGGTCCATCTGTACCCTTCAATCATCTCTCTTCCTCTATGGTTGGTTCAACACTGTCCAACACCTCACTCTAAGTGATGTTCAACAACTACAATTCAAACTACGCCACACAATTCCTGACCTGGGGAAACAAAATGAAGTAAAAAATAAATAACAAGACACAACAGTCAGTAATATACATTTTACTGTTGTCCAACCTAGTCAGCACCTAGGTTTACTGAACTAAGGCTTACTGTGTCGCTCGTCCATAAAGTCACTTGACAACGGTTACTTTAGGGGAGAGTCTCAACAACAATTTCGGACTACTCGATTCCTAAAAGACACAAAACAGACAGACAACTAAAACGGTGTTCAATCTACACATGGAACTTCTCGTCATACCATGTCAGTCATAATGTGTTAGCTATTCTTCCTGCAACAAGGTATTATTCCATTAGCTCTTCGAACTTATTCCACTTATGCTCGACCTAGTGGAAGGACACATCACTACACTATCTACGCTGGTCCATTGACTTCTATCCTTTTGAATAATACCACATTCCAATACATCAATGTATATCTAAATGTCTCATCCAACACTACTTGCTAGGTACACTCTGCTCTATTTAGTTCCATCACCAGCCTATTCACAACGGACACAACCCTTACCTACTGTACATGGGGGTCCAATCCTTTCGGTTTATTACTGATATATCCCCGGAACAGACTTTACTGCCGTCTTATTCAGGTTAAGTCGCTTCCCATTTCTACAATGGCGCTTCAACTCCGCCGCCTCTTGTCTGTAACAACATGGATTCCTACCGTGAAACATCAACAAACAAACCCACTGTTAGCCACGAGCGGGCTTCGCAATTTACATATACTGTCTCATCCAGGTCTTTTCCTCGCGGTACGGAGTGAAATCGACTTACCAATTTGGCGTTCTGTCTCAATCCTCTCACTCTCCTGCTGAACTGGGGCTCACTATACTGATGTTCGCGGTGTGTATTATACACACGTAAAGCCGCATCACGTGACCGCTACTCGTATCACGTGTGTCGTATTACGTCACGTGACCACTTCTAGTCCCACGTGTAACACATCACGTGTTCATCGCTTTTCTTAGAGCGTTAACTCATTCGTGCCTTGTAAGCAAATGACTCTCATCAATCGTCTACAGCGCAACGTTGGTTCTCAGTAAACTTTGTTACGGTAAGCGCACGACTTTTATTAAAATACCAATTTATATCTCCTGTAAACAATCCATGGTGGCTTGCAGCTTCAAAATCATATATTGCCAGTAGCTTCTTCAACTCACTACTAGAGCTTATACAACCCTAACAAGTGGGTTATTAATACACACTCATCAATCGGGATCTACCTACCTGATGTAATAACAGTAGTCCGTTTTTGTGTACTCGACTATCAACTCGATGTCCACTGTTTTGTAAAATGTGCCGCAGTCACCCTGTCAGTGTATGTAAAAACATCTAACCAACATCGAACCATCTGTACTTTAGTATCTATATCTGTGTATATGACAATAGTACAACATGTATCAGTGTCATCAAAAAATCTCCACACACCGTCAGTGTTGCAAATTCTCAAATTCATTGAGTCCTTTGGTAGCTGAATCAGTTAAAAAAAATCAGCCATTGTTCCTTATACCGCAATTTTTTTACGTCTGCATCAGTGTTACTTGTTCTCTCTAATTGCCACAGGACTGTCCATTTCAATTTATCTACATATGACCCGTCATCAAGAAATGACTTACCATAGGGGCAAGTACATTCTGGTTGCGAATGCAACTCCTGTGTTCACCTATTCGTGTGGTCACTTTACGTTCGGTCATACCAATATAAATCTTCTGGCATGGACACCAGACTGCATATATTACATGCGTCGAATTACAATTAGTAAACCTAGTTTGTTGCCACAACTTAGGAAGACCCAAATCCACCTCTCTTGTTCTGCTGGTATATTTCCAGTTTACACATTTGCCACATGGGGCATGTCCTACTAATGAGGGTAAACCCCACGATCGTGTGATGCTGATTTGTTCTTTCGATTTCAGAGCAATATCATTTTTAGTTAACAGTTCTTTCAAATTGGGCGCCCTCTTGTAAGCACATAATAGACTTGCAATGGGCTCTCAACCCCTGTCAGTAAATGCCAGTTATTTTTAATGATTTTAATAACTTCATTAGCTCTTTCATTATAAGTGCTCACAAACACAATATCCCTTTTGTCCAGATTTTTAGGACGATATTCAAGTAGTGCCTCACAGTGATTATTAATCGATCTTTTGTATGCTCTTTTGACAATTTTCTTGGGATAATCCCTCCTTATCAATTTCGTTTTCAGTTGTTCAGCCTCATCATGAAAGGTAGAATTCAATGTACTATTCCTTTTTAACCGAATAAACTGCCCGAATGGTAAATTTTCTCGTGTATGCCTCGGATGGAAGCTGTTAAAACTCAACAGAGCATTCTTATCTGTCATTTTATGAAAAGGTTTCACTTGCAATATTTTCTTTACTTTAACGACCCAGATAGTTATATCTAAAAAATCGATTTTCACTGAACTGTGAGTGCAGGTAAACTTCAAATATCGGTTCAGTTGGTTGATCCATTCAAAAAACTCCAAAAAAGAATTTACCGTACCCTCTCATATTATCAAGATGTCATTGATAAATCTCCGCCATAAAGCGATTTTTGAGAAATATGGGTTGATGGTTGAATAATATGTTGTATTTCAAAATTTTCAACATAAAGGTTTGCTGCCGTTGGTGCCACTGGAGAGCCCATGGCTGTGCCATGAATCTGATGGTATAATTCATTGTTAAACATGTAATAATTTTCCGAAAGAGCCATTTCAGCACACCACACCACAAAACTATTGGGTGTCGTACCTGAATTTCTTTTGGCAAGTAATACATTCTCAATCACCTCTAGTGTATCCTGTTGGGGTATACATGTATATAATGCAACTAAATCTAAGCTGACTAACAGATGGATTTCAGGATCAAAAATCATATGCTCCACACAATTTTTAACCTCTGTAGTGTCTTGTAAGTATGAACACATATTTAAGACAAACGGTTTGAGGAATTTGTCAGCGAGTTTTGCAAGTGGTTCCAACAATGACCCTGTCCCGGAGACAATCGGGCGACCTGGGGGATTGTGCAATGACTTATGAATTTTAGGTGAAGTGTAAAATTTTGGAACCGATGGTCTGGGCACAATGAGATATTCATATTCCTGTTTGCAGATCCAATCTCTCCCAAATGCTTTCTGAACTTTCTCTCTGATGAGAAGGGATAATCTTTCAGTTGGGTCATCCGTTAGCCTGTGGTAATAAGAACTGTCACCAAGCTGTCATTTGCATTCAACAAAATAGGCTTCCCTATCTTGGATGACAATTGCCCCTCCTTTATCGGCCTTGCGTATGATAATACTCTGGTTCTTAGCCATTAACGTTATAGCTTTCTTTTCAAAATTACTTAAATTTTGAAATTTAAACGGAGTATCCTCTTTTTCCAAGCTGCGGAGGTCGTGCCGTACTCTCTTCGCGAATACTATGGCCTCGGGGGTATAACTCGCTATAGGGGGGTCAAAATTGGATTTTTTCTTTAGCCCACTTTCATTCACAGTTTTCTCAAACTCTTTATCAATGAAATACTGTTTCAAGTGAATCTTACGGAGTAGCTGTTCTATCTCAATTCTCATTTGAAAACCATCATAATGTGTAGTAGGAACAAAACCTAGTCCAAGGTTTGAGACTGTCTTCTCAACAGTATTAGGAATATAACCAGACAGATGAACTAATAGGGATGGTTGCTCCGAGTTCTGCGCTCTTCTGATTCCCACTGGTTCACTTCCTCTCGCTCGTCCAAAAAAGAAACCGTGGAACTGGAGGATTGTTGTTGTTGTGGTGGTGGGCCTGCATTATATTGATTGGAAGTTGTAAGGTAGACTGTACCTTCAGCTGAGGACCAAATGAGTCCTTCTTATTACTGCTTGCAAAGACTTCAATGATCTGATCAGTGAGCTCTCAGCCCACTGTTAAAGCCAAACGAATTATTGGTGCAGGCTAAGCACATCTTAATGAACCAATTCTGGTTCCCCATGAACAATCTTCAGTGATGCTTCAGGTCAGAATCAGAGCACTTGGCAACAAACAGGGGAAGGATGACAACATACACGTGAAGTGGGAGAATGGAAGACCAGGCTCCCGTCCTTCACCTCTCGCGCTTGGCCTAGAGGGCCACGACCCAGACACCCGCCACGAGAAGAGTTTGTCCATTTACCAGATGACCAAATACCCTGGTATAGGAACATACAGATGTGTCCATCTGCCTGCCCAACAGCCCGCACTGGCTGCGGCGCGGACCAACTAGACTAAAATCTACACGTCGTTAGAGATGCCATGACGACCTAGACAACGGGAAGCACATCTGTGCAAATATACACATTGGACATTCCCACACCGATCTACACGAAGAATATACTCAGTGCTATGACATAGGCGACAGGCATATTCACGGACGTGCATCTTTATTATTTTTACATAGGCTTTCAGAATGCAGAAACGCAAGACGCGTCATGAACTCATCTACAACGCTTGCTCACGCTTCTCTTGAAACCAGTTACCACCATAAGAACTATAATGAAGACACGATACTGGTCATGGAACTATATGCTGCTATAACTTAAAGCTCCCATGCACCAACCGGACCACTTATGCACCAGGCCCAAGTAGGCCTCAAACAAGAGCTCCCGTGGACATTAACAAAGCAAGAGTCTGGTTGCTGATCCTGCAGAATGGGCCCGGTGAAACAACCAGCCAAGGTCGCGATGTTGCAAACCCACATTCCAAGAACAAAGCATCAAAGGCATGATGTTGCAGCCTCGCACTCCGCGCATCAACGTTAAGGTCACACCTGCAAATTAAACCAGACACACAGTGGAAAAGCAATATTAATTGTGCAGAATTCTGCCTCGAGCACGGTCCCTCCCCACGTGACCAAGCCGAACCTGACGAGATGCCAAAACCCAGGAGAGAAAAGGCGTCTGGATCCCTCGCTACGAGACACAGGCAGATACACTTGAAAGGCTCAATGGACATCTGCGACAGTGGGAGCGGTCAGCCTTCCAACTATGAATAAGTCCTCAAATTGTCTGCACGTACCCATATTGAAACATTGTTGCAATCGCAGGTACACCGAGAGCTGGGAACAACTGTGGTCCCAGGCTGGGAAGCTCACGGGTGCACCAATCAGAACATGGGGCTCTTATCTCAGACGTCAGTGATATTAACCAATCCTCAGGAGTCTTCATGTAACAAGTTTCATGTATCTAATTGTAGGGACAACCCAGATATATCACCTGACTACCCTTTGTCCAGTAACATTGTCCTCTATATGTGCGCTATACTAACCCTACCACTCGAGCAACCAATTAAGAGTGGCGATAGGTTTTTTGTTAACTTTCTGAAGTGACGCGAATAGCGCGTCATAATGCAGTAAAAAGGGCCTGCGAGCCCCACGATTGTGTGTGTGTCAGGGCGGACGCGTACGTTCCTCGACCCATCCCTGCCGTTTTGTCTAATAAACAGCAGAGTCACCTTGCTCCTTGTGTGTGTCTCGCACTCTGTCTCAACTGGGATACACGGGAGGAGTTGGGGCCTCCCTGCCTGGAGGTCTGCGGACGGCCCGGCCGACCCCGGCAGAATTTCCCCCCGACACACGTCTAAGTCCCACCTAGCTTTCTGTCTGTTATACATCAAAGTGTCTCCCTAGTTAACTGAGTCATATGCAGGGCTTGGTCACAACATGGGCCTCCTTTGAAGTAGGGGGTTGCAGGAAGACCTTTGTTTCCTACAATTCACATACTTCCCTGCTCTGAAAGGAGTACCAAGAAGGGGTGTTAGTACCAAGTTGACACATTGCATTACAAAGAGGTGTTGGTCTCTGGTCTCCATTGTCACTTCCTGCACCCATGCCTCCCTGAGGCCTGCTAATTAACATTCATCAGTATTCGCTGCAACCAGCAATGTTTAACAATGGAGATGTAAATCCATGGGGCCTTGAAATGCTAATCAGGCTGCCTACGGCCAGAGGCTTTTGATATAACCACAGCTGTCAGGTGTCAGCTACACATGACATGGGAGGCCGGTGTTGGTAAGCTGTGTCCTCCCAGAGTACATAACAATGTTCTGCTGTGCGGTGAGCATGAAGACCATTTGTGGGAATGGCCCCACATATTTTCAGTTGGTTGATCTCCCATCATTGATTATTTTTAAATAAACAAAATTCAAAAAGCCCAGGTTGAATTCCTCACACCTGACCACCTGGATGACATGTCACAGAGAACTAGCAGGTGAGACACCTGTTGGTTTCTCACAGCAACAAAAGGTGCTAAAAGGGTTTGGGCAACACAAGGGAAACATGTGACTGTGGCACCAAAGGGGCTTTGGAGGATGGGAGTTACAAAAAGGGTTAAAGGGCAACATAAGGGGGTAAAGTGTCAAGAAAATGGGCTAAAAGATCCTTAGGAGTGTATGAAACCAGAAGGTGTCTCAACCACTTGTCCACAGGGATCTGTCATCCAGATGGCCAAGACACAGCCATCGCTTTTGGATTCAGTTCCTGGGGGTGGATCAGTGCGGGAGGATCACCTTGGTGAGGGGTCTTCGGTGAGTGGGACACCGGATGGTGAGACGCGGTATCCTCTTCCTGTAACACCATTACCCCATCCTACCCTTTAGGATATTTAGGAACCCCCCTTTTACAATACAAACACTTTCACATGGACAGCTCGCTATGAGCGAAAACAGACTAACACCTGAGCAATATACCTGACGTGTCCCAATACAATGGTCAGGCAAGGTCAGGCAATTACTGACCATCACACACACCTGAAATCCAATAAGCTTCCCCACATGGATAAAAGGTGGAGCACAAGAGCACACTCTGAGCAAGACAAGGCACACGAGGAAACAGC
Source organism: Ambystoma mexicanum (assembly GCF_040938575.1). Taxonomy (NCBI): domain Eukaryota; kingdom Metazoa; phylum Chordata; class Amphibia; order Caudata; family Ambystomatidae; genus Ambystoma; species Ambystoma mexicanum. The sequence goes on along the minus strand of NC_090935.1, from coordinate 167,320,960 downwards.
AGTTCTGAGATGTTAGTTTAACGAGAGAAGAAAGACTGCAAAAAAGAAAGGGACCACAAGAAGTGTAGGTCCCTTGACCTTTTCAACAAAGAACTGTTACTTTCCAGAGACCTCGAGAATAGAAAGCGTAAGCCCAGGAAACCAGGCTGAAGAATCCTGCGTTGTGTGTCGGAAATACCTAGGGCCCTTCCGCGTCAATAATCAAGGTGGGAATAAGCACCCGCCGCCGTGGTACCGACCTTGACTCCAAGAACAAAGCAGTGTCAGTGAAATCAACACAACCGGTGAGTTGGGGAGACAGATAAAAGACTGGTTTGCGTTGAAGCCCAGGTTTCAAGCAGCAACATTGTATGGCGAGTGCTGGAACTAACATTGTTAAAACACGTCTGATAAGAGAAGCAAGAAAGGTTGAACTGCTGTTGAGTGATTGAACTTTCAAAGCAAGATACAATACCTTTGACAGAGTGCACCGGCACCTAGTGGGTGCTCAATCGAAGGTCTCTGTAAGGTATCCAGCTGATAAGTGGCAAATGTGAAAGTGAGAAAAAGGTTATATGAAGAAGAGAAGAGAACAAATAAATTGTGAATGTAAATAGTCATGCGATGGGTCGAGTAAAATCCTGCGCACAGTAGAAAGTCTTTGATTTGTTTAAGTAAAGTAAAATTTAGAAATGTAGATAAAGTTGGTCCGAACCAGGCAGAGGGAGATCAATCGAAAGCTTTGTGTTAAAGTCGGTCTGAACCCGACAGAGGGGGAGCTGGGATGAACAGTAAATCACCTGAGAAGTTTTTGTGCTAAAGTGGGTCTGAGCCCAGCAGAGGGGGTACCTGGTTGAACAGTAAATCACCCAAGAAGTTGTTCATGTGAAATCCTAAGAAGAACAGAACTTTAATGTGTTTTGTGTTGCATCAGGCCCTCAGAGTAAGAGATTTTGTATGGCAAAGAGACTTTGGCAGAGAAGGCCCTAAAGTTGATGTTTGAACTGCATCCTCGTGCAAGAGAAGCCAGAGAGCGTGCCTAGCTTGGGTGTGCCGCTTTGCCCCCTGCTGAAAACATGGGGAAGGGAAGCCAACGGCTTGAATATCCTAACATATCATTTCATGAACATTTTTCTTTTGCATATCATTGTTTCCTACACTATTTCTATTTATAAGAAAGGATTGACAAAAGGTTTTTTAGCATAGGCCCTTTATTTTGACAGACTGGACTCGGACTGCTTTTTTATTATTTGATGGTCATTGTTTTATCCCATCTTTAGATTAGATAGGCATTTTTCCAACCCAATTGAAGTTCAATAAACACCCTCGAACTGTGATCACTTGTATCTGTCTTACTGTTTGATACCATGCCTTTCTTACAGGAGAGATATGGAGGCAAGAACAGGGGCTAAACGGGACTGGTTGGCAACAAACAGTGTAAAAGGGGCTGGGGCAACAATAGGGGCTAAATGTGAAGAAAAGGGCTTCTGAGGACTCGGGAATCAAAAGGGGCTAAAGCCGTCTGTGAATAACAATGAGGGCTAAACGGCAGGAAAATGGCCTATATGGGAATTGGCGACTAAAGGGGCCAAAGGGGTTGAGGGGCAATGAAAGGGGCTAAACAGAACAGGGAGTAATAAAAGTGGCTAAAGGGGTTGGGGCAACAAAAAGGGGCTAAATTTGTTTTGGGCAGCAACAGGACGGGTTTAACGAGATCTGGGGCAACACATGGGGCTAAACCTGACTCAGTGGCAATTAAAGGGGTTGGGGCTGCACAATGAACTCAATGGGACTGGGCGCAAGAAAATGAGCTGGAGGGCAGCAAAGGGGCTCACTTATCTTTTATATTTGCTGCCGGCCGTTTCACAGCACAACCAGGAAGTGGTCCGGGCCTGCCCCAGCCAATCAATAAGCGGCTGCGGCGGGAGAGCAAGTCAGGCGGTCGGGCCTAGGAGTCAGGCTGTGAGTTCTGCTGACACGTGGGGGCACATCTTTTTTTTATTTTTGGATGGACAAGCAGCCAGTGGGGCTCATGGCAGGCCCCTGCTTTGGGCAGGCACTGACCTGAGAGGAGGGCCAGGCTAGAACCCTAATTTTGACATGCAACAGCCCGAACCCCAATGGGCTCGCCCAGGTCTACCTAAGGAGATATTACAGTCAACCTCACACTGGAAAAACATGGAAATTAAGTGAAACAACCCAAGTTGAAGGGACATTATGGTTGCAACAAAACATCTAAAACCCATAGGAATTGACTTGCTACGGTAAGCTATGCAACCATAAATGCAGCCAATATCATGCATTGCACAGATGTGCGCACATGACATCAGAGATGACATCACAAATGCCACCATCAATGGCATCACTACTGATATATACATATGCAAACAGAATGGCAACAAAACATGTACATGTTCAAAAACCCTAATTGACAGTTTGTACTACACACAAAAGCCTACAAGACGATGGTTCTAATCTCGCAAAAATACTGAAATGAACTTGACGCATTACAGATGCCATAGCATTGCAACAGAGGTCAACATATCGGTATCTTTGCATAAAGAGTTTCATCTTAATCTAGACTGGCTCAACAAAGGCATGGAGAAATCAAATGAGGTAATTTAACGCTATCAAATGACACAACCAAGGATTGTATTGAGATAGAAATACTCAGTCATAAACCATTGGCCCAGTGGTGTGTCAAAATAACTCATGCACGCCGGTCTACAACCAATCTCCAAGATCATGCAACGGGCAAAAATTGTCAATTTTGTCAACTGGTCAGTGGTATCAATGGAATTTGGCCCAGTGGTGAATTGGGTAAAATCCCACTGGTAATACCAACATGATAAGGACTGAAACACAATCTCTGTCCATACCCATCAGTAAATCATTGGTCATGCAGACTAGAGTATATTCTGTTCCAAGATATTTCTAAAAACAGAGTACATGCCTATTATATGAGAAAAGAGCAAGAGAACAGATATTCACTGCTCATTAACATGAACAGATATTGTCTTCTTTTGTGCGGTAATAAATGAGGTTTGAGAGGATAGAACCGTTAAGTGAGGTTTCTACCCTACAAGTGGTACCAGAGCATCATTGGTTGGCGTGTAGGAGGTGGATAAAATGAAAATGTGCGTGCCATGTATTTCTTTTTTTAAAACTTCTTTTTTATTGTTTTCATAATATGAACCAATTACAAATTACCAACATTCCCCCCTAACGACCCACCTCCCCCCTTCTCTGCCCTCCCCCTTCCGGAAGAGGTTTCATTGTTCAGTTGTCCTCGGGCTTGTCTATGAGGTGAATACGTCCGTTATTCTAATGTTATGTGGGCATCATTGTTCCATGTAGTCCGATTGTAGGTATTCTAGTACTCCCTCCAATTCCTTCATGAAGGAGTCCTGTGTTCCCTGAAGGTTATGCATGATTTTTTCCATGGTCTTTTGCGACCAGACCTTTTGTAGCCATGTGTATATCAGTGGTGGGTCTTGCTTCTTCCAGTTCTGTGCAATTGTGGCCCATGCCACTATGACCAGGCCCATGAAACGTCTCCATTGCGCCTTGGTGTATTTTTTGGTTTGTTGCTCTTTCAGTCCGCATAGCCAAACTTTCTCCCCAACTTGTTCCCCTTCTGGGAATAACTTTTTCATTTCTGAGATCATTTATGTCCAGAAGCCTTTGACCCTTTGACAGTCCCACCAGATATGTCTCCATGTGCCTGATTCTGTGCTGCCTCTCCAGCAACGGTTTGAAATTTTCGGATACATGTTGTTGAACCTCTCTGGTGTGTAATGCCATTGTGTGTCTATTTTTACCCACATTTCCATGGTCTGAGCTGCTCGTGTTAGTTAGTAGGCCCATTTTATATCTTCTTCCTGCTTGTTTATGAAGTTGCAAAGTGTGGAGACTAGTTTCTTGTCTCCTGAGTTGGTAAGGAGGTATTTTTCAAAAGTGGTCAAATCCCTGGTCGCCGCCTGGGCTATCTTGGGCATTGTCAACCAGTGTCTGAGCTTTTCATATTTGTACATGTCCGCACTCGTTAGATTCCACATGGTCTTGCAATCTGCAAATTATCTTATTTCATTGTCCTGGAACATTTCCCCAATTTTTCTGCACCCTGCCTATTCCCATTTTCCGAAGGCCCCGTACTCTAGTCCCGGTGGAAACTGTGGGTTCCTGCATATTGGTGTGAATGGGGTGGTCGCCGGGGTTATGTTTCCTTTCCGCGATTGCTCGTCCCAGGCATTCATTGTGGTTTTCATGATCTCGCTAATTTGAAGGTTTTGGTGTCTATGTTGCTTGAGTTTCCATAAGAGGTCTTCTAGAGGGGTTCTTCCGACCGCCCTATCCTGGGTCATCCAGATCGTTCGTTGGTTGTCCCCCAGCCATTCTTTCAGGACCCAGAGTTGCGCCGCGTGGTAATAGTTTCTGAAGTGTGGGAGTGCGAGTCCCCCCACTCTGACGTGGGTCATGAGGACTGCTCTGGAAACTCTTGGGGGTTTCCTACTCCAAATGAACAATGAGACTGTCCTTGCCAGCTCTTTAAAGAAGGAGTTCGGGATTGCAATCGGGAGGGCATGACAGTAGTATAACAGCTTGGGGAGTGTGTTCATTTTCACCGATTGTATTCTCCCCTACCATGAGATATTTAGCGGGCACCAACGTTCCAGGTCTTTTTTTACTCTGGCTAGTAGAGGGGGGTAATTCTGTTTGTAAAGCGCGTCTACCTTGTGTGTGAGTGTTATGCCCAAATATTTTATACCTTCCTCCGCTATTTTTAGGCCTGATGATCCCGCCTCTCTTTCCAGTAATTCTCTGCTCCCTGCTAAGTGTAGGATTTCCGATTTTTTCTTATTTATTTTCAGGCCCTGATGTCCCCAAATGACTTTAGTACCTGTAAGGCACATGGCAGTGTGTTTGCTGGGTCCTCTAGCGCTAATAGCATATCACCTGCGCAGGCAATCACCTTATGTTGTCTGCCCGCCATCTCTATCCCCTTAATTTGGGTAGATTCCCTTATTTTGATTAGTAGCGGCTCCATGAATATAGCGTACAGTAGGGGGGGAGTGGGCAGCCCTGTTTCGTCCCCCTAGTGATCATTACCCTCTCCGTGACTTCCCCATTGACCGCTATTCTTATCCATGTTTATAAATTGGTTCCCGAATCCCATGTGTTCCAGGGTTTTAAAGAGTATGGACCATTCCACCCGGTCAAAAGCCTTTTTGGCGTCAAGTGATAGTAGTATTGCTGGGGTGTGGGTAATGTTTATTTTTTCTATTAGGTGTATTAGTCTTCTGAGAATGTCATGGGTTTGCCTCCCCGGGATAAAACCGGATTGATCTGGGTTTATTAGGGATGGTAGTAACGGGGAAAGCCTGGCTACCAGAATTCTCGTGTAGATCTTAGAGTCCAGATTTATCAGTGCGATGGGTCGATATGAGCCGGGGAGGGAGGGATCTTTCCCTTTTTTATGAAATACTAGTACCTTTACCTCGTTCATGGATGGAGTTATGTTCCCGTTGTCTTTGAAGGAGTTTAGCAATCTTGTGAGAATTGGGGTTAGGATGTCCGCATATTTTTCATAGAAGGGGGCTGTAAACCCATCTGGGCCAGGTGCTTTGTTGAGTGGGAGATCTATTATTGCCTTTTTTACTTCACTTTCCGTTATCTGGGTATCTAGCGCTATTTTGGCTTCTTCTGGTATTTTTGGGATGGGAGTGACCGCAGGAATCTGCCTTGGTCTTCCTCATCTGGGTGTTCTGTTGCGTATAATATCTGGTAGAATACCTTAAATGTTTCCCCAATATCTTTGGTATGCGTTAGCGTATCTCCTTGTGCGTTTTTGATGTTTAGGATGGTCATGGATTTTTGCTTTGCGGAGAGTTGTCTTGCTAGATAACGATCTGCCTTGTTGGCTTTGATGTAGTATCTTTGCTAGAGGTAGAGGAGGGATCTCTCTGCCTTTTTGTTACGGAGGAGTTCCAGTTGCCCCTGTGTGTGTTTTAGTGCCCTCTTTAAGTTTCTGGTGGGGTGGGTCAATAGTTCTTCTCGGTTCTCAGTTAGTTTCTTTTCCAGTTCTTGTTCCCATCCTTGCCTTTGTTTGTCCCTTAAGGCTTTCAGGGCTATCAAGTGTCCCCTGGTTACCGCCTTGAACACCTCCCATACTGTGCCCAAGAGGAAGTCACCTGTGTCATTGTGCTTGAAGAATTCTGTGATTTTGTCTCTAATGGCCTCTCCCATCACCAGGTCTGAGATCAATTCTTGCAGTAGTTTCCAGCGCCATAGGCCTCCCTCTTTCCCTGGGGTCGATAGATCTAGCCAGAGCGGTGCATGGTCTGACAGTGCTATGGGGCCCAGTTCCATTCCATGGACCTTACCCAGAATCCCTGCCGATACCCAAAAATAATCTATTCTCAACATCATATTATGTACACGCGAGTAGTATGTGTATCCCTTGTTTAGACTTTTAAGTTCCCTACATGCATCGCATAGTGCCATACATTCCATCCTTTTTTTGAGATGTTCGGATGGGGCGCCCTGGTTGTGAAGTCCCCCCACGCTCCTGTCTATCTGAGGGTGCCATGCCACGTTAAAGTCACCCCCAATAATTAATTCTCCTTTCGCGAACCCCTCCAATCTCCCCATTGTATCCCACAGGAAACCATCTTGGCCCGTGTTTGGGGCATAGATGGATGCCAGAGTAAGCATGGTGTTTTGTAGTTTAATATTGGTAAATGCGTATTTCCCTTCCTTGTCTGTCTGCTTATCTATCATAGTTGCTTCGATTCCTCCCTTTGTTGCTATCATTACCCCTGCTCTTTTCCTTTTCCCTGCTCTTTTTGATTGTGTTAGTACATCGTATCCTCTAAGGCGTACTTTCCCCCTATCCAGGGCTCTAATGTGTGTTTCCTGTAGTAGAAGCACGTAAGCCGTTTCCCTCCTGAGCATATTCTCTACTTTTCTCCTTTTCACAGGGGAGTTCAGGCTCCTCACATTTAGAGTTAATATTCTTATCTTCCCCATTTTAGCCGGCTCTTCTTGGCTTCCCAATTAACCCAGGTGTTATGGCTCCCACTTTCTTCTGGAACACCCCCCCATCCCACTCCCCTAAACACCCTAACAGTCCCCCAACAATTAACCGTATAACAACTTTGCTCCCGAGGAGGGCCCGGGTACCTTTGGTAGCTTTGGCGTTTCGCCTATCGCTCCATGCCCTCTGTAGGCTCGAGACTACATTTGCGGGGGGGTCCTAAACCCTGCATCTTCCTCAGACCTTAATGCGAGTCATTCCTGATCTGGACCGGGCCTGTGAAGTCTGTTGAGTTTGATTACCTTCATTGGATACCTCTCCGCGTACTGTGGATGTGTGTTAGGCCCTTGTATGTTCGTGTAGAATTGATGCATCTATTCTGTTGAAGCCGGCCTGTAGTTTCCCATCCAGTTCCGTTTTTTTTCTGCAGAACCATTTCCAAACCTCTCGGCCTCTTTTGCTGTTCCCCCTTTGCCTTTTCACCCTCGCTTGGAGCCTCCTCTGCCGGTATGTCCATGATGTATAGTCCCTCTTACCAGGTGGTCACTCTCCTTTGCTTTCCTTCCCACTCAAAGAGCAGACCGAAAGGGAATGTCGATTTGTACTTTATCTCTTTCGAGACCAGTTCCATGATCAGTGGGGCCATTTCTCTTCTCTTTAGGAGTGTTACGGCTGACAGGTCTTGGTAAAGCTGAATGTCCACACCGTTCATCCTGATTTGATCCAACTGCCTCGCTCTCCTTAGGATGAGTTCTTTTTGCGGGTACGATGAGAGAGCTGCCAGCACGTCTCTTGGTTTTTCCCCTGGTGCCCCTGTGCGTTTAGGGCCCACTCTGTGGATACGGTATATCCCAATGTTAGCCGGTTCTTGTGCTTTAATAATGTCCCTGAACACTTCCTGTACCGCTTTCTTTAGGTCCTTGTCTAGGACTGATTCTGGCATATTTTTAATGCGAATGTTCGATCTGCAGGACCTGTTTTCTAGGTCTTCACACTGAATTTCCAGGTTGTGGGTTAATCGCACTAAGTGCTCTTGTGTTTCGCTGTTCTGTAGTGCCTCGTCTTCCACATTTTGCACTATTTTTTCTAGGGTGTCTGTCCTTTCTTCCAGATTGGCAATATCGTGTTTAATGTCCTGGACTGCCTGGTTCATGTCGTTCTTTATTGAGGCGAATTGGTCCTGCACTGTCGACATGAGCTTGTCTTGTAGTTCAACGAACCAGGCTTGCATATCGTCCTTTGATGGGGGTTGATTGCCACAGGTGGTGTGGGTGGAGTCTGTTGTAGGCATTATTGGGTCTTCCTGCGATCTACCCCTGGTGGTCACCGGGGAGTCTGATGCCCACATCTGTACAAGACTCGAATCTTGTTTGGGGGCAGTGGGTTCTGTTGGGACCCATCCCTTTTCATTTCACCTTGGACATGGCCCCTTTGATGTTGCTGTGCCTCAGCTGTGCCAAGAGTCTTGCACTCTCTTATGGGACGCCTAAAATGCGCTCTTGTTAGTGGTGCCTCTACTGACCACCCCCTGAATTCTTGACATATATTCATCCGGCGGTCAGCCGATTCGGGTTTTGTTGTGTGGGTATTGGTCCCGTTGTGGGCTTTGATTCTTTCCCCTGTGATGGGGGCCCGGGTATTAGTGTCTCTCTGCTGGATGTGTATATTGAGGCTCTGTTTGTCTTGTCCCTCCCCTCCGTTCCTCGTTGCCTCTTCTCTGCTTATATATCCATATGCGGGATGTTGGGGGAGGTGGGGGTCTTCCCTCCCGTTGACACTGGGAATGCAAAGCCTTCTCTATCTGCTGTGCGGGGTGTATGGGTGTCACCCCCCAGCTTGTGGCTCAGTGAGTCCCTTTGTCTCTATGTGGGGGGTGGAGAGGGGGGCGGAAGGAGCCTCTCATCCGTCTGTCCGCCGAGCCGTATTCTACCGCAGGAGTCCCCCACCACAGGACCGGAGCGTATGTCTATCTCCTGTGCTGCCTCTCTGCCTTTCCCCAGCGCCTTCTGCGTTGTCAGAGGGAGTGGGGGCTGTGTTCCTCTGTCCTCGTGAGCTTCTAATGTCCTCTATGCCTTCCGGGGCTCTGCGGCGTTGGATTCCCTGCTCCGCTCCTCGCGCCGCCTACTCCCGTTTCTTCTCGGTGCAGGCTCTGTTGATGTCTGTGGGAGGGGAAGGGGGGCGATCCCGCTGCTGGTCGGTCGCAGCATTTCTCCTGCCCAGAGGTGGCCCCTTGTGTCTTCCCCCACTGTGCCACAGAGGCGCCGGTGGAGTCTATCCTCTCTGTTTCCACGGTTCCCGAGATGCGGCTTCCCTCTGCTTCTGAGCTGCGTGGGAATTGTTGTTGCCGCGGTGGGGGAGGGGCATTCCGCTCCCGCTGCGTCGCCTTTGTTCGTTCGGCTGGGAATTCACTTCCCGATCATATCCGTTGTCTCTGGGCATGTAGGGGAGCTTGTTGCTGGAGCAGGTACCCTCAGGGTCGTTGCTGAATGTTGTGCTGATGACTGGCCCGGCCGGAGCGAGACTCACACACGTCTCCCTGCGCCGGCGGCCATCTTGGAATCCGTGCCATGTATTTCTAAGTGTAGGATGGCACATGTATAAGGGACTATTAGAAGGTTAATAATAACAATAAGAGAGAGAGAGAGACAGAGAGACAGAGAGAGACAGAGAGAGAGAGAGAAAGAGAGGGAGAGAGAGAAAGAGAGAGAGAGAGAGAGAGAGAGAGAGAGAGAGAGAGAGAGAGAGAGAGCATGTGTTTGTGGGAAAGGTTCTAGGTGCATTTTAGGACACAGTTTTGCATCTGTCAAAGAAAGTGCCATTGATAATGTATACATTCACATCAACCTGGTGATGATAGTGGAACAGACTTATCAACCAATTAAGTTGACTGAAGACATAAATGCAAGCTACACTTTAATATCAGGGGCTGTTGCTTCTATTTGTGTCCTCGTAAGAAGGCATATTTTGAATTGTGTCTTCATGTGCTCAAGTGTGCCTGCATTTCATTTTTGTGTCTGCGTATATAGGGTGTGAAACATGGGTGATGACAGTGGTAACAGTCACTTCAAATACTAGTTCATGGCCGAGTTGCTACTGGACTAAGACAGAACCGCCCGGGTACATAATTGTGGCACGTGAATGTATGTACATGTATGCATGAACGTGTGTTTGTGTGTGTACATGTTCAGTGTATGCTGTGTGTGTGTGTGTGTGTGTGTGTGTGTGTGTGTGTGTGTGTATACAGTGGGTGCTATGTGATAATATCTAATTCAGTTTAAGTAAAACAATGGTAAATCATTTTCCTGCCATTTCTTTTTTATTTTAAAGGTCTGGTCTATTTAATTTTAGTTTGTAAAAGTAGCTTCTCCAGGAAATAAAAAAATAGATGCACACTATGATTTTTGGGGACTATTTAAACTAAGAATGCATTATAAATCCCGTACGTTTGGCCTCTACAAAAACTGATATTATTATGTTCCTACTTAAAGCCCTGCAGGCAGAGTTCTTAAGCTTTCCCTTGCCATGCATGGGTTTTTCCCATTCTGGTTTTGTCCTTTGAATTCTGGCAATATGTCGTTTTTTTCTTTCACATTTTATCTTCAGGAATTCTAGGAAGAATCAGAACTAGATGACCTTCTAACACATGGCAAGGGGACTCTTCAGAGCTCCGTGCCTGTTTTTCTGTGTGTTTGGTAATTACACTTGTAAACCAATAGTGTCTGTCTGTGCGAGCGTGCACACATGTGCACATGTCGACATACTGCACAATCGGCCTTAAACTGTACCGCATGAGTTACGTTTCCTTTTCTGGCTCCGGTGTCACTTTCAGGGAAGGGTTGAAGATTGTGATTTTACTCACAACTTTCATCCTGTTTTGTGTATTACAATGCTGATGTTACTTTCACTTACTATTCTCAGTAGAAAGAAGAGCAGGCTTTGGTGCTACCAAGGCTGGTATGATTGCTAACTGTATCTTCTTTCTTTTTTCAAACACACAGTCATGTGGTCTAGTCTTTTAAGTGTTCACTTTTTTTTTGCTGAACGTGTATTTTTCTCTTATATGCAGAAATCAGAAAAGTTGTTAGTTTGTTCCTTATACAGTTCCACACCGTTCCATCAATATGCACCACATTTTGCATAGTTACCTGCTAGGACCCTTCTGACATTACTGCGTAGAAGAACAGGTAGGCATGTCATCCTAGCTTCCACCCCCTCACCTCTGTCATACTGGTACAGTTGGAGAAGAGCCCTATGTGGGACACCAGGTATCATCCCAATACCGCATTGAGTGTATGAGAGACAATATGCACTCGGACAACCGTATCGAATATACCCTTGCACTGAGAGGGTGGAAGGATGTCTGCACGCACCATTGGACATAACAGAACTATCAGTGAAATCTGACAAGAGCGGAGTGACATCATAGAGGAAAGATACTGAAACTCTCTGAAGCGATATGCAAATACTCAAAGAATAAAGATGAAACTGAAGTAACAAGAGAAACATGTTATTGAATATGAAGAAATCATATATGAAAAGAAGATACAGTAACCTGCTGACTAATAAGTGTATATATGGAGAAATGCAAGGTAGATGAGACATACAGAAGCTTGCTGCAGATGAAAACATAACTAATGGCTAGAGCGGCCATGATAGAAATATGAACGTTGGACTCATATTAGAACCAATCAAGCTACCTGAGAGACAGACAAGGGCTGTAGAGTCGGGAGATGCTGGAAAAACAGCTTTGTGAGAGGAATAAAGAGGAGTCTATTGGCCTGGGAATAAAGATGCTCCTTCAAGGAATAATTACAAAGCACAAGGGGAGTCAAAAGGATAAACCAAGTACGTAAGACATATCTCTTGTAGATTTAGCAAAGGAGGAAGCATTTGCAAGTATTAGACAACTAAAGATGCAGAAAATCGATCTAAGATGGAGTGAGCAAGTCTTCAGAGGCCGAGAAGCGTAATGATACCCAGCTCGATTGAATCAATAGTAGTAAATAGAAGGTCGAGATGAACACACGTGACTCAGAAATCAAAAACAAGGGCTATTAATTAAGTCCAAAATAAGATAGTGATGTGCCTACACTCCTTTGAATGTCGCAGAACTGAGAACCGGCTTTTAGGTCAACTCGAAAGGAGAAGCCTTGGCTTGATGCCAGACCGATCACAGACGATGGACTAATTGGCAAAGTGGGGCGTAGCCTAGCATTGCTTGCAGCACCTGAGTTTCGTTTTGCTTATATGCTGCTAAGGACCGAAAGTTCATTGTTGGGAAAGCATGCCAACCAATCAGAGGGTCTATGTAGCAGCATGTGATACAATGTTGCAAAGACACACTTGCTACCTTTTTACTGCTATAATCTGTAATATACATATTTAGACGCAGTTCAAGGTGTGACAACGAGATAAGGTGCAGCCAATGATGTTATGAGCACTTATACATACTATAGGTACATATGTTCCCTTAACCAATACCTACCCTCAATAGGTTTTAGTTTGCCACATAGGATGATGCCATAGATGATGCAAATTGAGGTATACAATCTTTGTATAATCACACTTGGGTGTGAGTGCGTGAATTACTGCCTGGTATTTGCCAGATTGCTGTACTTTATTTCTATGCATTAATAAAGTAGTACTTTGCCATATTCTTTGAGTCTGTCTGGTTATTTGGGTCTGAGATTATTGGTAATTCCATCTAGACACGAGATGCTTCAAGGTGCTAGAACACATTTTGGTAGTGGTGTGGAAGGCTCTTGTCTAATCGACCTAGTCCCTAATCTAGAGTTTGGGACTCTTGATTGATTCTGCTATTAGTCAGAAGACTGTGGAGCTTCCTGTGTAGATCGGCGTGCAAATACACACCTGTGAAAAGAATCGGTCGGCAGGTGCCCCTTTGATGAAATTCCTGTCGAGTCCCTGCAGATGCCCTGTGGACTGAAGGCAAACTTGTAGACGGGGGAAGTGTTACGCTCACCTGACTCTCACAGAGGCGTCAATCTGAACTGGACAGCTGCGGTCTCCACCAATGTGACGCGTAGGGACGAGATGATGGACTGGACTGGCCCACCTAGCTTTGTTTGCTTGGCCCGTAGGAATATTCTTCTGCAAATGGAGAAAGGGGATTAACCACCCATGGAGTTGAGCGTAAATCCCCCAACCCCCGCTGTTCTCCCCACAGATCACCTTTGATGTCCCCTCTTATAGTCTCACCTGATGGTTTGAAAAGATGAGCTCTCCATCCTGCATTGAGCACAGGGGCACGTTGATAACCAGTTGCTTCACTGGCTCGAAGAAATTGGTGAGGTTCAGGACAATATTGACTCCGAAAAGTATGTAGTTCGTAAGAGTTCACATGTCAGACTTTCACTCTTGTCCGATTCCTTGCAGTTTGCAGCTTGACCCCAGCGAAGAGTTCCTCGTGGTAGCTGAAGAAGTTCAGGTAAGGATTTGGCTTATCCAACACAGTTCAATAAAATAAGGCCAGAATGTAACCTGTTGCTTGCTCCCTTATTCAGGTGTGGAGAGAAAATATGAAGTTCGGGGAATAATGCCTCCGGTGGTAAAATTAGGTAAGTCTATTGTGGTGAGAAGAGTTCCCCTTGTTTGTCCCTTTGTCTCACCTTGTTGTCCTTTTGTTCCGCTTAGGGGCCCGGGTTTTTGGGCTTGCTCAAAATAACTCGATGCCTGCTTCCGGGGTTGCTGGACCTGGTCTGGTTCACCGGGGGTAGGCATCATGACAGCACTACCCCCAAGGCTCCTCCTAAAGTCATTCTTCCCCGTGGTTTTGGTTTTTCTGGGAAATTTCGGTGGAATCTTTTCACCAATCGAGGTGCATGCACGTGGTCACTAGGTTTCCAAGATGTTTCCTGTGGTCCGTAACCTTTCCAGTCGATTAAATAAAAAGTTTTGACTTCACCATCTTGGAGTCCAGGATGTTCTTAAATTCAAATTCAGGTTCCCCGTCTATAAGGATGGGGTCTGGCGGCTTGGTTAGTCTTGTCCCTGGTTGCACTGGCTTCAAAAGTGACACATGAAAGACGGGGTGAATTCGCATATTAGCAGGTAAGTCCAACTTGACGGCCACTGGGTTGATAATGGCCTTAATAGAGTAAGGTCCCAAATATCTAGGGCTAAAGGTCCACGTTCCCTTGAGAGGTATGTATTTAGTGGCCAACCATACTTGGTCCCCTATCTGGTACTGTGGAGTATCACTTCTATGCCGATCAGCATCTTTCTTATATTTCTCCTTCGCCTGTTTTAAATGTGCAGTTGCCTCCTTAAAGGCTTGTGTAATCGTAGCATGTAGATGGTCCACTTAAGGATTGCATCCACCTTTTGTGAGTCCATTCGGACTTCCTTTGGGGTCAGGATAAACCCAAGGAATTCAACTTCTGTGGCATGAAAAACGCATTTTTCTAGTTTTGCATATAGTTTGTGCTGGCTCAATTTCTCAAGGACTGCTCGGACGTGATTCACATGGTCCGATTCTGAAGAGGAGTATACTACAATATCATCGATATACATGACAACACAAACGTCAATGAGTTCACGAAGGACATCGTTCATGAAGTATTGGAATGCTGCTGGTGCATTGCACAACCCGAAAGGCATCACCTGGTATTTGAATAACCCATACTTAGTGCGGAAAGCAGTCTTCCATTCGTCGCCCTCTTTTACACGTACTAGATGGTATGCCCCCCGGAGATCTAACTTAGTGTATATACAAGCGTCCTTCACTTGGTCTAGTAGTTCAGGGATCAGAGGCAATGGGTATCGGTTCTTAACTGTTATCTGGTTCAATGCGCGGTAGTCTATGCACGTTCTGAGGTCAGTTTGCTTTTTGGGCACGAAGAACAAAGCTGAAGATGCAGGGGACTTGGATGGGTGAATAAAGCCATTGGCAAGGTACTGATCTAGGTATTGTCGTAGGTGAAGGTTCTCAGGTTCCGTAAGGGCATAGACCCTGCTACAAGGGGGTTGTGCACCGGGTATGAGATCGATTTGACAATCGTACAATCTGTGAGGAGGTAAGATGTTTGCCTGTTCCTTTTGGAATTCTTGGTATTCTGGAGGTAGTTGCATGACTGCTGTGGTTACTGTGGCCAGGCCTGCGTTCTGATTTTTCTTTGGGTAACAGGTTTGCGCACAATCCGGGAAGGTTATTCTCTTCTCTCGGCCATCAATACAAGGATTATGTGTTTCCAACCAAGGTATCCCCAGCATTATTTGGAACTGTGGGGCTTTGATTAGATCAAACACAATAGTCTCTCGATGCCCATCCTGACCCAATAGTGTCATCTCTGCGGTGGAATGAGTTACAGGCCCAGAGGCAATTTCATTCCATCACTGTGGTGATGACATCTGAGGTGGTTTTTCGGCAGAGAGGTAGATTCATCCTGGAAGCTAATTCATAGTCCACATAGTTTCCTATGGCCCCGCTATCAATGTATTCCCTTACTGCATGCATATGCGATGTCTGCCCTGGATCTGCGAAGACCATTGGTATGATGAAATGCGAGGTCTGAGTATCCTTCTTCAAGCTCGGCAAGCAGACCTCTACGCTTGTCGGGCGTGGTCGTTTCCCGAGTCTGACTTCATATGGCTTTTATCAGCAGCTCCTACCACCTTCTTGGGTGGTTTTACAGGGAAATCCCGTAGAAAATGCCCAGAAGTTCCACAATATAGACACAATTGCATTTGCCATCTACTTTCTCTTTCCTTCTGGGTTAAGGGTCCTTTAACCCCTCCGATTTGCATGGGTTCTGAAGCATCTGCTCCTTTGGGGTTAGCGTGGCTTTTGACCAACACCCGATTCTCAAACTTGGCTCGATCAGCCTTTCTGTTCTGAAGTCTGTGATCTAACTGGACCACTAAGTCTACATATTCAGCGCAGTCTTGAGGTGGGTTCACGACTTGAGCCAAGACATCCTTGAGTTCTTCTCGAAGCCCTCGATGAAATAACGTGATTCGTTTTACCTCAGGCCATCCAGTTTCCACTATCAACCTATCAAAGGTCACGATGTAGGATAGAAGGTCCTGGTTACCCTGTCGTAGGGATAAAACTTCGTTATCCAGGGCCTGTCCTTGGGAGTGCCGGGCAAATAGTCTTTCCATGCAAGTTTGAAAGCCCTGAAAATCCTGAAGAATTGGGTCATCCTGAGTAACTAGTGGAATTGACCAATCAGCTGCATTGCCGCTGAGATATGACAATTCAAAGGCTACCTTGGCCTGATCGTTTGGGAAGGCTCCAGGTCTGCATAAAAAGTGCAAGCGGCATTGGTTCATAAACACGGCAAACCTTTTGGGATCTCCGGCAAAGCGTTCGGGTGGAGCTAATGGAATATTTCCTGGTAGGTTTATTTGCACATGATTACTCGATAACACAGGAGCTGGATTTCCCCTGGAACCAGGTAGGGGTGCTTGTCCAGCCTGGCTTTGCAATAGTTGCCTAGCAAGGTCATCAGTTCGCTCCTTTGACAAAATCAGTTCTCTCCTAAAAGCATTGGTTTCTTGACGGGCGGAATGCACTTCAGCCCTCAGTTCCCCAAGTAATTGGGCCAATTCGTCAGTCTCTGAGGTATCCATATCGCCCGGGTGGGAATTTGTGGGTAGGCTTTGCGTTCTGTTACGCTCACCTGGCTCCCACAGAGGCGTCGATCTGAACTGGACAGCTGCGGTCTCCACCAATGTGACGCGTAGGGCCGAGATGACGGTCTGGACTGGCCCACCTAGCTTCGTTTGCTTGGCCCGTAGGAATATTCTTCTGCAAGTGGAGAAAGGGGATTAACCACCCGTGGAGTTGAGCGTAAATCCCCCCACCCCGCTGTTCTCCTCACAGATCACCTTTGATGTCCCCTCTTATAGTCTCACCTGACGGTTTGAAAAGATGAGCTCTCCATCCTGCATTGAGCGCAGGGGCGCGTTGATAACCAGTTGCTTCACTGGTTCGAAGGAATTGGTGAGTTCCAGAACAATATTGACTCCGAAAAGTATGTAGTTCGTAAGAGTTCACATGTCTGACTTTCACTCTTGTCCGATTCCTTGCAGTTTGCAGCTTGACCCCAGCGAAGAGTTCCTTGTGGTAGCTGACGAAGTTCAGGTAAGGATTTGGCTTATCCTACACAGTTCAATAAAATAAGGCCAGAATGTAACCTGTTGCTTGCTCCCTTATTCAGGTGTGGAGAGAAAATATGAAGTTCGGGGAATAATGCCTCCGGTGGTAAAATTAGGTAAGTCTATTGTGGTGAGAAGAGTTCCCCTTGTTTGTCCCTTTGTCTCACCTTGTTGTCCTTTTTTTCCCCTTAGGGGCTGGGGTACGGCGGGGATGCAATGGAGACTGCGATGATCCGTGAAGAGGAATAGTACCCCCAGCGGTAATCAGGTAAGTCTATGGGGGTAGGTACTATTGCCTCTGTTTATTCCCTTGGCTCAAATTTGCTGTTCTTGTGTTCCCCTTAGGTGCCAGAGTGCGGCGGGAACGTGCAGAAGATTGCGATGGATCATGATATTGCTCCGAAGGCCGGTGAGTTCAGCGCGGTGCTGCAGCAGGCGAGGCGGCGCGCTTAAAATGCTTCTTTCTTCCAGCTCGAAGGTGCGGTGGTTCCGGAATTCAGGTAAGGATCGAAGGTTTTGCTCTTATTCTAACCTCTTCTCCTTCTGTTCCTCCCTTTTTCTAGGAGCTGCAGACTCGAGGCGGGCGTGGCAGAAGACTGGATGCAGGCTTGCAGACACAGTGAGCGTTACGCTGCTGGATGCAGAATAACACGAAGCGTGTGCTGCTATTCGGCCGTGGTTTAAGTAGCCTCCAAAGTAGTCCCAGGTAAGTATTCCTCCCCAGCCCCACCCGAGTAAAAAATAGTCCTTAGGTAAAATAGTCCCTTCCAAGCCTTATTTGGCTTGGAGCTCTGCAGCATGGTCTGCATCAGGTAAGCTTGCAGCATGGTCTGCATCAGGTAAGTTCTACTACTACTACTCTATGAGCCTGGCGCCTATGGCGCCAGGACTGACTCTCCATATGAGCGTGGCACCATAGGTGCCAGGACCGCACCCAAACAGCCCCTAGCAGGGGTTTTTGGGCTTGCTCAAAATAACTTGATGCCTGCTTCCAGGGTTGCTGGACCTGGTCTGGTTCCCCGGGGCTAGGCATCATGACAGGAAGAGTCAATGCCGAGGAAATCGAGCAGAGACACGGATGTAAGTAGAAGATCGAAGGTGGCAAAAATAGGGGAGGGACTGTACTGTAAATATATGTATAGAAGTAACACGATTTCTGGGGATTAGAAAGAAGAGAAATAGATACATTGATTCCTGGTTCCAAGAGGAGTGCAATGGTAAGTACTAAAATTACAAATAGGGGTATTTTTTAAGGATTCCTGAGAAGAAGAGTGTGTATCAAACTCCAAAATGGGGTAAAATGTGAGATGAGATACATTAATTAAAGATAGTAAAGGAAGGGATATGCAGATAATTTAAGACTGCATATGTGCATGGGGTTGTATATATGTCATTATAAAACGTGTATTGTGTCTAGATTAGGAGATATAATACAATAGTAAAAAAATAAATAAGGTGCTCATCAGATGTTTTAAATCAATCAAGAGATTGATGTCAATCAGGAGAGTAAAAATCAATGGAGAATGATAAATAAATAAAGAAGAGACTTAAAATATCAATATTAAAACAACAAAACAGTTAAAATTGATAGAAAGTGTAAACGAAAGAACAAAAAGATCCTTATTGCATAGATTTTTTAAGTGGTTAAAAAATAGTTTTTCGGGTATTAAGCAGAGATTAATGGTGCCTGCTCAAATTAATCAGTGTGGTATACTTGATAAAATAAATCAAAGAATAAAAGATATGATAAGTATTGACAGTCGAGATTGACTTGTCATCATAGAGGCCACTCCTCTTCTACACCTATTAAGGACACTGCCGAGATAGACACCCAAGATAAGACAGTATCACATGGAGTGTGTCAGAGGCACGACTAATAAAACACTCATGCCGTGGTTTCAAGAGGGTTTGTTGTCAAAAACAGTATTGCAACATTTGATCATATATTTACATGCAACATACAAGGGAAAGAAGTTACAGAAAAAGACTGGACATTTTAGAGTTGTGGAAAATCTATCAGAGCGAGAAAGAAGATCCACCTGCAAAGGAGTGGATGCTTAATCAGCATAAGGAGAAGGATATAACGCCTTCAGCTCTTTTTTCCACTCCTGAAAAAACTCCTCTTTCCCCTTTTGAAAAGAAGAGCGCAGATACTGAGGAATAGGGATGTTATCCTTGAAACAGAATTGAAAGGAGCAGCGGGGTATGTTAATACGACATACAATCCCCCCAATTATAACAATGAGTATAATGCAGAGCAGAGCAAAAGTAGAGAACGCAAATATATGCCAACATGCGATGAAAGTAAACAGCTTGATGAGAGAAAGGACAGACAGGGCCGACAGATGGATATAGAGGAAGAGGCGAGGAGACAAAGGGAAATGAAAGGGGGAGATAGAAATACAGAGAATGCAACTACACAGAGAAAAGGGGAGGATGACCACAATGTATTACATTGCCACAAATGGATACCGATAATTTGAAATGTAAATTTGCTAGTTTGACTTCAGGTGTGGGAAAACCGATGTATGAATTAGAATAGATGACATCAGGAATGATGTGAGCTACAGGTGACATAAAAAGACTGATAGCAGCCATCCTAGAGCTGATGACATTTGGAAGCGAGCAGGATATGCAGGTGTGACTGCACAAAACACGACACACCATTGAGCCCAATAATTTCAGGGCAGATGTATGGCGAGCACGCAGAGTCCAATATCCCAACGCATCATATATGGGTGTGATCATGACTAGGAAGATGGGCGAGGATGAAGATCCTGTTGCCCTTATTGAAGACATCCAAGAGAGGTGGCGTCTTGAGACGAGAGAATCATTGGATAAAACAGTGGTATTATTTTACCACATTTTAAGTCAGGGACTGCCCGAGCCAGGGCAAAGGCAGATGAAGAAATAGGTACGGATGGAATCAAAGCCATGGCCAGAAATACAATTGACTTTCGTTCACCATTTGCTGGTTGTTAAAAGAGAAAAATAAGAAGTAAACCATGAATAGAAAGCAGGAGGAAGCAAAGTTATTTTAGAAGCAATTATCAAAACTAGCCATAGAGGGAGCGGTATTGACGTGTGATGAAGGAGTGGCCACACAAGAGATGCGCTCAGTACAGCTAAGCAATGTAGTGTACCCTATGGATCAGAGTTTTTACCATTTCTGACCAAGAGGATTGGAACCAAGGGAGGAGGACGAGGTGGATTTTGGAACTGTCAGGGAGAAGGAGCATTTAATGGCAGAGAGCCGCAACAATGCTAGAATTGTGGGAGGATGGGACATATAGCCAGAACATGTAGCAGTAGAGGGGGCATGCAGCAAAATTGGCAATGCCAAGCGGGGTATGGGCTATGTTCACTATGTTCCACAATATAATACAGTACCACAGAAGGATAATGCTCAAGATCACACGCAGAATCAGGCATGTGGATCGCAACCGCAGCAAACAGAGCATGCTCCATTACAAATACATTCACCACAAAGGCGACCACAGCAAGTTTCTATGCAAGCACAACAGATACAGACCCAGCAAGCACAGAAACAACAGGCCATGGTACCACAATGGAAAACTTTTTTAGGAATACCGCAAAAACCTGCACCTAAACTTGGGAGTGAGACCGTGGTTGGAGGAAATCCTTTCACTGGTACAGGGATTCATTTATATCAACAATAGGACAGCCCACAGAGTGACCTGATGTGTTCAGTACTTTCAGTGACACCGGACCCCCAAGAGGAACCAAGGGACAAGCTAACTGTAAGAGGCAAGGCTTGTTTGTTCCTTGTAGACACTGGAATAACTTGTTCCTGTGTTTGGAAGGAGAATACCCAAAGTAAGGCATTGCCATGAATGTGCAGTGATTTTCCGGGGTGATGAGTTTAGTTCCTTTTACAGACGAATTACCAATCTCTATAGTTCAACACGACATGTTGATACCCTTGTTATATTCTTGGAAGACACCAGTTAACCTATTAGGATGTGATTTGATGGCAAAACTTAACATGGCAATGGCCCTCATTACAAGTTTGCCGGTCTGGAAACAACTATGCGGGTAAGTTTACCAGCACCATTGTTTCCGGACCGGCAAACTACGAGTCTGTGGGTGGGTGCTGTACTGAATTGCACCTGCCCGCAGACTTTCACAGAAGCATCAGCACCATTATAGAGAGTCCTATGGCACTTTATGGGAATTGGGATCAACATTTTACCAGCACCTGGCTTACCCGACAATCGGTGTTGTAATGCCCCAGTGTTTCGACAAGTCAGGCAGTGGTAAACCATTGATAATATCTTTTAATGATGAGGGAATAGTGTGTTCCACTCCAGGGATACATTATATGAACATGAACAAATTCATATTAGCCTTCACAGGCCAGAAATCATTATGAGGAGCCCCTTTAGATCTAGAAGTCTTTTTTTGGAGTGACTGTTTTATTATCGTGATCACCTAAGTTGGTAGGTAAAATATTGAGAATACCTGAAGAGTTTTTGTTTAGACCAGAAGTACCCATGGATGAAGAAGAAGGACAGGTTATCCCTTTAGAGCTAGAATCACCAGTGGTCAGAGAGGAACGAGTGGTTCTCCATGGAACAAATGATGAGGGGAGAGGGTGGAGAGCAGTGATAGCTCTTAGTGAAGGATATAGGTTGGTAGATTTGACAGATGAAGAGCTTTTTAAGGATGATTATTTTGATGATGAATTTGTATTTATTCTAATTCTCACTTATTGGATTAAAATGGAGGATAGAGAACTACCGAATGGTGATCATAAAAAAGAAACTGTCATTTTTCCAGGAAGATTTGAAGAAAGTGTCAAATATGTTATGGACTACCAGTCCATATGATGGGGGCTTATTGAAAGGAGTAGGAGCAGTTAAAACCAAGCTTAAACCAGGAGATGTTTAGCCATGAGCAAAACAATATCCCATGTCTCGAGAAGCAGTTGGATTGGTAAATCTACTAAATTCATAATGAGTCAGATGTCAAACAAATTTTATTCGGCATAGACCATTAAAACCACATTATAGATCACAGTACATCAAATAACGATAGTGAAAATGGTCAAATCATTGCCTAACTGACAATAAAACATAATTCATTAAACCTACACAATACATTGGGCCTCATTACGACCCTGACGCTAAGTGGTTAACGGCGCCATAAAAGGCTGCGGCGCCGTTAACCACTTACCGCCTTACTACGAGGTCCCTTTGCGGGACCCGACCTGAACGGCTGGACCAGGCGTTAAGGTAGGGACCCACAAAGGGACTTCGCAGGCAATTACAGTACCGCAATTTGCGGTACCGTAATTGCCGCCTTCCCCATTCCCATTGAGCCCTATGGGGCAAAAATGGGAATGGGGAATGGCCATGGGGAAATGGGGAAGTACCGCCCCGCCAACCTTGGAATGGGGCGGTATTTCGTCATTTCCCCATAGCGGACTCGTTACAACACCGGCACCAACCATGGTGCTAATAGCGCCATGGTTTAGCAACGGTGTTGTAATGAGGGCCATTGTCTTAAGATCTGTCCTCGCAACATAATAGTAATTTGTTGGATTTAATTAACTCAAATGCACCCGGAGAGAGGTTTTTTAATAAAAGATAAAATATCAAACATAAAATCTCATCTGTCGAATGCATCATTAAAAACATGGCCTCTGAACAGCTTCTAATATTATAGTTTTAAAAGTGCGGCATTAGCCATCTTCTTCGTAACAACATGTCAAATTTACACATGAGTAGAACATGTTCTAGATTTCCATCTAATCCAGACCCACATGGGTATTTTCTATCCAATTGCAGCCATAGGGTTCTAGTCTGTACCGATAAAACATTTAATCAAGTCATTAACATTATTCTCCTGCATTTGTGAGATCTTAACCTTATAAAGTTTCGGGGGGTCACCTCGGAACATAACTTCCTGTACATTTTCAGAGACTCGAACCGTGACATGCGGCGCTGGGTATTTTCCAAGTCTTCTTTTTCGTTGCCCTTTTCACAGTGTACTTAACGGACCAAACTCTCAGACACTAATTTTCCATCAGACCAATCCCCTTTGATAGCCAACAGTATTTGCCCTCCATGGAAAAACTAGCTCTTTCTTTCAATGCTTTCCCAATACTGGGATTCAATGATGCCTCAAAATGTGCTTTCATAAAGAACTGGACGAATCGAGAGTGCGCCTGGCTCCGTACACCAGGCAACCCTAGTTTGCGCTGTAGTGCGTCACCTGGGGCAGCTTTAGACAGCCCCACTATTTTCTTTGATGAGCAACATAACACATCTGACACCAAACATCAAATGTGATAGCCACATATACATCAAATGTTATAGCACGACATGTACAGATTAAAAAGTACAAAACACGTGTGTTTATAAATTCAGCATCTGTGCATATTAGCATGTTTCAATCCCCTACTTCCCTTAAGGGACCTACTTCAGGGGAAAAGGTGACTGTGTAGTGGTTAGCAGAGTAACCTAAAAATGAGGTTACCTTTGACAAGAACGACTGGAAAAACATGTCTGCCACAATGTTTTATGATTATAGAGTGTGATTTTGAACAACTTCTCCTGGGATTAATGTGTTAACTCTTCGTACCTACTATTCAAAGTACTATGGAATTAATTCAATCTCCTTGTGGCAATATATTGGCCTTTTTATTATTATGAGATATTTTGGGAGATAGGGCTTTAATTTATAATAGCTTTACTATTCAATAATTTGGTGTTTCCTCTTACTTTTGGAGTGTTTCCAGCTTTCGGGAGGCTTAAGGCTTGGCATGCTTTGCCCCTTTTTGTTATGTATAAAACTTCACACACTACCATCCAGAAAAGTGTACTAACGCTGCTAATTCAGCACCAGTTAGGGGGGCGCACCTACGACCTTCGAGAGAAAGGAAGAGATGATGGGATGACAAGACACTCTGTGGGGGCAAATTCCACAGGTACACAAAGTAACCATCCTCTCATGAATAAAAGACATCACTGGGAATAGTGAGCGTGAAATTATGCGTGGGTACAAATAACCCAAGGGGCTCTATATAAATAGCACAAGAATGAGGAAAACACCACACTTTGACGGGGAAAACCCAGGAGCGGGCCCAACCAGGAAAAACTCAATCTCAGACACATGACCCGCCCCCAAGAGCCAGGGGGGAGGGAGACAGAGCACAAGTTGCTTGTCATGGGTGAATAAAAGCAGTAAGAGCAAGCACAAGGTCACATAATTCCATGGTCTGCCAATCCAGCAGTCACATGGGGTGCAGGGAAAATAAACCTGAGCAAGTGTGCTAGTCACATGGCCACACGTGCCCTCTGGCGGGTGGCTGTGGGAAACGGACACTGGAAGGAAAGGCGTTCCTGGCAGAACCAATTAGATGGTAAGTTACTGTGCTCCAAGGAGTTGGCCAGCCTTCGGACTATCCACCCCTGGACTTGTGAAGGTCGCCATCTAGCATGTGTCATGTGAATGTCTCCGTTCCCACCAGAAGCAGGGTGTCTCGTGTCCCGTCCCAAATGGTGCTGACCAATGGCAGTGTTCTGGCAGTCAGCACAAATGTTATTTTACTAGTTACTAATTGATCCCGGGGCCTGAGAAATGGTGTGGCCCGACATGAGGCGGTGGCATGTTGGGATCATATTAAACTGTCTGGTCCAATTGTATTACACAAACATATTTTTAGCATTAAGGATATGTTGCACATTAGCCAGTGAAATGCCTGCAAAAACGTTGAGAATGAGAATATGTCAAATTGCAATTGTTTCAATGACTGACTATTGTGTTATATGGTATAATACTACTGACCATGGTGCATTCAGATGTCAAATTGCAATTGTTTCAATGACTGACTATTGTGTTATATGGTATAATACTACTGACCATGGTGCATTCAGATGTCAGCTCATGTCATTCAGACTTGTTCCACTGTTCTGTTTGATGTGTGCTTTCCCCGCTGTAATAAACAGTGTTGCTTCTTGCACAGTGTCTGCTCCTTTTTGAGTATGCTTTTTTCATGGTGTGAGCGGAGGACACCTGACTACAGAAGGGACACTGCTACTGCCTAGACAACACCTGCCATGAGAGCTAGAAACTTCACCAACAGCTTTGCGGTGGGACTCAGAACTGGTCATCCTGCTACGACTGTCCTCCGAGAAGTGGGTCCTGTCTGGAGCCTGTGCTCAACGGCCCATGCCTTGGTGGCCGCAGATTCTGAAATGGATTTCTTCAATTTCCTCTCACCTCTGTCATCTCAGGGGATCTTTCAGAGTTCTGGGGGTAAAAGCAGTAATCTTTTATCTTTGTCAGTGTATTCCAGCCTGGTGGGTCATCAGAATCATCAACACAGGCTCAGAAAGAGAAGTTGGTAGTGCACAGGCTCAGAACATTTTGCGGTCGACAATTTCGTAAGATGAGTGTTTCAAGGTGGACAACAACATTAAGATGAAAACCACTTCAAGTTGGGCAACATTTAACCATATGCAACAGCCTCACAATATTTGACACTCTCACTGTAATGAATCAAAGACAAACAACACTTCAACAATTTACAAACAATGGAACAGTGGATAGCAGGAAAATGGGCTTTCAAATCAATAAGGGTAACAATGTATTTCTCAACAAGTGTTTTAACGTGGGGTGCACTTCCGAAAAGTGGCAGATCTTTCATAAACTGCAATTTCGGGTGGCCAAGGTTTCTGAATGCCTAATAGTTGGTGTAGATTCATGGGCAGGTGGCTAAACCAGTGGTTGGTGGCGGATGCATGGAGATGACTTCCAAGAGGGAAGGGGTTCCACACGGGTGCAATCCCACAGGCTGGACATCTGTTTGAATAATTCCATTGAAAGTAGGCACTAGTGTGATTTCCCAGGATTAGGATGTGTGGGAAGTGTAAGGGCCCACATGTGTGCATGACTGAATAAGCATCCCACTGGCCCCCATGACCGTATGTGACTGTCATAGCACGGACTTCTTAGCGCAATTGTCAAATGATGGGAGGAAACTCAGCACCATGGCCCTGCAATTAGCTACAATCCCCAGAATCATGCTTACTACCTCCTTACAGTTCTCACGACTATTGGCAACAGGTTCACTGCGTTCCTTTAATTCTCGCTCCAACTGTGTCTCCTGTTACCACCAAGTGGAAGAACGCAGTTACTACAGTTGTACACCCTCGCCACAAAATGCATGCTGTGTTTTGACTGCAGATGATATAGGTGCAATCTTTGTCTAGCTCCCCAGCTGCCTTTAAGCATCACAGTACCAGCAAAGGACTCTCTGATGGGTACAGGAAAGAAATCGGGGGGTGGGGGGGGACGGGGCAGGGGGGGAGGCGGTACTGCTGCTATACCAACATCTACCCTGGCATAGGGTATTTCTTTGTATATGCATGCAGGTTTATGTGTGTACCTGCACATGTAGGTGTAGGTCTAAGTGAATGGGCCTCATTCCAAGTTTTCCAACGTTTAGCATGGAGCAAAGTGACTTTGCACTGCAAAAGTGCTCTTTGCACCACGCTAAATAGGCCTAATACACAGAAAAACGCTCTATGGTTCTGAGTCATGGAATTTCTAGCACAGTGGAAAGTGACTTTGCACTGTCTACAAACACCCTGATTCACAGATCGGTGCATAGTGTATTTTTGCAGTGCAAAGTGTAGTGGAGCAGGTAGCCGCATTCTCCATAGTCACCATCCCCTCAACCCCACCATATTGGAATGCCAGACAAAAAGTTACAATTAGGAACCCATGCACAAGTTTATGCAATATTTCCATACCCCGTCAACTATCTGAAGAACGACATGCATTCATGCAGTCCTTCAGAAGATACCCTCATGTTGAAATAGTGGAAGAAACTTACCAGGATGAATTTCCCTTGCCGACTTGTCAAAAAAGCAGCCATGGATAAAATGGTGCGCAATATGGATGTATGTTAAACAAAGTCTAATGACACCAGAAGAGTGTTTGTAAGAGAATATTTGAAACAATATGAAAATACGTATGAATGTCGATGTAATTGAAGCATGAAGAGAAACATGTACTCCAGGATGCCTCATTTACCAATAAAAGGAATAATTAAATATGCACTGATCAAATACGCTGAAACATAAGGTAGAAAGAATACATAGAAGCTTATTTTTAGGTATATTTTTAACGTTTAGGACTACCATCTGAACAAGATGGACAATGGATTTTGGCAATCAACCCAACTACCTCAAAATATGAGCCCACAATCTTACCGTGGAAAGATGATGAAGAACCTGTTTTCCTTGCAAAATATGGGAGCAAATTGGCTTAAAACCAAGGATGCTATTTTGAAAGATAAAGGAAGGAAAAAGCACAAAGAGAATCTAACAATCAAACTATGTGCAAGGACATATTTCCCAAAGATTACGAGAGCAAAATATTTACTGATGCCAAGTATTGAATAGTTAAAAGGGCACAAAGTCAATATGGGATAGGGTGAGCAAGTCTCCAAAGGCTATAAGGAGAGCTGTACCCTGCATAATTGAATCAAATGATGTAAAATGCGCTGTTTAAATTGACAATTTCATGGTCTTACAACACGTGATGAGGAGCTCGCAAACAAGGGCTATTCATTAGGCTTTGAGCTAAGATAGCGGTGTACTTACACTCCCTCGAATGTTTCGAGACACTGCATACTGGCAAGATCAGTATTCAAACAGAAGACCCTGGTATGAGGCCTACCAAATAGAGGGGGTGGCCTAATTGGAAAACAGAGGAAGATTTGACGTATCTCCAACCATCTGGGTTTCGTTTCTATGTAGGTGCTGCTAACAAGACAAAAAAGAGAGATAGACACCAGGCTACTTCTCCCTTGGACGTGCAGGGGGGGACCTATTCAGAAGCTAGTAATTTCTTGAGCTAGCTATAGATGATCACACTCATATTTATACAGATAAAACAAAGTTTAATTGAGGAAACAACATGTTAAAAACATACATATAAAATGGTTACAGTTGTTAACCAGAGAGAAGACAAATTAACATGTGTCTTAGGTGGATATTAAATGCAACAAGGAAAATTAACAAAAAAGAAGGCTACTTCCCTTTACTTTTTTCTGCCGTGCTGCTAACAAGCCGAATCTCTAAAGTTGGATTGGGGTTGCCAACCAATTAGAATGGCCTGCCATGCACTTTTACATACAATGTTGCAAAATATTAGTCTGCTTCCACATTTCCTGCTATGACGAGTACCCTAAACCATGTGATTAGAAGTAGCTCAGGGTGTGTGTCACAGAAAAGAGACCACCAAGGAGAAACTAACATGTACATTTTCTAAAAGTATAAATGATCCCCTAATGCAATCCCACCAATCAATAGGTTTTGAAGTGTGCCACGTAGAATGATGTCATAGATAACACATCAAGCATTACATAAGCTAGAACTAAATGGTAAGAAAGTATGATCTTGCATGAGTCGAATTGATGAGTGTGTATTCGCCCTGCTTTACTTCTTGAGATTAAAGCAGTATTTTACCTTCTCCTTTGAGTCTGTCCGGTTATTGGGTCTGAAGTAATTCATTGGTAATTCTATCTAGTACAATAGATGGGTCAAGGTACTACAGCACAAAAGTGACTTTGCACCAACGCAAAGTCACTTTGCATTGCAAAAACACACTTTGCATCGCTCTGTGAATCAGGGAGTTTGTTGGCAGTGCAAAGTCACTTTGCACCATTCTAAAAATGCCATGAATCAGGCTCTAAGTCTTCATGGAGTTAGCGCCCAATTCATTGAATACATTGTGCAGTAAATAGGGACTTTGTGTGCCAAGTCACTTGCAAAATGATGCTAGGCAATTCATGGAATCGAGTGTGCTGAACTATTTTGTACTCTGCAGACTCAGCATGCCTCTGCGAGTGGCCGAGTGCGCAAGACACCTCACAGAGTATGGGTGTGGCCTACTGTGGGGTGCATTTAAAAGCCCCAAACAGAAGTCCCTTTCACATGAATAGCAGCCATTTAAACACTGCAACCAAAACGGCCTGGCTTTTCTTTCCCTGTCATATGAATGCCAGGAATTTAAACACTGGAACAAAAACGGCCTGTATTTTTCTTTTGTTTTTATGTAAAATTAAAGAACAATGGGCAAAGGGACCTAGCTGACATTATCCATTGACAAGCAGCAGTTTAATGCACCAAAGAAGGCGGAATCAAAGAATCCTGTGACATGGAAAGTAGGATTTTTAAACATAGGAAGCAAAAACAGCAGGAACATGTGTGTGCAAATAATAACGGCTTTAAAAAGCCATAATGGAAAAAGATATCACTACTCACACATAAATGGCAGGAAAGCAGAACCGGATGTGTGGGCTGACCAAAGCAATGTATATTATGGTTCACCCCCAAAACTCCAGTGACAGAGACACTTACTTCTGGAAAAACTTGTTCTGGCTGGGTGCAGAAACTTCACAATGAAAAGCCCCACCCCAGCAGGATGTCACAACTCTCACCTAATAACGCTGCAATCAAATGTGATGCTGCTGAAGGAGTCAAAATTCCCTATTCTGCAGACTGGCTAGCAGGAAAGTAGGGATTTCAAAAGAAGGCCAATCTTGGCTGAAGTATGACTAAAAGGTCTGAATCCTTGTTGCACTAACTTCAAAGAGACTCCTAAATATATCTGGTCACAGGCTGACCCAGGTGTGATGCTGGAAATGCATTGGAGGGACAGGGCCTCCCTGTCTTTGTCCTGGTGTCCTTTTTTTTCCATTTGTGTTCTGTACTGTTTTCTGCCCAGGAGTCCATGTGGGACTCCTGGCAGTACAGCGCTTCCTGTTTTTGGTTTGGTGTACAGACCCATGGGGTCCCCTTATGGCACCCACGGGTGGGGTACAACCCTGTGCCCCTGGTGCATGTTTCTTAGGACCTGTGTGTGGCCCACAGAGCAGGGTATGGGCTGGCGGCAACTCCATGCTGAATTTGACAGGTGCTCTGAGTATCCTCCATTTTAGGATACCCAGGCCCTGCCATTGGAATCAGTTGATTCCTGATAGGAAAGAAGATGGACCCTGTGGCCTCTTGCTTTCTATTGCCTGTTACCTTGTTTTCCCAAAGTACTGGGAAAGCCCTGACTCTGTTCCTTCCCCCTGACTGGCTGTTGGGTGGAAGTTCCATATATGGTGGTGTTGTGAAGTCCAGGCCAGTCTGTCTGGAGCCTTCCCAGTGACTGTATGCTATGGGCACACCCTTTGGGTGGTACCTGGGTGAATGGAGTGTGTGACAAATACGCATTCTGTGTTGTAGATGTCTAGTATCTGGTGTTTGACACAATGACTGAGACAGCCCTGCCCCCAACTGGTATGAATGCAGTGTGGAGTGTTGAATGGCTAGGTACTTGTCCCAATACACATAAATTGTTGTGAGTGTCTGGAGAGAAGTGAATGGCCTGAATGCTCTATGCACCTGATTGGATGCCTGCCTGCATGAATGCCCTTCTGACGGATTGGTTGCCTGAGTGTGACCCAGCAGAATGAATGGGAGATCAACTAGTATATCTGGGGGCCTCTCACTGCTAGAATTCATGTTCAGAAGCTGAAGAGAAACTTGAGTTGAAACTGAAGCTTAACCTTGAAGCCCTGCTGGAAGAGAAGT
This sequence comes from Ambystoma mexicanum, assembly GCF_040938575.1. Lineage (NCBI taxonomy): Eukaryota > Metazoa > Chordata > Amphibia > Caudata > Ambystomatidae > Ambystoma > Ambystoma mexicanum. The sequence continues at coordinate 167,290,204 of NC_090935.1, read as the reverse complement.
CTTGATGCTGCTCTACTTTATCAATTTGAAAGCTGCTGTGTCTCCAAGGACTGACCCAGAGAGGACCTGCTAAAGTGCGCTCTTCCCGAGCTATGAGGGACCATCGTGCACCAGCTAATCTTTGCCAAAGTTCCCTGGTAGACAGACCTACGACATGCTACCGACCGGAGACAGGGACCGCCGCGGAATCACAAGGAGAAGAGCCCGGACACTGCCGCTGTGCTCACTTTGCCTAAGTAACATTTGATCCAAGGAAGCTTTCGCCTGCACTGTCGACCGCTTTGACCTACCGGAGAAAGTCGAGGCCGCTGACGCGCCGAGGAGCATCTGCTGGTGGGGTTCCTGCCACCTGACGACTGCAGAGACGCAGGATGACTCGATGCCCTTGCTGGGCCACTGTTCTCACAATCTATTTGCGGTCCTGAACTATTGCCATTGAGGTGCCCTGCACGCCTCTTCCTTGCAGGACGCCAACGCTCTGTCTTCACTGAGCACCTCTAGGAATGAGGCAGCTGCCTCGCTGTCATCGTTTACCCCTTTTTCCTTGTGGGATCTTGACGAACCGTGACTCCTGCCTTAAAGGGAGCTGCTCAAGAAGGATCCGTCAATGACCTGATAACGAACTCTGCTATTACAGGTACATTGGGGTTGTAGAACTATTTTAGAAAGAAATAAGACTTTTTTGAACAAAATATGGACTGGGCTTGTACGATATATCTTTATTTACAGGTTGCCCAGGTGGAGAGATCTCCACACAGAATTGTGCCTGGTTGGTAGGGTCAATACTCTGCCCATTGTTCTAACCAACTACTTTCCTCCTATATCTTGTAAGCGATATTCAATCAACACTACAGCTAAGTCAATGCCTAGTCTGGGATGCTGAGGAAAACCCTTATTGATGTATTTTTATATCCAGTTCAGTACTCTGGATGACAACACTTGTATAACACCCCCTCTTAGAATCCCCCTGACCCCACTGAGCCAAAAAGTAGGTTTGTTTTGCAAATTAAAAGGTTTATTTGAAAATGTAAACAATATATATATCACACTTCTATTAATAAATTGATAATGGATATTACACTTGTGAATATGAGCAGTAATCAGCAAGAGGTAACTATGAATAGGAATAAAAGAACAAGGTGGGAAAGAATGCTTTATATGGTTCAAGAAACGCAAGGTGGAATAAAATGCAGTACAGAAATAACTTGTTATGATTTTAGCAAAAGGTAATATGATCACTTTCTTTTGACAATTCACTCCCCCCCTATGCAATACCAGAAATGGAAGGAGAGCACACAGTCTTCAAGAATCCCAACAAATCACACTTTATAAAGCAATACACAGTTCCAGTTCTCCCAGCAAGCTTAGGGAAAACAGGGATGAGTTTTAAACACAGGCGAATTACTTTAATTACTTTAATGTGGTTTGCAAAGAAGTGAAAAGGTGCTAAAATTGCTTTTAATTCCCTCTAGAGGTTCAGGGTAGATGATGGCTACTTTATATTAGTTCAGGCTCACTTTAACAATACTCTATGAATGATGAGCAGATTGCAAACGAATTTTAGCAAAGCGAAGCAAAAAGCTGCTGATTTCTACAGATGAAGAAATCGGGCCAAATCGCAAATCGCAGTAAATTTCGCGAGTGCGTGTCTCGCGATTACGGGAAAAGTATAGGGAGTAGGATGTCGGTTCCAGGTTCGTTGGAAAGCCTATATTCTAAGCTTTCAGATGAAAGTTAAATTTCGTTCCCCAAACGGTTCAAGAGATACGGACGATTTAATAAAGGTAGATTTTCAGATTTAAAGTAAAACTCAAAATGATAGGTGACAGCTGGCAGCTGCAGAATTGACAGATGACAGTTGTGCAGCTTTAAAAATGACAGATGACACGATTTCTAGGAGGCAGTTCTACTTAGGTTAAAATAGTTTGGATTAGATTATTTTAACTAAGAGATTGGTTCTGCACAGTTCTGCTAGGTACTCACAATATAAATTTGAACTAGGCCTCGTCAGGGATCTGGTCAACACGCCCGGCTGCGGTTCTGTCTGCTTGGCGGGTCAATCAGGCACCGGTTCTGCTCACAGCGATCTGGGTCAGCTCTGCTCTGCTGGTCTAGCCTCTCTGGATTCTGGATGTAACACTGCTTTCTGGGTACTGCTACAGGTTCTTGCAAAAATTCTCGGCAAAAATTCAAACAGCTCGCCTGGCTGTTGAATAGTTTGGTTAGTTTTGAGGCCTGCTGAAGAGGACTCAGCTGGTGGATTCAGGCCTCTCTGCTACAAATTCTGGAGTTCATTTCTGCTACAGGTTCTGGAGATTGATGGATTTGAAGTCTGGATCTCTGGATGTGAAGTCGTCGGTCAGCATGCTCCTCAACAAATGGAATTGACTGTCTCTACCTGTCCCAGCAGTCTCTTTTTATGTGTTTTGAAAATGGGTGTGTGCCTGGGCCTAGCTAAGCCTGCCCCTCTCTACTTGTCATTGGCCCAATTCTCCCCTATCCCATAATTGGGGGAACTGAGTTGTGAGTCAGAGTGATGAGGTAGATTTTATGGCCAGAGGGCCCTCCCCTGTCATCTTTACACACAAATCTATATTTGATCCAAATACATATTTCCCAAATACACAGTTGTTTTTACATCACCTACACACATCATGTTTCACATGAGGTAGGCACTGTTCCAACTCTGGCGTTTCTAGGAGCTTGGGTAAAGAAATGGCAACTTATTTTCGATTTTAGTGGGTTATGCAACATTGGTTTTTCATTAAAAATTATACACATATACACGGCCTGTCCATACATACTCCAGTAAATTCCCATCTCTCTAGCTTAAATACAGAGTCTGTAGTATCAATAAATAGCGGGGTTTTGCCCCAGAACATCACACAAATTGGAGTTTGGGCTTGAATTGTGGGCAAAGTTTTCATTTTAAGGATCCCCAAATTTCACATTTCTGTCATCTGGTTACGAAGAGTTATCAGTGTTTCTGTAAAATATATATTTGCTTTCATTTCAAAGTACTTCAGTGTTTGAGTCCGCCCCCAAAGTTTGGGGATGACAGTGATCACATGTCTCTCCTGGCTGGCAGATCTTTGTTGACAGGAAACATTCAAAATCACCATATCCTATTCAAGGGAAAAGGTCTTTTGTGTGGGCTCCAGCAAGCTGAGGTCAACAGACCAGGGGGCCACTTTGCATTTGGTTAGCATGACCATGTGATATCCTGGGCTTTCTGAGGTGAGAAGGTTTCCCAGCCTTTTGGCCTGTTAATCAAATCAGATTGTCTCTGGGAACAGCAGGTGGTTAAGATTTCCATTTAACTAACAAGCTTTGAAGTCCCAATTGTCACAGAAGGCTGATTAGCTTCTGAAGTAGAAGTTCTCCTGTCAGAGTTTAGACCACTAGCGCCACCTTGGGGAATTTGTCGGTACTGCATCCATTTTTGAGTTGTCTTGAATTACTGCATTTCAATAGAGTGGTCTTTTGCTTGATAGTATAGGACCCTTGCTTAACATTGTTTTGATGCCATCCTTACAGTAGAGTGGTGATGTGGAATCCCCCACAAGAAGGTTGTATCTTTGAAGTGGTCTCGTGCCAACTGCGCAGTTCTCATATTCTGGCGTGAATGTGGGTGGCGGTAGCTCATCCCCCCATCCACCCAGTCTATTGATTTAGTTTGTTCTGGGATAGAATAATGGGCGGCGACAGCTCATCCTCACATCTACCCAGTCTATTGATTCAACATGGGTCAAAACCCATGACAATCTATTGTTGGTTACTTTTATTCCTTGATCTTTGTGACATTTGACCAGAGTATAGTTGATGCACTTTAATGATAATAATTGTGGCACCACTTTAGAACTGTATATTTTGCCATTGTAGATTTTCTGAGCACAAAGTGAGTTATTGTGATAGTGTACATAACCTTGAATATTAATTGTATAAAGACTGTGTTTTAACTAATACAGTGAGTGGGCATTGCTTTGTAGGGGCTTGGGGATTGCACTGTACTTAAGAACCAGCCTGCATCACATCCTGAGAACCTAGGCCTTGATTGCTCGTCCATTGATACTTTATAGAGAATCTTGGTTGGGGGCCACTGTGCCTCTCCTCTACCATATAGAGAGCAGAAGTACAGACCCCTCCATCCAGTCTTTACACTGGTGGCAGTGGTGGGATGCTTATGGTTTTAACAATCAGTGTATAACCTTGCCACTTAGAAAATATCTGCACTTTGTTAAATTGAGGTTTAGTTGTGTACAAGATAACTGCATTACAAGAAATGTAGTCTATTGCAAATGGTAAATTGACTAGGATGAGCTTAGAGGCTCTCCAGAGTGCTTGTGAAGCCAGGGAGTTAGACTTTGTGGATACGTCTAGGGCTGAGCTTATGGCTGCCCTGGTGGACTACCAGACTGATGGTGAAATTCTTGAATGGGGGGATGCAACCAATGAGGACTCATCCCTGAGGGTTGTCGCTGAATCTGATTCTGGGAATGCCACCATTCCTGATGCCTCTGTTCCAAACCCCAGTACTGCTCTTCAGGGTGAAGCCCTGAAAATTGAACTTTGAAAATTGGAGCTACAACGGGAACATCTAGCCTTTCAATACAAAAAGTTGGCAACAGAAGCTGAGTTGAAGAAAGAGGAGTTGGCACAGCACATGATACTCAAATATAGGGACACTGAGCACCAAAGACTCCAGCTAGAGAAAGCTAGAGTGGAGACTTCAGCTAAACCAGTTGAGAGTGGCAGGTCCCCAGCCACCAAGTTTATGAAAGATTTGGTTGGTGTGTTTGTGGAGGGTTCTGATATCCTCCAGTGGATTGAACCATTTGAAATGGCTTGGCCAATTCATGATGTTGATAAGCAAGATTGGGCTAGGTGTTTGATAAGCAGAGTGCCTCAGACTGGATATGACTGGATTCTGAAACTGATTGTGGAAGAAAGGGGTCAGTATGAGTGCATTAAGTCTGCTTTGATTGCCAGGTTTGGCAAGACACCTACCCAATACCTTAAAAGGTTCAGGGATTTTAAGAAACGAGAGAATGTGTGTTCGGTTGATGGGGTGAGTGCTGCACACATGAACATGATGGGGTGGATTGATGTTTGCAAAGTGAAAACGTTTGTTGAATTGCCCCACCTTTTGTTTTTTGAGCATTTTTCAGAAGCCTGTTCACCAGAGCTGCGTCAGTATGTTGCTGACCAGAACATTTTGGATCCCTTTAAGATGGCTAGGTTGGCTGACAAGTGGGTCTCCCACCAGGTGTCCCCTAAGGACTCCAGTGGGAAGGACAAGGACATAAGAAAAGGGGAACTCTCAGAAAGCTGAGGAGTCCCAGAAACAATCACAGTCGAATAAACCAAAACCTTCCTCTCCTAAGACCCACAAATCTAGTGGGGATAAGTCATCTGTGGGTGGGAATAAGAGTAGTGGTTCACCTGCTGCAAAGCAGGCTCCCAGTGGTTCCAGTACCGTACCCCGCATTCCTGGCACTTGTTGGGACTGTGGGGCTCTGGATCACAAGAGGTTTGACCCCAAGTGTAAAGGGAAGGCACTTGGAGTCCAGTCAGCCTGACCTACCATTGCCCCATGTCTGAGGTCGATGCCACTGTCCTCCCCTCCTCTACAGGGATCACATTTGGTGCTCCTGTATAGATTTCCTTAGTGTCCCTTGGGGCCTGGGACCAGTACGCAGAAGTACTGGTGACTATCCCACAGAACACCCGTAGGTTTTTGAGAAGTGTCCTCTTGAATAGCCAGCTTTCTACTGGTTTGATAGACACTGTGGCAACATGACAGTGGTGGACAGGACCCTGCTCAAGCCAGAGGACTATGAAGGTGCTCCTCTGAGAACCACCAGGTTTAGCTGGTGGGCCTCCCTAATTATCGCATGTAGCCTTAGTCACACTCATGATTGGAGATGAGACAGCAAAGCTTCCTGTCCTGGTTCAGGACAATGTCCCTGCTAACTTTCTGTTAGGTAATGATCTAGTGGAGTTGGGGTTGATCTCGGATGGTCTCCCCATGACTGCTGCTTCAGTCACTAAGTCACAGGTGACACCGGGTCTGGCTGTGAGTCAAGTACCCGAACCAAAGGCGAAGCCTAAGGCAAGAAGACGGAAGAACAAAAATGCCACCTCTGTGACGGTGGCTCCTTCTCTTCCTGCTGTTCCTACAGCACCCATTGGGATCCATTCTCTGGACGTGCTGGGTCCAGTGGTGAACCCCGTCTCAACTCCTGTGGGAGAAGAGCCAGAAGACTTTCCTGTGGGAGAGGTTCTCAAACCGGAGGACCACCCCGACCTTCAATGCCTGTCGGCTGAAGGGGGACCCTCCCAGGCGGACTTCTTTAAGGGACAGAGAGAGTGCCACTCTCTCGAGGGCCTGAAGAAACAGGCCCTGTTCCAGGCACAGGGAGAAGTGCCTAAGACATTCCGGATCTATTGGGAGGGTGAGCTCCTTGTTAGTGAGCCCACTAAGCCTGAACCTGGTGCCCTCAATAGGTTGGTGGTACCCCAGGTTTACAGGCCCTTCCTGCTGCAGTTGGCGCATGAGGTGCCCTTAGCTGGTCATCTTGGTACCAAAAAGACTAAGCAGATGCTCTCTGCCCATTTCTACTGGCCTCGGATGGAAGTAGAAGTGGAGCCGCACTGCAGGACCTGCCCAACTTGTCAGTTGTCTGGCAAGACTGGAGGCAGTGTCATTGTCAGTGGTTGGCACACCGTTTGAGAGGGTGGGCACTGACATTGTCGGTCCCCTTGACCCTCCCACTTCAGGTGGACATCGGTTCATCCTGGTCTTGGTTGATCATGCCACCAGGTGCCTTGAGGCTATATCCCTTCGCACTGGTTTATAGTCATAATATCGAAAACAAAATGTCGAATTACAAAAATGTCGAATTCAAAAATGTCGAATTCAAAAATGTCGAAATCACATACATATAATAGAAAAAGTCATTAATTCGAAAATAAAATGTCGAAAAAAAATCGAAAAACCAATGGTAAAATAACTATGTAAAATGTCACAAATACTAACGTTTTTTATGGGGGGGTCCCCCCCAAATCCCCCATCCCAATCCCATACCCCAGCCCCCCCTCCTCCCCATCCCCCCAACACCCCCCATGGGTATACCTTTAATTTTAAAAAAAAATATTTAATAAAACATTAATTAATTAATTAATTATTAAAAAAAAAAACACCCCACCCCCTACCCCAACCCCCCTCCTCCTCCCCATACCCCCCACCCACCATGGATATACCTTTCATTATTTAAAAAAATATGTTTAATAAATTATTTATTAATTAATTATTTATTTAAACATTAATTCGAAAAAAAATCGAACAAAAATTTACTTTTTTGTAATTCGACATTTTTTGTAATAAATATTTTCGACATTTTGACTTTCGAAAATATTGTATTCGAAAATATGACTGGACACCCTTCGCACTGTTACTGCCAAGGTGGTTGTCAGGGCTCTCCTGGGAATTTTCACCCGTGTTGGATTCCCTAAGGAAGTTATCTCTGACAGAGCATCCAACTTCATTTCTGGTTACATGAAAACCATGTGGAAAGAGTGTGGGGTAACCTTCAAGTTTTCCACCTCTTACCATCCCCAGACCAATGGTCTGGTTGAGAGATTTAATAAAACTCTCAAGGGCATGGTAGGCTCTTTTGAAGAGTCCCTAAGGAGGAAATGGGATCTCCTCCTGCCTTGCCTGCTGTTTGCTTACAGAGAGGTACCTCAAGAGGGTGTTGGTTTCAGCCCCTTTGAGTTACTCTTTGGACATCCCGTGAGGGTGCCCCTTGCCTTGATCAGAGGAGGTTTGGAAGCCACCCGTCCAGGTCCCGCCAAGCAAGTGGGGGACTATGTGTTAGGCCTCAGACGGAGGATGACACAGATGATGGGTCAGGCGACAGCGAATCTCAAGGCCAGCCAGGAATTGAATAAGTACTGGCATGACCTTAAAGCCTCGCAAGTGGATAGGACTCCTGGACAGGAAATCCTTGTGCTGGAGCGTACCAAGCCTGCAGCTTTGGCAGACAAGTGGACTGGACCCTTCAGGATCATCTCCAATTTGGGCAAAGTCAATTATCTGGTTGAAATGGGAGCCCCTATGGTAGCCTCTCAGGTATTCCATGTTAACAGGCTCAAGAAGCCTTTCCACAGGCGAGCAGAAGTCTCATGTCTCTTGCTAGCTTCAGAGCAAGAAGAGGATGAGAGTGAGCCATTTCCTGATTTGCTGCATAGCAACCCTCAGGATTGCTCAGTGGAGGGAGTACATCCCTCTCCAGATCTGACGACAGAGCAGCAGAAGGTCTGCAGGGCTTTGCTCTGGCAGTACGCCTCTCTGTTTACTCTGATAGCAGGCATTACACTGTGGTGTAGGCACGAAATTGACACTGGTGACAGTGTGCCTGTCAATAGCAGGTGCTACCATATGTCAGATACCGTTAAGAAGCACATCCAGGCTGAGGTCACCAAGATGTTGGATCTGGGTGTTATTGAACCCTCAACCAGTCCCTGGTCCAGTCTCGTGGTTCTTGTCCCCAAGTGTCATGATGCCTACCCCCGGAGCGCCAGGCCAGGCCCAGCACCCCCGGGAGCAGGCATCACGCCCCCGGGTAAAAGCCCAGCGGCCCTTTATAGGGGTTCTTTGGACTCTGTCCTGGCGCCGTTGGCGCCAGGCTCATAAGGGGAAGTGTTTGGTGCACTTACCTGAAGCAGACCATCCTGCACACTCACCTGATGCAGACCATGCTGCATGAAGAATCAAGCCAAATGAGGCTTAGGAGGGACTATTTTTCTGAAGGAACTCTTTTGTTACTTGGGTGGGGCTGTGGAAGAATACTCACCTGGAACTTTTTCCAAAGCTATTTAAGCCACACCCGGACAGCCACACGTGCTTCGTGTTGTTCTGCATCCCAGCAGCTGAACGCTCACGTGTCTGCTCCTGCACCTGGACTCCAGCCACGCCCGCCTCGAACCTGGAACACCTGTAAGGGAATAAGAAAAGAGAATGGTGAAAACCAAGAACTTATTCAACCTTCTTACCTGCATCCGGAATCTTCACGCCAGCATTCCTGAAGGAAGACTTCCATTTAAAAGCACCGCGTTGCTCGCTGCAGCGCCACGCTTCACTCACCTGTTCCCGAGACGCCGCCCGGCTCCATCGCGGCTCTCAGCACCGGTCGCCACATCTCTGCACCTAGGGGAGAGAAGAAGAGACAAAAGGTGAGCAAGGGAACACAAGAGGAAAGCCGGATTTTCAGCCATATTACTTACCGGCTTTTCTTGGTGAACCAATCCACATCTCGGGTCGGCGCCGCATCTTTGGCAGGTACCGCACCCCGGCCCCTATGGGGAAAGGACAAAAGACATTACTGGGGAATTATAAAGACATTTAGAGGGGTCGCCCCCATCACTAACTCACCTGATTTACCACCGGCAATTTAACCCCTCAACGCATTGCCTTTGTTCTGCACCTGAAATAAAGGACAGAAAAAACAACATAAAAGGAGGCTCACACTTGAACTTTTGCATCTTCATACTTACGGCGTATCGCTCAGAAAAGTCAAGTGGATGTGCCAGCGCCATTCTTAAAACCAGTGAAGTAACTGGATGAACGCGCGCCCCTGCACCAGAAGCAGGATGGAGAGTTCATTCTTCCAAACCATAAGGTGAGCTTAAACCGGGGGTTTTGGAGGAAGTCAGAGAAGAACGAAGGGGGAAAGGGGGGAGCAAGCACACTATTCAGCAGACAGTTAATCCCCTTTCTCATCTGCAGAAGGATATTCCTACGGGCCAGACAAGCAAGATTTGGGGGTCCTGTTTAATCGGTGGTCCGAATTCTGCGCATCACGCTTGAAGAGGCCACAGCAACCCAGACCAGCGCCTCCGTGGGAGCCAGGTGAGCGTTACAGAACGTGAAGCCTTCCTACAAATTCCCACCCAGGCGCTATGGAAACTTCCGAGAGTGACCAGTTGGCCCAACTACTGGGGGAATTACGGGCCGAAGTACACGCCGCTCGTCAAGAGACTAATGCTCTCAGGAGGGAAGTGATTGTAACAAAGGAAAGAGCTGATGACCTGGCTAGACAGCTTTTGCAAGGTCAAGCTGGACAAACTCCTTTACCCGGTTCCGGAGGGAACCCCGCTCCTGTGTTTTCCAGTAACCCAGTGCAGATTAATCTACCTGGAAACATGCCGCTGGCCCCACCCGAACGCTTTGGTGGGGACCGCAAACAATTCGCCGTATTCATGAATCAGTGTCGGTTGCATTTCCTGTGCAGACCTGGGGCCTTCCCTAATGACCAGACCAAGGTAGCCTTTGTATTGTCATATCTCAGCGGCAGTGCTGCCAATTGGTCAGTTCCACTGGTAACTCAAGATGACCCGATTCTTCGTGATTTTCAAGGATTTCAAGCAAGCATGGAAAGGTTATTTGCTCGTCACTCCCAGGGGCAGGCTCTAGATGACGGACTTCTATCTCTGCGACAGGGCAATCAAGACCTCCTTTTCTACATTGCAACCTTTAATAGACTAATTGTGGAAACTGAGTGGCCAGAGGATAAAAGAATCACGTTATTTTATCGAGGTCTAAACGGAGAACTTAAAGATGTCCTGGCCCAAGTTGTAAATCCACCCCAAGAATGCTCAGAATATATAGACTTAGTGGTCCAATTGGATCACAGACTGCAAAACAGAAAAGCAGATCGGTCCAAGTTTGAGACCCGGGTGTTAGTCAAGACCCAAACTAACCTCAAGGGGACTGAAGCCTCCGAGCCAATGCAAATCTGAGGAGTTAAAGGACCTTTAACGCAAAAGGAACGTGAAAGAAGACGGCAGACGCACTTATGTCTTTATTGTGGATCCTCTGGACACTTTCTACGAGATTGCCCGGGAAGGCCGCCCAGGAAGGTGGTAGAAGCCGCTGATAAAATCCATGAAACCTCTGTATCGGGAAACGACCCCGCCCGACAAGCGTAGGGGTCCGCTTGCCGAGCTTGAAAACGAACTCTCAGACCTCGCATTTCACTGTGCCAATGGTCATCGTAGATCCGGAACAGCCTAAGCGGTTGCATGCAATAAAGGCATACATCGATAGTGGGGCTATAGGAAACTATGTGGATCGTGAATTGGTCTCCAGGATTAACCTTCCCCTGCGTCCTAAAACCAGCAAAGATGTCATAACCACAGTTGACGGAACCAAAATTGCCTCGGGACCGGTAACACATTTCAAAGCTGAGATGATACTTGTAGGTCCAGACGGCCATCGGGAGGCAGTTGTGTTGGATGTAATCAAGGCTCCACAGTTTCAGGTTATTCTCAAAATCCCTTGGTTAGAGACACATAATCCTCGAATTGATTGGCGAGCGAATTGACACATAATCCTCGAATTGATTGGCGAGCGAATTGAATAAACTTTCCGGAGTGTGCACGAACCTGCTACCCAGAAAATCTGAAGATCAGTCTAGCATCAATAACCTCTGTCTCCATGCAACTACCTCCGGAATACCAAGACTTTCAGGACGTCTTCCAAAAGGAACAGGCCAACACGTTACCTCCTCACAGATCGTACGATTGCCAAATCTATCTGGTGCCCGGTGCACAACCCCCTTGTAGCAGGATTTATGCCCTTACTGAGCCGGACAATCTTCATTTGAGACAATATTTAGATCAATACCTAGCCAATGGTTTCATTCGCCCGTCAAAGTCTCCGGCATCCTCGGCTTTGTTCTTCGTGCCAAAAAAAGAAGGCGACCTTAGAACTTGTATGGATTACCGCGCATTGAACCAGATAACTGTTAAAAATCGTTACCCTCTGCCTTTGATCCATGAACTCCTTGACCAGGTGAAGGATGCTTGCATATACACCAAGTTAGATCTCCGGGGGGCTTATCATCTGGTACCAGTAAAAGAAGGCGACGAATGGAAAACGGCCTTCCGTACAAAATATGGACTATTCGAATACCAGGTGATGCCTTTCGGGTTGTGCAACGCGCCTGCTGCCTTCCAATTCTTCATGAACGATGTCCTTCGGGAACTCATCGATGTCTGTGTTGTCGTGTATATCGATGACATTCTGGTGTACTCCTCTTCGGAATCTGATCACAGAAAACATGTCAGGGCCGTCCTTGAGAAATTGCGCCAGCACAAACTGTTTGCAAAGCTGGAAAAATGTGTTTTCCATACCACCGAGGTTGAGTTTCTTGGATTCATCCTGACACCTAAAGGGGTCCGAATGGACTCACGAAAAGGGGATGCCATCCTCAAATGGCCATCACCTAGTTCGGTGAAAGGTGTCCAAAGCATGCTTGGTTTTGCCAATTTTTATTGCAGGTATATCCCGGAATTTTCACGGGTGGTGCAACCCATCACTGCACTCTTGCGGAAGAATAAACGTTTTGAATGGACCGAGGAAGCTGAACAGGCCTTTCAGGAATTAAAAGCTAAATTTACGTCCGCACCTATCTTGAAACACCCGCGTCCTGATCTCCCATATATAGTCGAAACCGACGCATCCAGCTTAGCCATGGGAGCTGTCCTGTCTCAGAGAGACCCCGAAACCAACCAACTGCACCCCGTAGCATTTTGGTCCAGAAAGTTCTCGCCGCCGGAGATAAATTATGCAATCACCGATAAGGAATTATTAGCCATTAAGTCTGCCTTTAAGGCTTGGCAGCATTATCTTCTTGGCGCCAGGCATACCATCACTGTGATCACTGATCACCGAAATTTACAATATTTAAAAACTGCTAAGGCTCAGTCTTCACGACAGCTCCGATGGGCTTTATTCTTTGCTGAGTTCGATTTTGTTATCACCTACCGTCCCGGCTGTAAGAATGGCAAAGCGGACGCGCTATCTCGAATTGGAATGGGAGAAATGGACACAAACTCAGAACCTGTGCCGATGATTCCCGAACAAAGAATCTTGGGGATAACCACTTTACAAACCCTTGAAGACATTCAAGCACGGGTAAAACTATTCCTGGACTCTTCAGCCTTGCAGGATTGGATCAAAAGGGGATCTGCCTTTTCAATCAACGATGGCTTACCTTACTTCCAAGGATGTTTATTTTTGCCAGAAAAGGAATTGCAAGAACTGGTTATTTCCCGTCATCACGATACTCAGATGGAAGGACATCCTGGCATTGCCAAAACAGAGGAAAAAATTAAATGACAATTCTGGTGGCCGTCCTGGCGAAAGGATATTAAATCTTTTGTGATGTCCTGTGGAGTTTGTGCCCAAAACAAAGGTCATAAAACAAAACCCGCCGGTCTTCTTCAACCCTTAGACATTCCACCAGCACCTTGGCACAACTTGTCACTAGATTTTATCATGGACCTGCCCTCTTGTAATGGATACAATACTATTCTGGTTGTGGTGGATTTATTTTCCAAGATGGCCCATTTTATTCCGTTGAAAGGATTACCTTCAGCTTTTGTTCTTGCCAAGGAATTCCTCGAAAATATCATCCGTCTGCATGGATTCCCGTACATACTAATCTCCGATCGGGGAAGCCAGTTTATTTCTCATTTTTGGAAAAGGTGTTGTCAACTGGCACAAATCGACGTAAGACTCTCAACCAGCCACCACCCACAGACCGATGGTCAGACGGGGAGAACAAACCAGACCCTTGAACAATATCTACGATGTATGTTGCACCAATCGGAGGGTAATTGGAAGGATATTTTATGGGTGGCTGAATATGCATACAATAACTTGATACACTCTGGAACTGGTCAGAGCCCCTTTTATACCCTATATGGACATCACCCTCGTACTTCAGACTTGGACTCACCTTTGAGCCTCAAAATGCCCGCAGTGGACCATTTGCATTCTACGATTACTCAAGCCTTCAAGGATGCTACTGCACACTTACAACCTGCGAAAGGGAAATACAAAAAGAATGCGGATCTGCATCGAAAGGAGGCGCCTCCATACCAAATAGGGGATCAAGTATGGTTGGCTACCAAACACTTATCGCTCAAGGGACCTGGGACTTTTAATCCAAGGTATTTAGGTCCTTACTCGATCAAAGCTATAATTAACCCAGTGGCAGTCAAGCTAGATCTACAGCTAACATGCGGATTCACCCCGTTTTTCATGTGTCGCTTTTGAAACCAGTGCAACCAGGAACCAGATTAATAAAGCCACCAGAACCAATCCAGATAGATGGGGAGCCTGAATTCGAGGTGAAGAACATTTTGGACTCTAAGATCTCAAAATCAAAACTTTCTATCTAATTGATTGGAAGGGGTACGGGCCTCAGGAAAGATCTTGGGAGCCCAGCGACCACGTACATGCACCTCGGCTAGTAAAAAGATTCCATCGGAATTTCCCGAACAAACCGAAACCTCCTGGGGAAAAGACCTTGGGAGGGGCCTTGGGGGGGAGTGCTGTCATGATGCCTACCCCCGGAGCACCAGGCCAGGCCCAGCACCCCCGGGAGCAGGCATCACGCCCCCGGGTAAAAGCCCAGCGGCCCTTTATAGGGGCTCTTTGGACTCTGTCCTGGCGCCGTTGGCCCAAGGCTCATGTTGGACATCAGTCCTGGCGCCATAGGCGCCAGGCTCATAAGGGGAAGTGTTTGGTGCACTTACCTGAAGCAGACCATGCTGCACACTCACCTGATGCAGACCATGCTGCATGAAGAACCAAGCCAAATGAGGCTTGGGAGGGACTATTTTTCTGAAGGAACTATTTTGTTACTTGGGTGGGGCTGTGGAAGAATACTCATCTGGAACTTCTTCCAAAGCTATTTAAGCCACGCCCGGACAGCCACACGTGCTTCGCGTTGTTCTGCATCCCAGCAGCTGAACGCTCACCGTGTCTGCTCCTGCACCTGGACTCCAGCCACGCCCGCCTCGAACCTGGAACACCTGCAAGGGAATAAGAGAAGAGAAAGGTGAAAACCAAGAACTTATTCAACCTTCTTACCTGCATCCGGAATCTTCACGCCAGCATTCCTGAAGGAAGACTTCCATTTAAAAGCACCGCGTTGCTCGCTGCAGCGCCGCGCTTCACTCACCTGTTCCCGAGACACCGCCCGGCTCCATCGCGGCTCTCAGCACGGATCGCCACATCTCTGCACCTAGGGGAGAGAAGAAGAGACAAAAGGTGAGCAAGGGGACACAAGAGGAAAGCCGAATTTTCAGCCATATTACTTACCGGCTTTTCTTAGTGAACCATTCCACATCTCGGGTCGGCGCCACATCTTTGGCAGGTACCGCACCCCGGCCCTATGGGGAAAGGACAAAAGACATTACTGGGAAATTATAGACATTTAGAGGGGTCGCCCCCATCACTAACTCACCTGATTTACCACCGGCAATTTAACCCCTCAACGCATCGCCTTTGTTCTGCACCTGAAATAAAGGACAGAAAAAACAACATAAAAGGAGGCTCACACTTGAACTTTTGCATCTTCATACTTACGGCGTATTGCTCAGAAAAGTCAAGTGGATGTGCCAGCGCCCTTCTGAAAACCAGTGAAGTAACTGGATGAACGCGCGCCCCTGCACCAGAAGCAGGATGGAGAGTTAATTCTTCCAAACCATAAGGTGAGCTTAAACCGGGGGTTTTGGAGGAAGTCAGAGAAGAACGAAGGGGGAAAGGGGGGAGCAAGCACACTATTCAGCAGACAGTTAATCCCCTTTCTCATCTGCAGAAGGATATTCCTACAGGCCAGACAAGCAAGATTTGGGGGTCCTGTTCAATCGGTGGTCCGAATTCTGCGCATTACGCTTGAAGAGGCCACAGCAACCCAGACCAGACCAGCGCCTCCGTGGGAGCCAGGTGAGCGTTACCCAAGGCAAGTTCCCAAGCAGGTACCAAGAATTGGAGGTTCTGTGTGGACTACCGAGGAGTCAATGCCGTCACCAAAACTGATGCGCACCCATTGCCCTGGGCTGATGAGCTCGTGGACACCATAGGTGCTGCCAAATTTGTGAGCACCATTGACCTTACCTCAGGCTATTGGCAAATAGCTCTGATGGACCATGCCTAGGAAAAGACAGAATTCTCAACACCTGAGGGACTCTACCAGTTTAGGGTCATGCCTTTTGGGTTGAAGAATGCCCCTGCCACCTTCCAGAGATGGATCAATCATGTGCTCAGTGGGCTGGGGGCCTTTTGAGTGGCCTACTTAGACGACATTGCTGTCTACAGTTCCTCCTGGGAAGAGCATTTCACACATCTGGATAAGGTGTTGCAGACCTTGAAAAGGGTAAACCTTACTATCAAGGCCACCAAGTGCCAGATAGCTCAGGGGAAAGTCATATATCTTGGTCATGAGGAAGGAGGGGGTCAAATCTAACCTCTCCCCAGTAAGATACAGGATGTACAGGACTGGGAGACTCCCACTATTCAAACCCAGGTGAGAGCCTTTTTGGGCCTCACTGGGTATTATCACAATTTCAAGGCAGACTATGGAACCATAGCTGCACCCCTCACAGCTCTGACTTCACCCAAACAGCCTAGGAAGGCTAATTGGACTGAAGACTGTCAGAGGGCCTTTGATGGCTTGAATGAAAGTCTGTGTAGGGCACCTGTGTTGTCGCCCGATTACAGCAAGCTCTTTATTGTTCAAACGATGCCTGCGACACCGGAATTGGAGCTGTCCTTGTCCCAATTAGATGACAAAGGGAGGGAACATCCGATCATATTCATCAGTGGACAACTCAAGGGTAGAGAACTTAGGTGGGCTACTGTTGAAAAGGAGTGTTTCAGTATAGTTTGGACCCTTAGGTGTTTTAGGCCCTACTTTACAGGGTCTACCTTCAAGGTCCAAACAGATCATAAGCCCCTGAAGTGGCTTATGTAGATGAAGTGTGAGAACGCAAAACTGCTCAGGTGGTCCATTAGCCTGCAAGGGCTAGACTTCACCATAGAGCATAGACCAGCGAAGAGTCACAGTAATGCAGATGGCCTTTCCAGAAGGTATGTTGAATGTCTGGATGAGGGTGTCTATCTCATGGGAGATTAGGCACCCTAACCTCAGTCTGTGATGCTGGAAATGCATTGGAGGGACAGGGCCTCCCTGTCCTTGCCCTGTTGTCCTTGTTTTTCATTTGTGTTCTGAATTGTTTTCTGCCCAGGAGTCCATATGGGACTCCTGGCAGTGCAGCTCTTCCTGTTTTTGGTTTGGTGTACAGACCCAATCGGTACCCTTATGGTACCCATGGGCGGGGGTGCAACCCTGTGCCCCTAACATATGTTTTTTTTTGTGCAGGCTTGGTGACTACACTGTACTTCTGTACTTATGAACCAGCCTGCATCACCTCCTGAGAAGCTAAGCCTTGATTGCTCGCCCATTGCTACCTTATAGAGAATCGTGGCTTGGGTCCTCTGTGCCTCTCTTCTACCATATAGAGAGCAGAAGTACAGACCCCCCTCCAATCTTTGCACCAGGGGAACAGATGGCTGTGGGGGGTGAAGCAGCTACCCCATTTTCTGACAGAAACACTCATCATTTAATTTAAAAGACTATTTGCTTTTCAGGCATTTTGTGCAGCAATCAGACTGAGGATTAATTTCGTTTTTATGCCATTGTTCATGTAATTTCCAAGCGGTTTTCTGGGTATAAACTACATTTACCTGTGACTCTGGGATCTGTAATGGCTAGTTAGACTAGGTTTTGGACTGATCTGAACGTGTGACATATCTGAGCGTTGGTGTAAAGGTGGAAAATGAAATTAGGAACATGCTTCATAACTTACATAATCATAACTGTTGTACATTTTATTAAAACAACACAGGGCCATGCTACATTGTACGGATTTGTTGGTTGGCTTATCTAATTCCACATGATCAGCTAAAACAGAATATATGTTTCCTATGGCAGTTGCTATTACAATTATGAAGTTATGATACATAACTAGTTTTTGCAAAAAAGTTGATAGGAGAACAAAGGATCGTGATAAATGTGAAAATACAGATGTTGCTCCAAAACCCCTAAACCAATCCTGACTGGGGGTGGTGAGAGAGAAAGTAACTGTCCAATCCTAGCGGCAAGGATTATGGCAGGGTACTTCCCCTAGATTGTAAAATTAGTGATGTCATTTATGCTATATAAGGGGGACTGTACTAGGACAGAGAGTCATGCAAAAACTGGGGAGACAGGAGAAGGAGGACGGAAAGAAGGCTGCTGAAACTTGCCAGCTTTGAGAGTGGAGTGATCAGACCCCCTGCCCTTTCTTTACAGAGTGTCCTGAGATGCAGATGGCTTTCCTGAAACTTAAACAAATGCTGCTATGTAGGTAGCAATAACCCCAGCCCTAAATTGCATAAGCCCTTCATTTTTGTAGCTGTGCATCCAATATTCCCCCCATTGAAAACCCCAATTGCCAGTGTAGTTCAGTCATCTCCCTATAGAAGAATCTCTTGTATCTGTGTATGTTAGCATATCCGGCATTGAAAAAACCCTCATTTGACTGAGTAAATCCTTAGTATTTTTGTAAGTAAATCAAGGAATTTCCCCGTTGAATTTCACAGGATTGGGATTGGTGGTGTTCAAAACCACCAATCTTTTTCCCAGTGTTGTTGTAATTGTTATAGTCATTAAAGTGTTTTCCCAAAAGAATTAATCCCCTTGTCAGCTGAAAAGCAAATCTGTCCCTGTGTTTAAATTATGCCCTGCTAAATGATTTTTCATTTGCCAATGTCATTCCGCTCTGCATCTGTCAGCCTGAACCAAAACCATTTTTATTTTTGTGAACAAAACCCCTTTGCCAGAGTCTACCCCTCATGATAAGCCTCAGTGTAAACACATTTCAATTTGACACTGTATTTTCCCTTTGCATTTGCTTTCTCCCAAAAAACGAGTTTCCTACTTTATTTCTATTTTCCCTGGTGTGCTGATTAGTATTCTCTAAAACTTGGCCTTTCTCTTAAATGAAAACAGTACAAATATTCTTCTATTATGTGCCCTAGCAGTTGGGAGGAATAATTTAAAAAAAAAAAAATCTTCAATTTTTATCCAAAAACAGGTTTTCCTTTCCGATGCTGGCTTCCCATATTGTGGTGGTGGTGGGCTTCACCCCAATACGGATTTTCCCCCTATATTCCTACTCCTTGCCACTGCCTTCCATTCAAAGGATCAAGTCCAATTGATGTTTGAGGTTGAGTGTTGTAACTGTAGGTGCTATCACTTTGTGTAGAATTGTTATTCTCCTGCTTTGTTATTAAAACAAAAGCAAGAATGACAGTCTATTGCAACCTGATTGTTATTTTTCTGTCTTGTCATTAAAACAAAAGCGAGTGTAACAGCCTATTTTAACCCAGTCGCTCTAGATAGGATATTGCATGTGTGTTGCCACAATTTTGGTGGTTATTGTATTTTGATTATCCTCATTGACATTGTAGAATAAATTAATAAAATATCTTATTAAGATACACTGGCCTGGTTCCTAGTTCATTGTGACACGGGGTGCGGGAGGAGGTTGAGTGCGAGACGGGTTGGAGGCCTACTCAAAAAACATCCATAGTATATTATAAATCAAAAGTGTTGTATTGTGCGCCACTTTCATTGCAGGGGAAGAATTACCCTGGCTGACATGTGCCGTGTAATAAACTGTGACACTACGCATAGAGCGGGGTAGGGGGCAGTATTCACAATATGGGTAAGAACAAGGGAAAATGTGGATGTTACGAGGAGTGCTCCCATGAGGCGATTACACGCCCACAACTGCACAGGTAAAAATATATTCACGTAACTGACCATGCAACCTCACATCAGGGAGTTACCACGCAAAGCTCTCGATGTAACTGCCACCCAGAGGCAGTCCTACCAACACTTGCCCATAGGAATCACAATGCTGAGGTGAGATTGCATGGCTGATCGAGAGGTCTGTGCATGCAGTCAGGGTTCCAATAGAAGCTAGGAGTGCGCTTAAGCAGTGTAGCATGGTGCAGGAATGGTTTACAGTGGGTCGCATGCAGTTTTCCAGAGCTTCACCAGAGTTACAAAAAATGTGTATGCATATTGTCGGGGTGCAGGTAATAGTTACGAAGCACCCCTCAGAGTGTCCCCGAGATGCAGACCTGGTTTCGGGGGACCACACGCACTGTTTCAAGGATGCATGTGTTTGTGCCCGAAGAGCACACAAAGCTAGCTGTATCTTGCTCTTTTTGCTTTGCGTGGGGGTGTGTGGGGGGCGTTTCAATCTGCGACTTGCATGTGTGGTCACTTTCCAGAAAAAATTACATGAATACGTGGAGTGTGCAGAATAACTTTTGCACGCAGGCTGGCGCAGAGGCGTTCTCGGCACACGGGCTTTGAGGTATCTCTGCGCGCTTTTCCATGAATCCGGCCCTTAGTGCTGTTTTTGTGAATTAGGCCCATTTAGCATGGTGCAAACGTGTACTTTGCAGTGAAAAAGTCCCTTTGCTCCGCTCTTTGAATAAGGCCTGCTGCAAAATGTATTTTTGCAGCGCACATTTACTTTGCTCGGTGCTAAACGTTCTGTGAATTAGGTCCATAGTGTGTGTGTGTGTGTGTGTGTGTGTATGTACTTGTAGGTGTGGGTATGCAATTTAGCATGTATGATTATGATAGTGCAGGCTCCTTTTGCAGATGGATCACACATGTGTTTTTAATATGGTATTACAAAATAGGGCAGAATCTATTGACACAGTTTAGGATGCTCAGACAAATGAAAGGGCTTGCAGTTAGTTGTATGAGACGAATTCAATTAGGTTAGGGTTTCTTTTTGCAGAAAAGTACCGAATGTGCTGCGTTCGTTTATAAACAAAAAAAAAACATTCATTTCATTTTGGTGACATTCACATTTCAGCAATCCTCGATAAACATATTTCAAAATGGGGTCACCTTTTCAAGGCAGAAGCTGCCGGAGACATGACATTGCGCAGAAGCAGGAGCTAAACCCGAGAGGCTGCTTTTGCGAAGAGAAAATCAGCATGTGCATGGCTGCAGACCCAGTGACCTTTACAACAGGCAGCCCAGTCAACAGAGGCGTAATACCTACCGCTCGAGGTATCTTATCGATTGATTGAGAGTACGCCTCAAAACACAGCGGGCCAATCAACTTAAACAGAATACATTCCACATGCGGAATCGGTGTGCTCAGTTTCGTGTAAAGTGTATGTTGTTTCTCCAGCTTGGACAACGAACCCCTAATACATAGAGTGCGCATGCTCCTAGTACCCCTAAAGGCATGTCCCTCTTCTGCATTGTTTACTGGTTGCAAGAGTCCAGCTCTTGTGTGATCTTCAAGGCCTGTACATGGTTAGTCACGGGACCGTGACGATCACAAGCCTAGTCTAGTTGGCTGCGTTCTTGACCTTGGCACTTGAAGGCCGGGTTTCTAATCCTAGATTCAGCGCATCACCAAACTATTTGTGTGATTCTGGACACATCACTCTGTCCTCAACTGCTCTTTAGCATTCGCAAACACCTACGCCAAATGAGCGTTCACAATGTATCGCCGTGCGCGCAGGGTGTGCTGTGTTTCTTCAAATGGTTTATATGACGGGGGGTGCATTGAGGTCCGAGGATGAGAGTGACAGCAGCCTCTGGTGTTGGTAGGGAGGAGGAGGGGGTGCAGTTGGGTGTGGAAGGGATGCTGGGGAGACTACATCAGTGTTCGGGTTCAACCTTCCCTTTCGTGTCTTGTTTGTGTGGGCCGTCGTTCTCGTTGCAACCCAACATCCGCCTGCAGAGGGCGCTGAAGGCAGGGCTGTGTGTGTCTTTCTAACGCTGCACGGGCGTTTTCAGCAACGCCCCTCCCGTGTTGGGCCATGGTTGGGTTTATTGAACCTGGATGGAAACAAGCTCAATACAGGTGGTTTACAAAATGCATAGAAATACCGGCGGGAGGGATGGCGGGGGGGGGGGGGCAGCAGAAGGTGGGTTGCGTTCTTTTGACTTGCCCAAGGCAAGCCTCGGACAGCTGAGCTCCTTTGGTTTTGATGGCAAGCCCGAGTGTGTAAAAACTTAACGTAAACAAACGCGCTAATAAGATGTTTAGTTAGGGGAGGGACACACACATACACACTCTGGTGGTTGTGTACATTTCAGTAACCGGATCTGCATTTAGAAAAGGCAAACACGTGTGTGTAATCACTTGCATGTCCCGGACTCTAGGGGCAGCGAGCCCTGTAAAACTGTAGTGATGGCTACGAGAAATGTTGCTCCATCACCGGGCTAGCACCAACCCTCTGTGTGATAACAGACCCAACACAGAGATGTCCTCAATTAGTCAAGCAAAGGCAGTCAGATTGGACACAACACACCATCCAGCAGAAAACCACAGACGGCATCTACACGTAGCGAGTGTAGTCTGGACAACGAGGCACACGTGCAACAACTAACATATGCATGTGTCATAACGTAGACTCGGTGCAGTCGGCGGTGCACGAGCCCTCGGGATTTGCAGGTGCGACGGGAAAGTGAAATGACACATGCGTGAGCTTCCCGTGGGAGCGCAGGCTCGGTGGCGGTGCCAACCCGTACATGTCTGCCATCGCTAGGATAAATTGGTAAAGAGGAGAAGAAATGCGGGAGGCTAGGGGGGGTGGTGGTGGTGGGGGGGTCACATGTCGGGTGAAAGGCTAGGCGTCTGTATTAAGGTTCAGATTGAGAGAAGGCTAAAACAAAAGGCGAACAAATTAAAGGGGCGAAAAGCAGGGGAGTGAAGACTGGACTTGGAACAGCGTTACAATATGCCAGTCACAGCTTGGTGTCCAGAAATCATTACATGCAAATAACATCGGTCCACATATGTATACAGCACGGTGGAGAAATGGTGCTGGTAAACGCAGGGCAGCGCCACAGCCCCCCGCTCTGCTGGCGCATCAGAGGTGGACTGGCTCCCAGCCTGGTTATATTTATAGCCCTGGGCTGCTGGGAGATACCATTGCGCCTCTCCGGGGGCAGGCGAGCGGGCAGGCATGTTGCGCAGAAGCAGGGTCTGGGAGCAGTCTCCAAGATCCCCCCCTCCAGCCCGCCAGCCAATTGATCCCACCCAGCCTGTTTAAACTGAAAGGACACAGATCCTGTCTGTTCAATGTAACAAAAAAACGCGGCCAGAGCAGCGAGCGGGAGCGTGCAGAGTGTGTATGCGTGCGGGAGAGGCGGGCAGAGGCAGCCAGAGCGTGCGAGGCAGAGCAGGCAGACACCGCGCTCCTCTATGTATATAAAGATGGCCACGTTAGCGAACGGGCAGCCCGAGAGCAGCAACCCCGGCGCCAACGGGCACATGAACGGGCTCAGCCACAGCCCCGGCTCCACCATCCCCATGAAGGACCATGATGCCATCAAGCTCTTCATCGGCCAGATCCCGCGCAACCTGGACGAGAAGGACCTGAAACCCCTCTTCGAGGAGTTCGGCAAGATCTACGAGCTGACGGTGCTGAAGGACAGGTTCACCGGCATGCACAAAGGTGAGTCCCCCCCCCCCCCCGCCGCCGGTCCTTCCGTTCCCGCGACGGGGACATGGGCAGAGAGGGAGCAGAGAGGACGGGGTGTGCTGAGGGCAGACACTAGTCTGTGGCTGTCCGGTCTAATGCCGCTGAAAGCCAGGGGCATGGGGAACTGTCCAGCCAGGTGTGCTGAACCTCAGGGGCGCCGAGGGTGCTGTCCAGTGTGCTGGGACTGAAAGTCAGCGGCACTGGAGGAATGTTGGAGGAGGCGGGAGGACGGCGCTATTGTCCCGCGTTCTCGGGTTTGGAATTCAGTGGTGCGAGGGGAGGTGAATGGGGGGCGGGGGCGGCGGGTGAGGGGGTTCAACTGTCCAACCTGGGGTGCTAAATGTAATGGTGTAGGGATGCGGGACTGTGCAGGCAACTGCCGGCCTAATGTTGCTGTATTGGCACAGGGGGCAGCTGTGGGTGTTTCTGCTGTCTTGCCAGGCAGTGCTAAAAGTCATGGCCAGCGGGCGGAGGGAGCTGTCCACGCTATGGGTCTGCTGGCATTGTTCCGCGAGTTCAACAGCAATAGGCTTCCGTCCACGGCCAGGGAGCTGGAAGCCAGGTGGCTCTCTGTGGGCATCCAGCTGCCCACACTGTTAGAACTGAACCAATGGGCGGTAAGGTGCACCTGCACCGACTGCAGGTGCTAAAAGTCAGTATGGCCGGGAGCGCATAGTCATTCAGGCTGTAGGTGCTGAAATGTAGCTGGCACTGGGGGTTAGGCGTCCGCATATTTGCGCTTAAAACTAATTATATGCTGGTGGGGGTAACAATGCATACTGTAGGAAGATAGTGGGCAACTGACCGTACAAGAAGGGCTGAACCAGGGTGGGGAAGGAGTTTGTTCCCGATGCGGTCGGAGCCAACACTACTGTAAGGCACGGCAGCTGGTCACCCAAAACAGAGCTGAATATCAGGGTGTGAATGACATTTCAGCCGTCCAAGATCCGGCTCTAAGTAGAAGCTATGTAGCTGTCCAGGGTGGCAGTGCTGCACGTAAAGGGTAGTTAACACCCAGCATGTGGCGGGAGCTGTCCAGTCCGGCGGTCCTGAAAGCGTGAACGCCGCAGGGAGCTGCCCAGCCTGGGAGCCCCCGTTATAGCGAGTGCTGGAGGGAGCTGTCCTGCCCCGTGGTGCTGAAAGTGCTTGCATTTCTATGAGATGTCCAGCCTAGCTATAACTGAGAGCTGGGTCGGCGGAGCGGAAAGACACTAGCTCCCTGGCCAGGCGATAATTGAAGACAGGAGGGGGCTGCACAGGCCGGCGGTCTTGAAAGTCAGTAGGAGCGGGAACTTGCATAGATTTTAAGAGTAACGAGGGAGGTGGAGTGGGGTGCGAAACCACGGCATGAATATACATGAAACATTAATTTTAGAGTGAGCGGAACGTGGAAGCGTGAGAGACGGGGCTTGATGAATAGAGCCTTGCCCATCCTGCCCCACACATTCGGAGGGTGGGTGGCACAGGCCGAAGGCACGAGCCCTTTGCCCGAGGCCTCTGTTTACTGCGCCCCAATAACATTTGGGACATTGTCTGCGGTGTTGCTTTTGTGTTTATTATTTTTGGGGAAATTGGTGAGCCATGCTATTAATGCAGTCCATGAAACATTCATATGGGGTTCAGGGGGGCTTTCAATGTGAGTACTGCGACTGACAAACACCCACAGAATAAAAAAAGTCACAATGAACACGGAAAGACCACTTCCACGAGAAGGCAGGCTTAGTCAGCGCGGGATAATGCGAACGCACACACTACATACACACACACCACACACACCTGTTACGCGAGGCCGCCTGTTCATGTTTTATGCATGCAACTGTCCTGCAATAGCACGCTATGGATGCCGCTTTTGATGAGGTGCTGCTTGAAGCCGGAGGTACAGGATCGCCGGGACTATTGAAACAAGGTGGCAGCGACAGGCAGGAACGAAGCACGCTCCTGTCGCCTGTACAATGCCAAACCTGGCAGGAATAATTCACGCGTGAGAACGATGAGCTGAGAAAAGACGGAGGCAAGACTCCATGTTCTCTTCTGTGCCTCACTGGAGCCTGACCGATTTATTCTGAAAACGCGTGTCCTGGAACGTGGGGCAATCCTTCACCGATGTGTGGCACTCACGACATCCTGCGTGTCAGATCCCAAACTCCCCTGGATGCCAGCCACTCAGAAATGTATTGTGTTCGCGCCTTTGCTGTTTTTTTTTTTTTTAGGTTTTTCGATATGGGGAGCGAGTACATGAAGCAGAAAGCAGCTACCGCTGGCTTTGCTCCAGTTTGGGAAAATGTTCAGAATATGACTACACCGGGCCAATCCGAGCTAGGGCTGCTTGAATGGCAGCGTGTGGGAGCTGTGTGTAGGATCAGCGGAAATTCAGGAATTCATTAACCCCTTACCCCCCAGCTCCCTAAGTGCACGCCTGGAGGAGTTTGAGCTGCCTGGCATTAGGAAAGCAGGCCGTGATTTGCAGACTCAGCAAAATGGATTGGGGAAATGAGGGGAGGGAGGCGATGCGCCCTCTGCAGGGGGTAACTTGGGACGCATCCCAGCTCTGCGGGAGGGATCCCGAGGAAAGAAATCCTCTTGGGCGCGCTTTGCGGTGAAGGCGGCGATGCATGGCACGTCAGCCGGGGCACCGTCACTGTGTTCACCCTTTAAATTTAATTCCATTCACCCCCCTGAAGGTTCTGATTTATTAACTAATCCTGTATATTTTTTTCTTAAGGCGCCTCTGGCAACTGCAAAAATGACTTGCTTGCCACTAGTGATTAATTACTATTTGGCAAGAAGCATGACAAGCGCCTCATAAGGAACGAGCAGCGCTGCCTTTTCCTTTCGTATTTTCCCACGCGCCTCATTCCCGGGTTTTAGAACCACGTTCCATGGTCCTCTTCAAGCTAAGCTCAAAGAGCCCTGCTGAACATCATTGTTTAAAAACTGGGTTTGCTAGAATTTTTGATGGTCCTGGATGGTTGTTAGGGGGCCCAACCTATAAAAGTGCGAAACCTAATGTGCCACGCGCACTTAAAGGACGACTCTAGGACCAGCAATGAAGAGTTCAGAAGACTACTCGAAATTCGCTGATTCAGACCGCACTCCCATCCTGTACTCCCATCCTGTACCTGGGATTGTTCTGCAGTGAAACTAAGAGTTCATATTAATGGCCCCGGAGCCTCACTCTCTGTGTCCCATTCCATGCCCGCTCATGAAGCTTCAATAGCCGGGGGCTAGTGAGAGGAGAGGGCCGGCTACTGACAGCAGCTAAAAATACAGGGATATGGTCTCCAAAGAATCCGGCGATTTGCAGCGGTTGCTTCCAATCTCGGTTCCCCTGTGTGCAAATCACTCTCTCCTCTAGTGATGCAATGGTCTCATCTGTCAACAAATTACAGTGCATACATGGAGTCCTAACCTGCTCTGTCGCATGTGTTGTGCCAAAGAACCGGGGCTAGTCATAAGTAAGGAGGGCAAGAGGTGTATGAGTTGAAGTAAAGACAACCAACTGGATTGGCCATTGTCAACATCAGAACCATGTCACTGGAAGCCAGAGTCTCCCACAGGGAGGATCTTTCCCACAAAAATCCTGTCTGCTGCAAGATGTCTAATATTAGCATCCAGCTCTGTTCTTCCCCCACAGTTACTCTACAGAGTGCAAGTCGAGGGACCACACGGGTGGACGGTATCCATCCACTTTTGTTAGAGGGTGGACGGCTCTCGCCGTGTGCTCAAGAAATTGAAAAAAAATACTTTTTGCTGCACCCACTTGAGGTGGGCACTGATACGGCCAGTATTCGAACCCGGTCGTGCGACTGTAAGCTGTTAACAATAAGACCACACAAATCGCCTATGGTGGAGTAGTAAAATGTCTCACATTGACATTCAGATGCACAGGACATGTTTTGTCAGTGACTCTTAATTCTATATTAGCTAGCAATGCAATAGGAACATATATTGTATTGCCAATTGTGTATCTGCCCTGTGCATTTCCTTCGACTGAGAAATACGAGTGGAATTTGAATATTTCACGTAGATAAATGTCCACTTCCTATGACGTCACGTACTGTGACGTCACTTCCCAATGGGTGCGTCAGAGTCCCCACACCTTTTTTAGGGCTCGATCCCTGCTTACACATTCACATTTTGAAGTGGGAAAGGCGTTGGCGTGGAAACTCTTTCCCCAGCCCGTGGCTGGCAAAGTCGTATGCCTACAGGATGGGTTACGGGCAGGCACAAGGGTTACTGCTCTCCGGACAGCAGCATCCTAGTGCATTAGCCTCGCAGTCACTGAACAATGCATTAAGTGGTGTTTAGTGTAATATGTATCAATTAGAAATGACTTGAATACACAGCTGTCCCAGTAGGCTTCCGCAAGCTTTGCTGCCGAAGCACGTGCACTGGCCGCGGCCTGCATTCGTTGCAGTATCAACATGCAAGCAAAGGCATGGCCCATTAGCACAGCCCACACATTTAAGATATCAGAATCCTCTACTTTCTCTGGAGGGTAAGGGGTCAGTTCCATGAGACTGCCATGCCAGCGGGCGGACAACATTCACTAGAATGGCAGCTGGTGATGTCGTTTGGCCACACAAAGTAGTGGCACAAAGCACTGTAGAAAAACATGAAACATCAGAACAGTACACCCCACCCTATCATTGGCTAAAATTTAAGATGCTCAAAGAAAATGTGAAATTGTGCATATCAAGGCGGATTACATGCATTAACCCCTTAAGTACTAAGGATGAGTATGCGGGTCCTTTTTGCATAAACTTGATTAAAGCTCAGCAGTTATTATTCAGGTGGCACTTCCATGCACAGCATTATTTCAGCAATGTGCATGTTCCCTATTGTCACATGTGCCAGGTCCATTGCGTGCTGCAGTTCGTAACGAGTGAATCGCATTTCACGCGCAGGTCATCTGCGCGGACCGGTCCCTTCCCTCTCATTTGGACCGGTCGGCCTTAATTGAGAACAAACAAAATACAGATGCTCTTCTTATGGAGGGGCACCCAAAGAGGACTCTATTTATAAGTGTGGAACACATTTAGACACAAGTAAGGGATCTGCGTAACACAGAAAAAAAGCACACAAAAAAGCATTAGTGCTTGCACACAAAGGACCTACGCCTGAGTGTGGCCGGTTCAACACAATTACAACAAAATCAGAACTGGAGCCTAAAAAATGATTGTGGCAGTGAGCAGGTGCATGCTTAATCCTCCACACCCATGCACCTGTTGCGCTTTCTTTTGTCTGGTCCTGGGTGCACCGCCATTTCTCTACATCCACGGTTCATTATCTCGGGCCCTTTGGCAGCAGTCACAGGAAGTTGACCACAGGTGTAGTCATTTGTATTCGTGGTGTTCTTAGTCAAGACAATGTCCTACTGCCCAGCTCCTAATGAGCTTATTATTAGTACATTGTCAGCCTATAGTTAAATAGCAATATATTTCAACCGGCGTGCTACAACAGCACAGAGAATTTCCTTCTTTCATACAAAGGGCCCGATTCATGGAATTGTTTGCACGGTTCAAAGTGAGTGCACTGCTGAAAAGTGACTTTGCTCTGCTGACACAAACCCTGACTCATGGAACTGTGCAAAGTGTATTTTCTTTGCAGCGCAAAAATTCACTTTGCACAGTTCCATGATTCAGGCTTTGTGTCGGCAGCGCAAAGTCACTTTTTAGCAGTGCAAAGTCACTTTGAACCGTGGGCCCTAAGTCTTAGCATATCATTGGTTATTTATAATGTGCTTAATACGGACCCGGGACCGAACCTGTGTTGCTCCACATCGTCCTGCTTCCAAGGCGAGCGCCTTGCCCCTGAGCTATCCTGGCGAGACTCATAGAACAGAAACATTCCTGGGCCAATTACAAGAAGAACACTTTATGCAAATGCCTTGCACTGAGGCCCACTTTCCTAATAAGCATTTTCCATTTTGGATTCCCTTTCTGCCACCCAAGGTTCCTTTCCTGTAGCCAGGAACCCCTGGAGCACGCAGCACAGTCGCTCAGGTGTTACCAATGGCAGCCAGAAAGGCATGGCACATTCAGAATAGATAATATCGGAAATGCCGCCAGGCCGAGAACGATACTTAATTTCACATTCTTACTGTTCATGGCCTGTCAGAATGTCATTGTATTTTCCCTTGTTCCCTCCCTTGCCTTGAAGCCCTTTGGAACACAATGTGTATAGGTGCTATATAGGCACTGAAGCTGCTCCTATGGCTGTCCCAAATGTATGGAGCCCTCAGCTCAGACATCCCGGGTGCTGTAATTATGCTCCAAAATGCGCGGATCACTTCGCTCGGATGACCAGGATGATCCAGTGTCGGCCCCAAATTCATGGAGCACCGAGCGCCAACACTCAGTGTGCCCCCCAGGGAGTTCTACATGGTTGGAACGTTTAGATCAGGGGCTGATGCCAGATGATTCTAGGGTGGTCCCAAATGCCTCGAATGCTTAGCGCAAGCAGCAAGGGTGCTCCAAGGCTGGTCCAGAAGACGCAGACCAAGCCGTAGCGATAGTCACCCCGGTGTGTTCCGCCAGCGTTCTGAAATACACAGCGCGGTCAGTGCACATGCTGACACCACAGTGGTCTCACACACCTGACACACTCGGCATTAGGACCCGAGACCTCCATGCTCCTTCTTTGGTCGCGTGGGTGGAGGATCCATCGCGTGCTTTCCAGAATGGGACCTTGCTCCCCATTCAGCAGCCGCTAGCACGTGAAGTGCAGTTTCTCCTCCGTGATGCGCCGCTTCGGGTCCAGCCTCCCAGCGCTTCACAGGGGCCAAACTTTCCTGTCTGATTTCACGTCTGTTTCCAAAGCGCTCACATTCACTTTCCTTGCCACAGGCCATGCATCACCTTCTCAAAGTGAATTAAACAAGCCTTGGTTAAGGCGTCGACATATTATCTAAGAAGCACCTTCAACTGGACCATAAAAGGCATTATATCACAATAAAAAACTAATTCCTGGTCGTTTAAAAAAAAAAAAAACATTTTAATAATCTTTCTTTTCTTCTTTTTTTGCCTCGGTGGTTTACTTGTTGTGCTGCACACAACGTGTCCTGTATAAGACCAGCACCATCTCTGTATGTGTTGTGAGAATGTGCCGGTAGGCATGTACTTATGTCCCCACAGTTCTTCTTATACGGCCAGGGAGATCGATTTCATTTTTACAGATTTCTATGTTATACTCTGTTAATGTTAAATGATATTTATACCACGCACTATCACCACCGGAGTGGTCCCCGGCGCTAGGGCATTTTGGGTGGATGCAGAAGCCTCCTGAGGTCTTGAATGCCAAGCATTTTGGGTACATAACAGGGTGGGGATGTGTAGTCTGTGGTTGACTGTGGAATCAGCACTCATACGTTCCCCAATATTCATTAGTGTGTGAACCCAGGCACGTGGCGTCAGCTCCTGTCACGAAGGCCCTGTATCTTACTTATTTTTTTATTTTTATTTTTTTTATTTTTTTTTTGATGCTGTAGTTTATTTGAAAACTTTTTCATCATTTGCTTGAGTTGGATTGGCTTTTTTAATTTTGTTTGTTTAGTTCGAGTATAGAAGATTGGGACTTATTTTTCTTTTGTTTGGTGTCTTGTATCATGCTACATTCCAAGTAACGAATCACTTTGAATGTCCTAAACCAAAGGTTGGGCAGAGAAGAGGTAGAAGGAGGATAGGAGGGGGACCAACGATGCAGCGGAAGAGAGGACAAGCAAGGGTACACTAAGCGCTGACTACAAAGAGTCATACACGCCATGCTGTAAAGTGCAGGCCACCCATTGAGAGAATTTAGGGCCAGGTTATCTGCCATTGTCTCAGGAGGATAGCTCAGGGGGAACACGCTCTTGCTTGGAAGCAAGATGACACGAAGCACCACAGGTTGGATCCCTGGGTCCGCGCTTAGAAACCTTTGAGTTTTAAGCGTGCTATAAATAACCTATCATATCATAGCCGAAAGTTGTTGAAACATCTGGACGGCCAATGTCAGGCACTGGATCTTCTGCACAACTGGACATGCTGTCGCACTGCACAGTCCCTGCATTTAGTGTCTTTCACACAGTTTGTCAGGGGTATCCTAAGATTGCACTCACCTAGCCAGGGGAGCTCCACATTAGAGGATCTTTTTAATATGTTCCACCGAGCGACGTGTTTAGGAATTATATTTTATTCAGTGTTATTGATATTTGTATGATATGAGATTGCAGAGTTCTCTTTAGTGTGCCTCTCCCTGGCTCCATGCCAGGGTATTCTATTAAACCGGGGATTCTGTACATGGCACACATTGCATCCGAGGGACCGTGCTGCTGCTGTCTTATTGTGAGAGAGTGACAGCTTGGGTGACAGATCCCGCATGTGAACACCGAGCACGGCTGTCAACCAATCAGATTGCAATAGGAACCTGTTCTAATTAAGCGCTGGGGCTGACAGCAGATAATTGCCGTGGAGCTACACAACCCTGGCTCATGGCGCAGATCTCCACGGCATTGAGAAGGGAGCGCAACCTAGTGTGGGGGCAATCGCCACAAAAACAAAAAGAAACACAAATACGGCAAATAGACACTAAAAGATTAAGAGGGTGAGAGATGGAGAGAGAAAGAGCGCGTGTGGCAGAGAGAGGGGAGAGAGAGAGGAGAGAGGGTGAATGTCTGTCAGTATGAGAGAGCGAGAGGATTCATGCGTAGAAGAGAGAGAGAAGGAGATGGCAAAAAGAAACAGATGATGCATAGATGGATGGCAGAGAGAGGAAAGAAAGGTAGTTAGGTGATGAAGATAGATAGATAGATAGATAGATAGATAGATAGATAGATAGATAGATAGCCCACAGTGATTGATAAATAGATAGATAGATAGATAGATAGATAGATAGATAGATAGATAGATAGATAGATAGATAGATAGATAGACAGACAGATAGATAGATAGATAGATAGATAGATAGATAGATAGATAGATAGATAGATAGATAGATAGACAGACAGATAGCCCACAGTGATAGATAGATAGATAGATAGATAGATAGATAGATAGATAGATAGATAGATAGATAGATAGATAGATAGATAGATAGATAGATAGATAGATAGATAGATACTTATACCGACTTGTAAATAGACAGATAAACATCTATAGAGGCAGATAGAGAGGGTTGTATACGAATTGATCGTTTTACAACTGCTCAAATGACAATTGACCTTTTCACAATTGACTGAATTGTGAAGGTCAATTGTACCATATATGTGGGAAGAAACCCCCCACAACCCCCCACCCAACGCCAAACCCCCCAAAACTATATACATATATATATATATATATATATTACCAAACCGATATATATATATATTCGGTCAATTGTGAAAAGGTCAATTGTGACCCTTTAAATTCGGTCAATTGTTCATTCGAACAATTGTAAACGACCAATTTGGGTAATACCATAGAGAGTACTTTAGCGCCAAGCACCTAGCAACCAAAGTTCAGTTTCCCTCACACTATAGATACCTTTCAGATTTTGGCGGCCTCAACAGAAAGCACGTATATGCTTATCTTTCTAAAAGCGGATTCTAACATAGAGACATAGAACAAGAGTGTGAAAAGTGACATGAAGCACATTAGCGCACAAGCCACAGCGTTCGGAAGTGTGTTTGTTAGAGAGGCATGGGTTGGCACCTGTTTACGCCATTGAGGGACGCAACAACAAGAATGAAACAATGAATGAAGGATCTTTTGATCATCTAGTCCTTTCCTTCATCCTGTCCATATCGTTTAATTGCCTGTTTGGGCCATTTAGGGCATTGTATATTAGAATTGCAAACTTAATCAATTCATGCCAGTAGTAAAGGGGGCACTGGGGTTAGCTGCTAAGATCTAGGACTTGCTCACAAGAGATAAAACAGGAGTTAGTTAGCAAGATCTAGGACTTGCTCCCAAGTGATAAGGAGTGGCTGGGATTAGCCAGTAAGATCTAGGACTTGCTCAGAAAGATAGAGAGAGAGTTGGGTTGGCTAGTAAGAACTAGGGCCTGCTCACAAGGGATATAGAGATACCGGGGTTAGCTTGCAAGATCTAGGACTTGCTCACAAACGATAGAGGGAGATTGGGTCTAGCCAGTAGGATCTAGGACTTGTTTACAAGCGATAGGCAGAGACTGGGGGTTAGCTAGCAAGATCAAGTACTTGCTCCCAAGAGATAGGGAGAGGATGGGTTAGCTAGTAAGGTCTTGGACTTGCTCCCAAGAGACAGGGAGAGACTGGGGTTAGCTAGCAAGATCTAGGACTTGCTCATATGAGATAGAGAAAGTGGGATTAGCTAGCAAAATCTAGGACTTGCTCACAAGAGATAGGGAGAGACTGGGGTTAGCTAGTAAGATCTAGCACTTGCTCACAAACGATAGCGGGAGATTGGGTCTAGCCAGTAGGATCTAGGACTTGTTTACAAGCGATAGGCAGAGACTGGGGGTTAGCTAGCAAGATCTAGGACTGGCTCCCAAGAGACAGGAAGAGACTGGGGTTAGATAGCAATATCTAGGACTTGCTCATATGAGATAGAGAGAGAGTGGGATTAGCTAGCAAAATCTAGCACTTGCTCACAAGAGATAGGGAGAGACTGGGGTTAGCTAGTAAGATCTAGGACTTGCTCATACGGGATAGGGAGAGAGTGGGGTTAGCTAGTAAGAAA
This sequence comes from Ambystoma mexicanum, assembly GCF_040938575.1. NCBI lineage: Eukaryota > Metazoa > Chordata > Amphibia > Caudata > Ambystomatidae > Ambystoma > Ambystoma mexicanum. The sequence continues at coordinate 167,256,088 of NC_090935.1, read as the reverse complement.
TAGGGCCTGCTCACAAGAGATAGGGAGATACTGGGTTAGCTAGCAATATCTAGGACTTGCTCACAAACGATAGCGGGAGATTGGGTCTAGCCAGTAGGATCTAGGACTTGTTACAAGCGATAGGCAGAGACTGGGGGTTAGCTAGCAAGGTCTAGGACATGCTCCCAAGAGACAGGAAGAGACTGGGGTTAGATAGCAAGATCTAGGACTTGCTCATATGAGATAGAGAGAGAGTGGGATTAGCTAGCAAAATCTAGCACTTGCTCACAAGAGATAGGGAGAGACTGGGGTTAGCAAGTAAGATCTAGGACTTGCTCATACGAGATAGGGAGAGAGTGGGGTTAACTAGTAAGAACTGGGACTTCCGAAGGTGTACAGCAATCTCCCTATCCTATTTGATTGGAAATAGTTTGTGACTCATTATGTCAACACCGGACATCTATTTATAGATGTTGTGTTCCTGCAAGTATGCCTGGAGAAACGTAGGCGTTGGACGTGCCTTGTAGTACACGCTTTCCAAAGCAATTACAATCCAAAATATACCTAGACACATAGAAGTGGATGGACGCATTTCACTTAACCCCTTAAGTGCCAAGGACGAGTATGCTCGTCCTTTTTGCATAGACTTGCATAATAGCCTGGCACCGGCTGCAACAGCAAAGCAAGAAGCAGATACGGTCCCATATCCTTGTTCAGTGATGCCGTAGCAAAACGAGCAGCATCACGCGTAAAGGGATAGAGAAGCAATTATGAGACTTTGCAGTGCCTTTCTAGCAACCCCTTCAAAGTGGTAATTGTACTCATTAACTTATAATATGTGCATAAGAAAATAAGCAAGGAGTGGACAAATGCAAAAGAAGACATGGGGGTCTTACTTTAGGAAGGAAGACTGAGCTCACTACGATTAGTCATTGAAACGTAGAGAGAGATGTGTATACATATTGAAGTCAACGTTTCCTCCATGCCGGAACTATTATTCGTGTTGTTCAAGTTCATTTGTACTATAACAGGAAGTGCTGATGTGAAACCAGCAAGGGTACTCGCATTGGATGTTAGAAAAGCGGTATTACCCAAATTTACCTTTTACAAATGACCTTTTGCACAATTGACCTAATTAAAGTGGTCCGAATTGACCATCTGCACAATTGACCTTTATATTATTTTAGTTATTTTATTTATGTATTGAGTTGGGTTTGGATTATAAATAATGTAAGGGGATTGGTTGGCGGTATTCAGGGGGGTTTGGATTGGGTAGGTGGGTTGCGGGGGGTTTCCCCCCGCATATATGTACTAATTGACCTTCTAAATTAGGTCAATTCTCCCGAGGTCAATTCTCCCGAGGTCAATTGTGAAAAGGTCAATTAGTATAAAATCAGAAAAGCATTTGTCAGCATTGCAATATTTATTGGATGCTTTGCCCTCCCAATCAAACTATTCGCTAGCTCTATAAATACAGAGTGTTACCATGACCAAACTCATTGATGCACATGTTATCGACATTTGAAGGATGAAAGGGCATAGGGATTCCAACGTGTTAGCAGCCCGTTGGGCAGAGATTCACAGCGACATTTTACAGCTTTGCTCATCAGAGCAGTTACCTACGGGCATATCATGTCATGCCCAGCAGGTGGTTTGCCACTCAATACTGCAATACTTTGATGGTGTTTGCTAAACATACCCCAATGCTTCAACCACAATGACGTCGGGCTATAAGAACCGTCTGTCCGGGTTTGATGAATCAATGTCCTATAAGATGATACCTCAGCGGCAACGTGCTCGCCTTGAAAACAAGATGACACAAAGCAACACAGGTTCGATCCCCGGGTCCGCACTTAGAAACCTCTGGGTATGAAGCGTGTTATAAATATACGCAACTAAGACATATTCCTGTACCAGCGCCTCGATGCCCCCGGGCTGTGTGAGCGCTTTAAAAATACACATTAATAAATATTATGTAACATAATGCAAGCAATTGAGTTAATTTGCAGTCCCACAGTGCATAATTCAGTGGTGTCTGAAACGGAGGTGAATTTCCAGGGATTGCTACTGGTTGAAGCTGTGGCATGTGCGGCTTGTGTGCCGAAAGCTGTGGGAGAGAGTTTGGACACAATGACAAACCGCAACGATCTCATATGCATTGTTGACCAAGCCCATGAGCAACGGCCGTCCAACGTTCCCTCTAGCCACAGGTTATTGCAGGGGTTGCCTTGATGACCAATTATGTAATGACATTAATATGTCCAGGGAAAATGCATGTTTGTCGTTATCAGTAGTACAACATCCGTGTGTATGTTACTGTCTTGTATCCATGATTGCTAGGTGTTGACATAAGCAGAATAAAACAAGGTCCAGAAATAACTGTTAATGGCTATGGCCGTTCTGAAGTGGTTGCCAGTAGCTTGTGATCAGCGTAAAGGGAACACCCTTTAGTTGACGGTAGCTTTTAATAATCAGGTTGCCCATAGATGAATGGTGCTTCTTGGTTCTGGAAGTGTTGGTGGGGGCAATTGGGGTCACTATGGAACATGGGAATACAGTTAAGAATAATAGCCCTGTGAATGTGATATGATGTGATGTGATGCAGCCTTGCCAAGTATCGCTGTTTCCTAAAGGTACAATGTTCACTCCTGAAGAACTAGTCAAGAATGTTTCCCCAGAAAAACAGTGCCAGATAATAGCGACCTTTGCCATAGAAATAGATTATATGCTCATGGCATTGGTTTTTATATTTCTCAAATACCCGCCAGCCTTTCTCATTGGAAACCGAAAACATCTTTCTCGGCATAGGAAAATATTCAATTCACTCTCCAAAGCGGCCACCATCACTTAAAACATCAATAACATGACTTGTTAATGTTAGACAATGCCATTCATGTTTCATGCATTCAAAACAAAAAAGTACCGGAATTACAGTAATGTGGACATATGTATCTGATATTATGAATGAATGTGCCAAGTGTTTGGTGAAGATTGAATCCCAGGGAGTTGGGTCAATCCACCCCCATTCAGAGGTCAGCCAATGAGTACGATTGAGCTATGTTGCGGCTTCACCAGGCACGCGTCTGCAGTGCTTTGACCCCACACAGCAGTGGGAGAAAGCGCTATAGAAAACTTGTATTCTTATTGAAGTCACTTTCTTCCTGGTGGACACCACTTCCATGTTGATTCGGCAATAAGGATTAAATTGCTCCCGCTGTCAGCAAGTGTGTTCTGTTACCTTTAGGTAAGGATAAGGGGGATCATGTACTATTCCCATATACTAAACATCTGACTATGCACAGGCAAAACACATTCCCTCTCAATGATCTATCTACGGCATGAAATGAACGGGGGTGGTTGTGTTGATATCCAGAGGAATAATGCTAAATTTACTAAACAAATCCATGCAAGGTTATCGGAAATGAGGACGGAAATTGAAAATGGGTTCCGCGGCAACAAGACTTTAATTGACAATGACTTCCTTGCATCGGTTTGGGCAGAATGCAAAGCGACTGCAGTGGTTCTTTAATGCAATGCACTCACTTGTAATTAATCGTCACCTTGATTAACACTGGCTTCCGTTCAAGAGACCACATATTGGTAACACCGTCTTATCAGCAGAGCTCACATATCTGGATTGTCTTCAGAGCCGGATAATAGATGGGATTTGACTGGGAGTCTTCCATTTTATGCCTCAGGAATAAGATTTAGCGGGGACATTTCTAGGAAGAAAGCGACAGACCCTGTATGTTCGGTGGGATAGTTGAGATTTCTAGTGGGAACAATTATCGTTCAAAAATTCGAAGCGCCACACAAATCCCGAAGATCCCCCACACCCACGTTCTAGCTTTTAAAGAATTGACTTTCATTTATTCAAACGCAGCTTGTTCCGCTATCCGCATGTATACCTCTGAGTACAGAAGCCACAATATTGCAGCATTAACACGATGAGGCCTGGCCTGTCAATGAGTGGGGTGTTTGTGGTAGGCACCTATGACAGTACCGAGGCGTTGATACCGGCTTGAAAGAACAACCCCACCAGCTCAAGGCTATAGTATAAAGAGCAACCGGCATAGCATCACTTGTAGGGAAGCTAATTTGCAGCAGCGTGATGGACTGATGGCTTTAGTACATAGGATTTCAGAAAGTGCTGGCACAAAATAAGACCAGGTATTATAGAATATTGTATCAGTCTCTGATTGAATATTCTACGCCCTTCTGAGTGATCAGGTTTACATTTATTTAAATACCCTGGTATTCTATCATTCATTTATGTCACCTATTTGTCCATGTCCAGCAAGACATACCTACATTACTGTTAGAGTAGTCTTGGAAAAGTTTTTCGCAAAGTATAGATATGCAAATCATAAAAGATTGTAACATATGTCTCAAAAGCTCAAAAAGACGCAAGCGTACGACTTGGAACCTCCTCCTTATAACCATCGCTTATTTTCAATAAAAGGTTGACGGTCATATGTGATTTTACAGACCACAATTACAGAGCGGTACGTTTAATCGCAGTCAAAACACAAGCACTGTTTTTTTAAATGTTTCTTTTAATTTGGGGCCCCTCCCCCCCAAACTCCCCAATTTTCCACCCTTATAACGCCACCGCAATCCCATTCTGACCCATTTTAGCCCCTTTCCCTACTAGCTTTTATATATTTATTTAATTTTTTCAGTGTTTTTCTGTGTTATTGTCCGCCCTGTTATGTACCACTCTGTAATGTTTGCAATAAAATGACTGGGCACCAAAGTTGACAGCACAGAAAAGCCTTATCACCAACACTGTGTCAAACCTATATTCTTTTTTATAGTATGTCATTTTCTTAGTCATGTGTTGTGGAGTATAATCGTGACAACTGAATCCTAATGACCTTTGTGAGTCTCTCTTCCCCGCGGAGACATTGCATTGCAATGCAACACTGCAGAAGAACGAGGTCTCCACATAACTGGGCTGTAAACGCTAGAAACTTTACAAAGGATGTCAAGGCCCAAGGCCTCTCTCTAGTAGCGGAATAGCTCATTGGACGAGTGCACTGTTTTGAGTGCTCAGGCAAGACCACTTTATGAGGAATTAAGCAAATGTCTGTGCATCCTCACTGATGATGGAGACAGATACATCTTGTACTCCCTTAGCAAAGATTGACGCGTAACAGCCAAACATTGGATGGCACCATGTGGACGTCATTCAATGCAGCCATTGAAAGGCCGCAAGTTTAAGATGATGTTGTCCATTTTAAACTATTTCTCTAAGATTGTAAACAAATATACAAATAGTAAAATTCACATTCTACAGACTTTATATAAATCAAATGAGCAAACGTAATGAAGGGAGCCATACTTATAATCATCAAAGATAATATGGAGCATCTCAAAGGAGCAAGTAAAGTAGCCATTTTCCAAATGATTGCTAAATTATAATCGTCTTTAACCCAATCCAACTAAATCCCATTATTTTTCTTTTTGACAAATAGTTGTCGGCTCTGTAGCTATTAATGTCATGCATGTTCCCATTTATCAAACATATTAAACTAAGGTGTCTTTCTGGAAACAGTAATTAAATTAGATACATGGACCAAAATACTGAAGGACATTTAGGAAATGATGATTATACATCAGGTTAAAGGTCTGGGAGAGAACAGCCTCATACAGCCAATTTGCATTGCATCAGAATCAAGAGATCAGGCTGGCGACGGAGCTCTTGACATCCCACAACACTAGAGAGAAATGTAATCACTAGGCATGATAGAACGTGTCATTACAACATATCATAACCTGTCCTCATTCACTAGCTATTTTTAATTTCTGGAATTTAATAAACATCAGAAGATTTGTCACCATTTCAATTAAACATAGAGTAAAAGAGAGTTTCTGTAGATTGTTCATGTTCCACAATTAAGGAAAGACAATACAGAGAAATAAAGAGAATAATGCCTGGACAGAAATATAGCTATATCTTCATAATGGGATTCATATGACAAGAAAGAGGAAGGCCTATGGTCTTACAGATGCACTGGAAATCAATTGTCTAAAAGTAATGATAGAAGTATGTCTTTATACATTCTTTTCTCTTATTATAAGGCCAAAGTGTTTCTTTTGTAATTTATATTTTTTTAAACAAAGGAAAATATGAATAAGTGATGAAGGACAGCGGGCTGAAAAGCATAGAGGAAATGAAACAGAGACCTATAACGAGCTTAATTAAAAATAACCCTTATCATACAAAAACACAATGTTTCCATGCAGCAATTTACTGATCCTACCAACCCAGACACATTAACATTACACCTAAATGACAGCATAATCATCAAAGGGCACCTTAAGGGCTGATAAGAACCACCCAAGCCGTATTTAGCAAACACAGTAAAAGACTCCATAGAGACTGTGAATTTGATGCACTGCACTCTGGGCTTATGAATTAAAAGGCTCAGGCACGTGACCTTTCCTTTTCACTCAATAGACATATCTTTGAAGGAGATGCCAACCTATATTTATAATGTATTGCATCCTCAGTAGTTCAAAGAAGGTTAGGCAGGGTATCATTTGATGTATAATTGAGCAGGTCAATTATAAAGAAGCAGACTGAAAGAATTGGAATGAATTAGGAGATCCTCAATTACCCGGCCGCGTACACAATCATAGACAGACGTTGGTGACAATGCCAGGCAAACACATTCCCAGTCCTTTCCCTTGGGAGAGCCAGTTGCTTCTAAATGGCTGATACACTGAAGTAGACCTTCTCAGAAAGAAACAGGCTAGATGCCATTCCATCAGTAGGGAAGCACCAGAAAGCGAAACAAAAAAACTGGTTGTCCTCTGCAACGCAAAACAGCCCTGAATTATACTAGCAAATGCTGTAGCTCCTTTGCAACTTGATCGACTGTTTCCCTACCTTACCTTTGATGCACAGTGTATGAGCAAACAATTGCAACAATTGATACACAGGACTTTCCTAAAAGCTTCTGGAAAAACTCAAGCAGGTCCAGGCTTAAGTAGTCTGCCTAGTGCCAGGCCTAACTGATTGGACCAAAGAACTCTCACTGTTCTTAGACGCTGTGTCTGAACCCCAAGCAATACTCGATCCGAGGCACCAAATAAGGAGGCGGGCTGGCTGAAACAGACAACAGCAGGAATTCTGAGCTCCGAAGCAAATGGCAATATTTGACCTTAAAATGTCAACATAGGGGCTACCCAGGAAAGATCTAAAGAACACTAGCCGCAGAGCCTGGAACAAGATGAACCCAGATCCAGGATTTACAATGGGCCCACCTCATGTTTACCATTGGACAATAAATGGTGCTCTTCTAACAGCCCTCACATAACAGCAAGATGCGAACTTGCAAGCTCAATCTCTTACACTATATGAAATGTTCCTTACATTTATCTGTGTGATTACGTATAACACACACCAAGTTCGAGAGCAGTGGAGCACTTTGCAATAGGAGGGTGTCAGTATTAGACTTGCCATTTTATACAGTAGCTGGTGGAAGGTGGGATTTGTATTCGTCCAGCAGGTTTGTGGTGTCCAGGTGTGTTGCTAGGTCTGAAAAAGACCCGGGGCTAAGCTAATGTCGGAACTGTCAGGACTGGGGGCTAGCTAGCCTTTTGGTTGTAGCTCCTGAGATTCTATCCGGGGCTACAACCAAAAGACCAGGGGCTATAGCCCCCTTAGCCCCCCCTAGAAACGCCTCTGGTGGTGTCCCTGGTATTTACTTGTATCCATCCAGTAATGTACTTGTCCCCCATCCTCCCAACATTCAGGCACCCACCTTCAACATTGAAGTCGCCTGCGACCGGCATGTCACTTCACACATATGTCATAGCATACATATGTCATAGCATGCAACAAACCCCAAAGCATTGCACAGAGGAAGGCGTATAATTAATGGCATATACACATCAACTGAATTAAAAAGAAAAAAATAGGGATAAGGAAAGACAAAACAGATTTAAAATGTATAAATCAGATAAAGCATTCAATAAACATGGCCGCTGCAGGAGCCTACTGCTGCAGAGGTACATGTAATGCTAACAAGCACATTGTAATGCTCGAATAGATGATGTCAGCTCCTCCTGCTCCTTACAAGTATTAGGACAAGTCGTGCATGCACCAATATTTAATGAAAATCTAATGACACAATAGTACAAGCCTTCAGTTCAATTCCCAGGAAAAATTGAGATGATAGCGGCTCCAATGCTCGGCCACAATCTTCCCCCAATTTATGTTGCTCTTTTAGCCTTGCCTGGATTTCGCCAGCAAAATGTACACAGTGGTTTGAGAACAGGCAATGCTTGTGGGGGTGCCGAGGTGGGGAGTTGGGGGTAGTTTGGAGGCTGTGGGGGTCTCTCTATGCATTCTGGCGTAAAGCTCTCCCTGTTTGCGAGGGGCACACATATGACTACCCCGTTCCTAAGTAGTTATACTTCCTACGGGCCAAACAGGTACCTGAGAACCTATCCATTTTCCTAAGTGCTGCCAAACTTTGGCGTAGCAGGTCACCCACAGCCCCCTCGGTAAGTCAGGCACTGCCTTCCAATGTCCTAGGAGGGGGCCCTCTCAGACTTAAAAAATAAATAGTCTCTTTTTGATGTCATACTGACTTCATGACAAAAGTAGTTCCTTTCCCGTAACGGAAATAATTTCTTTATGAAGTCAGACTGACTTGCCGGTACTTGCAGGTATTGTATTTTTGGATTGGTGTTAGCCTAAAAAACAACCGCAAATGCTCTGGCTGTTTAGCCAATTCTTCTCAGAAAGCGTGCTGTATAATGCATTAAAAGACACATTGATATCTTTCTCCTTGTGCAGTGTGCGACGTGCTCCTGCAGCAGCACGATCCTCATGTCTATTGCACAAGCGTGGTTGTTTAGGCCGTCCTGGAGTGTGGCCTGACCCGTGATTTGTTGCTGAGCTGGGGGGAGAGCCCTCTGCATGGCTTGCAGGGGGGCCCTCAAACTTTGTGCTACTCCACTACCGCCAAAGGGTTTAACCAAGGCCCTAGTATCCCAGGCATGCTAGCCACATTGGTTAATATTTCTTTAAATCAATGGCCATTAAGTAGCTTAAAGCAATGCCATTTGAACACCGGGAAATTTGAGAATCGCCAGTTACTGATTGACTAGTACACAAGCATTGCAATATAATGCCTCGTAAACGAGTGCTCAATCATTCAACTAATTGCAGCTTTATATTGTCCTTTGAAAACCTGTAGAGGGTGATTCAAATCAAATTATATTATGCCATATGCCAGCTTGGCAGCATTCATGGGAATATGCGTGCCATTCTACTGAAGAATTTACAGAGTCTATGAAGTTTACTCTGTCGTTTGATTCCTATTTAACACCGAGCATGTATTTGAGATCCCCAAGAAGGCTTACTGGTGAAGCATACCCTCTGCACATTTGTTGCTGTCTTGTTAGGGCATGCATCATTTAGCATGCCTGTGTATTCTTTGCTCACAATCCTCAGCTCTTGATTGCATGCATGTTTACTTTGTAGACAGTCCACAGAATCTATCTCTTGAGTAGACTGTCTGCACGATATATTGACACCGACACAGTTTACTGCGCCGCAGCGCGGCACAAGAAAGATCCGGAATTTTACCAGCTTCTGATTGAAACCTAAAAGAATATTGAGGAATTCCCTGGACAGATAGAAGAATGGAAGGTGAGGCAGAGGGATCAACGCAGAATTCCCAGGATTTCTGCAACACCCAAACTGGAAATTGAAGGACGGAAGTCGGCCAATGCTGTTGTAAGTTACTCCTGGCTCCCCTTTGGTAGCCATGCTGAGAACAGGATTATGGTTAAAGATACGGCATATAACACACACAGCACTTAAGAATTAAAAAAAGAAAAAAACACAACAACCAGGCACAATGAATTTTATAACTAGTAGAGACCTGCTTCAAAGATCCCTAAAATAGCACATGAAAAAAGGAATTTACAGAAACCTAACCATATACAAATCTTTTTTTTTTAATGTTAGGGGCTCAAAAAAAATCTTTTCTAGGCCCTATTGAAATGTTTGGAGGAGGAAAATGTTAATGAATAATGATTTGTACCGCCATATGGATTTTTTATTGGATGTGGTTAATTTCCCAGACCCTGCTAAAAGGAATCCAAGGCGTCATGCAGTAAAGGGCTACCCAATTAAATACAGTGAACGAAAGCAGGATTTATTGAGAAGGAGATAAAAGCAGTACCTGGATAACCAACATTAGCCATGAAGCAAGAATTACTTCTGGCGAAAGAGGTGCTAGTACCGAGCGAGTTGCAGATCTAACTTCCACATTTGCCAAACTGTTACCTTTTTTCCACTACCTTTTTTCCACTATTTCAGACTTTTTATGGACTGCATACCATCTGGATAAGTACTAAATGCTTCTTTAGAGCCATTTCCAAAACACCCATAGTTAATGTCACACATAGATATGTTTGTGTGACATCTGTTGGTTAGCTACAGTTAGTCGGTAACCAAACCCTTCCAAGCTGAAATCAGGAGCTATAAAGCTCCTTGATCCTGGCAATGTTGCCCTGCTTTTGGACTTACCCATTTTTCTAGAGTTACATGTCAACTTACCACAGCTAGTAACTGGTGCGGTATTGCCTTCCTTTGATTTGCCTGACTGGTGGCACTGTGAAGATGCTTAAAAAAAGAACATAATAGAATTCCTGGGCATAATATTTTAATACATCCTTGTGATTTGCCTTCCTAAGGTGCATGGAAATGACACTGCGTGTTCGCTCCTCAGCGCTCTCTTCGGTGTGACACCGGACCACCATTTACCTAGCCTTTGGAAATAAAGACAGTGCTACTAAATGAAAAAGGTCTGAAGGTGGCTACTAAGCACAATATTTTGAGATTGTTCATAGATAGACCAAGTCAGCATATTCCCATCAATATGGATACAGGGGCTGGGATATATATATATATATATATATATATATATATATACACACACACAATGGCTAGGCTTATGCAGGGAGGTAATCACACATTTTGGAAATATGACCTTTAAGACCATCAAAGTCATTAGGGCTCATTACGAGTTTGGAGGTATCCATGCCGCTATTTGCGGCATGGCTGCCTCGAAACTCGAGTCTGGGTCCTGTTCCTTGAGTGAGGACCCAGTAATTCCTCATTCAATTTACCCTTCCCATTCCCATTCGAGCCCCCATTGGGCTCAATCGGAATGGGGAGGGAGCAAACAACGGGCCTGTTAATAACATGCCCGTTGTTAGCTCCCTGGTCCTCTAGCGGCTCCCGCTAAGGATGGCTGGTTTAACAGCCGGCCTTAGCGGGACCCGCTAAGGGACCTCGTAATGCAGCGGTAAGGGGTTAACGGCTCCGGCCTCCTTACCGGTGCCATTAACCCCTTACCGCCGACTTCGTAATGAGCCCATTGTCTGATTGTTCGTAATGCATATGAGAAATTATTAGGATATAGGTCTATTTTTAACTTGAAGTTCTTCTGAACCCTATAATAAAACAAAATCAATTTAGGATTTAAAGGAGGGGTCGGACTACCCCTATCGAGGAGGAGATTGCCTACGCCTTTAGTGAATGGCGGGAAAAGGGACAAACCAGAAGATTTACAGGAAAGGTGAGATTACTTCCTGGGACAGATGTGGGTTAAATAAATAAATGATAAAAAGGGACACCATCTAAACGTGTCATTTACATCACCTTTAAAGGGGAAGGGGAGCTAGGGGGACTACGTGGATTGAATTCTATTGAACCATATTTCCCTCTATACTGCAGCCAAATGAAGCCACTATTCGAATGGCCTGTACTTATATTGATTTAATGTTCTTCACGTCACCCTGCAAGGATAATGTTGCCCCTTCTGTCAGGCAAGTGTGGCTATATTTATTTTACCCCTAGATGGCACAGAGCACATACACACAAATAGTCTGAAATTGTCCGGTTTGGAGCTCTACTTCTTAAGTCTGAGTATTTTTTCAGGGCCTGCATTCTTGTTAATTACACTCTCTCCAATGAGATCATATCATATATTTTGATTAAATCGGACATCAAGTGGACACCTTGATCTAATGCCTCCTAATTTTACAGTTCCACAATTCTGAGTACGAAACAGAAACACATGAAACCTCAAATGTATTTAAATAAATGAATTCAAGGTGAAATCAAGGAAAAGGTGGTCACCAGCTTAATTCAAGGGGGTCACCACAATGTTATACAAACACAGACAGCTTGTCTTCAAAAAGCAAACATTACCTCCCTGCATTTATCTCACTATTTCTCACACACAAATGCAGCTTTCCATAATCAATTCTGCATACAAATTGGGAGCTGAGTAACTAAAACATTCCAATTGGAACTCCGCAGATGACTGGCCATTGGGTTTGCATCTATGTGATTACTGCAAATCCCAGTCCGACGGCCGTAAATTCAGACTTTTTTAAATTTTATTTTCAACCTCCTTTACACCACATACATATGCGGGGGAGACTCTCTGCACCCCCGTATGTGTATTATATCCCATTCCCCCAACATATATATGTGGATACCACCAACATATATATGTGGTGTAAGAGGGGGTCGGAAAAAAGAAAGTCAGAATTTTCGGCAGTCAGAATTCTAGAGGCAACATTTTGGTATATTTTCTTGTGTTTAAATGTGCCACATAGCAATCAAGACAAAGATGGGTCATGTCAGTTACAAGATTGTTTACAAATGTTTAGTTTCTCTAATACAATAGCTCTTTAAACTGTACATAAGTTAGAGTTGCACATAATATGAAAGACTTTTGCTTTCTGTAAATATTACTAATACATTTTGTTAATAGGACTGTTGCATGCGTCCCTTTTAACCATTTAAATATGGTTCTGCGGTTTGCTAGTATGTGTGTTCCATTTAACATAAACTCATAATTAAATGTGTCAGACCCCTGCAGGTTTCAGGTTAGGGAAACAGTGTAACTGAGTTAAAATGCACACAATTTCAGCTCACCTGCCCAACCTGTGAGAATGGCTTTCAGATGATATTGAATAGGTATAACTACCTCTCCCCTTTCACATTCATATATGAATCTCACTGTGCAATTTCAGAATGAGGGTTTGCATGGAATTTGCACCCTTTTTATTGAAATAGAAAGGATACAAATTAGACTTGCTCTCCTTTCCTATTCTTTATTAAATAGCTATTCCTATTCTTTATTAAATAGCTATTCCTATTCTTTATTAAATAGCTATGGCCTTTACAGAACACACATTATCAATAAGAATCTTCCTTATGCTCAGCTATGAACGTCTTCTTAAAGCTCAAAGCTAACTATTTCTGTGAAAACACTTTGGGTTTAATTTAATGAGTTTATGAGTTTTAAGGAGCAGCACATTGAATGTTCCCTTGTAGGCAGGACACATCCCCTGGAAAAAGAATTTTACTTTCTGTAACCCCTAAATTGGTCTCTCTCTGATTCATCCAACCATAATCACGAGCCCAGATGGCATTCTTTCCTGATGTTTTTCCAATGCCAGAAACCTATCCTCTGTGTGCTCACATATTTTTTAAAGTGTCCAATATTCCCATGCATATTTCATAATAATGTTGCAGTATGTGATTGGCCTGACTCATAATCAGACACTCCTATTACATACACACACAAATCTTCATTGGATTGTTATAAGTTCTGTACTTGTGACCAGAAAAATGTGGGTGCCCAATCTGTTCTTAATATTCTTAACTGCACAATGGTCTTTGCTCTATAATTTCTGGCAGCAACCCACTGCATCAATAATATATGGATTGCTGTAATACCTTTTCTGAGACTCATATCTGCAAATCCAGCATGAATTTGTGCTGTAAATAGTTATAATTGTATTCACATTAATCATTTTAATAATGATTTAAACAAACAGAGAATGTGAATTTGGTATAAAATTGACGAGGGTACCCTTAGGCTTGAGACACACCCCGTCCCATGTTGGTATCTGGAATGGTTACAAAGTTATGTGAAAACATTGGTTTCAAATGCAAGTGGCATTTGAATTTTAAATGGTGAGTTGTTTCCTATGGAGTCTCAGCCTCAGTTTTGCTTCTGAGGTAATGAAACTCATGATGCAAGCAGGCCACTCAGCCAGTGATTGATTTGGGTCCTGTGACACGTCACTTATTTTTCATTCCAATGGAACAACCCTGTTATCTATCTAATGGAAGAACAACAATGTATTCTTTAAAGACCAGCTAGAGCCATGACTCCCTGATCACTCCATTCCCAAACATATATGAACGCCAACAATTTTACATCTGTTGCTATATTGCTGTGCATGTATAAGAAGATTATGTCCTTAAATGGACTTGCAAAGGTAGTGGCTATTCCCTACTTAGAAAAGCCTGTTCAAAAGGCCTTTTATCCTGGGAATTAAATGGGTTCGTAATGATTAAAGCACACAATCAAGATTTCTTCTCTGAAAGACCCAGGCTAATCAAATGGGAGTCTTAACCTCCTACATATGTGAACCTGTATGCAAGGTTGAAGGGGGAGTGAGTTAATCAGTGATTTCACTGGACCACTATTCATCATTGCCCCAAGGCAAATCATAGCATCTTATGTTTCCGTGTGCCTGAAATGCCTACTCTCTTCAATTGTAATGTCAAAATATACACCAATGCAAAATACCATGTTTTGCCATGTACATAACAAGATAGCTGCAACTCTAAATATATCCACGATTACCATGTTAAATAAAATGCCATCTTTTAAATAGAGGTTCTCTGGTATACAGTTTAGATTGTGCATTTAGGGTATTCCTTCCATGTAAATTAAAAGGGTGCTTCTTTGAAAAGCATGGCAACATCCTATACAATCACAGGATGATTTACTTGACGTTTCTCACCTTTAAGTGTATTCCTGTAACACAGGCTGTGTTCTCCTGTTATCTGAATTATTGTTCTGACACATTTAGGCCTTGGCATTTTTGGATGTGCTGTTTCATTGTGGCAGACACAGTTCTTCATGAATACAGATAATGTGTTTACCTTGGTGTTGTTTTAGCATTTGGTGGTGTTCACTTATAGTTATTCAAACTTAGTCTCTGGGGTGAAATGCACCCAGATCCCTATATTCTTCAGTGGACTGTTTAATTTGTGGCACTATCCCCACCATGTGCTGGGTGCTGTCTCTCATGGAAGCAGGTGACTGTTGGAAATGCTAATAAAGAATAATTAATAAAACGTGTGAGGCCTTTATATTCAAACAGTTGAATCATGTGTTTCACACTTGACGAAGCAATGGAACATTTTAGCCCCTCATTTTGAATTCAGGAAGTCTTGGTTTATCTTAATTCTCTGTACAAGATAGCAGGAGCCCAGTGCTCCGTTCGGTTACAGGTCATTTGGTCGAAAAAAAATGGTCGACAGGACAAGTGGTCGACGCAATTTGGTCGAAAGACAAATGGTCGAATTTCTTTTTTTGTATTTTCACTTTTTATTTTTTTTGGGGGGGGTCCCCCCTTTTTTGGTAAAAAACCCTTTTTTCCTAAACGAAAACCTGAAAAATATATATATAAATAAAATAAAAAATTCGACCATTTGTCTTTCGACCAAATTGCATCGACCATTTGTCTGTCGACCAATTGTCTGTCGACCAAATGACTGGACAGCGCTCCGTTCAGAAGTAAGGTTGACCACCTGGCTACCACACAGATGATGATGTTGGAAAATACCTCCATCTGCCACAGAAGTTCAAAACCATTGGCATTTTTGGAAAGTTTCCAAGTGCTCTGCCAGTGGCTTAAATATTGATGCTTAACCATCAACCCATGTTATTGCTTTCCTTATAGAAGTTCATCCTTACATTGACATAATATATTTGGATGAGTGACGGAACCCTGGGTACAATGCCACGTTTCTGCTTTATAGTAGTGTCATACAAACTGCAGTATAAATTACAAGCCCCAACATGATTTGTTACCAATCCGCTGCCACTTAATCTCTTGGAGCACATAAACTGCTAAGCACAGTTCAATGGGGTGTGGGATATCACATCACCATGTTAGCACAAGGGTAAGCCAATATGTGTTTTACTTTTTTCTATCTTGCACTTCAGGTCCATAAACATGTTATTTATCAGGAGCCCAAGGGTCTGCAGCTGTAAACTTAGGGCAAGAGACACACCTGGGATCAGAACAGGGGTTGTCTAAATAAAAGTGGATTGGCTACTAAATAATTTCACCCCTTACAAGTAAAATGTACAATGATGCTGGTTTGGATAATGCATAAGCGGGTAATGTGCAAGATGACTGGTAAAAACTACCCAAGTTAATTCATGTGCCACCTACGTTTAGTAATATGTGTAAGAGTGTTAGAGATGTTAATAGCATTATGAATAATGGAATCTACTCCCACCCACCTTTTCTACACTACCTATATTAAAGAGGGCAGAAGGATGGAAGGTTTTCCGTTGTACTGATGTATAACCCCCAGGTTCCATTCGTATGTTTTGAGTGATAGCTGATATCACTAAATTGTAAGACTGCACAATATAATTTCGAAACCAACACTATATAATTCTCTGTTTCACACAATGTACTAACATTGGTAAAAATTCCATTTCCTGGTCAACGGTGCAAGGAAGTGTAACTGTACCACCTTGCTTGAGAGGATAATTGAAGAGAAGAGAGACCTTAAAGTGCATGGGTATTGTCTATGAGGCCACCCAACACTTGAACCAAATGTATGTTGTAATAGCATAACTGGTTTAAAGGGTTGTCCAGTGAAATGTCCTAAAATGATCATAAACGTTCACCCAGTATACTTCACCTTTTGAAAAAGTCACCTTGTGTAGGAGGGATCTATCCAGATATGCGTTCCGAGCGTGCTGTGCCTAGAAGCCCAAGGCATACCTCACTGATGATGCCCACTAAGGCAGAAACAAGTTGTTACTTGTTTGTGTATTTGTGCAGCAGGGATTTGAGCTAACAGTTCAGGCTGGGTTTCCCCACTTTCTGATAGAACTAAGAGTGTTTTCCCCTTTTTCCCCTTCTGTAATGCAGGGTGGGCTGAAAATCAATTATTTGAAGGGCATCCCAGATCAATGTCATTTGCTGTTATTAATGTCAATTCTCCTATGCACCATTCGTCAGCCTTGAAAAATGTGCCTAAATAATAAAACGCAAATCATTTGCTGTATTGTCAAATCGCAGGTGGAGGTGTGAAAGCTGGGTACAATTCCTGTACCTCTAAAACATGATGTCTAGACTGCTGCTAAATATATTTCCCCACTTGTTCAGAGAGAAATGTAGGATGTACCCGATTAAATGTTAAATATCCTGTAGACAGTGTAATTGCCCTTTTGCTGCAAGGAGAAATGGGGTGCTCTAAATTGCATCATGTACTGTACCATGAGTACCCTTAACATGAGGTGCCATACAAATAACAACATGGCCATTGATGTGTTTGGGGTCAAGATTACAGAACAACTGGATGTGATGGGGAGGGAGCATATCCTTGAATATTACTAGGTAGCACACTGATCAGTATCTTTGGAATGCCTTTACTTATTGACGAACAGGGAGATATGGCCAGAATCATACCATTTTTTTTGAAAATGCCAAAAATGCAAATTGTAATATCAGCCTGTGAGTTTCAATGTTAAAAACATGTCCCCTATGTCAAACCCCTCCCTTTAATCAAGTAGATCCCATACTCATTCCATGGATCACAATCATGTCATTTTCCTGGGAATACCTATGGTATATTGCTTTCTAGCATAAGTAGCACCCTTGCTGTGATTGGACACAATTTAGAGATTCCCTTATGGAAAAAGGAGTCTTGGAGTAGAGCAATTTGTGCGAAGTGTACAACATAAAATTAAAAAAAAATAATGTATCATCAATATAGTTTATAAAATAACAGTGTATCTTTAATACGTGAACTATAAATATTGATTAAAAAATATTTCTCCGATTGGCCTTTCCTTCAAATCTTACCTTTATTAAAAGTTTCATATTTCAAAATGAAAACTGCACTTTATTTAAGGAAATTACCAAATACCCTGAAGTGGAAGGTAAGTGGCCCAAGATCTCTGGCTTCTGGTTCCACCCATGATGTCTATGACAGAAGATGGTGGTATACCGCACCTTGAGAGTCTGGAAACATTGACTCCGGGTTCTACCTCAGATTTTCCTGAGCGGGTACTTTTCGCTTCCGTAATGATAATTTTGAAATAGCTCAATTCATAAAGGGAATGGTGGCCTAAATGGCCGCTTATTATACCTGTCTCAAATATTAGTTGAATCAGAGAAGATCCGAACCACCCCATTCTCCGCACCCCTCCTAAATAAATCGAAGGCCTTCGGATCAGTCTTGTTAGGCCTCCACATGACTTGTGTTCGCACTGCATTTGCAATTAGTTGGAGTAACAGGTGGGAAGGTCTAGCAGAATAGATGTGTCTATTAAAGGAATTTGTCTTTGGCCAGTCACACGACTTTCACCCCAAGAAAATGTTTCACTGAAGGGCATTGTCATACAACGTGAACAGAAATAGCCAAACAAATATTGGATAGCATGTCAATGTAAACTAACAGAAATTTGAATGCCTTCCTAATCCCGACCTTCACCTGTTTACTTCAAATACGAATGAGCCCCATGTACTTAAAATGGCATTTTCAATTTCCTGAGCCCAACATGCCATTGAGTCCATGTTTATGCTGGGCTGCTGTTTGAACAGGCATACCAAATCATCCATATTATAGATAAATACACAGATGGGTGTAAAGCCTTCTATTGCTTCCCAAATATAGTTCTGTGCTTAATAAAAACTCTAATAATAATATCTATTAACTTAATTAATATTACTTCAACTTGTCTCTCGATCCATATAAGTGTATGCATGCCCACACAGGCCATTGGTATATATGTCTACTGGCCTGAAAATCCTACTTGTGGCCGACTTCTTCTTTTGGTTGTGAGCGGAGGCTCCTAACACAAGGTTTTTCACAGCCAATGGGAGACTCAGTCCAACACTGACACTATTGTATTGTAATTGGTTATTTATAACGCATTAATACCCAGAGGTTTCGAAGCACAGCCCCAGGGATCGAAGCTGTGCTCCGTGACGCCTTCCTTCCAAGATGAGCAAGTTGCCCCTGAGCTATCCTCCCTAGACAGCTAATGGCTGCCATGCACTAACCAAGGTTGCACATTATGCGGCCCTCCAGATGTTTTGGACTTCAACTCCCACTATCCCTAGTAAGCAGAGACAGTTATGAAGGATCATTTGAGTTGTAGTTAAAACATTGGGAAGGCCAGAAGCGTAGTAACCACTTTCAGCGTTCAGCGTTGCTCCTGCCAACTTCCAGATGGTACATTCAGTCCATTTGCATACTACGTCCTGTTTAGTGATATAACTGAATACATGCCAAGGTTCCTTCAGTGAGGAATATTGATGGGGATGCAGAGGAAAGTGAAGCTTGTAAGTATCCATGAAAGTCTTTAGCAAAATAAAATAATTCCAACATATTCCCAGAAGCGTCAATACAACAGTGTTTGTTCGGTCATTGCCTAGCTTTAGATTTCTCTGTTTGTTTTCAAATACAGCGCTCGAAATGAACTTACTATAATTCCTATAAAAAATAACTCTGGGTCTATATTGTCTGTAGAGAGTACATGAACCCAAACATAAGCTAATGGTTAATTCATGTCCCAAGAAACAGTAAACAACACCTTCTTGTGTTTTCCGCTCGTACATTAATTCTGGAATTAATCTGTCCCCTGAATTGACAATGATGTAATTGTTTAATCAGAGCCATCTGTACAAAATAAATATACATAATTTAGATTGTAGTATACTAAAATAAAATACACAACAGCTTGAATTCATCGTTTCTATTTGTAATGTCTCTTAAAACAATCTAGTTCGTTGTATTGACTAATTGACTAACTTTAAAATGAGTTTCGACCTTCTCAAAACAGACATTTAAATTAAAGGACATTTGGGGATGCCAAGGGCCGGATTACAGAAACTTTGCACTGCTGCACAGTATTAAGATTGTCCAAGTTCAAACACCTATTATTTCGTTGCATGTTTTGCACTAGGGCAAAGTCTGCCCAAGTGCCAATATGAAATGTGTATTAGCACCTTTGCACTGGTGCAACAATGCATTGAAGGTGTATTTGTTTGCACTAGGTTAATGCATTCCTTAGTGCTATGTCCGTGCAATACTGCACAGCAGCAGTGCAAAGATTCTCTGATGTGGCTTCAGTTCAGACTAGAGAAGGCTCCAGGCATGGAATAAAGCCCAATGCCAACCACTGAGTGGGCACGGTATGCCTTGTGCGTGGATCTCACTTGTTGATCCTACACTGCCAAACCAACATGTTCTGACACACAGTGGGCCTGATTCACAGAAGCGTTTAAGAAGGGCACAATCTCATTGGAAAACGTTCCATGAATTAGTCGCAATGAGTCTACTTTGGAGTTTTCTTCAGTACTCATTTCAAGTAATCACTGTCATGATGAGTTGTTGCAAACAATTTAAGCACATGACAATAAACAAGTGTTCCATCAATAAATTAGGAATATAATTAATATGTTTAGCTTTGAGACATAACAAATGCACCATGATTGACCTCTGGCAACAATTTAATTTTCTTTTCTTTAGTGTTGTGATCAGTACCCACACAGTGTAGCAACTACTTTTTAGAAAATTGTGTATATAGTTAAAA
Organism: Ambystoma mexicanum; assembly: GCF_040938575.1. Lineage (NCBI taxonomy): Eukaryota > Metazoa > Chordata > Amphibia > Caudata > Ambystomatidae > Ambystoma > Ambystoma mexicanum. Next base: position 167,235,413 of record NC_090935.1, on the reverse strand, counting down.
ACAAACTTTTACACATATTACAAACAGAAATACAATATACAGGTACCTTAAAAAAATAATAGATTAACAGAATAAAAGGGACTTCAAGTGAAATTTCAAGTAAAATGTTCAGCAAGGTATTAAATAGATTAAACATAACTCATCACAACATATATATATATATATATATATTCAGTGAAAAAACTTCGTTAAAAGGGACATTATAGTTATATTGCGCTACTAAAAACCTATGAATTTCAGTGAAAAAACCTTGTTAAAAGGGACGTTATGGTTAAGTTGCGCTACTAAAAACCTATCAAATTCAGTAAAAAAACTTTGTTAAAGGGACGTTATGGTTCAAAGTAAAACCGAAAAACCCCTGAAATTCGGCAGTTATGGTAAGATAAGCAACCAAAACTCGCGCCACCGTGCACTGCTAACACTAACACCCAGGACATCAAAGATGACATCACAAATGTCATTGATGACATCACTGGTAAAATAAAGATCCGACCAAGGGGGTCAAAAATAGAAGCTTCATGAAAATGAATAGTGAACATACATGTCATCCTTGCTACTAGCTAATTTCCCACAAATTAAAGATCTGACACAAGTTTTACACCCTCTTCAAATTTCAGCAGATGTTTACTGACACTTTACCATACCTGTGAAATTGCAATGATGAATGCACGACTATAGCCTGAAACACATCTAAGCCAACATATTTCACTAGAGTAGGCTATGAAATTCTCCACATAGCTTCGCAGATAGCACTCGTAGATAGGCCTCATAATAGGACAGGAGGTAAGAACATGCCAAGCTGACTCAATGACGTGTGCGTCAACGACTTCAGAGTGCTTAAAGGATTACCATGTGAGAGACATTGCATAGAGTTCACAGAATATATATACGATTCCACCGCCATCAATTAAATGGGTGTCCACAATTAGGGTAGTATATCCCAGTTCACGTGGCTCTAAATAGAGTTTAGCCCAAGAACCTTAGAGGTCATCCAGTCAATGGAACACACAGCAAATGGAACACTCATGAATCTTTCCATAGGTCGATCTGTTCCATAACGAATTTAGGAAATTGCTTCGGAATATAGGAGCTTCCTGGAGTCCCACGTGCTCAATGGTTATTTGCCCACTAAAGTAATGACTACTACGAAGACCAAAACTCGAGTAACAAATGCAATGACTTTTTATCTTTCATATCCTTTTCTTTTTTTTCTTTTGAATAGTAGTGAAGGGTTTATATATTTGATGTTTGTACCAAAGCACTAATAAACAAATAAATAAATAAATAAGCAAATAAATAAATAAAATACAATGACACCATACGTGTCTACTGTGTGCTTGCTGCACAGCAAGGACAGTTTTCCTGATCTTTTGGTGAAGCCATTTTGCTTTGTAAGAAAATAAGCTAGCTTTGGTACTTTACCTGATTTAATCACATACCTAAACCAGTTGGATGCTTCTCCTCTTCACTAAAAACCAAAATACAGCCACAAATGTGTATCGACTATGCCTTCAATTTCACTGCATTCCGCTCATGCGTCTTCATTCAAGTTTAAGGTGGGAGAAGGTTGCACATGAATAATTGAACCTCAATGCTGATACACACAGAGCCATAAAACGGGGGTCTTTATCACTTACCTATGACATCACTCATAAGTGGGCGTTTACAACCATAGCTATAATAATATTAGGGTAGTCGGTTTGGAAAAGAGACGCGCAGACTGGCGATGGTTGGCAGGCGGGACCATTCTTCTCCCCTTACCTGTCCTAAGGGAGTGCTTGGGAAAGAGTCTTGCTTGACATCTGGTGCCTGCCATCTATAAACAGCCTGTTGGTGCTGTGCCCGCGTGTATAATGCTTGACCTTGACTCCACGGCGACCTCTATTAACGATCTGTGGTAGTGCGCCCTGGTACAGGGCCTGCTTCTGCTTCACTCCATAAGGAATTATAAATGACAGACCTGTGCAACTTTGCCCTTCTCTGACTGCTTCCAAAAGCCCTATAATAACGGTTACCAAAGGTAGAGCTGCTGCGCTCAACTGCACCTGCTAGAGGCAAGATAGCCCAGCAAGTAAAGTCTTTATTTAGGATATCGTTGAGCAACCTGATGCCAAAGGCTTCAATCCCAGCCGGTCATAGAGAGTTAAACCTTCCTCCTTTCCAATGCCAATACATTGAACACCACCTCACTGAGTAGAGTGGCACTGTGTAAAAGTATCACCTGTAATTGCATTGCTTACATCTGGAAGGAAACCAGCACAACACACCATGGAAAACCTGTTATTGTATTTGAAGTGGGGAAGAGTCCCCTGCTGCTACTGCAATTAGATTGTATCTTCCAATCAGTTGCTGTGCTTCAGCCATGTTGAGTATAGTAATAATTGAGCATATATTTAGCGCTACGAACCCTCAGGTATCGGAGTGCTGCTGATCATTACCCATGGTGTGTGGTGCTCATTTATCGACCTCGGGAAGGATGAAAGGCTGAGTTTGGCCCTGCCAGGATTCGAACCTGCATCAGCAGGCGCTGCACAGATGTCAAAGCAAGCGCTCTACTCACTGTGCTACCGGACTGGGTTATCCATGCAGCTGCAATCCTTTCCATATGGAATGTGTTTATTACATTATTTTCAAATGGTTTGCATTCTATGGAGATGTTTCTTTCATTATGGAAATCCTTGTGACTGTACCTTCTGGGCATGCGTATGCTTGGTCTAATAGTTGGCCACGTGCCCATGGTGTCTGTGGCAGCAATGCTCGCCTTGTGTTTGCTTCATGGAGAGGTCTTCATCCTGTTTGGGAAACTGACTAAAGTTTGTGTCTTTGTTATAGAGGATTGATCACAACCTTTGTCGAGGGCGATTGATTGGTTCTATATCGGGAGGATAGCTCAGCGGCAACGTGCTCGCCTTGGAAGCAAGACAACATGGAGCAACACAGGTTCCATCCCCTGGTCTGCGCTTATAAACTTCTGGGTATTAAGCACTTTATAAATAACATATCATTAATCCCCAGTTTTATTTTGACCAAAAGTTCCAACACATTTTTATTTTATTTTTATTTTGGCGGGGGGTCCCCCAAAACCATCCCCTATTATTTATTCCCTATACCGCACCCTCCCCCCATTATACCCATACTCCTCCCCCTCCATATTTTTCAATGACTTGTTTTGGTAAAAAATGTTTTGCAAAAAGGGCAGCAAAAGAAAAAACGGCGATGGATGTATCCTCCTACCGATTGATTATGGACTGGTTGTGGGGTATGAGTGCATTGCCTGGGATACGGAAGCCCGCATGTGGCATGAAAATGGAAAACATATTCCTAGTCGGTTACTGCGGTGCTTCTGAATGGCGTGACATTAGGTCGCTACTTCACCTGTCACTGCGATTTCCAGGCATGTACTCTAGGTGTAATCTGTAATATTGTAAGCTCCAGGGACTTCACAGATAACACAGGAGGCCAGGAGTAAATGTGACTTTCGGTGTAGCCATTTATGTGGCATGTACGACTGCAGGCAGCCACCAGCCCCCCTCACAGATTCCAATCTCAGCCCCAAATAACACTCTCGTGGAGTATTCATTCAACCACTCACCCAGCATTCTCTGAGCTGCACAAGCACACAGCACTCACACAGCACTCTCCAACATTCTGCTTCCAGTCAACATATCCATCAGGATAAGAACGCAGCACCCAACATAGTCATTGTCTGCTACCTGGGACAGGAATAGCTTTGATTTGTCTGCCATTGTGGTTCCCTAAACTGGGCTAGACAGACACATTTGTGTATGTGTGTAGAGGGTCCTTGTATCTGTAAGTGATTGTGAGGTTGGCTCTCTGTTTGGAACTGGAATGCTTCTGCTAGAACTGGGAGTGTCTTTCAAAAGGAGGCTTCCATTCTGCTTGGACCCAAGCGTTAATATTGGGTGGTAGCAGTTAGCGAATCATGTACCATGTAAGGATTTCACAGAAGCTGGCCTTATACTTTTATAATTGGAATTCACGGTTTTCTGTCTGTGTGAGCAACGTGCTGACTATGCAAGTGTAGATACACATGCCCTGTAAAAAAAGAAAAGGGTAATAGCAAACACATGGGGCCTCATTACGACCTGTGCGGAATGGGTTAACGGGTTCCGCTAATGGATGCGGACCCGTTAACACCATTCCGCACGATTACGAGGTCCCCTCGCGGGACCCGGCAAGAACGCCTGGCAAAACCAGGCGTCGTTACTGGGTCCCACGAGGGGACCAGGGAGCTAACAACGGGCCGGTCGTAATTGGCCCGTTGTTTGCTCCCTCTCCCATTCCCATTGAGCCCTATGGGGGCTAACATGGGAATGGGGAAGGTCCGGGCCCAGGATCCCTGAGGGAGGAATTACCGGGCCCTCCGAACTCGGAATGGCCCGGTAATTCCCCATTCAGGGAACCCGGTAAAGGAGCCCGGTTTGGCGGCAGCCATGGAGCTAATAGCTAATAGCTCCATGGCTGCCGCCAAACTCGTAATGAGGCCCATTGTGGACAACGTTCTCGTATTCAAGAGCAACAACACAAAGGTGATAGATCTTGATTCGAAGTGTAAGCAAAGTTCCTTTGCTAGGATATAATAACATTGAATGTGGTGATGCGGGAACAACTAAGGTGGGGAACCCAGGGTGCACGATGCATGCCCGATGGCGTGTATGGAAATCAGCACTACTTTGGAAGTAGGGTTGCTGGGTCCAACTTGGTAGTGCGGCCGATCTGTGCTAGGTAGCGCACCAGTGATGGACTTGCTTTGACGAGCAATCTTTTGCAGCAGTGTGGGTGGAATGAGTGTGACACACTGAGGCATCATTGCTAGGGTAAGGCAGGGGGTGCTATAGCCCCGGGTCATTTGGTTATAGCCCCGGATAGAAGCTCAGGGGCTACAGCCTAAACGCTAGTTGGCCCCAAGTCCCAACAGTAAATGTGATTATAATTGTAATGGGTTATTTAGAACGCACTTAATACCCAGAGCTTTCTAAGCGCGGACCCGGGTCATCGAATTTTGCTCTGCGTCGTCTTGCTTCCAAGACAAGCGCTTTGCCCCCGAGCTATCCTCCCGAGTCCTGACATTAGCGTAGCCCCGGATCTTTTCCAGACGTTGCAACACCCCTGGTGACACATGTGGAAGAGTTTTGCATACACTGAAGGGGGGGCTCAGGGAATTACCTTTACCTTTAGAATTAACATCGAATATGTTGACTAAAGGCGGTGTGGTGATTTCAGCTGAAGGAAGCAGGGAAACAGGAATCAGGGTAAAATCAGTGGTAAAGAGGAGCATTGCGGACAGCTTTAAGGAGAGAGAGAGAAACAGCATTGCCTTGCAGAAAGCAAATTGTGAAATTGGTGAGGGAAACGGCCAACTTTACTGGGTGCGCCGATATCTGCTGGCACGAATCTCAAACTCCCTATCAACCGAACACATCATGAGTAAAAATGAATTGTCTACAAACTGGAGAAAGCCGTATGGAGGTTTTTTTTTTTTTAGCTCAGAAACTCTGCTCCTTTAAGATTGCCATCTCTACTGTGGCTGAGTATGTCCACATTAAAATGTGCCGCTTTCATGACTATCTGAACGCTTTCCAAAAGCATTGAACTGATCCCTAAGCCGTATTCTAGTCGGCTGTGTTAAAGTAAGAATTAGCCGGGGCACAGCTCTTTAACAGCAATGTCTCTACACGCACAAATGTGTAGGGTTTTACATTCAAATCAGCACACTCAGCTATGCGAAAAGTTTAATCAAACATTAAGCATGGCCAGTAAACCTTAACCAATGTTATACTGCGTTTACAGTCACTGTGCTCACCATATTAACCTATTTTAATGGGTTTCTCTTTAAATATCAACTTCATCTTCTTTGCCTCTTGCTCCCTTTCACTACCTCACTACTTACCTATCTATATGTCGGTCTCCCTATCTGCCAAATCTTCTATCTATCTATCTATCTATCTATCTATCTATCTATCTATCTATCTATACCTATCTAGCTATCTATGTATCTACCTATCTGCCTATCTATCTATCTATCTATCTATCTATCTATCTATCTATCTATCTATCTATCTATCTATCTATACCTATCTATCTATCTATCTATCTATCTATCTATCTATCTATCTATCTATATCTATCTATCTATCTATCTATCTATCTATCTATCTATCTATCTATCTATCCATCTATCTATACCTATCTAGCTATCTATGTATCTACTTATCTGCCAATCTATCTCTATCTATCTATCTATCTATCTATCTATCTATCTATCTATCTATCTATCTATCTCCATTTTTCCCAATCGATCGAACTATCTATCTTTCTATCTTTTGTCAGTATGCCATTCAGTATCTATCTTTTTATCCATCTTTAAGCATATCTATCTATCTATCTATCTATCTATCTATCTATCTATCTATCTATCTATCTATCTATTACTCCACTGATCATCTTTCTACCTAGCCACCTATCTATCTATCTATCTATCTATCTATCTATCTATCTATTACTCCACTGATCATCTTTCTACCTAGCCATCTATCTATCTATCTATCTATCTATCTATCTATCTATCTATCTATCTATCTATCTATCCTTCCTTCCCAATTGAAGGCAATCTTCCCCTTATAAATTCACGAGAAACCAATACCTTCGATAACAATATGTATTGAACAGGAAATCTTAGTCCAATGAGTGTCTAGAGACTCTGAAATCCTGCCTGTCTAGCATTGCACCAACAACATTCTGATCGGTTATCAATCCAGCGACCAAAATCCTACCTTTGCTCCCTCTTTCAGCTCCTCAATGTTAAAAGGTTACTATGCATGGTAAGATGCACCATTGCACTGCCCACTATTGAACACACTCTCCGAACACGCCACATCATAAATATAGAACACTCTCAAACACCCGTCTACACTGCAAAACAACCTGGTTTCCTAAGAGGCTGGTAACCTAGCAACATGGCCAGGGAACTCCAGCCATCCTCTCCAGCCCAACCATACACTGGCTGTTTTACTTCATTACCCTGAGCCCCTCCTCCAGAGCCCCAACATAGCTCCGCCATTGCTATTCTTGTATTCATTAAACTCATTGTTCACCAAACATCGCTGCAAGCCCATCGCTGGTCCACCGATCTCATCCTTACCTTCACCCAGCAGTCACCCTCTAGCACACAACTTTCTGATCACAGCTATCCATACTCCTATCTGGACCTGTCACCCGAGCCACTTTACATAAGTATGGCCACTGCTGTGGATTGACTCCCATAGGATGCCCCCTAGCACCATGTACCATGCTTGCCTTCCTGTGCCAGGCAAACATCGTCTGCACGGCGTCTAGTGCTTTCACTGGCAACCAGCCACGGACCTGGGGCCAGATTACAGAAACTTAGCACCGGTGCAAGTGCAACGTTTGCACAGTATTAGCACTAAACAAAGTTTGCCCTATTTTTAAAAACCCTGGGACACATTAAAAAAACACTGTTCCTTGACAGTGCAAAACCATACACTGGCTGTTTTACTTCATCAACCTGAGCCCCTCCTCCAGAGCACCAACATAGCTCTGCCAATGCTACTCTTGTATTCATTAAGCTCAGTGTTCACCAAACACTGCGGCAAGCCCGTCGCTGGTCCACTGATCTCATCCTTACCTTCACCCAGCAGTCACCCTCTAGCACACAACTTTCTGCATCACAGCTATCTATACTCCGGACTGGAACTGCCACCAGAGCCACTTTGCACAAGTATAGCCACTGCTGTTGGATGGACTCCCATAGGATGCCCCCTAGCACCATGTACCATGCTTGCCTTCCTGTGCCAGGCAAACATCGTATGCACGGCGTCTAGCTCTCTCACTGGGGACGAGCCACGGTTCTGGATGCCATGAACTTCCGCAGCCAATCTCAGAATATAGCCATTTCCCTTTTCTAACTTCAGTTTCCAACATATACTTCTCTTCATGACTTCTGTATCCATACCAACCTCACCACCCCATGCCCACCTGGGAGACATTTCAGAAACTGCCTTCCTATTCTGCATTAATATAAACAGAGCCACATAGCATTGCAGATTGGGGTGCGGGATGCCATGTGCATAACAGGCTCACCGTGACACCTTTGGGTGGTACATGGTTTTCCATTGCACGCTGGGCTTCTATCTTTAAGTGGTCTACTCACCCTGTACAGCAGACCATGTTATTGTTGATAGCACATATAAGTGCTGAAGGTTTGGGGATGAAAAACCGAGTGACAAATGTTCGAAGTAGAATAGACTGAAAATGATTTTTTCTAAATAACCTTTGGTCTTTTCTCCCCTGAACACTTGTCACTTGGTAAACCCCGGCCCACACCCCCAACACCCGCCAACTTACCTTGCCTCTGACTCACTGGTCCCTGCAACTCCTGTTTTCTTTCACTTCCGTGACCGGGAACCGGCAACGCAGGGTCCTTTTCTTTTTTTTTTTCTTTTTCGGGTGAGCTGCAAGGGTGTCCCCTGCAATCCCTGCAGCCCTTTTTTATAGGACTGCAGGACAGCTGCGGGGGACATACTGCATCCCCATACTGAAATAAAGGACCTACCCAACCAAAACCAAATGTTGAACTTTTACAAAGTAGGACTTTTAGTGGAGTAGGTCGTTTTTTTAGGTCCATTTGGACGAAACCAGTGCTGATGTCACACAATATTACAACAATCACTGCATGGGTACGTGCCAGTTTCAGCTCCAAAGTGCAGGGGTCTGCAACCTTTAGCTCTCCTAATGCTTTGCATACAACCCCATCAGCCCCAGCCAGCACAGGCAATGATGAAAGATCATTTGAGTTGTTGTCCAAAACATCTGGCGAGCCATGGTTTGCAGAACCCCGTGGCACAGTGGGGGAGCATTGCCACAGGACTAACTTTTACATAAAACATATCATAGACACTCCATCACTGGACTGGCTCTTTCCACACATTCAATTCGTGTTGTAGTCTGTGAGCTCTACTGCACGAGGGTGGTCATATGGTAATATGTCAAAAGTTACCATAAAAACAGTGGCCAACTGTTACCATTGCTTGGGTGGGCCTCAGCAGGCAGCATTGGTTCCGCTCCGAATACAACAAACTGCCCGGCCTATACCTCCACATTCTCATCTTTGGACAGCCACCAGAAGGGTTTCTTCCATTGTTTTGTAGATGTTACTCTGAGGAAACTGTCTTTCTCAATAATCTGACTAGTACCTCTGCTTGAGGTACAAACCTTTCATTACGGGAAATGGAAGCATGATCGAACGTGTCACTAGGATCCAGACAGAAACACCCAACACCCATTGTCCTCATCACATGGCCCAAGCCTGCCCCCCATTGCCAGCCCCCATTCCTCCTTGCACAACACTGCTTTCATTCTTGCTTGAACATACAAAAACACAACTATCTGGTCGGCAATTCGACATCCATTATAAACCGTGCCACCTGTGCAGTTGTAATCATCATAAACTCTCAACTCTGATATCCGTACACAAAATGCAGGTATCACAAAGTTTGGACACTGTCGCTGAAAATCTAACAGAAGTCTTTTCCTGTCCGCCACACCGCCAACTCTATCACAAAAGCTGAGCAGTACTTTTTTTTGTTCAGTTAAGTTGAGTAATCGATTTACTCAAATAATTCTGTAAACCTTTTAATTGGACACATGCTCATTTGAGACTCACGCTCTATTGGCCGGCAGTCAGGTTCTCATTTTTTTCTTGAGAATCTAAATTCACCGCCCCCATTGTGATGTCTTTCTATACTGACCATACATATTTATATGCATGGTTGCAAAGGAAAGGTAAATCAAAACCGGAGAATACAAAGTGTGTAGTGGTTGAAAGAAGGGGTATTGTGGCTGGAAACCCCCTCCACCTCCACAAAGGAAAGAGGATAGAGGTCATCAGGGCAGAAAGGGTGGACATATAGGGGTCATCAGGGCAGAAAGGGCGGACATATAGAGGTCATCAGGGCAGAAAGGGCATGTAAGGATATTTGGCGTGTTACAGCACAGAGTACAGCACTACTGCACAGGTAGCAATTTTTTTTTGATGCAGCACCAGCACATGGGTGTGGTGCATTGCTATATGTGTTGCCAGATTAACATGGACCTATAAGTAAAGACAGGCTATTCAGTCAAAAACGATTTTAACATATAAGATGCAAATCTATTTTTACAGTTAAAAGCACACGTGCACATTCAAAAATGCACACTATTTTTCACCTGAAATGCCCATGGTGCAAGAGACACATTTGAAAATTAATAACTAACCTTATTAATAACTAACCTGACTAATACAACTGCATTTAACATAACCCACTAATAAAAATGTGTCTCCACTGCAGAATTAGGCCTACTCTGAAAGTGAACTTTTAAACGCACATTCATTTTTTTTCTTTTTCTCTGCTGCTCTGTCCACATAACTACAGGAAGCAAAGGGCTCGAAGGAACAGGAAATCAGTTGGTTACAAATAGTTACTGTAGAAATTAGCCATTGTGTAGTGAGGGAGGAGATGGCATGATTGATTCTGATTGGAGCAGCGTCATAGCAAGTATCATGCTAGAGGCAGTGATTAGAGTTTTGCTGGGGGAGCTTGAGGAGAGGGGGAGGACAGTCGAGATTTGGCAGAGCTGGGAGAAGGACCTGTTTCCTGGCTGAAGCATTCCTGCTGCAAAAGCTGAGAATTCCAGGCAATAACCCCGGTTTGAGAACGAAAGACGCTTGTTTTCACTGGGGTTAGTCTTCAAGGGAGCCAAATTCAGAAAGAGAACAGCTGAAGAAAACTCATACTGAACAGATAAGGTAATTACAGAAGTGTGGGGGCTGAGTGTGTACGAGAATATTCAGTCAGTGTAGGAAAGGAGATTCCTGTGCTTTACTCACATGTTTAATGTTGCAAATTGAGTTCTTGTCTCCGCCACTCTCTTTTCAGTGTATCACAGACAATGCTGTTACTGTGCTATTTTATTTATTTCTGTAAAGAGTGAGATCGTGTTTAAATGCAACTTTTATAATACACAAAAATATTTGAAAGCAGACGGGTGGTGTGTTTTATATTTACCAATACAGTGCTGATGATGTGGGGAGATGTTTAGACAGTGCAATTGTCATTTTCAAGGTAGCTAAACATCAAATTTGGCTGCAGCCGTGTGCACAATGTAATTCAGTCTGAGCAATTATAACTAACTGTGTGTGTTGTAGTTTGTCGGAGGTCTATGAGTCGGCTAAAAGGGAGGCCCGGGACATAGTTCACTACCGTATATAAGATAGTGAAAATACCACATGATAGCTCGCTGCCGTAGATAAGACAGAGAGAAATTGCCCATGGTGGCACACTAAAAATGAAAATGTGGTGTTCCTGAAATGCAAGCCTGAGGTCTCTCTAGTGATTACACGAAAAATCTAAACAAAAATAAGGGGTTCTGGATATTGAGGCCACAAATAAAACAAGGGAATTATGCTCACCAAAATACCACCAACCACGCATACCAACCATGCATACCAAATACGCATGTCTGTGTGCTGAAATAATGCATGTCCACTGTATTATTGTTGTACATGGCCCAATCTGAATACAAGGAGTGATTGTTGCTAAGTTATTTTTCGGCGGTAAGAAAATACCGTCAGGCCCCAAATCTCCACAAAATACCCTACAGCGGACATATAGAGGTCATCAGGGCAGAAAGGGTGGACATTTTGCTAAACTTTCACTGAATCACCAAAAAGCGTTTTATGTTCATTCATCAACAGTTCTATTTTTATGGGTTTTTAGCAGAAATATGTTTTTCGAAAACACGTGTCAAACATTTTTATTTTTTTTTATTTTTGGGTGTCCCCCTCCTAACCCCTCATACCATATTAATTATGTTGCACTGTTCCCCCTTTCCCCCCTTATAGAGCACTTACCCACATCCACCTATATGTTTTGATGAGTTTTCTCGGCAAGCAACCCATCCGAAAAAACTCTGTCATTGAATGGATGCCATACCCCAAAAAAGTCAATTGGCACTTCTAAAAGCCAGTTCTTGAACTGACTTCATAATGTCTGTCCCACTATCTGAACGGGTTCCATTTGTTAATATCCCCACAGAAATATCGCCATACAATAATGGCGCCATGTTTTTGCACAATAAACCTGCAGGGGACACCCCCGCAACCCACATATTATTTTAATGGGAGCGGGGGAGACCGCCACAACCCCCTCTCACATTTACCCCAAAAGGTATCCCCACTATTAATATCGCCTATGGTCATTCCAGACCACCAAATATATGGAGATATTATTGATGGGGATAATATGACCTGATACCTTTTGAACGTGCTTGAAGAATATTCTGTTGTGTACCTGTACAGGATCCTAATCCGGTGTCATGACACAACCACAATGTTATATGCATGCTTGCACATTGTGTCAATGCATCTCTTTCCATCTGCAAAATATCTTGATGTTGGCTTTGCCATCATATCACGTTTCACCTGTTTACATCCTTATGCACACTCATCCGTCCAATCATATGACTCCTTCTTCCATACCATCAACCTCATTAAGTCACTTACGCTTGCAAACTTGTGAATGTATATAGCATGGTACTGAACAGTCCAATTAAAGAACTTGACATTCCCGAGTTTTCTGTGGCTGGATGCCTGACCACCACACCCACTAACCCATGAAATACCTGCTGTATCGACATGCCACTCACTCTCCCCTTTAGAGGTTTCCCTGAACGTTTGCACGAGCAAGATCCAGCATTGAAAGTTATTTTAATTTCTAAGACTAACCACAATCTCTTGCATGTTTCGGAGTGGGTGGTGATCTTCGCAGTATTATTATTATTATTATTATTATTATTATTATTATTATTATTATTATTAATAATAATAATATTATTAATATTAATAATCATATTAAGATTATTAATGTTAATAATAATAATAATAATAATAATAATAATAATAATAATAATAATAATAATAGAGACAGCATTAGTCTGCACAGATACTCTGAAGAACCTGATCTCAAATAGAATCTTGCCATTTGCTGATCACTCCACTGCGCCCTATTTCGCACTGCCTGCCCAGAGCTCTCACACCCCCTACTCTCCTTACTCTTCCTAACTATTCATGCTACCCCTGCACTCTATCTAACTGTGCCTCCCGGCATGAGTCCCCTTTCTACAGCAATGCCTTGCTTCCCAGATAGCTTTTCACTTGCTAAATCACACACATGCCTGGGGCTATGCACAGACCATCACATGCACGCAACAATCTCATGATAATGACCCAATGATACCCCCCCCCTGTAATAACCTACCAGAAGATGTAAGATTCACACCTTACCAATATCTTTCTGGGTAAAACTCAAGAACTATGCCGCCATAGTATTCTACAAGTATCCTTTTGGTTCTATCTGGCCCCCGAACCCCCAAAAAAAGACAATAGTGTTGAGTAGATTCATGTAATATTGACTAACACCACCATCATCTCTACTCCCTCTCCAGAAATGCTGTCAGCAATGTTCGTATATAGCCTCCTCAAAGCCACACTCTCACAAGAAACAGCATGGTTATTAGTTGTCTCGGGAGGATAGCTCAGGAAGCAAAACGTCACAGAGCAACGCAGGTTCGATCCACTGGTCCGCGCTTAGAACCCTCTGGATATTAAAGCGCATTATAAATAACCAATTACAATTACAATTGTTCTGGTGCCCTTCAACCTCTTATCCAAGAATCTGTTCTGTCAACTATCCGGCTACTTCCTCTGTCACCCCTATACCGTCCATACTTTCCATCTGCTCTCTTGTCTACTGGTGGATTGCTGGCAGGATTATATAAATGCATGGGTCATTTCCATTTGATCTGATCTCTCAGGTAAAGGTGGATGGAGGCTGATATTTTCAATACGGATGATGGCGCTAATGATCCTGACCACCTATTCAACCCAAAACAGCATCAGCATCACAGAACTCAATGATCTAAATATCCTCCGACATCTCTCCTTCCGGTTCACACACCGTGAGCAGGAAGCATCCACATATAACAGTTAACACACCTGCACAGCATGCTGCACGCCGCACCACCTTCCATGCCACCACACACTTGGCGGCACCAGAATCTTCTCGTCATTTCATCTCACCTTTCTCTGTCCAGAGATACGTTTGTCCTCAACCATCTGGCACTGTTTCCTAGCCATAAAGGCATTGCTTCGGACAATATTTCCAGGCCCTTTTATTGTGATTGAAGGCGGCGGATGCTGCGTATTGCAGGGTGTTATAGTTTATAGCTTCCCTGCTCTTTTTATTAATCAGTCACTCTGACTTTCTTCTAATCTCTCTTTGATTGCCCTAGTGGAGCCTGAATAGTATAAGTGATTTTTTTTTATTACATCATCAATATAACCCTCAGCTAATGATCATTCATATGGCATATACTGTCTTTGGCTTTTCATCGGTGTCTGAAAATAATCAGGGCCAAGAATGGAAGTCATGTTCTGTGTATTACCGATGTTTTATGAGGAATGATTTTCCTATATAATTTCTGAGCTCATGAATGTTCATAATTGTATTGTTAAGTGTATGCCAGCTTACCTCATGATTCCCACCACTCACTAAAAGCAGCAATTTAGTTCCTGGAAACGTAGAACGAGAGAACACTCTACAAGACCATTGAAGAATACTTAAAATAATTATATTGGGCTAAACAAGGAGGCAAATTATGATGTGAAGTAATCTACAGTAATGTCAAGTGGTCTTGTTTAGTGCACATCTGCCACGTTTGTTATGATAGATGATTGGTTATTTATAACGCGCTTAATACCCAGAGGTTTCTAAGCATGGATCTGGGGATCGAACCTGTGTTGCTCTGTGTCGTCTTGCTTGCAAGACAAGCACATTGCCCCTGAGCTATCCTCCCGAGACTAGAGTTGACCTCGCTGTGCTTGGCTCTGTTTGAAAAGAGGTAGGCGGGCGTGGTTAGTGGTATAGCTGAAGAGCCATGCACGAATCCTGTGGCTTTGATGCATGCAGATCAGAAACACCTGCGCCCTTGGGCGCGGATCTGCTTTCTATGGGTTTGGCTGAAGAACTTAGAGGTGCTGGCTAGCAGAAGGGGAGAGGAGAAGATCTGAAAGCCTACAGGGCTTTGGGTTTGGTCAACCATAGATGTTGTGTGGAATCAGAAAAATACAATATTAAGGCTGTTACACCAAGCAAAGGAAAATACACCGACACAGGCTTGTAAACATTCCCAGAATCTTTATTACAAAACTGAACAGTATTGAACAAAGTACACAAATAGCTATTTGGCCATCAATACATCACAGAGACCACCAGCAGGGTTCAATGTGAGCAGAATTTGCTAGCTGTACATCAGCGTATTTATACAGTTTGTTATAATGATGTCCAGCCTCTTACAAGTTAATTATTCAGTGGGCTAGGGTTGCGCCAGGTTCGTTTCCTAATTTACATATCTCGTGCATGCGGTTTACTTTTAAATACATTTACTAACAGACATCATTATTCTCTGATTTAACGTTACACTCCTTACATATTGCTTTAATGCAGATCAAACAAATGTTTCGCATGTCGTATTTGGATAGCATTATTGTTCTTGTATACTTGTAGGTTAACTTTGCTAATTCAAGTAATCCCCTGATCCCGAGGTCAACAGAGGACAAGGTCTACATGACCCTAACATGTAGCCTGAAGGCAGGTTGGACATTAACCCTCCTACAGAGGTTGAAGAGGTTAAGGCAAGAGCAAGAGCACATAGGACGGCCATTTTAGACTACAGGGTGACTTTGTACAATAAAGTAAAAATGGCGGTTCTAACCTAAAATGGAGGCTTGATTCACTTGAGGTCACAACCTTGTAATACGGATTTCCTCACAAAGTGACTGGGCATAGGCCAACATATACAATGAGGACGAAACAATATTATCTCAGTTCTAACAGTTGGAGGAATTTGATAGGTCTAGCGAGGACAATGTAGCCTTGTTTCAATTAGCTTTGCAGTGCTAATGCTAGCCCTGTGTCGGCCATCTATGGGGGATTTGTTTGTATGGAATAAATATTAATCCTTATATAGCACTTTTACCAAAGTGCTTTAGATCATAATAATGAGGGTACAAAAAACAAGAGTAAATGATAAAAACACCACAGCCAGGGACTTTCCAAAAAAGGTAGCAGGTGCCCCTCTCCAGAAAGAACATGGCATAACATGTTCTGTGTTTTTTTCCCCACTTTGAGAGTTTGCAGCCATCGTGTTCTGCTCACTGTACCTTTCACAGATGGGAAATATACATTTTCATATCAGTCTTTGTCCCACTATGGCAATTCTCTTCTGTACAAGAGTACCAACAGCAACCCCATACATGTGTTTCAGCCTTGTTGGGCCTCATCAGTGAGGTGGAGCTGTTCCTCTCTGAGCACAATGAGCAAGGGGTCCACAGCTAGGGACATTTATGTGACAGCATCCAGAAAAGTAGAATGAAGGAGATGATATGTTAAACGTTTCTTTAAATGAGAGAGAAGATGAAGAGTGGATGTTAAGTGGAACTGTGTCCAGAGTTTAGGCCCTATAAGCTAAAATGATCTAAATAGTAAAGAAGCACAAACGCGACAAGGGACAGTCAGAAAGGAGAGTGTAGCAGAATGCGACATAATGATTAAATATGAGGATGAGCCAAAGCATGTATATATTTGAAAGTGAGGCACAGAAACTGATATCCAAAATTATACTGAATTGGTAACCAATGTAAACAAGCCGGATAAGAAGTAATATGAGCAGACATAGGAAGACGAAAAAAGAGTTCTGACCACTGAGTGCAAGATGGAGCAAAAGGAGTGTAAAGGAGAAAGAGGATATTTAGGAGGTCCAACGTAAAGAGAACAACAGAAATGTAACCGTGAAAGAAGCATAGGCTGAAGCAGAATTCTAGTTGTCGGGAAAGTGAGTAGAAGAAGGATTTCCTGAATGTTATATAACTGAAAACGACAGAATTTGACCAACATGTTGAAATACAAGGAAGAGAGAAAAATTATACCTAAATTACCAGCCTCACGTGAAAAGGTAAGTTGTTTTGGAGAAAAGGATACAAACGAAGGAGATATATTTGGAGAAGCAAGAAAGAAAAGGACTTTCATTTTATTGGGACTTAGACAAAAAAAACGTGAGGACATCCACGATTTAATGGCAGTTAGACAAGCAGACAGACGTTGATGGATAGAGTCAGTTAATGATGGAAATTATACAAACATCTGGGTGCCATCTGGATAGAGGTAGACTTGAAACCCATATTCAGAGATTAAAGAAGCAACAGGAGAGGTAAAGCAGAAGAGTCCTGGGAACAGAACCCTGGGGAGCACCAGCAGGGGAAGAATAGGAGCAGGAAGAACAACCTTTCCAAGAGGCAGTGAAAGATCGACTAGAACTATAGGAGTTAAACCAAGTAAGAACTGGGCTAGAAACGCCCAAGAAAGAGAGGGTGGTGATTTAAGTGCAGTGATCAACTGTATCAAAGGCAGTGCTCAATTCTGAAAGAACCAGGATAGATGACAGCTTAAGAAGGCGAGCACGGAGCATGGGCTTGGAGACAGAAAACCGAGAAGCCTGACCGAAATCCAAATGGTTGATGAGGGTAAAAGTTTGGGGAGTAAAGATAGAGTAAATGTTGACAGTGAACAAGTCTTTCAAGAAGTTTAGGCAAATAAGGAAAAAAGAGAAAACAAACAAATATTAACCATGTTAGAAGAATAGAGATAGGTTTTTTTCTTAGTAAATTAATTCAGTAGCAGTTTTGAATTTAGAAGGAAAATGTGGAAGGGAAACCTTGAATGACAAAGACAAATTAAAGAAAATAGTTAAAATGGAAGTTTATGATGGAAAAACAGACTTAACCAAAGAAGAGGGTAGGGACGCCGAGGGAGCAGCAGTAGGATGAGTGCAAGAAATCAAAGAAATAATCTCACTCTCAGAGATTGGGACAAAGCCAGATAAGCAAGCAGGGGCGGCCGGGGGATCCCCTATTGCGCAGTCTGAAGGTAGATGAGGGAAGAGGCACTGGAGAGGCATCACTCAAGAAGAAACTGGTAATCTCAATTTTTCAAATAAAGAATTTGGCAAAATAGTCAGCAGTGAGAATTGCGGTTGAAGAGGGGTAAGGTGGAGGTGATGCAAGAATTTTGGTAAAGGTAGAAATAAGAAGTCTGGCTAAGTTGCCCTGAGTGGGAATGAGGGATTGGAAGTAATTGCCATTAGCCTGCTGTGAAGCATAAGAAAAAGAAGTTAGCAGAAGAAAAATAAGTTAGCAGAGAAGAATAGATGTCATAGTTAGAGTCGATCGACATTTCCGCCAGCACCATTCAGCTTTGCGAAGTTGTGTTCTTAAAATATGTAGAGTAGTTGAAAATCAAGGGCTCGGGGGTCTACCTCTAGGCATAAACAAAAAGGAGCAAGAGGAAACACACCTCAGGTTCATGAAACACCACAACACTGGATCTCTAGTTCTCTTCTCTTACTTCTTTCAGTCCCACCTCACTCTTCTCCCAACCTTGCCACATTTAGGGTCACCTCTGTTCTAACCTTGCTGCATTTCATTGACCTAGAGCATCAGTTGTGAGGTTTGGGCTCATTTTTTATATTGCTATAACTGGTTGGTTGTCTGAATTACTGTACATCAAGACAACTCATTAGCATCAAAGCATTGCTTGTTGGTGTGGTTTTCAGCAACAATAGCGTTCACCTCCTTTTCATCTATTAAAACATATTACCATGGTACATATGACTGATATAAAACCATGTTGTTGTGTTCATCAACTATATTTGTAAACAGCAGTAGAATTCTTAAAGTTGTTCTTCTTGGTCCTCATTGGAGTACTTAGGGATGTTCTTTAGGTCCTTGGTAGAGTACTTAGGGCTGTTATATTGGTCCTTAGTAGAGTATTTGAGTGTTTAGGGCTGTTATGTTGGTCCTTAGTAGAGCACTTACGGTTGTTCTTTTGGTCCTTGGTAGAATACTTAGGGTTGTTCTTGTGGTCCTTACCGGAGTACATCAGGCTTTTCTTTAGGACCCTTAGTAGAATACTTAGGGCTGTTCTTGTGGTCCTTACTGGAGTACATCAGGCTTTTCTTTAGGACCCTTAGTAGAATACTTAGGGCTGTTCTTTTGCTCCTTAGTAGATTACTTAGGGTTGTTCTTGTGGTCATTAGTGGATTTCTTAGGGATGTTCTTTAGTTCACTGATAGAGTACTTGGGTTTGTTCTCTTGGTCTTTAGTAGAGCACTTCGGGTTGATCTTTTGGGACTTAGAGTACTTAGGATTCTTTGTTCTGTCCTTTGTAGAGCATTTGGGGCTGTTCTTTTTGTCCTTATTGGAGTACTTAGAGTTGTTCTTTTGGTCCTTGGTGAAGTACTTAGGGGTGTTCTTTTGGTAATTTGTGGAGTACCAAGGGTTGTTCTTTTGGCACTTAATAGAGCGGTTAGGGTTGATCTTTTGGACGATAGTAGAATGCTTAGGGCTGTTTGTTTTATCCTTAGTAGAGTACTTGAGGCGGTTCTTTTGGTCCTTAGTAGAGTACTTATTGTTGTTTGTTTGGTCCTTGGTAATGTCTTTAGGGGAGTTCTGTTGGTCCTTAGTAGAGTACCTAGGCTTGTTCTTTTGGTCCTGTCATTTAAACACTGCAGTGCTTTGTTTGGGCCAGCACAGATAGTCAGATGTAGCATTCCTGCCGTGTTAATGTTACAAAAAAGAAAAACATTAAAAGCTGGTGTGAAGTGAGTTGGGTGACAACTAACCTTGGAATAGATCAATGGGTTCTGAGCATTTGCTCACAAATAAAAGCATAGTGCACGGGAGCTGCTAGCATGAGCACAACAGCAGCAGGTTCCCCTCCCAATATGGACCCAGTTGGTTCATAGGGTCCGCTGCCGCTGAAGCACGTCCCTCTTTTTGGCATGGGCCAGATAGGGCCAGCTGGCCCTGTGGACTTAGCACGGCTGGGGAAGTGTGAATAATTTGAAAGCACCCCATAGATATCAGAGCCATGGTGCTCATGCTTTGAAGGAGTGAGGATTGCAATGCATGTCTACCAAGATTCACTCCAGCGAGATACTCTTCACGTGCAACCCTCCAAACACTCAGAAATATAATGCAGCAGGAGCCTATTATGATTATAATGCAAAGACAAGGCTCTGTTTAGAGAAAGGCCTTGGTGAAAAGAAGATGGCAAATAGAAAGGCAGCTGGGCATGCTCAGACTGAACTCTAGGGCGATGCCTGAGGTGCAGACGCAACATGCTGGTGTGGGCCTGTAGTTTTTGGTCAAAGTGGACCTGTTTTTATAGTCAATATGGACCTGTTTTTATAGTCAAAGTGGGCCAGTATTTTTTGTAAGTTGGTGTACTTCTTTCTGCCGCTAGTATTTTTGACCAATGTTACTGAACAATGAATATTTAAAAAGCAGAATTTGCAACCCATTTCATCAACAACAAGCAATCACCTTCGGTAACACTCAAACATTCTGTCCCAAAAGGAATTAATTCGCATTTGAGGCTGTGGGCCACTTCTTCATTGGTGCCTGAGTCCTTTTAAGCCCCAGTCCGAACCCCTGCAGTTGGGACATCAAAGGGACATCGAGAGGGGGGTTTAAGACTTAGCAAAATAGTATTCACTCGAGTGCTGCTTCGGCTTTCCTGGGAGAAACACGCCAAGGGATCAGCCCAAAGCTTGAGCGCCGTGCCATAGAGCAGGAGCAGCCAGGATCTGTTATGTTAATCGGCTTTTATACTGCGCCCCAGCACTGCACCATTATCAAATGGGAGCGTCTTTCAGCCGGACAGGCAGCCTCGCACAAGGAATTATGCAATGCACTGTCCTTTTCACTTTTTACATTGAATACACTGTGGAAATAAAAAGAGGACTGCGGACTTGACCGCCTAACGGGTTTCTCGTGGCGGCGTGCATTGCTCCTCTTCGCCCCAGATTGTCCTGCCAGTCAAGCATTGGCTCTAGAGATCCGTGTGCAGACTCGACACAGCTACGAATCCCGGCAGGGTCCATTTCATTTCAGAGCTCGGAGGCTGGCACATGGGGCTCCGGTACATTTGGTAATGAGAACACCTGTTTTTACAGTTCTTAAACAACTTAGGAATCCAGAATGGAGTGAGATATAAAGCTGGGCCATTTTTACACCCAACTACTTTTCGTTGCAGATGGTATGTGGGCGAGTCAAAATGAAACTCCTGTTATTTTTGGAAGATTTCCAAACCAACTTAAGACCCATTAATGACAGCGGGTGGTACTTGTGTTCATGAAATGCTGTTTGCTTGCTGCCTGCTTTCCAACCCACTCTCTCTATTTATAGCCTTTACACTTAACATGTTTCACATATGGGTAAACTCGTGCACCACACCAGCCTCTGCTGAACTAAGGTGGATATTTTAGCTGGCTGTGCTGTGCACTGAGGCATGGTTTCATTGAGCTATGCAGCTGTTGGAGACTGAGGAAGACATTTTATTTTTATTTCGGAGAACCTAAGAATATGAGTTAGTGGAGTCTGCTTGACCTCTACGCAATCAATGTTCGGTGATATAATATTATAATGCACTCTAGTTCCAGCATACCATTCCTACCTCCATACATTCAACGTTGGGTGGTGTTATTTTCTAATGTACTCTAGATCCAGCATACCACTCCTACCTCCATACAATCAATGTTTGCTGATATATTATAATAATGCACTCTGGTTGCAGCATACCATTCCTACCTCCATACAATCAACGTTGGGTGGTGTTATTGTCTAATGCACTCTAGTTACAGCATACCACTCCTACCTCTATGCAATCAACGATGGGTGGTATCATATTCTAATGCACTCTAGTGTCAGCATACCACTCCTACCTCTATGTAATCAACGTTTGGTGGTATTTTATTCTAATGCACTCTATTTCCAGCATACCACTCCTACCTCTATGCAGTCAATATTGGGTGGTATTGTATTCTAATGCACTCTAGTTCCAGCATACCACTCCTACCTCTATGCAATCAATGTTGGGTGGTATTGCAGTCTAATGCACTCTAGTTCCAGCATACCATTCCTACCTCCATGCAATCAAGTTTGGGTGGTGTTATTTTCTAGTGAACTCTTGTTCCATCATACATTTCCTACTTCCATGCAATCAATGTTTGGTGGTGTTCTTTTCTAATGCACTCTAGTGTGCTCATATCACTCATACCTGTATGAAATTAATGTTGGATAAGGTTATTTACTAATGCACTCTAGTCCCTGCATACCACTCCAACATCTATCCAATCAATATTAGTTGGTGTTATTTTCGCATGCACTATAGTCCCCACACACTGTTCTTGCCCCTGCTAAATCAATGTTGGGTGGTATTATTTCCTAATGTGTTCTATTCCCTGTTCTATCAAAATGCTGACCATCTATAAACAAATAAAATACTCTTTTGTGCAGATACACTGGTAGGCCCTTTACCGCCAGGTATGAATTTCACTTGGGGACTCTTTAGACCGACTAAGGACTTGGCAGAAGCTTTCAAACCGCCACTTCTCTGTGCCCATCAATGTGTGCGCTCTGACCTCCACCCTTTTTCTTTGTAGCAGATTGGGAAGTCTTGGTGGGGTCCAGTCCAGACCGCTGCGCAACACGGGCTTTGTTCCTCCTACGTTTCAAGACCATAGCTGGTTCTTAAAGACCACCTGCGCAGTTCTCACTTTCTTTGTGTCCCACAGTGCTGCTTTTTTGGCATCCCACTGTGTATCCAGATCTCCATGTCTACTTCTCCCTGCAGCTGGTGAATGGGTATGCTCTCATTAGGGGCACTGCTGTTGTGCCAGGCTTCTTTTGTGGACTCCAGCCCTTTGTTGCCACATCCCAGGAGGGCCTCTCCGACTCCACTCTGTATCCCGGCTGAGCACTGGCCTCTGGCTGCCACCTGTGTGTCCGGATCACAGGAGTTCCTACACCTTTTGTGTCCGTGTCTTGCTGCTGAGCAGCAATAACGTGTCAGAAAGCTTCAGGCAAGCTTGTATTGAGTTTAGTGGCTGCGTAACTTGCGGGAGGCGGCGTTGCTCAAAACGGTAAATCAGTTGCTATGGTGAAGCAAAATGTGATTGTCTACCATGGAGTGCTTTGTAATATTTCTTCGTTAGAAATAAGCTTATACCAAGCCAACCATCCGTACAGGAAGCTAAGCTGAGTGACATTGAAGGTCACATGATTCCCATGTCCAGTTACATGTGACATGATGATAATGAATATTGAGTTAGGGCCCTGAAACATTGCAATCCTCGAGCTCACGGCATTGAAGGACCTCTGCGTCTGGCCAGCTATACGGGTTGGCAATCGGTCCATCAAGATTTGGTCTGAATCTGTTCCATGTGATTTGTCCGAAAAGATTTTTTCCCAAAAATCATAATTACTGGTTGATTTTGCGAACAATGTATGCAGAGGGAGACCCCTGCAGCCTCCCTTTAAGACCCTAGATCATTACTCTACACCCACCCCCCACATATTTTTGAGGCAAAATCCGATGAAAAGAATTAGATGAATATTACTTCATGGAATCTCCTGCGGCCAAACCTCCCGTTACCGTCCGACATATAGACCTGGAGTGAGACATGGCCCGATTCAACGTTTTCTCAACTCGCGTGAGCACATGACCAACGCAAGTGGAGATCTTGTATAGGAATAAGAAAAGGAATCTGTTTGATAAAATATGGAAAGGATTCTTGGAAATGTGATCCTTGACTTGATATATTTAAATTGTTTGACTGCACAAGGATAGGTATTCGACCAAATACTTGAAGTGCTACTGCATTTACCGCAATGTCTGGAAGAGCTCTGTATGTGATATCATCTGTTAACATGATGTTATGTAAATGATAACCTATAATGTAATTGTTCAATAAAAATGTGAATTAAAAAAAGTGTGCATGGAAATATCTCTGCATGCACAGATTCCCTAACGTGGGGAGGCTACCTACCTACCCACACAATGCTGCACAACAGACAGTGCTTTGATCTGCACCAAATGTTTATGTTTATGTTTATTTAGTTTATATAGCGCTTTAATCCAAAGCGCTTTACAATATAACAACAAGGTACAATAATGGAAGAAGCAAGGTAACAATCATGAGACAAACCAGCGATTCAATATGTAGAACAGTTTCCTTAGAAAGTGGAGGTGAGGGAAAAGTGAGAAAGAAGGGAGAAGGAGGGAATGAAGGAGAGAAGGAAGGGAAATCCGCAGTTCCTGCTCCTGGGCCCTCCTGCCTGCTTTTCAGAGACCTACATAGAAACGCTCATGCTCCCAGAGTTTCAAATATAAACTGTGATTGCAGAGCAGAGTCTGCTACTTCTGTGGGATCAGTAATCCAATGCATACCTCGGCGTCATTTCATTAAATACCCAACACTTTCCTAAGTGTGGATGGGATGGACGGAGTTCCCTAATCCCTGCAGACAGTCTCTTCCCATGCATGCGCATGCAGTTTGTAAATGGAGGATTAGGAGGCAGCCAAATCCTGACACAGGACAGGAGGGGGCGTCAGATTGGTGATGAAATGAGGAGTACTGCTTCTCCCAGTTACCAACAGCTACACACCATCAAACGGAGAAAGGGAAGCGACAGGAAAGGGAGGGCGTCTCGTGACTAGAGGTGATCAGAACAGAAATGCTAATTACAAAAACTAACATCTCTAAAGATGCAGATATTGGTGAAAGGTGCATTTAGTGCTGCTGTAAAGCAAACAAGCAGCGCAAAGTGGCTAAAAAATTCACGTGGTCAAAAGTTTAGAGACGACAAGGAAAGCTATTCCCTAAAGTGATTTGGTAGAGTGGAGTATCTGCATTTCTAGTCCATGTGTCCTAGATCAGTCTCCAGCTTTGTGTTCTCCCATCCAATCATTAGTTGCACACAGACATGCCATGATGCGTTCAGATGTGTAATCGATCAATCGAAGAACCATTTGAAGCTGTTTTGGAAAGCGTCACACTACATGCCAAATCAACCTGTGAATGTGCATCGTTATTTCGAATCTGATTGATTTAAGCAGTATGATGTAATCACTCTATTGCTATAGAGCGCCTGCTAACAAATTCTTCCTTTCGGAGCACTATAGAAAGTTCTCAAAGTTGTTCATTTGAATGCTGTTCCATTTATAAACAGCTGAAGGGTGAATGCCTGAGTGCCGGCTGGATTGAAATCTGGGAGAGACTATAGGGAGAGCAGTTCTTAGCAACGAGCACTTATCCCACTGAGCAAGCTTCCTCCCTATCTACACACTTTCTGAAAAGAAGGTGATTTCTGGAATTTTCAAAAATACTAGATTATAAATTCCTTGCACAGAATGCAGTTGTCGCACATAACATATGTATAGGGACATTTACACAACCTGCAAATACTGAGCTATGGGCCAGATTAGTAGAATTTATGTATTTATTTATTTATTTATTTATTTATTTGTTTATTTATTTATTTATTACATTTATATAGCGCACAGGCAGCCCAGGGGCATTGTGGCACTATTACTTGTAAGGAGACTTAGTTACAATGGGTACAGGTTGTGCCTTGGGTTACAGTGAGGCGGTGACCTGTGATCAGCTATCGGTGGTATCATACAAGCTAATACATCATACATGATATTCATGAGGGCTTGGACATATGGTGTTGGTTAGGTGAATAGGGTAGTTTTCATGGCTTTACGTGCATAGACACCACAAAGTACTCTGCACGTAACACCACGTTGCGCGTTCCATGTATTCATACAATTTGAACCGCAAAGTAACCGTAGGCACAAGTAGCGGATGTAATCCCCATGACACACCCCAAAGCAAAGCAGATTCAGCAATATCTA